>NW_027675868.1:1325000-1925000 GCF_046562875.1 Panthera onca
TTTAATTCCGTTGGAGTCAGAGAACATACTCAGTATATCTCAGTACTTTTACGTTAACTGATACTTAATCTGTGGCCCAGTGTGGGGTCTGTCTCGGGGAGCTCACTGCATGCCCTTGTAAAGAACATGCCTTCTGCGGTTGTTGAGTGTGGTTGGTGTTCTGTAAGATCCATGAAGTCAAGGTGTTTGCTAATGCTGCTCGTATCTTCTAGTATGCATTTATGTATTTGGATGGTTTTGCAATTCCCAAACTGTGTCCAAACTGATGACCTCAGGTGTTGTAATGAACCCACAAGTGTACCCTGGCATATTTAAACATGCTGACGTCTGTCGGACACTGTGTGCATTAGTGCTGGTGAGTCTTGGGGCAGATCTCCCAAATGTGGACACAGACCATTATACAATATAAAAATCTCATATTCATCAATATCACCACTGACTTATTCAGAAAAATCATTCAGTATTGGGAAGCTGTAAGGTTCATGGAGAAAAATGGAAGTTTTCCAAATTCTTCTCTTTTTCATTTTTTAAATTTTATTATTTTTTGAGAGAGAGAAAGAAACAGAATGTGAGTAGGGGAGGGGCGGAGAGAGGGAGACACAGAATCCGAAGCAGGCTCCAGGCTCTAAGCTGTCAGCACAGAGCCTGATGCAGGGCTTGAACTCATGAACCACGAGATCATGACCTGAGCCGAAGTTGGTCCCTTAACCAGCTGAGCTACCCAGGTGCCCCAACATGTTCCAAATTCTAATTCTGATATCGGTTCCATAGACCTAGGTCTGAAACACCACAATTTGTCTCTCAGTCATTTTTTTTTTTGTTTTTCAAGTAAGAATAGTGGTCTCCAAAAAGGCATCGGTTTAATTATCAACTCACACAATCACACAAATGTGTTTTCTAAGACAGCTGCCATTGCTGCAGATGTGTTCCAGATGTACTTTCTGTCACATGGGCAGCAAAAGGTATGTAATCAAGTTTTGAGATATCATAAAGTTAATATACCCCCAAACTACTCATCTCTACTCCTTTTTCAAGAACATTTTCAAGAGACACCAGCTGTGTGTGCCATTGCATGGTGAGTGTGTGGCAATGTGGAGTGATTGCTGGCCGAGCAATCAGGAGGGGCCCCTGCCACATCAGATCACCTCTGGTTAGAGTCCATGAGATGTGGGTCCAGTCTTGGCCTCGCTCACCAAGAGTGTGACCTTGGGCACATCTTTCTATGCCGAGACATAAATTTGCACCTTACACAACATTTGTGAACATTAAGCATGCAAAGTATATCAAATATCCAGCAAAGAACCCGATTCATATGAAACAGTTGAGAACTGGTGGTGGTTCTTGCTGGTTTAAAATTAACAAAGGGAGGGGTGCCTGGGTGACTCAGTTGGTTGAGCATCTGACTTTGACTCAGGTCATGATCTCACTGCTTATGAATTTGAGCTCTGCGTCAGGCTCTGTGCTAACAGCTCAGAGCCTGGAGCCTGCTTTAGATTCTATCTCTCTCTCTCTCTCTCTCTCTCTCTCTGTCTCTCTCTCTCTCTGTCTGTCTCTCAAAAATAAACATTAAAAAATACAAAAAAAAAAAAAAAATATATATATATATATATATATATATATATATATATATATATATATATATATATATATATATATTCATGTATATGTATATATCAGCAAAGTGATCAAGAGCCTGGACATTAGACCCAGACCATCAGAGTTTGCACCAAGTCCCCTTTATTTATTAGGTGTAACTTTAGAGAAGTTACCTAATTTCCCTGAACCCCAGTGTCCTCATTGGTAAAGTGAGAAACAGTCATATGTGTTGCATGAGATTGTTGTGAGGGTCGAAGTGGTTAACATTCTGGAATGTTAGAACAGGGCCAGCCCATAGCCAGAGCCATGCATGTGTTAGCAGTTGCTGTCGCTAGTATTATTAAAACCATCATTGTGCTGTTGTCTTTGGCACCAACATCATCATCGTCATTAGGGTGACCTGTAGTCCCTGCTGGGCCCAGACTCTTCTCTGGTTTTAGCACTGAAAGTCTGGGGTCCCAGGAAAGCTCTCTGTCCCAGGAAAACACTCAACTGGACCAGAGTGGAGCCCTGGGCCATGCAAGGCCATGCCCTCGCTTTAGTGCCCACCTCCTGTCATCACAAACCAGAGAGAATCGTCGTGGTGTTCATGTGGGCAGGCACCCATGGATGTGCCCCCCTCACACCCTCACACCCTCACATTCCGTAACAAGGGCTCTCAGCCTTCCCCTGGGTATGTCCAAGATTTACTGGTCGTCTGGGCACCTAGAAGGAAACATTATTTTGCCGTAGGAACATTTTAGCGTGATAAACCCTGCAAGCGAGTCTTAGTTTCTGCTCCTAAGTTCTGGAAAGAAGCACCATCATTTAGAGGAGGCCAAGAGCTGTGAGTTTCACTCTTGCAAACCAATCATTTCTAAATAGAGCAATACCACAATCTTAATTTTCCACTCAATGGTGAAAGCAGTCACATTATTCAAAATTATTCATCAGCACTTAGTAATTCACATTCTAGAGCAATCTCAGAGTACTTTAATGTATATATTACGGGCGAGATTTATGGTGGGAATTACGGTATGGCAAAGCATTCTTTAAAATGGTGTGCAAATCGCACAAGTTTAAAATACTAATTATGTAAAATATATTCTGAATTTTTAATTTCTATCTTTATTTAACAATATTCTCATTACCAGTGTTGGAAACAGGATAGGTGCACCTTCAGAAGCACTCAACCCTGAACCCATCTGTAAGGCAAACAACTTAGTGTTTTCACAATGCTGCTTGTGCTCGGTGCCTATTCTGAGCCAAGAATTGTGCTGGACTCTGGGATGAAAACGTTCATTTAAAAGGTGGCTAACCCACCCACGGAACTTAGAGCAGATTTTCTTCAGTAATAGTTTTTGTCCACCTAAGAATTCCTTTGCTTTGGGGCACCTAGGTGGCGCCGTCGGTTAAACACCAACTTCGGCTCAGGTCACGATCTTGCATTTTGTGAGTTCGAGCCCCATGTCGGGCTCTGTGCTGACAGCTGGGAGCCTGGAGCCTGCTTCAGATTCTGTGTCTCCCCCTCTCTCTGCCCCCGCCATGCTCATGCTCTCTCTCTCTCTCAAAAATAAATACACATTAAAAAAAAAAGAATCCCTTTGCTTAGTGAATAGGGGATTTGATTCTTTTAATTTACATGGGCAACTCAGGCACACATCTGCCGTGTACAGGTGAGTTCCCAACTTATATATGTAAGTGGGGCAGTTTTCCCACCAATAAGTGGAGAAACTAGGTATCATCTTAGGTACCGTGATGGCACGTTAGGCAATTTGACAATCTTTGGATATGTGTTTTCCTCTTTTGCTACTACTGTAGCTCTGTGAGTTAGGGACGGTCACTTACGCTTATCCAATGGGCAGGGATGCTGGTGCTCAGAGTAATTAGGTGTCTCAAGTAAGGCCACATGGCAGAGGAGGTGACATGTGCACCCAGGTCGGTCTGTCTGATGCAGAAGGATAATCATAATCCCATGAGAAGAATGAAAGTTTCACAGATTCTTGAGTCAATGCTCTTTCTTTGAGACCGCATTACCTCTTACTTCGCTTTTAAGAGGCACGATCTAATGGAATATTATTCAGCCATAAAAGAGACAGTATCGACATGCTACCACGTGCATGGACCTTGAAAATGTAGTACTGAGTGAAAGGAGTCAGACCCAAGTCACATGCTCTGTGATTCCACTGATAGAAAATCCACAGAGACAGAAGAATGAGTGGTTGGCAGGGGCTGTGTGAGGAGAGAATGGCGTGGCTGTGTAATAGGTCAGGGTTCCTTTTGGGGTGAGAATGTTTTAGAACTGGATAGGAGTGGTGGTTGCACAGCACTATGAGTGTACTAAATGCGGCTGAATTAGACACTTGAACAGGGTTGGTTTTAAGTTATGTGAATGTCACCTCAATAGAAAAGAGTAAATGGAGATCGGAGAAGCAGGTCCCCAACCAGCCTGACACACCAGGAGCAACAGAGGACGCTTCTCCCCAAGAGCTGTGTCGTTTTCCTACCACCCAAGGTTCCCGCCTGTGACATTGCAACATGGCCAGGTGGTGACACTGCCGAGTGTGACTTGGAGCCTGAGAGCAGACACTGGTCCACGAAAGTGGGTCCTTCCAACATGGGTGCAAGGATCAGCGTTGGTGTTACCACCCCAAGGACAGCACAGCTGTGAAGAGCCCGGGCTCTGGAGGCAGATGAGTCCAGTGTGGATCCAGCTGAGGCGCTTTCCTGCTGTGTGATCCCTCAAAGCCTCACTTTCCCCATATGTTATGGGGTCAGTAGTATCTTCCTCGTAGGGATGTTGTGGAGGTTAAGGAGACAACGTTCCAGGGCCTAACACAGTTGTGGTGAGCTGCTGGGCTCTGTTACAGACTCACATCGCTCATGGCACAGCAGGATTGTTGGTAAGGTGAGGGCTGGACGTGCCCTGGTTCCCCAGAGCCCACCGAGCCAAATGAATCAGCCTTCCCAAGTGGCTCTGCACATGACCTCCCTCACCAGGGCCCTCCGCCTCCCTGGCACCTGGTTGACTCTAGCTCAGATCGTGGGCCCCTATCACAGGTCTGATTTTGTTCAGTTGATTCCAATGGACCACATCCACAGGCTGCGGAAACACAGGAGCCCGTGTTCATGCACACAAAGTCCTTGGGGACGCACAGGCGGTGAAATTGTCAAGTGCCCTTGAGATAATCACACACGGCGACTTGTAGGAACTGTGGTAATGATTATCCCTTCCCTGAAGGACAAAGGGGCTGGTGCGAGCTGCCCTGACCTGGAGAACAAAACTCCCTTCTCTAAGTGCAAGAGTGTTTGTTAGCAATATGGTGTTGTTTTCAGAATTTCTGAAGCATCCCTTGGACCAAAGAAAGCTGCACAATGGGGGCCCACAGCTCGTCCAGGGCTCCTTGACATTTGGAAGGCAGTACACCTGTTCTCTGTCTTGAAGATATTAAGCACAAGCCCTTGAGGATGCTTTCTGCATCCTTTTGCTTGGGGGGAGAAAAAGGAACATTTTCCTTCTCTGTTCAGTGTGAACACCAAGGGGCTAATTCACCAAGAAACAACCTACTCACAGTCATAGGCAGGAGACTTGGTAGAATGTGTTTGCTGGCTCAGGAAGAGCTGTAGTAAGCTGTGTCTTGAGCAATTGGAAGCCCTAAGAAAAAGTCACTCTCCAGCCCCCTGGCTTCATCCGCTGAGCAAGACCGAGTGCCCCGCTGTCCTTCCCTGCACTTGTGAAGCTCGGTGTCGCATAGCTGCCTTTTGAGCCAGAGCCTCGTAATGAAAGAAGGATGCCACTCGAGGCCTGATTCAGGTCTTCGGGCTGATGCTCACCTTGATCCTCGCTGGTTGGCATCTCAGCCCCAGCGTCCCCTGGATGTTCAGCTGTGGTTCTGGGAGCAGTGCACTATGGGTATGTCTGCAGGTTCAGCTCAAAGCCTTCCCGAACTGGGGCAGTAGTCACCCTTGTGACAGCATAAGAGGACGGACTACAGGGAGCTTTTGGGTGGTGCTGATCTCATTCTGTTTCTTCATCTGGGTACTGGTTATGTGAATGTATTCAATTTGAGAAAATTCGTCAAGTGGTACTGTGTGTGTTTTCAATTTCAGTGAATAAAAGTGTAAAAACAGAGTTGGGTCCTGGCCTGAGGGAACCGTGTTGCTTTCTTGCCTCTGTCTTCCATACCGAAGATCCAGTTGCACGTGCACCTGACCAGTCCCTGGGCTCACAAAGTCATGAAGAAAGTAGTACCTTGGGATCAAAGAGCTTTGGGAAAATGAAGAAGAAACCAGGTGGAGATGGGTGAGCCTGTGGGGAAGTTTTGCAGAGTGAAGGACTGTCACAGCTCAGAGCAAGAGACCAAGAACATCAGGAAAGCTGGAAAGGCTTCATGGAAGTCTGAGTTGTGCTGATGTGTGGCAGGGGCTCCACGAGTCTCCTGAAACATGCCCTGCAGCACATTTGACCCTGACCCATCTGATTCTGAATCTCATGCCCTCTCAGCATCCCCACCTGGCCTCCCACCTGCTCCTGCCCCTCCCTGGTCAGACTCTGTAAGCTCTTCTGTGTCCTTTCTGTGACCGAGCCTTTGGCCTGATTCCTCACCTTGTTCCCTGGTCTTGATTTCCTAGTCCTGATCCCCTTACCCACCTCCTGCACACTTCCCTGACCCTCAGCTCCCCTGGGCATTTCTGTTCTTACCAGCTTCCTAGTATGGGCCTGCTGGTCCCCCTGCTTGATAGCAGAGCCTGCCAGGCCCCTGCCCTGTGTCTGCCAGCACTTCCCTGCCTTCTCTTGCCCATGTGGCAGCGCAAAACTTTGGAGAACTTTCCCTTTTTGGAAGAAAGCCAGCCTGTAGAAATGAAGCCCTCCTTTTCTTGCTCCTTTTTCAGGGAAACCAGAGGACAGATGGTCATTTTCCTCCACGGTGAGAAAAAAAAAAATCTCACCAACAATTAAAATTGAAATGACCAGTATGTAAAAATGCCATCTTACCAGAAGTCCAAAATATAAAATAAATAGCAATATTTCCTGGTTGCTGCGAAGCTCAGTGTTAGAGTTCTCTTTTTTTAGAACAGGCGGACTAGTATAAAACTTTAAGGGAAGAGAAATGATTTCCTTTATATTTTTAACTAAGGGTGTTAAGGCCACTAATTTTTATGACCTTCTGTCTTTCTCCATGGCAAGGTCTTTGTACCATTGTCTTCAGAAGAGAGTCTCCTGAGAGCTCTGTGCTGTCTGAGCCTCGCTGCTTGTGTCCCTGTCCATAGACAAAGGTGGTAACAAAGTTGCCCTCATTACAGATGTGCAGGGGAGCACCCTGCTGTAGGGAAACTTCAGGAAACATTCGGAAACTGAAAAATGGCTCCTGGAGAACACAAACAGATACGCCTCAATTTCAGAAACAAATGCACATGAAACATCATCTTTTATTGGAGGACATATATATTAACTTAAACTCTTTTAAAAAACGTAACCAGGAAACAGTGACCTTTCCAACGCCTTCATGAGCTGCAGTTTTAGGAGAACATAATAAATGCCACGAGACGCTCTGGAACAGAAAACATAGGGATTCAACAAATGAAACTCGGGACACACGGCCAAGATACCCAGTATAGACCTATGTGTACAGTCACTGCTATGTATTATTTTTCCCATCAAAAAGTTGACATTCAGGATATTCAAGAAATAGGAGTCCCCTTTCAGACTTCAAACTGGGATTTATTTCCTGGTGATGCTGTGTTTATTTAGCCATTTATTAGTGTCATGCAATAGAAATGGGCTTTCATGAAAATAAAATCTCTTACTTCTTGCTATCAAAATTCAGCATGAATTCCATTAAGAGAATGAAATGTTAGGGTAGGTTCGATGCACTAATCGCTCTTTATATGTAGAATTTTAAGAGCTGAAACCATCTCTGCTGTGCCTGCTCCTTCGAACATTTGTTTACGAGCATGTTTGAGTTCATAAGCTATCCTGAACTAAGAATTAAATTCAGGCTAAAATGTAAGGTAATAGTAGAATACAGAAGAGAATAGGTTACTGTATATATTTGAGAACATGTTCAGATTTTGATGTTTGGGAGAAAAGCCAGCTTTCTGTGCTAGAATTTTTCTGCATTTCCCCTCATATGGGTCTATATGCAGAGGTCTATGCTGGTTTTCTGAGTGTTTACTTATTATGAGGCAGGACCGGCCACCACTGGACTATTTTCAAGCCAAGTGTGATTATCTGCTCTTGAATTCTCTGTCTTCTTCATGTTCCTACACCCACATCCTCACTTTCCAGAGCCATTGGAAAGGATGAAGGGCACTGTAGTGTGAGCCCACCTCAGTGCTGAGTTGCCTCATGGGGTGACCGACTGACTGAGGGGACAGACTGGTTTGTTTCCAAGTGATGGGGCAATGTGCGTCCCCTGGGACCTGGCCCTCAGATGTGACAGCTCAAAACGTCAAGTAAAGCAAACCATTACTCTTCCTTGGGACCGGGCTGTTGTGTTAGCCAATAATGAACATGGAAATTGTGCATCTGAACGTAGAGGATGCTAATCTTGCAAATCTATTTTCTTATCCTGAATGAGCATGAAGTAACTTTTTTTTAGTCCATGATCCTGAAAAACTGAAAGATTATGGCATACAATTATCTCACTGTCAAAAAGTTTTCTTCTGTTGAAAACGAAGTCAACTTCCTTGAATGTTTAGCCCTTCTTTTAATTGATCTCTTTTGAGATTTCACTGGCATGTTCAGGATACTAAGAAGTTGGGGTATTATAGACAGTTGTTTACTGGGGTCTGTCAGGAAGGTGCCTGGCCCCGGGAATGGCTGCAGATGTAGAGATGCCAGCCCTATACGGCTCTCATCAGAGATGTGCGCCAGGTGGTGAGGTGTGACAAGTCCCAGTGCCAGAACCCTTCACAACCTGGTCCTCACCCCTCTATAGCTTCATCCCAATAGCCCCAGCACTCAAGCCCTGTTCAGTTTGAGGTGCTCCTCTGATATCATCCCTGTCCAACCGTCTCTGTTTCTACGTCTTGGTCTCTTGACTTCTCTTTCTTCTCCCAGCGCTGCACACACCATGCATCTGCCGACAATGTTATTCTCTCCCTCCTTGCCTGACTGTCCTGTGTGCATCCATTTGGTACTCGATTAAGTATTGCTTCTTCTGGGAAGACTTCTTCGGCCTTCTTTGAGACCATCGGAGTATTTCTCATACTTGACTGTATTTATTTAACGATTCCCTTTGTTAGACTCTATACTGAAAATCTCTAAATCGTCTACTTCAAGCCAAATGCTGCTCACTGCCTGTTTTTGTAAACAAAGTTGTATTGGCACACGGCCATGCCCATTCATTTCGAAACATGGCTGCTCTTGCAGTACGATGGCTGAAATGAATGCCTCTTCCATCAGAGGTGTATGGCTCAAAAATCCTAAAATATTTGCTCTCTGGCCAGTAGGAGAATAAGTTTGCTGACCTCTGCTGCAAACAATTAGGTCAGAGACCTGGTACTATTCCGTCATCAGTACTTGGGCTAGCACCGACAGGCATTTATTTTCTGGACATTTGTTGAAGGAAGGAAGGAAGGAAGGAAGGAAGGAAGGAAGGAAGGAAGGAAGGAAGGAAGGAAGGGAGGGAGGGAGGGAGGGAGGGAGGGAGGAAGGAAGGAAGGAAGGAAGGAAGGAAGGAAGGAAGGAAGGAAGGAAGGAAGGAAGGAATGATTGAACGAATGTGAGTACATTGGCTGAGAAGCTCAGCACGAAGGCACTAGCGGTAACTGGCTTACATTTGCGGAGGATCTGATACGCGGAAAAATGCAGAACATTAATGTTCTTGATTCTGTTTGTACTGATGCTACTTCTAACCAGTTAGCGTGTATTGACTATTCATTACCTGCCACAGATAGTGCTAACGGATTTAGCTGGTTTCTCTCACTCAATCCCCGCAACAATCCAGCATGGTAGGAACTAGTATCATATCCATCTTACAGAGAAATACACGGAGTCTGGGAAAGTTTGGTTTGGCCGTGACCCCCACGTCTAGGAAGCAGATTTTTGGGAGCTCTCTTCTTTCACCCATCAGCCTCCACATGAACTAGCTCATTCGCTTATTTGGGAATTGTGTCTTCAGTTGCATCTTGTTTTTGTGCAAAGCATATCTTCTCTCAGAGCAACTGTCTAGGTGTCTAGGTGAATGGTTAGTTTTGTAGGAAGTCCGGCTTCTGTAATGAAACTGAATTTCCCATAAATTCCATTGTAGCCACAGGTATAAGATATATTTTCAGAATTGTTTTATTTGGACTAAAAAAAGTGTGAACCCAACAATTCGACTCAGAAAGAATTTTCTGAAGTCAGGAAGTACATGGGATGGACGGGTAAAAATCACTGCAACCAAACAAGTGCAATGACAAAACAACAGCAACACTAAACGTGAGCAAAGCTGAAAGGCATTTTAATAGATCATCCCCATGAAGAGCGGGCGCTCTTATGGGTAAGAAATCTGATGGGTGGAAAGGACCCCAGAGACCAGGGACATATAATCTTCACATGGGGTTATGAACAGCACAGGCATTTAAGTGGAGCACTCATGGTATTCCATAGAATAAATACTATATTCCGTAATGAATGAATGGAGTGATGTTTACAGTGTGACTTTGGCCTTCTGATAGCTGCTAACATCTAAAAGTTGGAATTACATTTTTAGTCACTTACCTTCCATACTTTGACATTATAAGCTATTCATATTTTATTTGTCTCTTTTGTAGTAAGTAAGCCGTTAACCCTAAAATGGGTCCACAGATACAAGAGGGCTTGAATGTGCAATGAAAAGTCAGAGGAAACCTACATTTCCAAGATTTTATTAATTAATTGCCAATGGGAATATGCATAAACTTGGAAGCAATTTGTTTGGTTAAATAAAGAAGTTCTTCATCCAAATTGCAAAATTACATGGGCTTCATATCAGGGCCAAAGTTAAAAGTGACTGAATTGGTCATTTGAAGGAAAATCTTCAATTTATGTTTTAATATGGTTCTTTTAAAAGCTGAACTAGGGGCGCCTGGGTGGCGCAGTCGGTTAAGCGTCCGACTTCAGCCAGGTCACGATCTCGCGGTCCGTGAGTTCGAGCCCCGCGTCGGGCTCTGGGCTGATGGCCCGGAGCCTGGAGCCTGTTTCCAATTCTGTGTCTCCCTCTCTCTCTGCCCCTCCCCCGTTCATGCTGTGTCTCTCTCTGTCCCAAAAATAAATAAAAAACGTTGAAAAAAAAAATTTAAAAAAATAAAAATAAAAGCTGAACTAGTTGAATCATTAACCAAAAACCTACAAACAAACAAGCACACAAAAAGTGCCCAGGACCACGTGACTACCAATGAACTCTAACAGACCTCTAAACAATCAGTACCAATCTTTCTCAACCTCTTCCAAAACATGGAAGAGAAAGGAATACTTCCTAACTTATTCTATAGGGCCAGCATTACCCTGATACCAAAGTCAGCAAAAGACATAAAAAAAAACAACTAATGTGCCCGTGAATAAAACACAAAAATCCTCAACAATACATTAGCAAACCAAAGCAAGTAGCAATAGTAGCAATATGCACCATGAGCAAGTGGGATTCACTCCAAGAATGCAAGAGTAGTTCAACATACCAAAACCAATCAGTGTAATACCTCACACTGATAGAATGAAGAAAGAAAAGAAATCACATAACCATTTCAATAAATGCAGATTAAAAAAAAAACAAGCATCTGGTAAAACCTAGTGCCCTTTCAAGGTAAAAACAAACAAAAACTAAACTAAACAAGGAATAAAGGGAACTTCCCCGATGTAATGAACAACATTTATGTAAAATCCATAGCTAAAATCACACCTGAATGAAACAAGAATTCACACTTTCACCATCTTTTCAGCATTGTACGCGAAGTCCTAGCCAGAGCAATTAGGCAAGAAAAAGAAATAAAAAGACACCAACATTGGAAAGGAAAAAGGAAAGTTGTCTCTATTTATAGAGGATATAATCGGTTGTATTTCTGTAATGAACGGTCTGAAACAGAAATTAAGAAATCAATTCCATTTACAACAGTATCAAAAAGAATTAGGTACTTAGGAATAATTTGAGGAGGTACAAGTCTTGTACAATGAAAACTACAAAATATTGCTGAAAAAATGAAGGCAGCTAAATATAAAGACACCCTGTGTTCATGTGATAGAAGACAATAGTGTTGAGATTGTAGGACTCCCCCAAACAATCTATGGATTCCTTTTAATAGCTATCAAAATCTCAATGGCTTTTTGTAAAAGTAGTAAAGCTGGACATACATTTGTAAGAAAATTCAAGGCACATAGAATAGTCAACTCTATCTTGAAATAGAAGAACAAAGTTGGAGGACTTATACTTGTTCATCTCAAAACTCTTTCCTGCATCAAAGGACACTATTCAGAATGAAAAAAAGAACGCACAGAATGAGGAAGTATTTACAAATGACATATCTGAAAAGGGTCTAGTATCCAGTATATATAAAGAACACTTACAATTCAACAACAAAAAGACTAAAAGCCCAATTTATGCATGGGATATCAACATGAACAGTCATTTGAGGAATGCAGATAAAACCACAATGAGATAATGCCACTTCACACCCACTAGGATATCTAGAATCATAATCATAATCCATAGGAAATAAGTGTTTGTGACAATGTGGAGAAATTAGAACACTGTGCATTGCTGATCCGAATTTCAAGTGATGGAGCCACTCTGTAGGACACTTTGGATGATCCTCAGTAGGTTAAACCTAGAATTGCCACAACCCAGCATTTCCACTCCTAGGTATATATCCAAAATAATCGAAAATAGGTGTTCAACCAAAAACTTTTATGCGAATGTGTGTTGCAGTACTAAATACAGTAGCAAAAAGGTGGAAACAACTCAAATGCCCATCAAGGGATGAAAAGATAAAGAAAGTGTAGTATAGCCATACAACGGAATAGCATTCTGGTATAAAAGGGGATGGCGTACAGATACATGCTATAACACAGATGAATCTTGAAAACTTTGTGTTAAGTGAGCAAAGACACAGAGGCCACATGTTGTGTTATTCCACTTACATTAAACATACAGAATAAGCAAATCCATATACAGAAAGCAGATTTGTAGATTTTAGGGGACAGGTGTATAGTGGGGTGGGAACTCAATGTGTACGGGATTTCCTCTTGGAGTGATGAAAATGTTCTGGAGCTACATGGTGGTGGTGGCTGCACAAGAGTGTGGAAGTACTTCACTGCCACTGTGTCGTACACCCTCAAGTGGTTAAAATGATAAACTTTATGTTTTGTGTATTTTACCACAGTAAAAAGCTGAGCTATAATGGCCAGTTTCTCCAAAGCAATGAAATTATTTTTTTATTATGCATCTTGGCTATTTTATACTTTAAATGCCTATTTTTTTTTCTGATTAGAAAAACAGTATTTGTTTACTAGTAAGGTTTCAGCCACACAGAAGCATTATGGGAAAAATAAAACATACCCGTGTTCCCACTACTAACAAGTAGCCACAGTGAGTTTTTAATGCCAATCCTTCCAGGCTTTTTTGTCATGGGCATAGGGGTGTGTTCACACACTCATGGTTGTTATTTGCATTTTTAACAAAACTGTTATTATGCAGTACATAGGCTGTTATAATCTGCTTTCCCTCTTGCTATATCATGAGCATTTTCCTATTGTCATTTCATGTTCTCCCGCATCACATTAAATGGCCAGATAGCATTCCATCTTATGGTTGTAACATACTTTATTTAGCCAATTTCTATTGTTGGATAGATCCTAACATTTTAGAGTCGGAATACACTATAGACATTGTTGTGTCCAAGTTATTACTTTCCCAAGCTTTATAGCTGCAAGCCTTAAGCACATGGCACACAAAAACCATTTGACATTTTGAAAACAGAGTTAATTTTTCACTTTCCAGCTGGATTTGGGTATTGCAGGGGCTTTGGATTTGCCATTCAGGAATCTAAAAGATGGAAATAGTGGATGGGTGGTAGGAGGGGGGAACGAGCCAGGTGTGAAATAGTGCCCAAGGCATCAAAACTCAATCCTGAATTGTTTTGTGTCCCTGAAAAATAGATATGGCAGACCACAAAATAGGTTCTATTGAATCTGTTGATGACAGTTCCATCATGCAAAATGGATAATGCCTTGACGGAGAAGAGACTAAGTAGAGAACGGGTTGCAGTGAATGTGTCTCTCGTAGTCAAGCAGCACTTTCTCTTCCCCACAGTTCACGGAACGAGAACATCCAGTCATTCGGTCTTGCTGTGCTGAGCCTCCCTTTGTGTTTCTGGAGGCCAGGCAGGAGAAGTCGTTCTTGACGCTTTTTTTCTTTAATTTTTTTTAATGTTTATTTATTTTTGAGACAGAGAGAGACAGAGCGTGAATGGGGGAGGGTCAGAGAGAGGGAGACACAGAATCTGAAATAGGCTCCAGGCTCTGAGCTGTCAGCACAGAGCCCGACGCGGGGCTCGAACTCACGGACCTCGAGATCATGACCTGAGCCGAAGTCGGCCCCTTAACTTACTGAGCCACCCAGGCGCCCCATTGACGCTTTCATTTCAACTGGCCATCGGTGTCAGAGACTTCAGGATATTCTCTGATGATGTCTTTAAACCCAAATGAGTCACATCAAGGTAGAAATAACTGTGTTCCTTGAGGTCTACACCAAATGTGACACATACACTGGATGTTGGAGGATTATTGAAGCAGTTGTGTGTGTTTCCTGGGGCGTCCCTCATGGGACGGAGGCTTTCCAATTAGAGTGCTGCACTCTCACTGTCACCGAGGCATTTTCCACAATAGGGTGGCTTGTCAATAACCCCCCCCCCCCCATTGGCTTAGTTGGGTTTGGTAGAGGGCACAGGAGGCCACCTTGCCTGGTCTTAAGCTGAAGTTTTCAGTCCAAGTTAGATTGGTTTTATGGAGAATCATTCCTAGACTATTTTTTTTCTATTGTGTCGAAAGGATTTTTCTTATTGAGTTATAGAAAATTTTCTATCTCAGGCACCAATTATTTTTCTGTGTATGTTTCAGGTTATTTCCATATCTGTTGCCGTCAAACTATGTGCATAGTATAGAGAAATTTAAGAATCTCATGTAACCAAACACGTCTTTCTTTCCTTCCTTCTTTCTGTACTTTATGACTTAATTTAGCAAGGCTTGCCCTCCCCAATAATTAGTATTAGTTTTTAATATTTCTTTGTATTTTATTCCTAGGCTTATATGACATCCCCCTTCCATTTCGTTCTATTATCCACCTGATTTTAGATTTGCATGTCATTGGAGGCAGGGGATGAAGAATACTGTTTCAAGACCACCACCTATATAATCTTATGTTCTCCAGTAACAAGTGTGTCTTCAGGATGCATTTCCTTCCTTTGGAAATTAAATCTAGAAGCAAGTCTTGCTTGTGAACAGTCAGAGAAGCTTCATTTGGTGTGAATTCCCAGTGGTCTTACTTCAAATCAAGGCCAGTACAAAGCCTGGACGCTTATTTCAGTGATCCTTTCGGCTTCTTTCCAAGGGAAGACATTGTAAGGTCATTCACAGATTTATAAAATGTGTTCTCATGCCTTGTGCTGGCTACAGAGGAATTTCTAGTATGGCCCAGTATGCCTTGAAAAATTTGATGAGCTTTCCAGAATGAGTAGGTAAGTCTGTGCTGTAAGATCAAAAGCCCTAAGTCCAGATCACTGTCTTAAAAAGGCCTTCTTCTGAGTGCCTGGCCAAGGGCCTTTGCTTCTTATGCAGCTGTCAAAGGTAACAACAGGAGAGCCACTGGCAGGTGAGGCCTCCCCAAGGTAGGACTTAGAAAGGACTTACAATGCTCACCCTTTGCAGGGAGGGGCATGGTCTAGAACCTCAGTGATCCTGGCTCCCCCCTTTTTTTCTTTCACGAATCTCCTTGTTCAGGGAGAGGTTTACCTTTGCCAGAAAAAGGCTTCTAGTTCAAGCATACATCTGTCTGTGGGGACACCGTGTCCCCTCTTTCCCTTACCAGACCACAGACACTCAACAAAGAGCATCTTATAAACACATCAGAGCCAGGTAAGGTTAACCAGAAGGAAGGAAATGACACTGAGTGATTGGGGTGCAATGATCCTGGGTCACGCCAAATCACCACAGCTTGAACTCACAAAGTCTTCTCTTTGCTCTTGGATGTCTCCCACCAGCACCTCTGGACACCCGGTGGAAGCATCACCACCCACAGAAACTTTCCACTGCTGGTTCGAGAGCCTTTTTTCCCAACAGAGCAGCACAGATGGATGGTGTCAGCAGAGGGCTAGGTCAGTCAGCAAGGTCAGGCCAGACCATTCAGCCCACGTCTGTGTCTAGTTGAGCAAACAGCAGAGCCTAGGGGATGCTGTCGGGAGTATTCTAACACTGATGCAGTTTGTCTTGCTGGCCTTGATCTCTGATGCAATTAACAAATTCATAGTGAATGTACTCCTCATAGCTTTGTGCCCTGGAAACTTCTGGGAGATTCCTCTCTCTCCTGCACGTTCTAAGAAGCTGGTGAAAGACAGGGAAGGTGGAATTTTTATAAAACGCAATCCTTCCTGGAGCTAATGCTGAGTTATGCTTCCTGCCCTCTAGACACGTGCTCCCATTCAACTTCAGCAGGAGCATGAGGCACTTGCCTGCCACATGGGCACATGGTGGGAAGTGAGAGAGAAAGAGAGAGAAAATATCTGTGAGAGAGAGAGAGAGAGAGGGAGTGCACGTGCCTCAGATGTCTGCTCCAGAATTTTCCCCTTCATCCTTTTACTTGCTGGGCCGCCAGATGGAAAATGTAAAACAGCGCTGCTGCAGGAAGCCCTGTGACTGCCCGGGGTCCTGAATGATGTCTTTTGCCAACTTAGAGACTGGACCTTCTCCAGGTCTGAGGCTCCTTGTAGAGATTGAATTCCAGGATTCCAGAAGGCTCTCCCCTTCTTACAAAAGGAAACGATTGTCCAGGCAACAGTCCATTCACATCTGGCAAAGGTACAGATAACTTCTTGGAATCGAGCTCAGTATTTTACAGCTCTGGGTGCTCGAATGCTCTTTTGGTGACCACTAGACCCAGCCCTCAATCTTTCTTCTTTGCAAGAGAGGGTCTCCCGGAAGTCCAGACGTGTGATGAGGCACAAGGAGAGGTGCACCTGCTTACCGCATTGTGGTCACCACAGAGAAAGTTAGGGGGAAGAGGGCTTTGGGTTGGCTGGGGACGCTTGCTGCCCTTGGCTTGGCACCTCCACCCTCACGGTCGGGAACCTGGCCAGGGAGTAGCAGATGGGCCCAGGGCTGGAAGCAGCCAAGAGACTGCTTGTGCACCCAGAGTGCTTGTGGATGAGCGAGGCTCTGAGTCACACCATCAGATGAGTTTGCCTCCATGGCCTCCAACCCTTGGCTGAAGGACGAGGGCTCTCTCCATCTGCTCCGGAATTTACAGAGTGGAGCCCTTGCCGAGAAGCCCACTCAGGAGGCCTTTCTGAGAGCTGAGTGAATGTTCTACAGTGTGTGTCGACAGCTGGCCTCGTAGAAGACCCGTGTGCCGGGGACCCTGGAGAAGTGCATGGCAGGGCTGGCAGGATTCGGCTCTGAGAGGCAGTGACATGTCCCCTGACAGCCTACGTGACAGAGGGCTGTTCGTTCGTTGCTTGGACTTTAGACCAAACACTTCCCCAGAGCAAAGAGACACCGTTTAGCACACTTGAAGCCAAAGCTAACATAAGACACAAGGAAACTCCATGCAAAGGTCATCAGTACCAAGGGCTAACACCCGAGTAGCACTCCCGGCCTATGAGGCCATGTGCTATAGTGGCCATAATGGACACTGTCCCTTTCATCTTCAAAGCAGCCCTAGGAGGCCAGTGCTGTGTCATTATTGTGCCTGTTTGACAGCTGAGACTCAGGCTCACAGAGGCCCAGATGCTTGCCCTGAGTTGAACAGAAGCAGAGGAGACAGGACCCCAACCATGGCTGTGTGATGCAGCAGTAACATTGACTCCTTCAAACCTGTGCTGTGAAAAGTGGTGATATTGATACATTCTTTGCAAACTAACTAAAGATAGTGAGAAAACAGAAAGTGCCCTCTCTTTCCATTTGAGCTCCCCACGCGTCACTCCCCATCTCCCCAGCAGCCAGGCCCTGTGGCCCCCGGAGACAAACTTACTTTAGCACATGGCTGCTTTTGGCCCTGCTGGAAAGCCCTGGGAAGCTCTTTTCCCTTATTCCCCATAACTGCTCTTGGTGTAAAGCTCTTGGAGGTGAAGCTTATCCTGATCCATTTACCCCCCAGATGCCTGGGTTTCTTCTCCCTCGGGATCTGACCCGAACTTCTCCTCCTCGCCCTCACCAGCGTTGGCCTTTGCAGGTTGGAAATCAGAAGGCGCCCTGCAGTCTCCCTGCTGGCACTGAGCTGGAGACTGGGGTGGGTGGGCACAGTGCCCACAGTCTGGGGAAACCACAGCCCGGTGAAAACGACAGCCACTTCCTTACAAATGTGACCGAGCAACCCCTCCTCCTCCACCTGGAGCCCTGGTGGGGCTTGTTGTTTCACAATAACAAGTTAAAAAATGTGTGTGTGTGGGGTGTGTGTGTGTGCGCGCGCGTGTGTGCATGTGCACGTACACACGTGGGCACCCGCATGCACACTCAGCTTCCTGGTTGCTCAGATACAAAAGACGAAAATGTTGGTTTGGGGTTTTAAGGTCTCTTATTAATATATTTTATACATATAATAAATATATAAATATAATATTATATATAATATATAATAAATATATATAAATGTAATATTATATATACATATATAAGTATATATATGTGTGTGTCTATATATATGTATAACATATATATATCCATATATATGTACATATGTGTGTGTGTGTGTGTGTGTGTGTGTGTATAAATGTAGCTTTCTTTCCATGACTTATAGCCTACACGTGCAGGAAGTGCCTAGCCCCAGTCCCCATTCAGCCCCTCCACTCTGCAGAAGGGTGTAGACATTTCTTCCAGAAAGGTTTGGTGCTGATTGGCTGGTACGTGCATGTACTTAGCAAGCTCATCGACTGCTCATTTGCAGTCAAAATGCAGAACCCCCAGCCTCTGGGGCCACCATTCTATCTTCCTGTTCTGTCCCCTGCCTCTCTTCCGTCTAGAGCAGGTGGCGTTTCTGCCGCAAAACTAACAAATGCATTTGGGGGCTCCACCTTGAGGTGGGGTGCTCCTTCAGGGTGATGGCGAATACCAAGCACCAAAGGAAGCTCCTAACTCGTTTGAGAACAGAGTAGAAGAAAGTTTCAGGAAAGCCCGTTGTCTCAGTTATGAATGCCAGAACCAAATACCACAGATGGGACACTCAGACAAAGGGAATCTATATCTCAAGGTTTTGGAGGCTGGAAGTCCAAGGTCAAGGTGCCTGCAGAGTAGGTCTCCGTGAAAGTCCCTTCTTGGCTTGTGGCTTCCCATCAGCTCCCAGTGTCCTCCCAGAGCCCATGCTCTGAGCTTGGTGTCTGTGCTCCTGGCACAGTCTTGTTGGATTAGAACCCCACCCTCGTGACGTCATCTAACCTTGATTACCTCCTTGAAGGCTCTACCTTCAAACACAGTGACATTTGGGATTAGGGCTCCAATCTAGGAACTCTGGAGGGACACACATTACTACAAGTTACTACAATTTAACTATAACCTAAAAGCCAAGATGAACATATTCCTCCTACACATGTAGATTTTAATGAATTTCTTTCTTCCCTTTTTCTATTCCAGTTGGGAGAGTACATTGTGCACCAAGAAAGCTCAAGTCCCAGTAGGCAGAGGGGAGAAGTACCCTACAACCCCTCCCATGCCCCCTGTCTCCACTGTTACCAGGGACAGGAGCCTAGCCATGCATGCCAGGACAGATGCCCACCGGCCTGTGCCCACCCAGTGAGGGGGTCCCCGCTGGCCCTGCTCCTGGTCGGTGTGTGGGCGTTGGGTCTCAGACTGTCTCACACCTCACTCAGATGTGCACACACCATGTGGTTGCTCTGTTTTTGCAAGCGGCTGCTCCAGTGTCCTCGGGGGTCCCCCATTTGCCATGTAGCAAGTGGGGGGAACCTTTAGCCCAGCCCAGTGAGCTCAGTCTGAAGAAATAATTTACATCTGGTAAAATCTTGGATTGCAAGTAACTTGTGCTGTGAGTCTTCTGCAAGAAAAGCAAACACTTGTCATAAATTTTAGCTTGATAAACGAGCGATGTCTTGCCATACGAGTCGTAGGTGGCAATGAACGTTCCATGATCACAACTGAGCCAATGGTTCTTGAAATTCACCTTGATCTATGAGTGCTGTGGATTCCAAGTGTGTTTCTGGAACGAATTACGCTCACACACCAAGGACTTACTGAATTTAGTTTAGCATGTTTGGTCTCTTCATGTAAAGTTTCAGACTTGGGTCACATTCCTCTGTCCCTCTGCAGGGTTGAGGCTGGGTGGGTGTAGAGGCACAGCTTGTGGCCTGCTAGTGGCAGAGGACAGAGGGAGACCATAGGCTAGGGAGGCACAGCCCCCTCTGGCTGTGGCCTGATGCCCCTTCTACACCTGGGACATGGATGATGCCCTGCCTTCCCAGGGAGGTGCCTGTCTCCAGGGACTTCCACACCGTGGTGCCTCGCCGGCACATGCTCCCCCTTTAGGAAGCCAGGCTCCTTCTCACAGCCTCAGCCTGAGCCCCAAGGGTGTCCTCATTAGGAATCTTAAAGGGGTGTTGCTTTAGGGACTGGGGACCTTCCCCCAGTCCTCCTGTTCCCTGCTCCCCTGTGGCTAAGGGGTGCCTTGGCTGGTGGCGTGGGGAGAGGGGGGCTAATGAGGCCTGCTGGAGAAGTGTTTCAGTTCAAAGTCTGAAACGTTGCAAAGCTTCCCCCAAATCGCACACCTCCTTTGCACTCACAGACTTTTGAAGTGGCTCAGCTGACTCGAACCAGAGAGATTCAAAGCTGAATTTCAACCACTGTTCATTTCTTATTTGAGAATAGGGAAGGCGGATCATTAGATGGTGAATGCACTGTGTCTGTTCAGGGGAGAGAACGCAAGCTGCTGCGGGACCTCTCGGGGATGCACAGCCAGGCTCCTCTCTGGGCTCCAGACGTGCGGGGGGCGGGGGGGGGGCGGGGGGGGTGTGGGGCCAAGCCCATTCAGACACAGGGCACAAGTCTGCAGCACCTCACTACAAATTTAGCAGCAAGGCAGCGATCACACAGTGATGATAAATTAAAAGATGAAAAAATAGAGATTAAAAAGAGGGAGAGAGCAGCTCAGCTCCTGAACAGAAGCCAAGCAGGAATTTGCTCCCAGAGTGGTTGGCGGTGCATCAGGGGTGAGTCAGGCTTGCACCCACTTCGTCCCGCCGCCGCGGGCAGTCATCTCCTTTATTCTCTCTGGAAGGCACGCAGCATGGGGCGTGCGTTCACCTTCAGGGCTTGTGAGCACATCAGACGTCTCATCTGGATGTAACGCAATGAGGAGTGCAATTTCTCAAGTTGGCAATTTAAGCCATAGGTGGAGACGTGGAGTGGTCTCCCTGCTCCCTCAGATTCTGGGAGATGTGAGGTCACCGGAGTCCCGCCCCAGGCCTGGGTCCAGTGCAGACTCAGCCCTGCTGGCTGCTTGAATCCTGGTCTCCTTCTTTTGCATGCTGATTATCCAATTAGTTAATGTTCCCTTCTCCAGCTGAGTGGGCTGGGGTGGGGGGAGTCGAGAAAAATAGTAGGGTGGAATCTCAGGGCCATAGTAATGGCTTTCTACTCCTTGAGAAGCATTTGATGGGTGTTTTTTCCACAGAACTTAATTCAGTTTTGAATATGAATCAGGATGAAAACAGAACAAATCTCATAGCAATCAATAGAATTTCGCCATGGTGGATCTCGGGGTCATTTAAGATGAACTGGCACAAGGCAAGCTAAATCAAACCAATAAAGGCTTCACGCCTTTACCAGAGAGGTCGGACAAGGGCGTCCTTTAGGGTAGAAGTTCTTAGCTGGGGCCTCACAGCTCAGCATTACAGGGTCCGTGTAGTCCTGCATATGGGATTCCAAGCCAGCTGGTGTGTGCATTTTGGGGGGAAAGGATCCTTAATTTTTTCATCAGATTCTTAGAGCAGTGTCAGGTGATCCCAACTGGCTTTGGCAACACTGTTTAAAAGAAGATTCAGGGATTGATTAGAGACCACAGGGAGAGAGATGTTACCAGATCTGCGCCTTGGAGATGCAAATTGTTGCCGTGTGTGTGTGTGTGTGTGTGTGTGTGTGTGTGTGTGTGTGTGTGTTGGGGGTGCACTCATACCCTTGTGCGGGTCTGCCAGACATGCTAGCAGAGTGAGAAGAGCACTGGCCCAATATCTCAACCCTGTTTCTGTCTCCCACTGTGTGGCCTCAGACAAGTTTCTCAACCTTCCTGTGCTTCAGCTTCTTACATGCAGAATGGGGACAGTCGTGGTGTGTATGCCATAGATGCTTTGAAGATTAAAAGCATCATTCCTCACAAAGATCTGCAGACCGCACAGCAGAGACAGAGACACAGTGGTCTCCGGCTGCTTTGTGCCTCCACTTAAGGCAGCGTCGCCGTTTCTATTCTCGATCCCGCGCGCTTCACGCTGCCGGTCATTTCTACGTTAGGTATGGGCAATGAGGCACTCGGCAAAGTGCCTGGCGCGAGGTGAGCGTAGTGGAGAGTCAAGGCATGTTTGTTGGGGTGCAGTTCTGTCTGCCAAGTGCAGCCACGCAGTGTGAGAGCCATCCAGGGTGCCTGGAGGAGCCCAGACTTCAAAGCTGCTGATGGCCGCACTTTTGTGAAGCCCTCCTCCTCTGTGCTGATGGCGACAACTTCTATTTGTATTTTCATTGTCTTTCTCCTAAGAGACACATTTTGTGGCCTGCCATTGAGTCTGCTTCCCAAAATGTAGCTTGGAGATTTTTTTTTTTTTGAGATAAACTATCCTGTGAAGAAAGATAGATACTATATTTTAATCTGGGAACATTGCATTCAGAACCTCTTTTTTTTTTTTTAAGGCAACACTAGTGGTGCTATCATTCAGAGGATATGGATGTTTCGAGGAAATTTACATCCAATCGTGCCTTTGAAGCTTTACCAGCCCTGGGCAATATCATCTTTCTGTCTGGAAACAGCAGTGGCTATGGACGTAACACATGATCCCGGATCATAGTGCCCACACCACGAATGTCCGTGTCCACACATCTCCAGGCCTGTTGTGGCTAAGATCCTTACACGGGAGGGCCCCTGCCCTGACAGATGTCGTGTACCTATCGGAGCGAAGCCAGGGAGGTCTGCTGCTTAGCGCAAAGGCGGTATCCAACCCACAGGGAGGACACAGGGGCTGGCATTGAGCCACTGGGGAGCACTCTGCTTAATCCTGCCCCATTTTGGAAAAAATGGGGAGGAAGGTGAGCTTGGTGGTTGAAGGCACCTAAAATTGTCACCCTGGGGTGTTTCCCAGATTGAAACTAATTGCCTTTTCTCATAGCAAGAAAGATGCAAAAAAAATCAAGACCCATTAGTTTTGGTCCAGATAGAGCTGGGTGCTTCTATTTGATAAATATTAACCTGTAGAATAAGATGGACCCCTGTGGGTTGGTTCCACCTCAGAACTCCCTGAGAACCCAAGCATGGTCCCCTCGTCAATGAATCTTCCTGGCTGGTGCCCTCGAGCCCCATGTACAGATGTGGGGCCCATCGATTTCAACATATGTAGGAGAAAATGCACCTGTTAACAATAGTCTTCTTGCACATCTGTGGGATGTACAATATACTCATCCCCCCACAAACCAAAACGTGACCCTCTGCTGCAGACTCGGGGAGCACCCCACAGTGTGCCTGATGTGATGCTTCTCCAGGAAAGGAACAAAACTGCATGACATCAGTGACCACCCTTTTAAAAACTTTCAATTCGCCATGGTAATGGGGAGCGGGGCCAAAACATGGGCAAGACAACACCAAAGATATTTTTTTTTTAATTTTTCTCCAATCGTTATTTATTTTGAGAGAGAGAGACAGATCTTGAGCAGGGGAGGAGCAAAGAGGGAGGGAGACAAGCCGAAGCAGGCTCCAGGCTCTGAACTGTCAGCACAGAGCCCAATGCGGGGCTCGAACCCACGAAAGCAAGATCATGATCTGAGCCAAAGTCAGATGCTCAACTGACTGAGGCCCCCAGTCTCCCCGATGGTCTATTTATGGAAACTGTGTGACATTCCTTCCATCCCCAGCCCCTCCCAGTGGGCACCCCGTCTGTGATTTGCTGAAAGCTACAATGGTTTTTATGAGGATGTGTGATCCCACCAAATGGTGGAAACTGACCCAGGGTTCAAATTTGGTGGAACTCAGTCTGTGAAATGGATTACATTGCACCTTGCTAGAATGTAAACGCAAATTCAAGTTCACAAGTTGGGGGTGGGAAGGGATTTACTAAGAGCAAGAAAGACTTGAGCTGAAAATGCATTTTGAAAGCGTGGAATTGCGCTGATAGGTATGGGCATAAGGAAGACAGGATTCTAAAAACATGTATTGGTCCAAAACTTGGGGCTGATGCTGGGCCTGTTAGTGGACAAATACGGCTCAACTCTGACCTCACAGGAGGACATAGATCTAGAGGATGCACACTGGGGCAGGAGAGGGCCTCTCTGGCCAGACAGGCAGGAAGGAGCCCGTGAAGGTGGCCACCCGGAGGAGGTGGGGAGTGGAGCCAGAGGGTGGGCACGCCCATGATTTGGAATGCCGCTTTGGTGCTGAGCAGGATGCGGGATTGTGAGGAGACCCCTTGCTCTTTCAGACCCCAGCTTTGGGGACCTTGGGTCTGCAGAGTGTCCTGTTAGGTGACAAGCTAACAACATCACTAAAGAGTGTTATCTGCTTCCCTTAACCACGTGGCCAGGGTCGGGGCACCTGGGTGGTTCCGCCAGTTAAGCATCTGACTTTGGCTCAGGTCATGGTCTCAGCTTCGTGGGGTGGAGACCCCCATTGGGCTCTGTGCTGACAGCACACGGATCCCGCTTGAGTTTTTCTCTCTCCCTCTCTCTCTGCCCCCTCCCTGCTCACATGTGCTCAAGTGTGCTCATGCTTTCTGTCTCTCAAAAATAAATACAAACCTTAAGAAAAGAATGGCCAGGGTCCTGACACTGTTTCTGCAAAGAGGGGGCCAGCAGCGGTAGGGACTCACTTTACTGGACATGGAATCGGGCTACAGATGTGTCACTGACACCGCCTGTGTTGCACATAGCCTCACCCTCTGCCCTCGGTGTTTCCTGTTTTCCCTCTCTCTGAACATTTGTCTGAGTTTCTCCTGAAAAGCCAATACTCCTCTCAAGGAAGCAGTGACCCCTATAAGTAGTTCTAGGGAACTCCTAAACCTGGCCCATCTCTCTGTCTCTTGTTCCCAGACCATGGCTCTTAGGAGCTTTAATACAAGTTCAGCAAGTAAGAGGAAGGTGTGATGAGTGATAGTGGCAGGTCATTGTGGTTTGCTGGGCGACAGGTTGCGAGTGTCCCCACAGTTCTGTGTGGCACTTCACTGTTGCTCTTCTTCAACATGTGGCTGAGAGTCACTGCCACAAGCACGGCTGGCTGTCTCTGATGTGCTGTGAGGATGCTGGGGTGGGTTTTTCTAGGGACCGGAAATCCTGGGTGCCTCCAAATGTTCTATTTCTCTTGGAAAAAAAGGCTCTTCTGGGGCCAGTACATAGAGAATCCTTTATGCTTCTGTGAGGGGGTAGCAAAAAATATATGAGAACAACAACGACAAAAAGAAATCACCATCACGTTTACGCCCTTAATTTACGGACAGCCTGTCACGATGAAGTCAAAGATTGATACTCACTTTGTGGACTTAATTTCAAATGCCTTAGTGGAAAGAAAGTAGGCATTCTCTTTGACCCACCCAAAATCCAAACACAGACTCCAACAGCCGAGTGTGAAAAGGGGCCGTTGGGCACTGCTGACCACCTGTCCCATGTTCACCTCCCCTTCTCTCTCTCCCTGCAGAGTCTCCGCCCGCGTCCGCCCCTCCGCCTGGAGGCCCACATGGCTCCAGGGGCGCCAGCCGCACCTGGGGGGCCAGGCACATGCCTGTACGTGTGCATCGGGGGTCCTGGAGACACGAGGCCTCCTGGGATCTGCCACAAGCATTCACACCCAGCCTCGGCTTTGGGATTCTGCTGTGTGTCAGGGCAGTGACATGCTGCAGCCACTTGCTGGTGGAGGCCAGCCCGGGGGACAGGTGAAGGGTGCTCCGAAGCCAGACGTGCAGGAAGATGGGCCCGGTGACTCCCTCTGTATGGCTGCCATTGGAGTGGGGGTCTCTTTATTCACAGGCAAGAGAGTCCCTGGAAGCTGAGAGCTAGCTGTTCATACTACGTATCTGGGATCCAGGTGATCCCAAGGTGGCCTACTCATTCGTTGTTGACTTCAGAGGCCCTTGGGTGGAAGTTTCTCGTGCTCCCGGAGCAGGAGCCACCCAGGCATGGCGTCATTCTCCCCGTCCTGCCAGGAGAAGGTCCTCGCACCCCTGTTCACCCCAGCAAGGCAGCAGAGTGGGAGCACAGAGGCCACTGCATTCCCTGGAGGCCTCAGGGAGGCTGCGTGATGGAGGCTTTTCATGCGCCAGATGCCCTGCACCGCCCACCACCGCTTCTGGTGCCTCTGCATGGCCCAGACCACCCTGGGCATGGACCCCTGGGCTCCGCCTGTATGAGTGAGGGTCCCAGGTCTTCAGTGGCAGAGCATCCCCAGCTGCACAGCCCTCCTGCCGCTCTCCTGACAGGCTGTCCTGCGCCCCCCGCCAGCTCAGTGTGGGCAGAAGTGCTGGAGGCCGGGGAGCCTGACGTGGCAACTCCGGCCACAGGCACGGCCGAGTTTGGAAGGCCATGGGATGGGAATTGTGTCAGTGCTCAGCGGCTTCTTCAGTGTTATGGGCTATTTATTTTTGTGTTTATTTAGTTAGGTTTGGGATAGAGGCTGGGGGGAGCCTGCACATGCGAGTATGAGCAGGGGACGGGCAGCGAGAGAAGAAGAGAGAATCCCAGGCAGGCTCCACGATGTCAGCACAGAACCCGATGTGGGGCTCGAACCCACAAACTGACAGATCATGACCTGAACCGAAATCAAGAGTCGGACGCTTACCTGACTTTGCCACGCAGGCTTCCCATGTTACAGGCACTTTAACTGAATTGGTGTTTCTGTGGTGAGCAGAGTGCAGGGCACCCAGGAAGGACCTAGTGCTTTGGGAGGCACCTGGCCAGACGATGACAAGAATTGCAGGGAGAACTTCTTTTCGGTAAGGGTTTTCTTCATGTGCCTTCAGAGTGCTAAGTCCTTTCCCCACCTTCTAACTAATTCCTCCCACCGACCTATTAGCTCCATTTTGTAAGTGAAGGCAGAGGTCAGAGAGGTTCAGGAACTGTCCAAGACACACAGCACGAAGAGTGTGGGATCAAGATTTGGACCCAGGGGCGCCTGGGGGACTCAGTCGGTTAAGCAACTGACTTCATCTCAGGTCACGATCTCATGGTTCATTCGTTCGAGCCCCGTGTCAGGCTCTGTGCTGACAGCTCGGAGCCTGGAGCCTGCTTCGGATTCTGTGTCTTGCTCTCTCTGCCCCACCCCCCGCTTGTTCTCTGTTTCTCAAAAACACACAAACGTTAAAAACATTTTTTTGTTTAAAATTTGGACCCAGCTGAGTCTGAATGCCAGACGTGCCTGGACTCTCACCTGTTACTGACGTGCACCTAGACCCCCTAGACCCACGTCTCCGTGACAGTTTGCTCCTGTAGGGAATGTGACGGTGAGAGGCTGAAGGGTCTGACTTACCTGGTAGTTTAGAACCAACCGTTCATCCAAGAGCCCTCACGAACCTCCAGCTCTCTCCCGCCTCATCCTTACCCTGCCTGCTGATGAGACAGATGCCATTCAAACACTGGCAAGTTTCTGTCATTGCCCCCAGGGGAGGGGTGACCTTAGAACACAGGCCAGCCCCATCTGCCTGAGCTGGAAGACTGCAGAGAAGGAAAACTTCAGGGAATCCAAACATGAAGACCGTAGCCACCCGTCTGCCGTCCTGTGCTGACGATGTGCTCATCACAACACATTAATACGAAGCTTTCGAATTCTGCTCACTTCAAATGATGAAGCCTTATACTGTAAACCGACGTCACTGCTGCCCCATGAACGAATGCAGAGGGATTGCTCGCAAAGTCACCTCGAGCTTGCCCCTGACCTCACCCGCTTTAATTATGCACGAGGTGCTCAGATTCCTTGGCAACAAGCAGGCATTCATTACCTATAATTCCTATTTTATAACCTTTTTGTTTGATCTGTCCCAGAATTCATTCTGAAGAAATCCAACAGAATAAATGATCATTCTCCCCGACCACTTGATTGCTTCTTTGAATACGTGATGAGGCTGCACGTGTGTATTATTTACGAAAAATTGATTGCCACGGAGCCTCCACATCCCTTTCATGCTCTGCAAACGTGGACTTGACACACTTCCTCTGAAACCTGAAACCAGCCCCACGTACGTGACAACACATTGAAGGAGCAATTGGATTTATTGGTTTGGGCAGCATGTCCCCGGTGAGGAAATTAGGGGATGTGCAGATATGCAAAATCTGCTCTTGTCTGCATCTCGGCATGTTGCTCTGGGTCCCGAAGACTGCATCAGCCTACAGGGAAACCCCCCACCCCTGGGAGACATGAGGACTCCATGAGCCAGAAGCAGGCACCTGAAGGCGCTTCTCTTAGAACCTTTGCCAGAAAGAAGCACCTGCCAGTGGGAGACCCGGGACACAGTGTCACTGCCTCTTGGGGGCTGACAGGTGCCCCAGGGGCTCTGCGATTGGGGCCCTCAGGCGCAAGCCTTCAGACAAGGACTTGGGTCCAAGAGTTCACTTACAAGGAGATGCCAGAAGAATCATAGGGTTTGGGCAGGGGCCCAAACCCAGTCTGTTTGTACCAGACTCGGGGATCCTTGTGAAACACCTCCGAGCTCCCCCAGTGGCGAGGGGGCAGGGGGGCACAGCCCCTGATGCCCACTCCTCCCTGGCGGGGATGTGATCCAGGTCCACCTCCTTGCTTGGCATTTCTGGCCGGCCCTGCTGGTGGCGGGGCGGGGGGGCAGGGGAGTGGGGAGATGGGGTGGCTGGAACGTGCACTGCGGGGCAGTGGCTGGGTCAGTGGTGGTCCCCACGTTTAGGAGACCCTAGTCCCACGTTTCTCGCTGCACACCCGGGGCCCCAGGAGTCACACCAGAGTGACACTGCGAAGTCGCATCTGTGACCTTGGATCCAGATGGCGTGGTGGCATCCCAGTGAGAACAGCCACCTGGGGACGTGGGGCTCTGGGGTCATGGTGAACGTCACCACCTGAGCCTACATTTGTGCCATTCAGAACCTTCTGCAGAGCTTCACTGGTGCTGGCAGTGTGAGAGGCCCCCAGACCTGAGTGGGACTGGGAGATGAGGAGCGGAGGGGAAGTAAGGGAACAGAAATGGGACAGCAAGTAGTGGGAGGTGCACTGCAGGGGGGGCGAGGGAAGGCAGTGTGTTTGAGGCTCACTCGTACATGGCGTCCCCAGCTCAGCTCCAGCGCAAGGACCATGCAGCCCAGCCTGTGTCCCTGAGACGGACGAGGGCCTGCTTCAACTTGTCTCCAGCCTAGCTGCTCCCAGTCTGGCCGGCGGCCGGGCAGCTCCCGCCTCGCCTGGGAGCCATGAGAAATCCCACTGTGGTCCAGCCCTGGCCTCTGATTCAAAATCTGCATTGTCATATGATCCCCAGCTGCTTCCCAAGCCCATGGGCTGAGAGGCACAGATTGGGCTCTGGCTCTCCAGCTGGGAGTCCCGGGCCCTCCCCTGGGTTTTTGGGGTCTGAATGTCACGGAGACCCATGGCTTCCATGTTTTCAGGGGGCCAGACTCTGCATGGCCTCATTTCACTCTTCAAATGACGCTGCTCAGCCACAAGCACCCGGGTCCTCATCACCATACAGGGTAGGAACCCACAGTTGTGCCGGGGACATATACACCACAGTCCCTGAGTCCTGCAGCATCAGGCCTGGAGCCCACACCCCTCGGGCCCCGTCTCCCTGGCCGGCCTGTCCCTAGGCAGCGGAACACGTCCGATCTGGAAGATTGTTGGCACATTTCCACACCCGAGAAAACATTTTGTTTTGTTTTGCATTCCAAATGAAGGAGACAGTGAAAGACAGACCAAGGGATGAAGTTGTAGGCAGACAGTTTTGTGCTGTATTTTCTTGCTGAATGTTTTTTATGACTCATCTGATGCCCTTTAAAGGTCAGATATTACTATTGTTCATTTCCTCATCAGTTAGCAAACCAAGCACTGTGCACCGCTTCAGGTCACAAGTGTTAGTTACTGATGAAAGAGAAAGCCTGCTCTTGATTTTGTAAGGGGAAGACATGATTCAATCGCACGCTTGTAGAAACAGTTTTGCAACCAGGGCAAGCATGCTATGCACAGATTTAATTTGGGGGAGATAGCGTTATGTCAGATACAGGAGCTTGACTCCCATCTCTGGCCACTGTGTGCAGGGGCCACACCTGCTGGTGCCGATCTGGGCAGGACAGTGGCCAGAGCAGACACCACCGTTTCTGCATCGTGACCAGGAAAGACACCGAGTGCTGCAACAGCTCAGGCCAGCCTGCTTCCCCTCTGGTGTGATGGGGATGAGGAACCTGCCTGTCCCCTGCAGGGTGAGGGGCGGGGTGACATACACAGCCTGTCTCAGTAAAACGGTCGGTGAGAAAAATGAGACCACATGAACTCCTGGTAATTGAGAATCCATGTCATGGTAGAACTTCTCTTGGGAAAGCTGTGCACTTGCCCTAAGCAGGAAGGTCCAGTCCCCTCAGAGCAGTGAAGAAAACCAGCCAGCAGAGAGGTCTAGTGGCCCGTATCCCATGGCACAACCAGGGGGTTCTGGCACCTGACCTGACAGAGCCCCCAGGGTAGGAAGCCCTCTGTGGTCCCACAGTGTTGAAACAGTTACCTGCTCCCTTCCCACAGCTACTAGCTGTCTTTTATTTCCTGTGTTTTCTTTCCCATCCCGGAGGGAGGTCTCATTTGTGGGGTGAACACAGTAAGGCCTGGAGGCTTTGTCAGGGACAAGAAAGGCTGGATTAGGGGCACCTGGGTGGCTCGGTCCATTAGGTGGTCGACTCTTGGTTTTGGGTCAGGTCATGATCTCCTTGTTCGTGAGTTCAGGCCCTGCGTTGGTCTCAGTGTGGACAGTATGGAGCCTGCTTGGGATACTCTCTCCCTCTTTCTCTCCCCCTCCCTTGCTCGCTCTCTCTTAAAATCAATAAATAAATAAGAAAGAAAAGAAAGGAAAGGAAAGGAAAGGAAAGGAAAGGAAAGGAAAGGAAAGGAAAGGAAAGGAAAGGAAAGGAAAGGAAAGGAAAGGAAAGGAAAGGAAAAGCTGGATTAAAACTCCTGGATAGGGTTTGCCCAGCACAGGTGAGCGATGAGGACAAACCTGACGACATTCCACTTTCTTTCAGCATCTTGGGGTCAGTTTGGATGTAAGAGAGAGACCCAGTCCTGTCGGTCAGGGATCAGGGGCATCCGGCTCCAGAAAACAGAGCAGCGACCCCAGCAGTTACAGATGGAGCTGGGCTGAGGGGCTGTGGCTCCTGTGTGGTTCCTCCCTCGGATAAGGGTTTATATCTACCCCCTCCACTCCCCCTACCCTGTGCCTCTCCCTCTCTGCTAAAGGAGACTGGCTTTTGTCCAGACAGCAAAGAGGGAGAGAAAAATATAATCACTTCTCTAAAGGAGAGGGGAAAGGGGTTCCCACGATTCTAATTGGTTGATTTGGGCCACGTGATCAGGGACCTGGGGGGGAGGGGAGGGGTTCTGGTGATTCTGATTGGTTGGTTTTGTTCAGAAGCAGGTGATTCTCATGGAAGGTCTGGCCTGGACTACCTGTGTGGAGGAGGGGGAAATATTTCACCTCATTCAGAAGAAAGCGCCAAGCCTGGGGACCCTCCCTTGGAGTTGCTGACTATGGGGTGGGTGGCTCTGGTCACTGGATAGATCCCATGTCCAGGCAAGAGTGCCCTTTGAACTTGTCACCCGTTGCCAAACCAGCCAGGCCCGGGCACTGCTCTGGTTCTTTCCCACCCATTGTCACCCCCTTTGAGGGGTCGCATCACTCAAGGGGACACATGAGCTCTGCTGATGTTCAGTCCCCCGGTTTTTATTGTTGTTAATGCTGTCCTTTGCGGCGATCATGGAATTCTGCTTTGGAAATCATTTTAGGCAATACTGGTCTCATGAGTGTTAGAAGTGACTCTGTATTTTGGCCTGGGGGTGTGTTTCCAGGCTTTGTGAGTTCACTTGTGTTTTATGGGCCCGGCAGGAGGGTCTGGCCCTTCACCTGCGTCACAAATGTATGTGCGCGTACAGTATTGCACACGCACGCAGTATCACAGCCTCTCCAAGTGCCAGAGACATCTGTTTACGCTGTGCCTTGTTCTCCATATACCCCCACACCTGTCTGATTTGGGCCAACAAAGTCCTCTGTGCAAATGAGCTGACATGCCACTCTGCCCGCAGGGCACAGACACGCTTCCCGCTTCCCCCGGGTATGGGGGCCCCGGGAGATGCTGTATGTCATTACCTATCAACACTGGGTCCGATCAATTTCTCCAGGAATATGACAGGCTCGTTCTTCCCCTCCAGCTGCAGCCAGTGCTGGGGCCCATCCTGGGTTGGAGATGTTCTGCTTCCCTTGGAAATCTCGAGCTTTAATGACTGGTTAACATATCGACTGCCCCCACAAGCCCTAAGGCATCTCCTGCTAAAGGTCAGCCTGCAGCCAGTGTATAATGGCTGATTCTCCGAGATAATTAGTTACTTTCCTTCGATTAAAATTGGAAAATGCACAGAGCGGAACATTTGTCTCAGTTAACATCCACTGAGATGCATCTTCAGACCCATAATCGCTCCCCCGAGGTGGGAGGGCTGGCTTAGGGGACCGCGGACAAGTCGGGTCTGAGGTGGTGGCTTCTTGAAAATCAAGAAAGCACCATCATTCTCACCACGGTGAGCTAATCTTGGCACCGAGATGGCGTGGGACCTTGGAAGGCCTCGGGGAGATGTGTGCAGGCTTCCCAGATGCCAATCAACACCCTCCACCCCCACCCACTGCTCTCCCATACTGGCTGCGGCAGCCAAGCCAGGGCCCGGGATGTCCGTATCTGATCACCAGCTGCCTCCTGCCTCCTGAACATGCCAACAACAGAGCTCATTATTCAAACAGCTGTTTCTGTTTGCTTCAGATTGCTATCCCGAAGGGAATCGGGCTTTCTTGTTTGCAAAATGAAGACCGTACTTCAGTTTGTGCAAGATGTTAGGTCCCCCACATACCCAGATCATTGGTAGAGAGGCTGACAGCTCAGGGCAAGAGGTTGGATGGGAAAATGGTCATTCTGCAGTCAGCGAACATTCTGTATTCTCATGATGGGCCTCCGGCCCTTTATCTCTGTCTCTTGAATATTCAGAATTCCGGAGAGCCTCACTCTGGAAGAGACAGGCAGGTTATACACCTGTGTCTACAACACAGTTCTGGGGGCCCAGCCTGAGGGGCATAAGACCCCGTCCATGGGCTCCTCTCTGCCCTCTTGTTAGATACATCTTGTGTTTACTCCCACACCCTCAGTGGCTGTCCTCTGCTTATAAATAATTTGTGTTGATCACTTAAAAGTCATAAGAGCACACAAAAATAACACGAAGGAAGTAAACGTCTCCTGAGTCCCTGTTGGCCTGGTCTAACCCGTGGCAAATGGGGACTCGACATTTTTATTCAAATCCTTTGACTTACTATTTCTTTCCACTTCTCTCCACCATTTCTTTGAGGGATGGGCTGGACAGCGTATTCATTTAGGAGTCTCTCCGAGTCAAGACCCTTTACAAAAATTGTTGCACACTCATTGCTCTGTGGCTATATAATAACCTAGCAACCTTTGCCCCAGTGACGAACATCCACTTAGTTTCTAGTTCTTTTTGTTTTTGGTGGGTGGGGGTTTTACAGGCCAGGCAGCAGTGCTACAATGTGCTTTATGTACATACCTATCGTCATGCACCAGCTCAGTCTTTAACTCCTAGAGAACTCTGGCTTCTAGGCACTGATAAGGAAGGCAAGTGGTTGTTTGCAGAGCCTATATCTGGGAAAGCAAATGCTGTTTTCAGCTCCACTGCCACCTTGTCCTGGAAGAGAGTTTGTTCCCTTTGGACAGAAGACACCTCAGGTCTGGGGTCATCTTCTCAGATGTGCGAGGCTCTCAGTTCCCATCCCATTTACTCTTGGCTCCCCAGCCCGTATCAGCCGTACCTCTCGCGGTTTGCTGAGGTCCCCAGGAATGAGTGACTGACTCTCTGTGTTGGAGAACAGTCCGTAGAAGTGTGTCTAGGTCCCTCCTGGATGCCCAGCCTCTGTTTACCTCTCCCCATTCCTATTTAGCTTCACAACATCAAGCAGATAGCCTTCCAGGGCCAGGAGGAGGCAGGGTTCCTGGGTCCAGACATTGATATAGCGGACAGGCAGAAGGGGGTTATAATTTCATGGTGTGGCCTCCAGTGTAAGTATTAAGAGTTCCGGTGGGGATTGGAGAAAGCCGGTTTCAACCGGTTAAATTATGCACACCGTCTGTCTCCATTCTTCTAAAGAATTTTAGGTAGAGGATCCTGATTTCAGAGCACAGGCAGGAGGGCCAAGTCCTTTGGGGTTTGGGGGGAAAGTGACATTTAGATACGACCAGGACAGGTCTTAAGTCCTGGCAGAATGGAATCCCTAAATAGAGTCCACACATCAGAAGTCAGGAAGGTAGGAATGAGATTTTGGACTGGGATGGGGGTCCAGACTCTGGACAGCCTAGTAGGCAGGGGGTCAGGTTCTGAGCAAGGGTTGCAGGAAATTCCAAGAGCATTTGGAATATGTTGAAGAAAACCTGGACATTCCCAGGAGTTCTGGCTGCTCCCATCTTTGCCTCCTTTGGGACACGCTTTCCCTGAGATCCCACACCTGCTGGAATCAGAGAGAGCCGCTCAAAGGGGTCAGGGCGAGTACTTCCCAGGCATTGAGAAGCACATGCATTCACAGAAGGGCCACGGACAGCTTCAATTTCGGGCAGGAAATGCGGCGCGTGACAAAGTTTGGGCAGGAATGTTGTTTTCTACTTTAAGATGCCTGAAAGGCGTTTTAACACTAACCTCCCATGTAGCTTTCCTATGGATGATATATAACTCCATTTACCGCTGTAATCTGGGTAGCAAAATGAATACTCCATCGTTGTACTATGAATAGTAAATTAACCCAGATAAAAGTGTTCTCCAGCCAATCAAGACCATTAAGTAACTAGGAGACTAAGATTAGTGAGCACATTCCGAAGGCAATTATAATGAATAACTAAAGAATACATTCACTTCAACAGGGCGGACGGCTTCAGAAGCTTTCTGGTCTCTCCAAATAAAATGAGGGTAGGTGGGAATCTGCCAAGCATCTGCCAACCATCTTGAGTATCTGCCAAGCTCCCCACCATGCTGTCTTCTGGTCTTGCTTCCCACCGACAAGACCCGTCCTTTGTTAAGCTGCGACCCTGGTGTCCTTAGGAAGGAGAGCCTTCCCTGGGACCCAGCCGAGACCCCAAGCTGCTCAGCGAGAGCAAAGGCAGGCAGTGATATTTTTTCATTGATCCAGCACTCTGGAGTGGAGGCCCAGAGGCCCACCACGCTGCCATTCGCCCAGTTTTCCCATTGGCTAGAAGAAGCAGGGGTCTCCGGGATGTATGAAGCCCGGTTTTGGTGTTCCCAAAGCACAAAGGTAGAATACAGCGTCTCCCCCACTGGCCCGAGTTCTCCGAAGCAGGGATCACAGAGAGAGAGAGAGAGAGTCGGGTTCTTGCAGCTCCACGAGGAGGCCGCGTTTCGCATGCACATGTGACCCATAAGAGGCCATCCGTGGAAATAGCGTCATCCCATCCCTGATGCGGATTAGCCTAGCCAGTAGGGGGAGCCATCAAACTTTCCCATCAGGCAGCATGAGAGTCTACTTCCTCAGCAGCCCCAGTGCAGAATCAAGTCATAGTAGGAAGGTTCCGTGGGCACCTGGAGGCACGAGGCTCTCTGTTCAGCGCTGTGGGGGCGTAAGGCACAGCTCTCATCCTCACAGATTCCGTGTTTGACTGAAGGGCTGAGATCTGTAAGCACGCAGCAGTACCAGGTAATAAAAGATAGGGTACACTTAGGTGCTCGCGGGTTCGTGTGGAACCCCAGAGACCATGTGTTACATTTGCCCATCCAGCTTGTGCTTTGGGGGCTGACCCTCCGGTACTTGTGGTTCCCAAGGGACCGTGATGCAGAAGACCTGGCTCCCGGGAGCCCAGGGGTCCTGTCTGCTCAGCGGTACTGCAAGTGGGATTGTGTGCCCAAGCGGGGCCAGTCAAACTTGTTACCAGAGTTCCCTTATCATCTATGGAAACTGCTTGAACCAAGAGCTCTTTTCTGCCCCACTGCTGAAGTGAGCACAGGGCTGGCTCTAGCTCGAGGGAGGGGGGTAGCCGGGACACAAAGTGTAAGGGGGGACGTAGCTCTCAGGCATGACCCTGAGAGTGAGCGTCTCCTTGAATCTGTGCAAATTTGCCCTGCCCTGGTCCTGGTGCCTCAGGGCCATCGTCCCTCACAGCCATCTTTCCTTTCCACGGAGAGACAGCCTATCTGGAGAAGGAGAGGGAAACGGCGCAAAGACACAGAGAGAGCTAGAACCCCAGTGATATCATGAGAGCTCCTGGATCCAGCCATGCCTGCAGCTTGTGTTTCTGGTCATAGAGCTAATGCATTGAACTGGCTTTCTGTCCCTAAAACTGACTTGGCACCTTCAAGTGGAGGGCAGCAAGTGACAGGGTACAAAGCGAGGCCTTGGCTGAAACGAGGGGACAAGGGGGGGTGATGTGAATCACCGTCTCCTGCTGAGGAGTGTGTGAACTTAGTCTGTGTGTGAGGACGTCACAAGCTGTCAGGGGAGTTTGTAGATGCTGTGTGGTGTTTGCTAAGAGCCCACAGCCAAGGAGGCTCTGTCTACCCGCCAGAAGAGCAGAACGGGACAGAAAAGAACTTTATTGATTGCGTATTTTTCACGACTGAGAGCCCTGGACCCAGCTGTGCCTGAAGACAGGACATCCCTCAACTTCCGAGCTATGACAACCAATAGACTGCTCTTTTCTGTGAGCCAGGCCAGGAGACATGGGTAATGCCCACAGAAACTAAGACAGGCTTGGTCCCTCCTCATCACCACACGCACTGAACTATAAGCAACTTGGGGGCCAGTGTGGTGTTCCGGGCCAGGGTAGGGACGGAGACACTGTAGGCACACAGTCAGCCATGACACCCAGATGGATGGATGAATGGGTGGGGGGAGTGGTCCAGGGCACCCTCTATGTGACATGTAGTCCCTGCCTCCTTGGAGCACCTAAGCAGGGAAGCAAAGTGGAAGGAGGCTTATGGACCATCTGGGGCCCCCGGGCCTGGGTGCTGGGAATCCCACAGCTGAACAAAACACACACACTTCTAATTTTCCAGGCCTCCTCCAATCGCTGTGCCCAGTTCTGGGGCGGGGAAGCTGTCTCGCTGGGGAACAGGACTCACGGAGGTTGACCAGACGGTTAGTGGCAAAGCTGAGGCTGGAGCATGCACCTGGCCTCCTGTGTCTGGCGCGCAGAGGAAACACTCCGTCCTCGTAGCGGCCGGCACCGTCCCTCGTCTTTGAGCGTCTGAGAATGCAGAGGTCAGGCAGGAGCACGGCCAGCGGGGGCACCCAGTGTGGCGTATCAGGGGCGGTAAGGGATTCCAAGCTGTGTGGTTGTGCCTCTTCGATGGTCCATGGGCGGCGGGCGGTCAAGCTTGCCCAAAGGCAAACCGCTTTACCTGGCCATTAAGACCCCAAAGGCTGTGGAGAAGGGGATGGGGTTCTTCTGTTTGGAGACCCAGTCTTATTTACTTCCTTGATGATCTTATTTTGAAAGTCCTGATAATGACTTTGTGCCTGTTCTTGGATTTCACACCGCGGTCAGGGTGGCAGGGAGAGGCAGAACCTCAAAAGGTGGCCTGCACCCCTTGGTCGGCACGTGGTCAAACTTAGGGGCAAACTCCCGAGTCTCCGAATCCTGCCCTGTTAAGCCATCATATCCCACGGAAAAATCTCTCCATTTCTTCCTGATCTCCTTAAGGGCCAAGACACCCAAGAAGGTGGTGGGGGTGCAGAGAAGAAAAGGACCCCTTAGAGCCCACAGACTCACACCGTCTCTGTTTCCCAACGGAACCCCTATGGTGTCACCTGTGGGCAAGAAGGCTGAGGTGCAGAGAGGCCAAGCAGGTGTCCAAACCCCTGTCACCCGTTAGTGCCAACACCAGGCTTTGTTCCCAGACTGCCTGACAGCACAGCCAGTGATCCGGGAAACACGTGCCCAGACGAGGCCCAACACCTCAGCCACTTTCAAGTGCACGGGTGACGTTGGAGGGCAGTTGATGTCTCAGCTTGCCCATCATCAGTTTGAAAGTGAGGATGACCTCTGTGCATGCTCAGCTGGGAGCCCGGTACACGGCACGTGCACAGGAAGGGTGTCCCCACCGCCACGGTTTCTGATCCAGGTATCCCATGACGCTGGCCACACAGAGCTTCAATGTGCCGAGGACCAATGTGTGAAATCCAGGTGTGCAGCCAAGCAGGCAGAATTTAGCACAGTCAGCTCGGACCCTTGAGGTACCTGCTCAGTCTCCTCCTCCGGGACGTCACCCGGCTTCCTCCCAGAGTGTACAGACGCACCCCACACTGCCTCCCCAGTGCATTTCTGCGGGTTTCCCCGTGATGGAGTTCAACAGTACAGATGCCATTTCACACCTGAAGTACAATTCTTCAGCCTGCTAGATCGACCTCAGTTGTGAAAACCGGGGCCTGCTGTCTGGCCGCCAAGACCATTTCTCCACACGTGGTGAATTCCTAGCCAGCGAAGAGTAGCAGGGCGACCAAAACAGCCTAAATTCTTCATCTTCATTTTTAAAGGAGAGTTTTGTTGGGCACAGAATTCTTAGTTGATGTTTTTTTCAGCACTTCAGGTTTATCAGTACACCATCTTCGGGCTTCCATTGTGTCTGATGAGAAATCAGCCATTAGTCACATTTTTCTTGCCCTATATGTGATAAGGAGCTTCCTCTTTCTACTTTCAAAATAATATCTTTATTTTTCAATACTGTAACTATGATTTGTCTAGGTGTGTTCTTCTTTGTGTTCATCCAAATTGAAGTTATTTCAACTTTTTGGATCTTTCAGATAATTTTCATCAAATTTGGTACGTAAACAACTAGTTCAGTAATATTTTTGTCCCTTTTTCTCCCTCCTCTCCATCTGGGGCACCTATTATACATGTGTTACATAATTCTGTTGGAGCACCTGATATTGTCATACGGTGCTCTACTGATTGGTGTCCAATTTTTCTCCCCTCTCTATTCTTTGGCTTGGCACATTTCCCTTGATTTACCTTCAAGTTCACAGATTCCTTCTTCTATTTCTAATCTACTGAGTTAATCTAGTGAAATTTTATTTGAGTTATTGTATTTTTCAATTCCATAAATTTCACTTTTTTAAAAATCACTTCCATTTGTCTATTGTGATTCTCGGTGGACTCACATCATGTTTCCTACTCTATCTTTGAATATTTAGTTCCTTAAATATAGTAGCTGCTGGAAGTCTTTGTTAAATCCAAATACATTTTCCTTTAGTTCTTTAAATATAGTAGCTGCTTGAAGTCTTTGTTAAATCCAAAGGTGGGCCTAGTCAGTTTCTATTTAACTACTCTTTTTCTTCAGTATGGGTTAAACGTTGTTAATGTGCATGTTTATTATTTTTTAGGTGAAAAGTAAACACTTATTTAGATTATCTGCTCACTTGCAGGCACGTGCGCAGGCACGCATGCACACACACACTCGTTGCTATCCTGACTGGCAAGAGATAATATTCTCTCTACTCTTACTAATTAGCATTTCCATAACAAAATCCTAGAAACAATAACACACTCATATGTGCTAATACAAGCATAGACTCCCTTTATAAAAGGGGCCACTAAAGAACAATTAAAGTGGCTTGAGGAGGAAAGAAGGGATTTGAACACGTGTACCTTTTGAAATTCACATCCACAAACTACCTATTCACTTAAAAAACAAAAACAAAAACAAAAACCAATCTGTTTCACTGATTCTCAACAACAGCACTGTGCATTAAAACCTAAAAGCGCCTTTTATTTTGCATTTACTACCTTCTCATTATAATCGATTCTTAACTAGGAAATAGCAAAATGCATTTTTAAAGCAGGAAACAAGAGTTAGCCTCCAAAACATGGCTAAACCACCACATCATTCACTTTCCTTTTTACAACCATCATCTTTTTATGAACCAAATAAGTGAGGTACCACTCCAATGGTATTCAGATGCTAGCTGACTATTAGCCTTTCAACTACTGACAGTGGGGACAGGTTTGGAAATACTATTCAGTTTAAAAGTAGCAAGCAGATCTCTTTTAACACGAAAGGGACTCAGAGCTGAGCAGAAAAGGTGGGAGCAGTGAATTTACTCCTGGATGGCAAAACCTAGGTTGGCTGAAATCAGAAATTGCTTTTGAGATCAGCTTGTTCAGAAGCTCCCCATCTGAGATCCTTGGAACTGAGAAAACAGAAATGGGATCTCCTGCACTTACTCAACATATCAATGAGACTTTTTAAAGACCTCATTAATATTATCAATGAAAAAGCTGCTCTGGATAACCAAAACAGGTATTTTTTTACACCCTACATCTTTCTGGTCATACCAGCATTACCAACATTATTTCTCATCATCAGCCCCCAGGACAATAAGTTTCTCATGTCCCCGCATTGATACTACATTCTTTCTACCTTATACACCACTCCCTACTGTCCATTAAACTTCTCTTTATCTTGCAAGATCCACCTCAAGTATTATCTCTTTTTCTAGAAAGAACACATTTTTATTTGTTTTGAGACAGAGAGAGAGAGAGAGAGAGAGAGAGAGAGAGAGAGAGAGAGAGAATGCGAGCACAAGCAGGGGAGCAGCAGAGAGAGAATCCCAAGCAGGCTTAACCAACTGAGCCAACCTGGAGTACCATCTCTTAATGAAAATATTATCTCTTAATGAATTTAGCACAGTCAGCTCGGACCCTCGGGGCACCTGCTCAGTCTCCTCCTCCGGGACGTCACCCGGCTTCCTCCCAGAGTGTACAAGCAGGGGAGCAGCAGAGAGAGAATCCCAAGCAGGCTTAACCAACTGGGCCACCCAGGAGTACCATCTGGGACCTGCCTGGGTCCAAGTTACAGCTCTAACACTGATTGTAAGATTAGTCTAGGTCTCATCAGGTATCCCATCTGCATCCCAGACGTGCAGGTTCCTAAATGGTACCTAGTCACCACATGATGATATTGGTAGAATAGAAAAAGAATATGCCACGGCGGAAAACAAAAACAAAAACAAAAACAAAAACAAAAACAAAAAACAAAACAAAAAAAAACTGGACCAAAAACAAAAGTACGTCATTTATGATCTCATTCATCTAGAACTCTAAAAAAAAGAAATTAATATATTGTGACAGAGTGCAATTCAGTAATGGGTGGCAGAGTGGGGCAAGAGGAAAGGATAACCAAGGGACACAAGGAAACTTTTCGGTGATGGATATGTTCACTATCTAGACTGTGGTGGTTTCATGGATATGTGTGTGTATATAGTTTTTGATCTGTGTGTATACTCATCCACACTGATGTATAAACTTATCAAATAGCACACTTTAGTTTCCTGCAAGTTATGCCAATTATACGACAATAAAACTTTTTAAAAATAAAAACAAACAGGATGATATTTTAAATAAAATGCAACGTGTGGGATTTGTCTCAAATAAACCAGGGGAAGACGGGAGCAAGGACAAAACAGGTAGAAATACAGATGCAACAAGATTAGACATGAGTTGTTAATTTTTATAACTAGGTCCTAAGGACATGGGGGTATAATATACTATTTTCTTGACTTTTACATATTTGAAATTTTCTATAATAAAAACATTTTTTCAGTTGAAGGGGAGCAAATCATAAACCAGGATAAACTAAAAGAACAAAAATACTATGCTGGCTCCAGAGCCCAGACTGCTAGTAGCCAAAGACTTTCTTAGAAGTTGAAGAGCAGGGGAATGTGGAGTTTAAAGGGACACATTTTATTCTCTACTCTATCACCTGAGAAACGTGCACGCTCCTTTGAGAGCTAAGCCATCCTTTCCCTGGTTGGCTCAAAGCTGGGCTCCCTTGCACACTTAACTTCTCGTGGAGCCTTCAAGCTGTCAGACCACACAGGCTTCCACAGATATGCTTCCAACAGCCTGAAGTTTAGGATAAAAGAAAAACCATCTTGTCACCCATTTGAAGTATTTCATGCATGCTGAAGCAGCACCTGGTTAGATAGCCAAGTACTACAGCCACAGGCAACTCAGAAACACACAAACAGAAGCAACATTTTTATCTTCTTTTCCTCCAAGCCTCTGCTCATGGATCTTACAAAAGGAGTCCCAATCACATCAACTGATTTTTAAAGAAAGGAACTCTTGGCCAACATTTGCTTAGAGCACACTAACTCATCATCTCATTTGAGCCTCATGTTTAACCTTGGAAAGCAGTAAGTATCTTTACCCCCCTTTTTAAGCATGCTAAATACTGAAACTCAGAGAGATGAAACAAATGGAGTGCCCAAGGTCACACAACTAGCCTGTGGCAGGGCCAGGAGTCGAGGTCCGTCCCACTTCTGTGCCTGTCTAAAGTGACTACCTCACAAGCTTAGCAGAAACTCTCATCAAGATGCCTATATGAAGAAAAGTCATATCCCAATTAACCCACTTTTTTCTACCCAATCTCAAACACGTCAAAGGATTTTAAGAGTAGGCACATGAAACCATTACTGCAAATAAAGCTTTTTCAGTTATGTATAATTTCTTTATCCCCTAGCACAAGGAGGTATGAAGAAGGGACAGCAATTGACTTTAGACATTACATGAGGGGAGGAAAAGGAAGGTATTGCCCAAAGAAAGATCAAAGAAAGAAAACTAGGGATCAGACTGGAAAGAACAGCACAGTAAACACAAAACCCAAATTAACGACCCCCATGGTATTTTCTCTGTAACACCAGCATGTCCTGGGTGGTGATTACCCTGTTAGTGAAATGAAAGAAAACGGCCATTTTTTTCAAGCTACTGGTTTCACCCATGCTAGGTTAAACTGGAAGAGAATTTTTCAAAACTGTATTAAATTTGCTCACACTGTGGTGATTCTCCATTTTCCAACAAAACATGTCACTTTCAGAGTTCAAGGTCTACAGTAACAATCCTTGCTTCTGGGTTAATGCACGAAACTGGATAGTTAAAACGTGTATTCTGGTTGTCATAGCTAATAATAGCAACTAGTACTTACTGAGCACATATTATGAGCAGGTGTTGTTTTTAATGTTTTTAATCTTCAAAATGGATCTTCTGACACAGGTTCGCTTATTGTGAGGGCAACAATATAATTTATTGTCCAAATAAAGATACTTTGGGGAATCAAAGCGGAAAGCCATTAACAATTGTGCCAGGCACGGCCACAATCCAGGAACATTGGGGCATAGAATCACTAGCCTCATTTTGCAAATGGAGACTTAAGGAACAGAAAGGTTAAATAACCTACCCAGGGTCACACATCTAGTCAGCCAGGGTTCAAGCCCAGGTCATCTGGCTCCAGGCTCATATTCAGCCATTCTGCCATGTGCCCCCTCTGAGCTGATATACTACCTTAAAAAAAATACATCATCCCACTGTTCACTTTGAAGCACACAAACCTCTCTGTATTTCAGAATACATTTGCTACAAGAAAATGGCTAAAACCCAAGGAGAACTATGACTCAAGAGTTCATATGTTTAAAAAATAAAGACAGAGCGCCTGAGTGGCTCAGTCAGTTACCATCGGACTCTTGATTTCAGCTCAGGTCATGATCTCATGGTTAGTGACAGGGAGCCCTGCGTCAGGTTCTGCACTGCCAGGTTCTCTCTCTTCCTCTCTCTCTCTCTCTCTCTCTATCTCTCTCTCCCCTTCCCCTGCTTGCATTCTTTCTCTCTGTCTCTCTCTCACACAGAATAAATAAAAACTTTAAACACACAAAACACACACACACACACACACACACACACACACACACACACACACACACACACATTTGATCTTGGATATGCAACTGAAACATGTCCCTTGTTACACATGCTTTTCTTAATTACTTTTCTCCACATACAGTATCTCCTCGTTTCATTCAGGAATAAATCCACAGCTAAAGCAGCAACAGCTACCATTCAGACATGCATACTTAGATTGACACCACAGATACATTCAGTGGTTTCACTGGCTCAGACCACACTGGGCTTTGGGGCTTTCCCCTTATACCATAGAAGCAAAGTCTCACCTTCCCTTGAGTAGTACTGGATGGTTTTCAAAAACTTCCAAGAAAAAATGATGTCCCAGAAATGAGTTTGGAAACTAGAGAATTCAACATTTTCCTTTCATTACTAAAAAAAAAAAAAAAAGAAAAGAAAACTACAGGCATCATAAAACTACAGAGAGCCGCAATGCCAGGTAGGTAGAAAGTGTTTTTGTGAATATACAAGACTGCTTGCAGATGTGCTTTTTGAGGCAACACAATACTGGCATGTTTCACATCATCCCCTTTCTCAAATACCTCAGTGATACCACTGTCTTTTGACACTTACAGCTCTTCCTGCATCTTCCCTCAGATGACTGCACGTTTGCTTCAGTGCTCCATTTAGTGTGTCTGTCAGACAGCAATTCACTAGCCAGGCTAAGATCATTCCCTTCCACCAGCCAGCATCACTCTCTCTCCTCTTACCCCATCTATCCCTTTCTTCGTAGTCAGGGTAGAAGAACAAATAAAAATAAAAATAAAAATAAATAAAAATAAAAATAAAAATAAAAATAGTGTTGAAAGGAAAAAAAAAACACCCATTGATAATTCTATATCCAGCAAAAGTGTATTTCAAACTGAAGAAAAAAGACTTTTTGGGGTGCCTGTGTGGCTCAGTCGGTTGAGCATCCGATCTTTGTTTCTGCTCAAGTCATGATCTCATGTTTAATGAGATTGAGCCCCACATAGGGCTCTCTGCTATCAGAATGGAGTCTGCTTGGAATTCTCTCTCTCTCCCCCCTCTCTCTCTGCCCCTTTCTCCCTCAACATAAATAAATAAACATTAAAAAAAGACGTTAGGCATGGAGTGCGTTACTCTTCCCAAAAGCATCTGAATTTTACAATCCCTCACCTTTGTAAACAACAAGAACAACAACAAGAAAAACAACAACAACAACCCAAAAACAAGTAATACGTTGTCAAACAAAAAAGGAAGGACTTTATCATTAGTAGATCTGCCTTGTAAGAAATAAAAAAAAAAAAATTTCCTTGGAGGATACCTCAGTGGTTAAATACCTAACTTTAGCTCAGGTCATGATCTCATCATTCATGAGTTCAGGTCCCACAGTTTGTGAGTTCAAGTGCCACATCAAGTGAGCTCCAGCTCCACTGCAAGTGAGCATGAACCATGCTTTGCGTGAGATCCCATTATCTCTCCCTCTCTCTCTGCCTGTCCTGGGATTCTCTCTCTGCCCCTTGCTCGTTTGTGCCCCCTGTCTCTCTCAAGAGAAAGGTCTTTAGAAAAAGGAATATGGATATAGGTTATAGATAAGGAATTCAGATCTATGTTTAAAAAAGAAGAGGATTAGAGTAGGAATAAGGGAAGGTAAGATAAAATATTTTATTTTTCTCATTCCCAACTTATCTGATAGATAACAATTTGTTTAAAGTGATAACAGCAGCAATATACTCGGTTGATCATAGCATATGGATAAGGAGGTAGATGACCTCAATATTAGAAGGCATGGGTTGGAGGAATTGAGAAAGTTTTATAAGGTAGCTGCACTACCTGTGAAGTGGTACAGTGTGATTTGAAAGAGGAATTTGACTAGTTATAAATGAGTAATGCAAATGCAAATAAAGGGGATACCACTCCAACTGTTTAAAATAAAAAAGTATAATGAATATGCTAAGAGAAAGAAGAAAATGGAATACACCCACTGCTGCATTAACATCCAGAAGGCAGAAAAAGGTGAAGATAGAAAGGAAGCAAAGTATGAATGCAGTGAATAGAAAACAGTTACAAACATGGTAGATATTATTCCAACTATATCAATACTCACATCAAATGTGAATAGTCTAAATATACCAATTAAAGCTCAGAGATTGTCACAGGAGATCCAAAAACAAGATGCAACTCTATATTGTCTATAAGAAATTCACATGAGATATAAAGGTACAGATAGATTAAAAGTAAAAGGATGAAGAAAGATTTATCATGCTAATGCTTATCAAAAGAGAGTTGGAGTAATTGCATTAATTCCAGAGAAAGCAAACTTCCAAACAAGGAAACTCTAGAGAGATAAAGAGTGTCATTATATAAAGAGATTATCTAGAGAGATAAAAGGGTCAGTTCTGTAAGAAAACATAACAATCCCTAATTTTCTATGTCTAACAACAGAGAATGAAAATACATGATGGAAAAACTTTTAGAATTTCAAGGAGAAAGGGAAAAATTCATTATTATAGTGGAGACTTCAACACCTTTCTGTCAGTGACTGACAGGTCTAGAAGGATATAGGTAAGGCTACAGCTGGACTAAGCAGTAGCAGTAATCACCTAGATCTAACTGATACGTATGGAATATTTTGTCCAACAGTAGTTGAATAAACATGTTTCTCAAGTTCACACAGAACATGCACCAAGTCAAAACATGTTCTGGGCCATAAAACACATCCTACCAAATTTCAAAGACTAGAAGCCATACAAAGTATGCTGTCAGGCCACACTGGAATTGAACTGGATGGAAAGCAATAATAAAAAGATAGCAGAAAAAATCCCCAAATGTTTAGAGATTTAAGAACATACTTCTAAATAACACATCAAAGAAGGAATCTTGAGAGAAATTTCAAAGTAGTTTGGACTCAATGAAAATTAAATACAACCTACCAAAATGTGCAGGGCGGGGTGGGGGGGGCACTGAAGGCATGGCTTCCAGTAAAATGAACAGGACTGAATGCATTTATTAGAAAAGTAGAAAGATCTTCGGGCATCTGGGTGCTCAGTCATTTTAGCATGCAACTCTTAGTTTCCACTCAGGTCATGCTATCATGGTCATGAGATCAATCCCCTGTATTGGGTTCCTGCTTGGGATTCTCTCTCTCCCTCTCTCTGCCATGCCCCTGCTCACGTACATGCTTTCTCTCTCTCTCTCTCAAAGTAAGTAAATAAATGTAACAAAATCGAAAAGGAGAAAGACCTTAAATTAGTAGCCTAAACTTCCACCTTAGGAAAATAGGGGAGGAGGTAGAGTTGAAGGCTGAAGTAGAAGAAAAGAAATAATAATAATTAAAAAATAATAATTAGAACAGAAATCAATAAAATAAAAGATAGTAAAATACTGGAGATAATCAATAGAGAAATCAAAAGATGGTTCTTTGAAAATATCAATAAAGGCAAAGGACACCTAACTAGGTTATCCAAGGAAAAAAGTAGGCACAAATGGCTAATATCAAAAATGAAAGAGACATAACCGCTACCGATTCCATGAACATCAAGAGGATAATGGAAAATATTATGAATGACTCTATGCCCCCAAATTTCATAACTTAGATGAAACGGATCAATTATTTAAAAGATGCACACGATGGGGCACCTGGGTGGCTCAGTCAGTAAATGTTTGACTTCAGCTCAGGTCATAATCTCCTGGCCCGTGGGTTTGAGCCCTGTGTCAGGCTCTGCGCTAACATCTCAGACCCTGGGGCCTGCTTCAGATTCTGTGTCTCCCTCTCTTTCTGCCCCTTCCCACCTTCCACTCTACAGCTCTCTCTCAGAAAGAAATGAAAACATTTTAGAAAAATATAGAAAACAAATAAAAGACACACACTACTAAAACCCACATAAGGAAACAAAGATTATCTGGATAGGCCTATATTTATTAAGTAAATAGAGTCAAGGACGAATAACCTTCCCAAAAGAAAGCATCCGGCCCACATGGTTTCACTGAAGAATTCTAGCAAACATTTACAGGAAAAAATGATGCTAATGTCCTATGATCTCTTCCCGAAAATAAAAACAGAGGGAAAACTTCCTCATTCTAGGAGGCCAGCATTGACAAAACAAGGTAAAGTCATTATAAGAAAGTAAAACTGGAGACCAGTGTCTTGCATTTTCATAGACACAAAATACCCAATACATGTTAGCAAATCAAATCCCACAATGTGTAAAAAGAATTACACATCCATAACCAAGAGGGATTTAGTACCAGTATGGGAGACTGGTTCAATATTCAAAAATCAATTAGTTTAACCCCTCACAACAATAGGCAAAGAAGAAAGACAGGATAATGATCAGATGGTCTTAGAAACAGATGCAGACACGGCAATTGTTACCTCCATTCATAATAAATAAATCATTCTCTCCACAAACTATGAGTCCAGGGAGACTTCATCAACTTGATAAAGGACTTTTATAAAACAAACAAAAACAACTCCCCACCAAAAAAGCCTACAACTAGCATCATAAAAGTTTCACCATTTCATGGGGCGCCTGGGTGGCTAAGTCGGTTGAGTGTCCGACTTCAGCTCAGGTCATGGTCTCACAGTTCATGGGTTTGAGCCCTGCATCAGGCTCTGTGCTGACCACTTGCTCAGAGCCTGGAGCCTGCTTCGTATTCTGTCTCCTTCTCTCTCTGCCTCTCCCCCACTCACACTTTGTCTCACTGTTTCTCAAAAATAAATAAATGTAGACACAAAAATTAAAAAAAAAAGTTTCAACATTTCAGTGGGGAAGAATGGGATACTTTCTGAAATGCTACTGTAGCTGATTATGAAGGGGCCAGTTAGGTGAAGACACCTGTAGTAATAATGGACATAATTATATAATTCTATAAGAACACACCCAGAAAAGTCCTGTTCTGTTGAATTGTTCCTGATTCTGCTACAACACTAACTGTTGATCAGTTAATAATTTGTGATTCCATCTTCAGAGGAACTAAGTATTGACAAAACAAACATCTTGTAACACTGAATGTACATTCATATTGTCAGAGGGACGTCATACCCCAACTTAGAGCTACTCAGAGTAAATAGAGAATTACATGGAGCCAAAGTATTCCCTGCAAATGATATTTTTGTTTTTATATTATATTCTGTTGATTTTTTCTATCTTTTTTATATTGTTCCTTTTTTTTTCAAATCCTGATGATTCTACAAATATTAAAGTTTTAGTCATTTGTTTAGAGGTGAATTTTAATATCATAGGTATCTAGATAAAACTGGCTGGTTGAAGATAGTTTCCAGTTTCCATGAATGCAAATTAATAGATTCAATTAAGGGAACAAGCTTGAAAGCCAGATGTTGCTGTACCCCAAGGATAGGCCCCAGCTAGTTGAGAATCAGTGAGAATAAATTACCTTTAGATAGCTCATAAACAGGAGCTTCTTAAATTTGGCTTTAGTATACACTCCACATAATAAATAAATGACAAGGAAAGTAAAACAGAACCACAGCAATGACTGCAATCTGTACAATAGAAAAGACCCTCCAGGAGATAATACATGTGTGTACAAGTTGTACATTTTACAGATTTGAGGGTTACCATTCGCACTATAGTTCATATAAATCATGCCCCCTAGAACTGTGCAGTATACAACTTGTGCAACCAATAGCAACAAACTGAAAACATTCTGATGCTGCTATAGAATAGCAAATATATGATGAAGGAGTACAAAGTACATCTGAAGTTATAAAGTGTATAAATTGGATTCATATAAAAGAAAAATATCTCTAAATTGCTCTTCATTAGTACTAAAACTTTTGCTTGGTAAAAGACTCTGTGAAAAGAACAAAAAGACAATCTATGGACTTGGAGAAAATATTCCCAAATCATGTATCCAGGAAAGGTCTTGTGTCCAGAATATCATATGTTGAAGTGCGCAAAATGATGCTCCACAACACTAGGCTTCAGGGAAACACATTAAAACTGCCCTGAGATACTGCTATACACATAGTGAAAATGTTTTTTTTCAATCTTTACTTATTTTTGAGGGATAAAGAGAGACAGAATGTGAGCAGGGAGGGGCAGAGAGAGAGGAGATACAGAATCCAAAGCAGGCTCCAGGTTCCGAGTTGTCAGCATAGAGCCAAACATGGGGCTTGAACTCACAAACCGTGAGATCATGACCTGAGATGAGGTCAGCTACTCAATCTACTGAGCCAACCAGGAGCCCATGAAATATATATATATTTTTAAAGACAATACCTAATACTTGCATGTGACCCATAAATCTGACTCCTAGACATTTGCTCTAGAGAAGTGAAAACTTATGTTTATAAAACAAAAACAAAAACAAAACATGCACACAAATGTTTACAGCAACTCTAATCATAACTGACAAAAATGGAAAAACACAAATTTCCTTCAGGAAATGAATGGTTAAACAAACGCTGGTATATCCGTACAGGGAAACAATAAGAAATAGATGTATTGTAAAGGCATGATGTTGAATGAAAGAAACCAGTCTCATACAGTTACCTACAATAAGGATCCTTTTATATGCTATTAAAGTTGGAGATAGATGGTTGCCAGGCCTCAGGGGTGGGGTGAGAGTGATTCAACATGAGGGAATTCTGGGAGCTGAAGGAATTGTTCTCTTTGTGTCTAATTTTTTTGGGGGGGAGACAGAGGGTGAGAGTGGGGGAGGCACAGAAAAAGAGGTAGAGAGGGATAATCCCAAGTAGGCTCCGGGAAGTTCGTGAGCAGGGGCTCAAACTCAAGAACAGTGAGATCATGACCTTAGCCGAAATCAAGAGTGGGATGCTTAAGTGACTAAGCCACCTATGTGTCACAGGAACAGAACTCTTCTGTATTATCACTGGGGTGACATTTACATGAGTATATACAATCTTTAAAACTCAAAGCACCATGCACCAAAAGAGTTATTTTATATAATGTTAAGTACACAACAAAAATCATTTTCAAAAAAATACCACATCTGTCCTGATGTCTCCATTTCCTGCGTCCACACTAATTCCTGTCATGTTCACCTCTCCTGGTCAACTGCAATGATTCCTTACCTGATTTCCTCCCAATTACAATCTTCACTCTGTCTTTCTAATAAACTTATGAAATATTACTCCTGAATAAAGTGTTATAAGGAAAAAAAATAAGCCAGATGTAAATAGCTGCACCTTCCTTAGATCATGCATGTACACCACTCCCTATGGTATTTGTAACACGAAGACCCAATGTGCAAATACAATAAGCAGCCAAGGGGAGCCTGAGTGGCTCAGTTAGTTGAGTGACCTAATCTTAGTTTCAGTTTAGGTCATGATTTCGCAGTTTGTGGTTTCAAGCCCCAGGTCACACTCTGCACAGAGCCTGCTTGGAATTTTCTCTTCCCCCTCTCTCATCCCCTCCCCTTCCTCACACACACTGCAAATCAAACTCCCACCCACCCAATCACGCAACCAACCAACCAACCAACCATCCAACCAACGAACAAACATTAAAATCAAAATAAGCAGCCCAAATCATAAGGGTTTGTAGTACGTTACACATTTATCCCATAGTTCAAATAAAAGCAGAGAAAACTTGACTATCATGCTGGAATTATTTTTTTTTTCTCTTACACCCAACTCATTTTGCTCACTTGTGGTTCATTTCTGTGTCTCCTCCTCTAAATGCAGTGCCCACTTCCTCTGGCAGTCCTAGTTGACGTGAATTTCTAACTGCTTCAACTCAGTACCTTCTTCATTCTGTTGCCTTTGTCATGAAGACCTGGAACAAAAATCCGTGAAAGAATGAACACCCCAGGCCTGGCATGCCACTACTAACACCTGGCAAACAGCAACAACGTCCCAGAGACAGCAACTAGCAAACAATCCGTTGTCTATTTAGGAAACATGAGCGAGAAGATGGAAGAAATAGAACTTCCCAAAGGGAGCCTGAAAAAGAAAACCAAAAACAAAATCCACTGGCGTTAAAAAGTGAAAACAGGTAACACCAAGGTTTATCTCAATGTTATTGCAGGTGTTACTGGATAGACTAGATGAACCTGAAGCAAATGATTTCTAAACAACAAAAATAACAACAACAACAACAACAACAACAAAAACAGCAACAACAACAAAACAGTCTTCTAAAATATGCATTGGTGTAATTTAGCAGATAATCAGAGCTGCAGAAACTAGCTTTATGTGGGAATAATCAGAATACCATAGCTACTCAGAGGAGTCACGCTTATTGCGAATAACTGATGCTCAGGTGGTGTGATCACTGTATCACACAAAAACAAGTAAGGGTCTTAAAAAGGAGGAGGGAACCCAAGCAAGGCGGCAGATGCCAGAACAAATGGGGTGAATCAAGGGCTCAGTGAAACGGAAGACTTAATCACAAAGTGAACAATTTGCCTGAAAATGCTGCATTCAGGCCAGCACACAGGCCTCCAGGCTCCCTGGCAGGAGTCCTGGGAATATCAGGGGCAAAGCAATGAACTTACAGCTACCAATCACTTCCCTGTGGCAAGCATGGTTACCTGATAAAGCATCTCAATTGACCCTGTGTACAGAAGAAGGAATTGAGGCTGAAGGAGATGTGATAATTGCTCAAGGTCACAGAACTAAGAAAGTTATGGAAATGGCCGTTACCCCAAGCACTCTGACTCCTTAGTGCATTACATGCTGTCTCAAGTATGCAAAACTCGGCTTCAGTAACACTTTTACCATCTTTTTAAGTAAATTTGTTTTCAAAAAGTTTTGATTGTTATTTTCATTTTTATTTGTTTCCTTATGTCTTTTAATTTCTTCTATGTTTGATTGATTCATTCTTTAGTAAGATGTTTTTTAACCTGTATGCTTTTAGACGTTTAGCAGACTTTTTCCTGTAGTTTATTTCAAGTTCTAACCATTGTGATCTGAAAGTGTGCATGGTGTCATCTCAATTCTGTTCTATTTATTGAAGGCTTTTAGTGACCCAGTATGTGGTCGCTCTTGGAGAATGTTCCATGTGTACTCCAGAAGCAAGTATGCTCTGCTGCTTTGGGATGTAGAGTTCTAAAATACCTGTCACATCCTTCTGGTCCAATGTATCATTCAGGACCATTGTTTCTTTCCTGATTCTGTCTAGATTTTCTGTCCATTGTTGTAAGTTGAATATTAAAGCCCCCTGCCATTACCACATTCTTATCAATGAGATTGTTAATGTTTGTGATTAAATGTTTTAAATCTTTGTGTGCTTCCTAATTCACTGCATAGTCATTATAATTGTTAGCTCCTCCTGATGGACAGACACTGTAGTTATTTAATAATGCCCTTAAACATCTCTTGCTACAAACTTTAATTTAAGGTCAAGTTTTTCTGATATTAGTATGGCTAATACAGCTTCCTCTTGACTCCCAGTAGCATGAAAGGTAGTTCTCCATCCCCCCACTTTCAATAGTAAGGTGTCCTCAGGTCTGAAAGGAGTCTCTTGTAAGACAGCAAATAGATGGGTCTTGTTTTGTATTATCCATTCTGATACCCTATGTCTTTTGGTTGGAGCATTTATTCCACTTCCATGCAGTGTTATTATGGAGAGCTATGGTTCCGAGGCAGTGTGATGTCTGTACTTTTCATGATTGTACTGGTGTCTGTGGCGCTTTGTGATACTTGCGAAATTTCCCTCATAGAATCCCTCTTAGGATCTCTTGCAGGGATGGTTTAGCGGTGATGAATTCCTTCAGTTTTGGTTTGTTTGGGAATACCTTTACCTCTCCTTCGATTCTGAATGGCAGGCTGGCTGGATAAAGGATTCTTGGTTGCATATTTTTCCTATTCATCGCATTGAAGATTCCCCTATTCCTTTATGGCTTGTCTGATTTCAGTAGATGGGTGTGCTCCTATCCCCATATTTCTACCTTTGTACGTTAATGTCCATTCATCCCTAGCTGCTTTCAGAATTCTCTCTTCTTGCTTGTATTTTGCCAGTTTCACTATTATGTGTTGTGCAGAAGATCAACTCAAGTTACATCTGAAGGGAGTTCTCTGTGCCCGTTTGGTTTCAAGGCCGGTTTCCTTCCCCAGATTGTGGAAGTTCTCAGCTATGATTTGTTCAAGATCAACTTTACACCACTTTTTGCTCTCTTCTGGAAATCCTGTGCTATGGATATTGTTCCATTTGATTGCATCACTTAGTTCTCTTATTCTCCCCTCTCGATCCTCAATTTTTTCTCTATCTTTTTCTCACCTCCTTTTCCCCATATTTTTATCTTCTAATTCATTTATTCTCCCCTCTGTCTCTTCAATCCACGCTGTGGCTGCCTCCATTTTAAATTGCACCTCATTTATACCATTTGAATTCATCATGACTACTTTTTATTTCCTTGATCTCTGCAATAATGGATTCCATGCTGTCTTCTATGCCTTTGTCAATCCCAATGATTCATCTTTTGACTGTTATGCTAAATTCTGATATGTAGCTTATATCTGTTTTGATCAAGTCGTTAGCTGTCCACTTCTTCCCGGAACATCTTTTGAGGGGAATGCTTCTGTTTCATTATTTTGGCTAGTTTTCTCTCTCTTATGAGGTTTACAAGCTTGTTATTTGCTCTGCACCTGCAAGAATTGCTATATGAAATGGGGGTCACGCCCTTTGCAGGTTCTAGCCCTGCAGGTAGTGTTTCTTGGAGAGTGTTACTGGCTCTCTGTTGTTGTGGCATTGGCTCTTTGAGTTCTCTACTCGTCATGATGTTTTTGACCCTCCACAAGGTGTGCTTTTATTTGTCCCTTGAGGTAGCCCTGGAAAGGAAAACAAACAAACCAACACACAGGAAACAGAGACATGGAAGGAAACGTGCAACTAAAAGAAACAAATGGACACACACACGCTCACACACACAGAAAAACAGTCTGAAATCAAAAACGAAATAAAACAAACAAACCAGAAACACCAGCTACAAGTAAAGAACACGGTAGAGGTGTTGCTGTTGGAAGAACACATATAAAGAGGGAAATGACAGGAGTGGGGAAAAGGAAAAAAAAAAAAAAAAATATATATATATATATATATATTGACCAGACTGGGAGGCTAAATGGCTTAATGCAGAGAGAGAGAGAAAGGAAAATAAGGAAGGAGGTGTGGGAACAAAAGGAAGATAAGTTTACCCAGGCAGAGAAACTAGATGGCTTGATTATTCCAGAGAGAGAGAAAGGAAAGTATAGAAATATAGGTAGGAAATGTATCAAGGGAATGGATTATAGGTGTCTGCTTAAGCAAACCAATAAGCAGAGTTATCAACCTAAAAGAGGGAAGAGATCGGAAGGGAGAGTATGTCTAAATAACAAGAGTTGTCCCGGAATTAATCCAGTCTATGCAGCATCACTGGTCTGGATGATGGACCTGCCTGGTTCCACAGCGCCTACCCTGCTCCATCAGATAAGCAGGTACCCAGCACAGAGGGGCGTGGTTTGGGGTAGGCTGGTCCCACCTCCGCTATGGACCCTCGGACTGATCCCTGAGGCCCCGCCTTGGTGGTGGTGGTGGTGGTGATGGTGGTGGGGAAATGGTGATGTCCAGCCTCTTCCCCATGACCTGGTGTACTCCGTTCCAGTTGTCCTCATTGTGCCCAGGGCACACGCAGGGTGGTCCTTCTTGCTCCGCTGACTCCTTTGGCATAGCGCTTGTCTAGGATTCGCAGACCCGTTCCGTGTGCTCTGGCACTGGGGAAGTGCCTCTCTGTACTGCTACAAATGTCTTCCTGGCTATCTTTGTGCTGCTGTGCTTCAGGGAGCCCCGCCTTTTCCTGCCGTGGACTGCGCTGCTGACCTCACTGCTGAGCTTGGGCATGGTGGATGCAGGCAGGCATTGTTTTGTCCCACAGCGACGCCCCCAGGGAGGGGGCCACTTTCTCCTACTGCAGACTGCGCCCTAGACCCAGCCACTGATCCGGAGGGTGTTGGATGCAGGCAGGCTTTGTTCTATTGCACAGCCCTCCAGGGAGGGGCTACTGTCTCCTTCTGTGGACTGTGCCCCTGATCTACCCCTGAAACCAATGCTGGCTCCTCTCCTCCCCAAGTGCGCAAACATGGAGCCTAGCCCCAGACCCAAGAAAGCCCCACAGTTAGAGATAAGATCCCTTTCAGTCCCAGTCCGAGGTTCTCCTCTTATCCACATACAGCCCTACACTCCCGGAGCCACTCTTTCTCTTACTTTTGTCTCTCCGCAGAAGGGGATCTCTTCCCTCCATTCCTACTTGGCCCAATTTATGTACCCCAGTTCACAATCAGCCACCTGTCATTTCTCAAGTTGTCTCATTTCCTTCAGGAGTATTCAGTGTGTTTTCCTCGCAGACTTTTGGGGTTCAAAATACTTTGGCTTCAGCACTTTGTTTGAGAGACATGGGATGTACAGATCCCCCTACTTCTCCACCATGTTGACCCCTCTGCCCCAGAAAGATTTATTTATAAATTGATGGACATCAAATTCTAGATCTTATTTTCTTATTAATGTTATTAGGATTAAACTCAGTACATACTTTTAGTTTTAAGAGAAATTCCCTGTGATATGAATACTTTGAAAATGAATTGAAGAGGCAATCCGAATAAATATCACATTCCCTTACTGGGACTTCTCTCTCCATCTTTCTCTCTCTCTCTCTCTCTCTCTCTCTCTCTCTCTCTCTCTCTCTCTCTTTCTTTCTCACTCTCCTTCTCTTTGACACACACACACACACACACACACACACACACACACACACACACACACTTCCCCCAGACTGTCAGGAATCTCTCTAAGGTGATGATGCTACATTCGGGCCACCATTGTTCCGTGATGATATTGCAGTTGGTATATGATGCAAAGAAAGTAAACAAGGAAACGAGGTAACTTAGTATACATTATAACGTGTCAACAAGAAGACAAAGAAAACTCTTGGTTTTTACTTCATTGGCAATTACTAATAGATATGAAAGTTACAGTACCTCCTAGGAGGCAAGGTTCTTGCCAACAGAAATACAACGCTAATACAGGAGCACCTTCCAACAGTTCATCTGAGAGGATACTGAATGGCATGAGTATTTAATGTGATTTGGTAAGGCAGAACTGGTTTCTCCATGACTCACAAGTATTAAATTCTAGAATTCCTATGAGTTTTCTTGATGCATTGATAAGCAAAGGAAAGCTAGGAGGGGATTGGGTGGAGCCACATGCCCTAGAAATATGACAGCTAATTTTTGACTTAAGAAGAAAACGAATGACCTCCAAAAGACATGGACAATTCTACCTCACAGATGTGCTGTGAGCTTGAAATGCTCACACATGTGATGCATCTTGAAGGTGGTAAGTGGTAAAAATATTGGTATTATTATATTAATGTCTGCTACCCTTTTCTCCAAAATTTTGTAGTAGGTCGTAAAGAAATTGGCAGCTCTGCCATTCCATGCAGCCTGCTGCAGATGACGTTGCTGCCTTAATGGGACACAGCCTACAGCCTCTTTGTGAGTAAAACTCTCTTTGTTCATGCCACTGGTGGCAGCCTTTCGGTGACAGCTGAACACGTCCCTAACCGATACTACTTGCCCTTACTCAATGCCATTCAAATACAATTTCATGTTTTGTTAGCACAGATAAAATCAATAATGTCACTCTTATTGAAGGTGAAATTATTACCAACCTCACTCAGCAGATGACGTTGGGGAAAAGATGCTAGAAAAGTGTCCTAAATGAAGAAGGGTCATGGAGAATATTGGTGTTCTCTCTCATAAGCATACCCTCGCAGAGTAAACTGTGGGGCACAGGGTTCTCTCTGTTACAACATAACTTGAAGTTTAGGAGTGTTTTTCCTTATAAAGGTTTGAAAACGTCCATGTGAGAGAAGGGTTTACTTAATCCCAGAGAGTAAAATGAAAGAAGGCTTTGGACCCACAAACTCCTACAATAAGTAAGTAGGCCAAGACAACCATAAGGCTGTAGACACAGGCTACCTTTCATGAGAAGGGAAGAATGACTTGGAGGTTGAAAGCCAGAACCCCAGAGGAGCTAGAGCCATGGAAAATCATTCCCAGGCCTTAAGACCCAATGAAAGGACTGCCTACTTGGGCCAGCTGAACTTCAGAATTGTTATGGACCAGTGACTCATGATAACCTCCTTCCTTTCTTTACATATATGTATATATGTATATATATTTGTATATGTGTATATATATGTATATATACATACACATGTGTATATATGTGTATATATGTATATGTGTATATACATACACATATACATATATACACATATACATATACATACACATTTTACATAACTTATTTCAGTAGATGGAAGAATCTCAACATTAACATTTCTATGAATACCTTTCAAAGTAAGAGAAGTTCAGTTTTGAGTCCCCTAGAATATTTATTCAAATTTGTTTGAGAGCAATACTGTCCTACCTTGTTCTGAACACTGCTTTCCTTTTGGGCTCTGGATATGTCCCGCATGTTATAAATTTCAGTGTAAGGTGCCATTGCCAAGACAAGGGAGTGCTGACGATAAGTCATTGTTCTTGCAAACTCTGCAGCCAGGCTCAGTTTTGATCTTCTTACCACCAGATAAATTCCATCTAGGGAAATTCTTTTATTGTTAATTTCAGCTACTGTAACTTTGACTTGCTCCCCAACCTAGAATATGTTGTTATTCCTTCTGCAGGTGGGAGTGGAATCAGAGCTAAGTCACAGGCATTAGACCCAAATCTAAAGATGAGTGTGTCCATGCTTCAACTGTGAGGCTATCTTTTCCCTATGGTAGCAACGTTCTGCTATTTCAAATCTAACTACTGCACTTACTGGTCTCCTTTAACACAGGAAGTACAAAACTCACACATATTGCTTCAGATTTAGTTTTGTACATGTAAACTCACATGGATTTAAAGCAAACATTACCGAGCTTACCCAAAATGAAAATTTCATGTTGACATTTGGCAAGTTTGTGATCGGTAACTCTTATTATTTGTATAAATTCTCAGATAGTTTAATATACATAACAATATGTTTTAAATATATTTCAGAACAAAGGACAAAAGACCCCAAATATCTAAGGAAGTCTAGAAAAGTCTAGAAAACCTCCAAGAGTGAAAACTTCCTAATAAATCAACTTAACCTCACCTCCTGCTGTCTCTTTCTTCAACTAAACCCACTCATACATTACCTTCTCATCATTTGTCTTTTGGCTTTCTCAGACCACACTCTATTTTCAGGATGTTAAACTTGCAAGTACCTCTCAGCATATATATATTTATTTTCAGCCCACATGCCTCCAATTAATAGCATTTATGAAGCATTTTCTATATGTTCACCCATTAACATCCTTTTTTAATCCTCTCAGTAGTCCAATAGTTTATTTTACTAACCACATGTGGTTTTTCAGGAAGCTAAAGCACAGAGCATTTCTGTAACTTACGTACAGTTCTAACGGTTTCAAGTGGTCAATCTTTCATCCCACCGCAGGCAATTTGATCCACAGTTAGTATGCTGCTGCCTCCAAATATGGATAGGAACTCAGACACAAAGACAAATCCAGGGCACATAATACTATGAATCCTGCCCTTGTTAGCACTGTACCTCTACCCGCTAGGCTGTAATGCAAATTCTGGCTTTACTTTATTCTCTAGGACAGCCTTTACTGCTGCTACTCTTATGCAGCACATTATGTTCTTTTATAATATAAACATACGTGAGTGTTAGTCTTTCCATCACTACTAGAAGGGGGTTAGAGTCAGGACTCAAAATGAACTTTGATGCAGTTTTAAAGTGTTTATTGTGGCAAACTGGGTAATGGTTTGGACTCTGACATGAAGCATTGTCTCCGAGATTCACTAGATCATCAGTCTTTATATTGACATACTGTTGACTCCCAAAATAGCATAAAAACCATATCTCCAGGCTTCCAGGGTGTTGCCGTTAACAAAAGAAATAAAAATTTCTCACATTGCTTTGCGATTCACATGCAAACATAAGATTCCATTTCAAAACTTTCCAACATCATTAGAAGAGCCAGACACTGCACATTCTCTAACACGTATTTACAGTTAATACATTAAAAAGAAAAGTACAAGCAGATTTTTAATCTTAATCATATGTGCACATTAAACTGTCCCAGAACACAATTCAGTTCCATGACAAACAACTGAGTTCTAATTCCCATAAGACATGACAATCTACCAAAAATATTTTAAACACACCAATAAAGCAAATTTCATATATGTATGTGTGTGTGTGTATATATATATATATATATATATATATATATATATATATATCCACTATATAATATATATACCCTCTAAATGATATAAATATTATATATATAAATTATATATGCACTAAAAACACTGATTTTAAGAGCTCCATGGCAATCCTTGGAACACCAAAAAACTATGAGTTCAAAATTGCTAAGATTTCTTTGTATCCAAATATGTTTCATACATTTTTATTCAACAGTGTTGGGAACACTAGTACTATTGTTTGCACACAGCAAATTAATATGTGTAAGCCACCGGTTTAAATTATACTGGATCAATTGTGTACTCAAACTTGGACAAAACACACAGCACAACAGTGACAGTAAACAACAATGAAGCTTGCTCTCCACAATTCTAACATTACTGGTTCTGTAAGGAAAATTTAGTTGCTGGGTGACAAGTAGAAGGGGGATAAAAATGACATCAGGAATTCAAAAGCTTATTTGAGGTGCCAGTCACCACATATAGGCACTCAAGCATAGCAAGGTCATAAACTTTCTCCTTCTTGTGTCATATGAGATATAAAGGTACGAGAATGAATAAAGACTATGGGACTTATTTCAAAAACCTGTACAACCTAAGCGCAGACTCATTTTAGAAGACAGTAAATGAATGCCTCACCAGAAAAGCCACCGTGTCAAGTTCCTTTTCACGGTCTGCCCAAAAGGATACATAAAATACTTTCATCTTCCTACTAAATTTTGCTAAAAATTTAGCAAAAACAATTTTTTTTTAAATATCCTGTTTTTTAAACTAGAAATCGCAATATTTTTTAAGGGACCAGCTAAACAACATATTGAATTTAGGATGGACATTCAGATCCAAACCGAAATCAGATAGCCCAGATAACCCAAAGCATGAATGCAAGTTCAAGTGCAATAAAGTAACAAGGTATAGCAGGGAAACACTAAGATTCTCAGTTAAGTTCAAATAACTGCATCGTGTCAATGGTTGTGTTTCAAAGCTGTGCTGAGCAAAGTTATCCTCCCAGCTACATCTAATTTCAAAACCCTCTGGGAAGCTACCTCGATAAGCTATATGTTGAAATTACATTCTAATATGGTCATTGGATTCATTTTTAATTACTATACAATTATATACAATAGGGAAGTTGTACAAATATGTATCTTTTCCTCAGGGGCTAATTAGCTAAAACAGTTACTTTGGGAAGGGTGGGGGAGAAAAACCTCTGTATTTGAAATACCATTGGCCATGGAAGCTAGTAACGAAAATTTATATAAGCTTCCTATGAAACGAGTATAATTTAACCCTCTGCATCTTTTAAATAATTATTCACTTTTATTTACTTATGTGTCAGTATTTGTAACAACACATTACCACTGAGTAGTGAAAACAAGAATATGAGGCTTACTGAAAACTGTATATTAGGAAGCTATGCCATTTGAACTCTACAAGCTCAAGAGTCAAAATCACAACTCTCGGGGCGCCTTGGTGTCTCAGTCGGTTAAGCGTCCGACTTCGGCTCAGGTCATGATCTCACGGTCCGTGGGTTCGAGCCCCGCGTCGGGCTCTGTGCGGACAGCTCGGAGCCTGGAGCCTGCTTCAGATTCTGTGTCTCCCTCTCTCTCTGACCCTCCCCCATTCATGCTCTGTCTCTCTCTGTCTCAAAAATAAATAAACATTAAAAGAAAATTAAAAAAAAAATCACAACTCTCATTATTCCCCTAAAAAGCTGCCAAGCAGGGAGAAACCGTAATATGGAAGATTTAATAGGTCATGTTTCAGCCTGGGATGGATGGTTCTATTGCAAAATACTTAAACTTGAAAGAATAGTGGTACAAAATCACTCCTTGGCCCTTCCGATATCGCAGTAAAATCTGGCTGCGGCACCACTGACTAAACACCATTAAGTCTTGCTGCCACCAATAACTGAGGTCACTTGGATAATCAAGAATTCCATGCTGGCCACAGGACATAAACACTATCATAAAAGTGAAAAGTACTCTGTGTGGCTCTCCTGTTTGATCCCTGTGGTCTTTGATTGTCAAACAAAAGACCAATACCTGCTAACATAACTGTGCATGGACATAAGATAATAAAGGAGAGTCCTGGAGCAAAACTGTTAACCAACTGCCATGATATTTATAAGAGTGATGCATGGTAATGTGGATATTTCCTGTTATCCAACAACAACGACAAAAACAAGTGAGGAAAATCTCTTTTGCCCAAAGATAACCTCCACCAGTTATTTGGTGCCCAAAAAAATGTACCACCGCTCTAGATCAGTAATACTTCAGAGAATTCCAACGGCTATTATGTATGCAGGTTTAGTCACCACGCTTACCCCTACTCATTTACACTATGTGACTTCCATTTTAAAATAAATTATCCTGGAAAGATTCCCAGATCAGTATGTGAGATTGGTACAAGGCCAAGTCATTTCCCAGTGGATTCCATCCATGTCCATAACCAGCACCAGTTTTTTATTTATTTATTTATTTATTTATTTATTTATTTATTTATTTATTTATTATTTTTTTGAAATTCACTCATTGGTTTTTAATAGAAACCGTGAGGTTTCTCAATGCATTTTCAATTTTACCCACTTATAAAGAATTTCCCAAGTTAATTTTACTAAACAAAACCTTCCGAGTGTCTACCATTTCCTTTAGGAGTTCAGTAAACATCAACATTACATTTCAGTATAAAATCTTTAGAAACGTCTTAAGAATGTGTACACAGTTGAACTTTGAATCTTTTGGTTTGTAATCACCGAGCCCGTGACATTCAAAGCCATACAAATCCTTACATTATTAACAGTGATACGCTTGAATTTCTTAGACAGTATCCTTGGTCAAAGCGTTGGAATCCAGTTAAAACTCAGAAAGGTGTGGGATTGAGAATACCCACTATTGCAATTGGTGTTGAGAATACCAACTATTGCAACAACTTTCCACACATATTCGATCTTTCGTCCAGAAAGAGTGGCAGTCAAAAAAGGAAAGAAAGAAAGAAAATGAGGCGGGAGGAGCCAGAGGTGGGAGAACAGCAAGGAAATTCTAGCTTTATTACACAAGCATGGAACCAAATTCCTTTGGAGGGGGTGGGGGTGGAATGGCTTCTTCTGACGACTTCAGACCAATGAGGGAACAAGAGAGCACATGGATCTGCCCCTACAGTCCTGGAGACATCTCAATCTGGGGTTAGGAAGAAAGGGGACCTCCCTGGCGGTCCAGGGGTCTCCTCCCTCCGCAGACCCGGTGCTGGGAGGCAGCAGAGGGGCACAGCTGCCGCGGAGTCCCAGCAGGCGGCGCCGCATCCCGGGGGCGCGGGCCGGGACCATCTGTTGCTTCTTCGCCCATAAAGTGTACTAGGGGACGCGGTCCCGGCTGTCCCTGGTTCATCCCTCCAGGCACAACCCGTCCCGGGGCTGAGAGGTCGCGCGGCGGTGGCCCGCATCTCACGCCCAGGCACTGGGAAGCGGCGGAGTCTCACCACGGGTTCCAGGTTCACTCCCAGGACTTGGCGCGCCTGGCGCCGCGCTTCTGCCAGGCTGCTCTCGACCCACACGTCGTCCACTCCGCGAATGGTGGGGCACGTGGTCAGCGTCGGGGTGGCCGTCCTCCCACTCTCCTCCAGGGTGCGGCCCCCGGAGGAGGGACCGGGGGCCATGGGCTTGCGGTGGCTGCTTGCGGTCTTCGCGGGAGGGCGGCGGCGGGGGCGGCATCTTCCTCTGGCCGACCGCCACCGTCCGGGCTCCGTGGCGCCTCCACCTGGCAGCTGGCCGGCCCGTCTGGAGGCAGGCCTCCGGGGGCTGCTGCCTCCGCGTGTACACCATCTTCTCCTCAGGCGCCTCCAGGGCGGCCCCTCCTGCAGCGCTAGAGGCTCCTTCCCCTGCTGCCAGGGCCAGGGCCTCCTGGGGCCAGCGCCCCCAGCTTCTTCTTGCTGCTCAGGATGTGAGGCCACTAGGGGCCGCCCGCGCTTGCCAGGTCTCGCGGCCGCCGCAGGGCCCTGATGAATTTTCTACGGTGAAGCCAAATCAGGAGGCAGGCTGTGAGAGTTACATCGCAGTTGCTAGGAGACCAGGCGCTTTGTGAGGTCACAATGTCTGCATATCTTAGCACGATGGGCTGCCCAAAGCTGCCTTAGGTTTGGCTGTGTTTAAGACTATGCCCTTGAGAAAGACCTGCACGTAATCTTACCTGAGAAGGCCCATAATTCTTCACACGAGTTCAAGAGGGTTGTCCTAGAGGTGAATGCACGGGTGCTTCAGCCTCCATTAATTCCATCTGACATGAAATGACACTTAGCGGTGGACAGTACACACAACTTGCAATCAAACACGACTCTAAGAGGGTTTTAGCTAATTAAATGCCTTGTCATGCAACGCACTGAAAGCCAAATTGAAATAACTACTCTACCCTTTCAAAGAATACCGATATACTGTGCCTTGCTTAGGGTTCCATACCTGTGTTGGTACAGCTCACAGTTCACGAAGCTGTTCTTCACAGCAGCAGCAAACAGTTTGCCTAGTTAGTATCCATGCTCACTTTCATGCAGCTTAGGGAAGACCGAGTCATTGTGTGCTTAAGAGCAAAGCGTCAACGAATTCTGTGTGAGTGGCCAGTAGGACATTCAGTGCCACTAAAACCTATTCACTACCTACCAATTCATGATATTTCAGGTAAGTCATACACAAAGTAGTAAGAGACCGTATGGGATTCCAAGGGTAGAAAACGTGTTACACCGTACGTGTAAGTGCTTTTGAAACCAACCAGCATAGTCCATCCATCATCACCACATACACAATTCATTCACAAAATACTACAAAGACCACCTACCATGATCAACTGAAATCCACTTCCTCATGAAAGGATGACTCCAAACTATGTGAATCACTAAGAGTGATAAGTCATGGTAACAATCAGAAGAGAAACTTGCCAAGGTCAACGTGATACATGTGACAGGCCTCTGTCTTTATTCAACTCCTTTTCTTAAACACACAAAACTTTCATCTACGCAGCTTAAGCTACTACTACCTCACGCTCATAAAGTGCTGAAAATGGAAAGCAATCTCATATACAGTAAGAGCAACCCCTGGATTTCCTTTTTCATTCAATGCAATTTATTTTCAAATTGGTTTCCACGCAACACCCAGGTTTCATCCGAACAGGTGCCCTCCTCAATGCCCGTCACCCACTTTCCCCTCTCCCCAACCCCACGTCAACCCTCGGTCTGTTATCAGTATTGAAGAGTCTCTTATGGTTTGCCTCCCTCCCTCTCTATAACTTTTTCCCCCCATCGCCTCCCCCATGGTCTTCCGCTGAGTTTCTCAGGATCCACACATGGATGAAAACATATGGTATTGGTCTTTCTCTGCCTGACTTATTTCACGTAGCATAATCCCCCCCCCCCAGTTCCATCCACGTTGCCACAAATGGCCAGATTTCATTCTTATTGCCAAGTAGTATTCCATTGTATATACATAAACCACAACTTCTTTATTCTCTTGTCAGTTGATGGACAGCTAGGCTCTTTCCATAGTTTGGCTGTTGTTGAAAGTAGTGCTATAAACATTGGGGTACATGTGCCCCTATGTCTCAGCACTCCTCTACCCCTTGGGTAAATTCCTAGCAGTGCTGTTGCTGGGTCTTAGGGTAGATCTATTTTTAATGATTTGAGGAACCTCCACACTGTTTTCCACAGCGGCTGCACCAGGTTGCATTCCCACCAACAGTGCAAGAGGGTTCCTGTTTCTCCACATCCTCAACAGCATCTATAGTCTTCTAATTTGCTCACATCAGCCACTCTGACTGGCATGAGGTGGTATCTCAGTGCGGTTTTGATTTGGATTTCCCTGAAGGGGAGTGCTGTTGAGCATCTTTTCATGTGTCTCTTGACAATCTGGATGTCTTTTTTAGAACAGTGTCTGTTCAAGTCTTCTGCCTGTTTCTTCACTGGATTATTTGTTTCCCGGGTGTGGAGTTGGTGAGTTCTTTTTAAAGGTTTTGGATACTTGCCAATTATCCAGTATGACTTTTGCACACATCTTTTCCCATTCGGTCAGTTGCCTTTTAGTTTTGTTGATTGTTTCCTTCACTGTGGAGAAGATTTTCATTTTGATGAGGTCCCGATAGTTCATTTTTGCTTTTAGTTCCATTGCCTTCGGAGATGTGTCAAATAAGAACTTGCTGACGCTGAGGTCAGAGACGATTTTTCCTGCTTTCTCCTCAAGTGTTTGATGGTTTCCTGTCTCACATTCACATCCTTCATCCATTGTGAGTTTATTTTTGAGAGTGGTGTAAGAAAGTGGTCTAGTTTCATTCTTCTGCATGTTGCTGTCCACTTCTCTCAGCACCATTTGTTAAAGAGACTGTGTTTTTTTCCATTGGATATTCTTTCCTGCTCTGTCAAAGATTAGTTGGCCATACGTATGTGGGTCCAGTTCTGGGGTCTCTATTCTATGCCATTAAGTCTATGTATTTGTTTCTGTGCCAATACCATGCTGTCTTGATGGTTACAGCTTTGTGGTAGTGGCTAAAGTCTGGCATTGTGGTGCCTCTCACTTTGGTTTTCTTCTTCAGTATTACTTTGGCTATTCAGGGTCTTTTGTGGTTCCATACACATTTTATGATTGCTTGTTCCAGCTTGGAGAAGAATGCTGGTGCAATGTAATTGGGGCTACATATAATGTGAGGACTGCGTTGGGTCGTATTGACATTTTGTCAATATTTATTCTTCCAATCCCCGAGCATGGAATGTTTTTCGCTTTCTCTGTATCTTCTTCAATATCCTTCCCAAGCTTTCTATAGTTTTCAGCATACAGATCTTTTACATCTTTGGTTAGGTTTATTCCTTGGTATTTTTTGACTCTTGGTGCATTTTAAATTGGATCCGTTTCTTTATTTCTCTTTCTGTTGCTTCATTATTGGTGTATAAAACGCAACCAATTTCTGTACATTGATTTTGTACCCTGCACCATTGCTAAATTCATGTATCAATGCTAGAGGACTTTTGGTGGAGTCTGTCGGATTTTCCATGTATAGTGTCATGTTATCTGCAAAAGTGGAAGTTTGAATTCATCGTTGCAAATGATGACACCTTTCATTTCATTTATTGTCTGATTACTGATGCTAAGACTTCCAACACTATGTTCAACAACGGGGTGATATTGGACATCTCTGTCTTATTCCTGATCTCAGGGGGAATGCTCTCAGTTTTTCCCCATTGAGGACGATATTTACTGTGGCTTCTCATAAATGGCTTTTATGATGTTTAAAGTAGGTTCCTTCTATCCCAACTTTCTTGAGCGTTTGTATTAAGTAAGGACGCTGTATTTTCTCAAATACTTTTTCTGCATCTATTGACAGTGTACTATGGTTCTTATCTTTTCTTTTATTAATGTGATGTAGCACATTGATTGATTTGTGAATATTGCACTAGCCCTGCAGGCCAGGAATGAATGCCGCTTGATCGTGTTGAATACTTTCTATATGCTATTGAATGAGATTTGCTAGTATCTTGTTGAGAATTTTTGCACCCCTATTCATCAGGGATATTGGCCTGTAATTCTCCTTTTTTTTCTGTGTCTCTGTCTGATTTGGGAATTAAAGTAATGCTGGCTTCATAAAATGAGTCTGGAAGTTTTCCTTTCATTTCCATATTTTGGAACAGCTTGGGAAGGATAGCTTTATCTCTACGTTAAATGTCTGCTAGAATTCGCCAGGGAAGCCACCTGGTCTAGGACTCTTATTTATTGGGATATTTTTGATAACTGATTCAATTTCCTCACTAGTTATGGGTCCGTACATATTTTCTATTTCTTCCCGTTTGAATTTTGGAAGTGTGTGGGTATGGAGGCATTTGTCCATTTCTCCCAGGTTGTCCAGTTTGTTGGCATAGAAGATCTTACAGTGTTTCCTGATGATTGCTTGAATTTCTGAGGGATTCGTTGTCATAATTCCATTTTCATTTGTGATTTTACCTGTTTGGGTCCCCTCTCTTTTCTTTTTGAGAAGCCAGGCTAGACGTTTATCACTTTTGTGTATTTTCTCAAAAACACAATTCTTGGTTTCATTGATGTGCTCTACTGTTTTCCTTTAGACTCCATATTGCTTATTTCTGCTCTGATCTTTATTATTTCTCTACTTCTGCTCGGTTTGGGGTGCCTTGCTCTTCTGCTTCTAGTTCCTGTAGGTGTGCTGTTAGATTTTGTATTGGGGATTTTTCTTGTTTCTTGAGATAGGCCTGGATAGCAATGTTTGTTGTTGCTGTTGTTGTTTTGTTTTGTTTTGTTTTTTGTTTTGTTTTGTTTTGTTTTGTTTTGTTTTGTTTTGTTTTGTTTTGTTGTTCCCTGTCAGGACTGCCCTTGCTGCATCCCGAAGGGTTTGTATTGTTGTATTTCGTTTTCATTTGTTTCCTTATATCTTTTAATTTCTTCTCAAATTGCCTGGTTGACCCATTTATTCGTTAGTGGGATGTTTTTTAACCTCCATGCTTTTGGAGATTTTCCATCCTTTTTTCTGTGGTTAATTTAATGTCCCTGCAATTACCACATTCTGATCAACAAGTTTCTGTATGTTTTTAATTAATTGTTTTATATATGTGTGTGTCTCCGAATTTGGTGTGTAGACATTTAAAATGTTTAGCTCTTCCTGATGGAGAGACCCTGAAATTAAAATAAAACGCTCTTTGTCATCTCTTGTTACAGTCTTCAATTTAAACTCTACTTTGCATGATATAAGTTGGCTACTCCAGGATTCTTTTGACCTCCAGTAGCATGATAGATAGTTCTCCATCCCCTCCCTTTCAATCTGAAGGTGTCCTCATGTCTAAAATCAGTCTCTTGTAGACAGCAAAGAGATGGGTCTTGTTTTGTTTTTTGTTTTTGTTTTTTCTATCCATTCTGATACGCTATGTTGTTTGGTTGGAGCATTTAGTCCATTGAAATTCAGTGTTATTAGGGAAAGATATGCGTTTAGAGTCATTGTGATGTCCGTAGGTCATGCTTACAGTGGTGCACCAGTTTCCTTTCCCACCAACAGGGAGAGAGGGTTACTCTTTCTCCATATGCTCGCCAGCATCTGTGGTTTCCTGAGTTGCTCATTTTAGCCACACTGACTAGTGTGAGGTGGTATCTCAGTGTGGCTTTGATTTGTATTTTCCTGATGATGAGTGATGTTGAGCATCTTTTCATGTGTCTGTGGGCCATCTGGATGTCTCCTTTGGAAAAGTGTCTATTCATGTCTTCTGCCCATTTTTTCACTGTATTACATTTTCCAGGTGTGACTTGGGTAAGTTCTTTATACATTTTGTATACTAACCCTTTACCAATATGTCATTCGCAAATATCTTCACTCCTTCCATCGGTTGCCTTTTAATTTGGCTGATTGTTTCCTTTGCAGTGCAGAAGATTTTTATCTTCACCAGGTCATGATAATTCATTTTACCTCCTCATTTCCATGTCTTTTGAGACATGCCAAAGAAGAAATGGCTGCAGTTGAGGTCAAAGGGGTTTTTTTTCCTCTTTTCTCCTCTAGTGTTTTGATGGTTTCCTGTCTATATTTAAGTCTTTCATCCATTTTGCATTTATTTTTGTGCACGTTGTAAGAAAGTCATCTAGTTGATTCTTCATCATGTTGCTGTTCAGTTCTCCCAGCACCACTTGTAAAGAGACTGTCTTCTATCCATTGGATTCTCTTTCCAGCTTTGTCAAAGATTAGTTCACCATACATTTGTGGGGCCCCTTCTGGGTTCTCTACTCTGTTTCATTGGTTAATGTGCGTGTTTCTGTGCCAATGTCATACTATCTTGATGATTACAGCTCCATAGGAAAGGGGAAGTCTGGGCTGCCTCCCACTTTGGCTTTCTTTTTTCAACATAAGTTTGAGTACTCAGGTTCTTTGGTTGTTCCGTGCCAATTTTCAGATTGCTTGCTCCAGTCTGGAGAAGAATGTTGGTACAATTTTGATTGGTATTGCATTAAATGTGTAGATTTCTTTGGGTAGTGTTTACATTTTAACACTATTCATTCTTCCACTCTATAGGCATGGATTGTTTGTTTGTTTGTTTGTTTTTTCCTGATTTTGTTGTGTCTTCATCATTTTCCTTCATACATTTTCTATACTTTTCACTGTACAGATCTTTTACATCTTTGGTTGGGTTTCTTGCTAGGTATTTTAGGGTTCGTGGTGAAATTGTAATTGGCATTGATTTCTTGACTTCTCTTTCTGTTGCTTCCTTATTGGTGTATAGAAATGCAACCAGTTTCTTTACACTGATTTTGTATCCTGTGAGTTTGGTCAATTCATGTATCATATCTAGCAGCGTTTTCATGGAGTCTTTTGGGTTTTCCGCGTTCAGTCTCATGTCATCTTTGAAAGGCCAAAGTTTGACTTTCAGTGATATATGTTCAGTTAAGTGTAGTTAAAAAGAATTTACCCTTTGGGCTCTATGTTAACTTCATAATTGCACAATAAGTGAGAAATAAGCAAGAACTGTGCATGTTATCCCCCATTAGATTTGGTAACTGGAATCTAACTCTTTAAAATATATTGAATTCCTCATGATATGGATAGAAGTATGAAACATCTAACTTCACCCAGTGCACACGAGTGTATTTGTAAACACATATGCTAATCAGCAAAATTGTAATACTAGTGAGGTGTACTAAAGTTTACATGTTCATTGTCCAGATAATATTGTTTTACTGTCTTTATGGTAGCAGCCCAAATAAGATATGTGGAATCAAGGAGAGAATCCAGAACCTACAGGGTACACTCTCCATGCTTTATTCTGGCTTTCAAATAAATGAACAAATGGAATTAAAAAAAAATAGATTGCACTGGTAATCATGTTTATTGCAATTGTGCAATAACTTTTTATGGAGTCTAGCCATAATAAGAGTGCACGTGAATAGGGTTTGGAAATAACACCTATTTATAACTTTGTTTGACATGACAAAATCATTAGCAAAATATACTTTCAAAAACTTTATAATTTTTACTATTCATTTTTTCAGATATTCTATAAGGCCCAATAACGTATTACTCCACATGTAGAAGAGCAAAGGTAGAAATGGTGAACTTTGCATGTGTTACAAAGGCTATCACATAATATTATTTGATATCCTAGAATTTTAAACAACTATACAGCTGCACGGCTCATGCTAGGTATTTAAACCTTGACATATTTTAGCTTTCTGTTTTTCATTATTTAAAAGTTTTTTTAGAATTAGCTTTTGCTACAATCGCATAACTATTAACTTGGGTAATAGACATCCAAGTTTCCAGCTTATCTGTTTTTGTATCAGTGATTAAAATCAATCCCTATGTCATTGCCTTTTTAATTAACCATGGCTATGCTTTAGTTCTTTTATCACTGCAATACTAAATTCTCTGTTGTCTTGTATGCCTTTTTTTAAGCCCAGTGATTAATCTTATGACAATTAATCTAAATTCTTGCTGTTATACTGCTTTTATCTATTTTGATCAATTCTTTAACGGTCACTTCTTCCTGGAATTTCGTCTGACAGGAATTCTTCGGTTTCATCATTGTGGATAGTTTTCTATTCCTTATGTGTTTTAACGTTTTTGTTTAACGTTGTTTAACGTTTTTGTTGTTGTTGTTGTTGTTGTTGTTGTTGTTGTTGTTGTTGTGTTGCTTTGTTTTGTTTTGTTTTATGTGCTCTCCTCCTGAGAGCACTGCTGCATTAAAGTGGGCTCATCCCCTCTTCATGGCCTGGCCCTTCCAGAGGGCACTTTCTGTTTTGGAAAGTGTTTCTTGCTTTGCGTTGCTATGACTTTTCGTTGTTTGATTTCTCATCTCAGAGTGATTTTTGAAAATCCCACGAGGTGTGCTTTGATTTGCTCCTTGAAGTACCGAATGAAGTAATTGGAGGTTTGCACTATCTTGACAGGGGTTAAAACACCTTAAGTTGCCATGCATGGATGTTCTTGCCCTTCCCAACAATGGGGGTTTCTCCTGGTAGTGATATCCTGGAGATGTGATGGCGCCAAAGCCCGGGCTCCACACAGACGGCTCCTCCGAAAGGCTCTGGGCAGCTGCACTTATGAAAGCCGCTCATTTTCTGATTTCCCAGAGGTTACCTTGGGCAAAATTGTGGATTTTTTAAATTACCTGCCCCCATCAATTTCTTCTACCAGCCAGATCTTCGACTGTAGGCAAATGATACCTCAGAGTTTGCTTTTCCAATTTGTAAGGGGAAGTATAACGCCTATGTTCATATAGTTGTGAGATTATTGGTAATGCCTGTAAAACGTGTGGAAAAAATCCTGGCACATTACACTCATGTACAAAACAAAAACACTGTATTTTGTTTTGATTTCCTCATAGTTGTCACTACATCCATGCAAACTGTATCTCCAGGGTGGGGTCTTTTGTAGGTCAAAATGTAAGCTACACCATAGAAGAAGAAGAAGAAGAAGAAGAAGAAGAAGAAGAAGAAGAAGAAGAAGAAGAAGAAGAAGAAGAAGAACAAGAACAAGAAGAACAAGAACAAGAACAAGAACAAGAACAACAAGAAGAAAGAGGAGGAGGAGGAGGGGGGAGGGGGAGGGGAGGGGGAGGAGGAGGACGAGGAGTCCTCAGGAGGAGGAGGAGGAGGAGGAGAAGAAGAAGAAGAAGAAGAAGAAGAAGAAGAAGAAGAAGAAGAAGAAGAAGAAGGAGGAGGAGGAGGAGGAGGAGGAGGAGGGGAGGGGGAGGGGGAGGGGGAGGGGGAGGAAGAGGAGTCCTCAGGAGGAGGAGAAGAAGAAGAAGAAGAAGAAGAAGAAGAAGAAGAAGAAGAAGAAGAAGAACAAGAACAAGAACAAGAACAAGAACAAGAACAAGAACAAGAACAAGAAGAACAAGAACAAGAACAAGAAGAACAAGAAGAAAGAGGAGGAGGAGGAGGGGGGAGGGGGAGGGGAGGGGGAGGAGGAGGAAGAGGAGTCCTCAGGAGGAGGAGGAGAAGAAGAAGAAGAAGAAGAAGAAGAAGAAGAAGAAGAAGAAGAAGAAGAAGAAGGAGGAGGAGGAGGAGGAGGAGGAGGGAGAGGGAGGGGGAGGGGGAGGGGGAAGGGGGAGGGGGAGGGGGAGGGGGAGGAGTCCTCAGGAGGAGGAGAAGAAGAAGAAGAAGAAGAAGAAGAAGAAGGAGGAGGAGGAGGAGGAAGAGGAGGAGGAGGTGGAGGAGGAGGAGGAGGAGGAGGAGGAGGAGGAGGAGGAGGAGGAGGAGAAGGAGAAGGAGAAGGAGAAGGAGAAGGAGAAGGAGAAGGAGAAGGAGAAGAAAGACGGGGAGGTGGAGGGGGAGAAAAGTGATGTCAATATGGCCAGAAAATAATTTTTACATTGCATTTTATTGTCCAGAAAGTGGAACCCATTGAGAATTCCTTAAACTGGATTCATCTCCTCCTTTTGTCTGGGCATTTCAACATCTACCCTAGTGGTTCTTAACCCAAGCTCAAATTAGAATGATCTGTGGAACTGCCATCCAGACATCAGGGTGATTCTGATGTACAGCCAGGTTTTAAGGCTAAGGCAGCTAACTAAACATTAACGCGCTGTAGTAGATATGCTTCATGCTGAGCACAGTAAAAGGGAAATGTTCATAGCAGCCTTCCGAATAATAAGTACAGTATGGAAACATACATTCCAAACGTGAATCAACAGTAGAATGGATAAGCAAATTGTTAAATAAACATGTAAGACAATATAATGTGGAAGTACCAATCCCTGAGTTACACCTATCCAAAACAACACCGATGAACCTTATAATGTTGAACGGAAGAAGCCAGATCTAAAGAAATGCATATTATTCCATTATATTTTTATAAAATTCAAACATGGACTAATTTAATCTCTGTTGCTCAAGGTCAGGATATTGATTACGTTGGGGAAGGGAGATGGAGCAGGAATGGGGAGTGATCGCAGGGAGATGGTGCTGGTAATGTCCTCCTTTTGGAGTTTCATGGAAGTTAGAGGCCTAAGGTTATACAATATAAAATTATGTATTTACTTTACATTTTCAGTATGTCCACAAACCTATATGCTGAACTAATTGCAGAAGTTCATCTGTATTAAAAGCAATAGAATCCTTTGAAATAAGCTCTTTGGCCAAAAAAAAATAGTAACAAAAGTTGACAGTGGGATGGATCATTATGTGTCATGATTTGCTACTAGTTCTTGTTTTGTTTGTTTCTTTGTCTGTCTGTTTGTTGGCTTGCTTGCTTGTTTGTTCGTGTTTAATATGATGTGGTCCTGGAGCAGACCCACTGAAGATGATATTTTGGAAGTTAATATATTAATTAGAGTAAGTGGGTTGATGAATCTGTTCACTAAAATCTTTCCTAAAGCCAATAGCATATGGTGTAAAGCCTATTATATGATTTTCAAACAAATGTAATTTCTTATATACTCACAGTTTTTATGGACTCTTGTGTGGCTCAGTTGGTCAAGCATCTGACTTCAGGTCAGGTCATGATCGCACAGTCTGTCAGTTTGAGCCCGGAATCGGATTTGGATTTTGGATTTTCTCTCTGTCTCTTTCTCTCTGTCTCTCTGTCTCTCTGTCTCTCTGTCTCTGTCTCTGTCTCTGTCTCTGTCTCTCTCTCTCTGTCTCTCTGTCTCTCTGTCTCTCTCCTGAATTTTACTCTTTCTCTCTCTCTTAAAAATAGATCAACATTTAAAAAATTAAAACAATGAAAAAAATAATAATGTTGATTTTGAGACAGAGAGAGCACAAACAGAGAAGGGGCAAACAGAGGACACAGATGATCCAAAGTGAGTTTTATGCTGATAGCACTGAGTCTGGTGTGGTGCTTGTATTCACAAATGTGAGATCATGACCTGAGCAGAGGTTGGACACTCAGCTGACTCAGCTACCCAGGTATCCCTAGACTCCCATTGTAATCTAGACCTTAGCAACGTTAACACTGGACTATTTGAAATTATCCTTGATATGTTGAATGTACCTAATAAATTTATGAATTGAAACCCTTTATTTATTTAAATGACACTAGACTGAATCATTTATTTGAAACGTTATTTTATGATTATGGTAGTCTTAAAGTTTATTGCAGAAAATTTAGAAAATTTAAAAAAAAAAAAAGAAAGAAAAATGGTCATAAGTCAAACACCTGGTGATAAGCATATCTAAACACCTTTTTTTTAATGTTTATGTATTTTTGGCAGAGAGAGAGAATGAGAGAGAGATGAGCAAGAGTGAGGGATGGGAGGAGAGAGAGAGATAGAATCATAAGCAGGCTCCACGCTGTCAGTGCAGAGCCCAATATGCAGCTTGGTCCCACACACTGTGGAATCATAACTGAGCTGGAATCTAGAGCCAGATGCTTAACCGACTGAGCCATTCAGGTGCCCCTGGAGGTAAGCACCTCTAACACTGTGGTATAATCGCCAGGGAAGAGGTATATGTACATGCATTAACCAAAATTAGCTATGTAGCTGTGAATCCCATTTCTGGTCATCTAGTGATACGAGCAGTTCGCTAGGTCATAAATGTTCTGCAGGTCTATGAATTTTAAAGGCCACATAGCATGCCGTAACCTATTTAAACACTGCTATTGATCATTTAGCGTGTTCCATTTTCTTGCTTCAATTAGTTGCTACAAGTAGAATTAGCTTTTCATGGTCTAGACACAGTTTAGTAAATGTCAATTAAAAAATAAAAAGATCTGCAGCCGGTAATGTGAGGCGGAGGAACAGGTATGACCAGATTTGGCTTCACCTTGTCTATTGCTGGCAGTCTTTACATCCTTCTCTCCCTCATCCTCTTTTTCTCCTCCTTGACCCACAACCTCCACCTCTTTATTCCTCCTTCTTCTCATCCTCGTTTCTCTGTCTATACTGGCCTCCTTGCTTCCCATCAGTACACACGTTCACACTCCTGCCTTGGGGAATTCATGGGTCCTTCTGCCTAGATCACCTTCCCGTCAGCAGGTAGTTCTCTCATTTCCTTGAGGTATTTATTCAACTGACACCTTTTTCAGCAGGACCCTCTGTGTCTAGTATTTCACCCTGTCTAGTATTTCACACCCCCTTCCCCAATTCTTCTATCCTCTCCAAGATGTATTTCCTTTTTTTCCCCATTCATTATTCTCTACCATAGTTTCTATTTCCATTATCTTTGTCAGTCCCCCCACTGGACTATTAAGCACCAAGATCACAGTGATCCTTGCTCCTTTTGTTCACTAATGGATCCTCTGGGTGTAGATTGTGTTGTCTCATTCTAAGTGCTCCAAAAGTTTTTATTGAAAGATTCAATGAATCAACATCACTCCTTCTTTCTTATGAAAGTTTTATAATTTTGTACTTTACACTTACATCTATGATCCATTTGGGTGAATATTTGTTTAAGTTATGAATTTAGGTCAAGGCCTCTCTTAATTAATTAATCAATGAACCGATTAATTAAACAAATAATTACTTAGTTCATTGATTACTATTGCATACGAACACTTAATTGTTCCAGTAACACTTGATGAAAGACTATATCCCTTTTTCTGTTAGGTTGGCTATATGTCATTATCAGAAGTTGGGTGAGGATGCTTGTGTATGGGCTCAGTTTCTGGATTCTCTGTTCTATCTCTTGACCTGTGTCTCCATCTTTCTTCACTATCACACTGCCTTGATTACGGGAGGTTTATATTGAGTCTTAAAATTGTGCAACATGAGTTCTCCAACTTGGTTATTTTTCAGAGCTGTTTGGCTGTTCTAGTTCCTTTGTCTTTTCACACACATTTTAGAATCAGCTTGCTGATATCCACAAAAGAATCCTGGGATTTCGACTGGGATTCTGTTGAATCTCTAGATCAAGTTGAAAATTGGCATCTTACTAGCGAGGCTTCTATGGATAGATATGGCATATGTCTCCATTTATTTATATCTTCCTTGATTGATCCAATCAGCCTTCTGTGGCTTTTAGCATACAGATCCTGTGCATGGCTGTTAGATTTAAATGTAAGTATTTCAATGTTTGGTGTGATATTAAATGGTTCTTTAAAAGCATTTCATATTCTAATTGTTCATTGCTTGTGTATAAAAATAAAACTGAGTTGTATATATTGACCGTGTATTCTGGGGCTTATTTAATTATGTTTGAGTTCTAGAAACCTGATGTATACCCCTTAGAATTTGTTTCATGTTGATAACCCCATGATTTAAGAGTCGCGGCAGTTTTCAGGGCACCTTGATGGCTCCATCAGTTGACTACCAGACTGCTGGGTTCAGCAGCTCAGGTCATGGTCCCATGGTCAGGGGATTGAGCCCCGTGTGGGGCTCTGTGCTAAGCATGGAGCCTGCTTAAGCTTCTCTCTCTGTCTTTCTCTCTGTCTCTTTCTCTCCCCATCTCTGCTCATTCTCTCTTTCCAAAATACAAATTGAAAAATAAATACATAAAAGAATTGAGATAGTTTTTATTTTTACTTTTTCCAATCTGAAGGCCTTTTCTATGCCTTTTTCTGTACATGCCACACTTGTAATCAGGGGAGGTACTGGTGTTTATGTCGATTTGTACACAGAACTGGCAGATTCCTAGCTTTTATTGTCTCCTTCCTTGGATTTCTCCCAAACTTTCCCCAATTAAAATAGGATTCAGTGGGACCCTATTCTAGTTTCGGTTCAAGATGGCTGTGTAGGAAGGCCTTGAACTCAACTCCTCCAAGGTGAAAGAAGATTTCATCTACCTCCATATTGACCTGAAACTTTCCAATTGATTAACTTTTTCTTTCCAGCTTCTCTCCTTCTTTATGATTCTTTGTTTTTGAGACAGAGGGAGACAGAGCGCAAGTGGGGGACGGGCAGGGATAGCAGGGGACATAGAATCTGAAACAGGCTCCAGGCTCTGAGCTGTCAGCACAGAGCCCAATGTGGGGCATGAACCCATGAACCATGAGATCATGACCTGAACTGAAGTAGGATGCTTAATCGGCCGAGCCACCCAGGCACCCCCTCCCCACCCTCAGCTTATCTCTTAATTCAGGATCCTGAAAGCAAAGTATCACCTGATAGGAACTGAATCTACCGCTCTAGCAATAAGGACTGCCTGAGCCAATAAGTCTCCACCCTCAAGCCCAAGACAATGACCAGCCTGACCTTAGTGACCACCTGTGTATACCTACCTCTTTTTGTCCCACATTTTCCTTACATAAACCTGGAAGTATTTTCAGCGCTTTAGAGAGAGTCTTTGATGTGAGTCTGCTGCAATTCTGGTGTCAGCCTCTGAATAAATTTCCCATTTGTTTCACCTCCACTAGTTCCTTTGAATTGCGATCTTGTCAGTAATGGGTAGCCAAAACTCACTTTTTTTGGGTCCCTTGGAGATAGGTGCTCTTGTGCCTGAACTCCCTGACTATGTTTCTGGTGAACCAGCCAGAAGGTGTACTTCCAAATTGTCCAGCTCCCTGGGGATTGCACCCATTGATATAACAATTCCTCCTGAGGAGCTGAGGACTGAATGCACAGATTGTGCGTAACAAAACATAGAAAATTGAAAGACAACAGCAAGACAGAGAGACAGTAACAAAGGAAACACTCACCCCTAACGTTGCCAAGGGCAGTTGGGGAAGGACCAGGAACAGACTCCTCTGTCTTTGGGCAGAAAAAAGAAAGAAAAAAAAAAAAACACTGCAGTTTGAAAAGAGCAACTGTCATATAAAAGAGAGCATTAGAACTCTGTCAACGACAGAGGAGCCACAGGAGTTCTCTCTGGGTCATAGAGATGGAAGAATGGCAGGGTTACATTTTACATCCACATTTTTAAATGTTTACTTATTTTTGAGAAGCAGAGAATACAAGCAGAGCAGGGGCAGAAAGAGGGGGAAAGAAGATTCGGGAAAGGCTCTACACTGAAACCATCAAGCCCAATGTGGTTCTCAAATTCGTGAACTGTGAAATCATGACCTGAGCTGAAGTCAGATACTCCATCTACTGAGCCACCCAGCTGCCCCACATTCTCCTTCCACTTTAAAAGCATAGACCAGAGGAGGGTCCAGTTGCTGTAGCTGGCCTGGTGCCTCAGTAAGTTCCAGGCCCACAATACACACCAGCCCCAATTGCACTGGACACACACACACCCATGGCATGATTTCCCCCCTTAAACAATGCACTTTAAAGAGGAACTAGCATATAAAATGAGCCATTCCTGGACTGTAACCCACCTCAGCTCCCACGGCCCCTTCAGGGCACCCTCTCAGTGGAAAATCCTGGTACACTCTAGTTTATATTCACTTCAGCTTCAACTATATTGGCAAGGTATCCTCTGCATATACAGCCCCAGGTGCCTTCAGCTTGTACCCACTTTAGCTTCACCTATCATGCCCAGGAACCATCTGCATAGAGAGATCAAGGACAACCTGTCCCCCAGACTGCTTATGTTCTAGCCACCCTGTACAGGGAACATATACACAGCACCCCAGCATGCCTCAACTTGCAATAATTTCAGCTTCAGCTGTCCTGCCAGGGTACCCTCAACACACAGAATCCTGGGACACCCCAGTCTGCGTTCACTTCAGCTTTAAGTATCCTGACAGGGCGCCTGTTATGTAGAAAGCCCCAGGATTCCCAGTCCATGCAAGCCACGGCTTCAGCCAGCCAGCCAATGTCACCAACTAGCACACAGAGTCTACCCAGGGGGACAATCATATATAAGACAATTCCTTCAAGTGTAGGAGCAGTAGCTGCTCTGCATCATCTATAGAGACAAATGCAGAAAGGTAAGCAAAAGGAGAGACAGGGAAATATGCTCCAAAAGAAAGAACAATAAAAAACCCAGAAAAGAGCTGAAATGCAGGTAAGCATTGTGCCTCAATTAAATAAAGAATATAAATTAATGATGGTCAAGATGCTCGCCGGGCTGCAGAGAAAAGGAAGAACTAAGTGAGCCCCTTAATTAAGAGATAGCAAACACACACAAAATCAGAGTTCAAGAATATCATAGCTGGAAAAAAAAAAAAAAAAACACTAGAGGGAATCAACAGTAGAAGATGGCATGCGGAAGGACATATCAGTGATATGGAAGAGAGATTAAGGGAAAGCACCCAAAACAAACAGCAGAAAGATTTTTTTTTTTTATTGAGTATAGGTTAAGGGATACTTTGGAAATATCAAGTGAGCAAAAATCCACATAATAGGGATTCCACCAGAAGGAAAAAAAGGACCAAAATTATTCGAAGAAAAGATAACTGAAGACTTTCCAAAACTAGAGAAGAAAACAGACATCTAGGACAAGAAGCACCGAGTTCCAAACATGATGAAACCAAGGAGCCCCACACTATGACACATCAGAATTAAAACGTCAAAGTTTAAAGATTAATGAAGAATTTCAAAAGTTGTAAGAGAGAAGCAAACGTTACCTATGATTTAAAAAACAAATCAGAACAAACAAACACCTAAAGCTGTCAGCTGATATTTCAGCAGAAAGTTGGCATGCTGGGAAAGAGTGACATGATTTCTTCAAAGGCCTGAAAGGATAATCCCATGGCCAAGAAAACTTTACCTGAAAAGATTATCATTAAGATTTGAAAAAAAAAAAAAAGAGATAAAGAGTTTCTCATACAGAAGATAAAGAAGTTTATCACCACTAATCAGCAATGCAACAAATGTTAATGGGGGAAAGTCATAATTAGATATTACAGAATTATGAATAAAAAGATGTAAAATATGATACCATACACATAAAATTTGGAGGAGGGACTTAAAAAAGTTACTCTTTGTATTTTATTTTACAAAAAAATATATGTTTTATTTCATGTTTGAGAGAGAGAGAGACAGAGTGTTAACAGGGAGGGACAGAGAGAAGGGGAGGTACAGAATCTGAAGCAGGCTCCAGGCTCTGAGCTGTCAGCACAAAGTCCAACGTGCGGTTCAAACTCACGTATTGTGAGATCATGACCTGAGCTCCAAATCGCACACTTAACTGACTGAGCCACTCACTTGCCCCAAAGGTTAGTCTTTTTAAATTTCTCAAATGTGTTTATATTTTAGTGACCGCCAAATTAACATACTGCCTTTTCCTTGGGATGTTATATGTAAGCCTTGTGATAACAAACTCAAAACACAAAATACATGAAAAATAAAGAAAAAGAAAGCCACGTAAAGCACAACACAAATCCATCTATGAGAAAGAAAGAGAGTAAGGAAAAAAAGAAACAGAGACCTACAAAAGCAACCGGAAAACAAATAACAAAATTACAATTAGTACATAACGGTCAACAATTACTTTAAAAATAAATGGCTGAAGTGCTCCAGTCCAAATACATAGGGTAACAGGATGGACAAAAAACAACCCTCATCCGTATGCTGCCTAGCACAGACTCACTTCAGACCTAGACACATACAGACTGAAAGTGAAGGGATGGAGATACATTTCCCGTGCAAATGAAAGCAAACAACAACAAGGACAACAACAACAACATCAAACAACAACAACACCTCAGAACCAGGTAGCAACACCTATATCAAACCAAATAGACTTTAAAATCCTCAATAAAATATTAGCAAACTCCTCTCAACAACACACTAAAATGATTAAGTGGCTTTTATTCCAGGGAAACAAAGATGGCTCATCCAATCAATCAACATAATATCCCAACTCAACAAAACGAAGGGTAAAAATCATATGTTTATACCAATAAATGCAGAAAAAGCTTATGACAGAATTTAACAGGTATTCATGGTAAAAGTTCTCAACAAAGTCAGGGGGGTGGACATGCCTCAACATATAAAGATATTATTTTATATATTGTTTATATTAAGTTCACACCTAACATCTCAATGGTGAAAACCTGAGAGCTTTCCCCCTAAGATCAAGAACAAGATAAATATGTCTACTTTTGCCACTCTTGTTTAATATAACACTAGAAGTCCTAGCCACAGGCATCAGATAAGAAAAAAGAAATTAAAGTCATCTACCTTTGTAAAGAAGCTGAACTGTCACTATCTACAGATGACATAAGAATATGCTAGAAAACCCTAAAACTTTCCCCCAAAACTACGAGAAGTAATAAACGAATTCAGTAAAGTTGCAGATACGGAATTGATACATAGAAATTGATAGGGTTTCTATATAATAATAATGAAGTCACAGAAAGAGCAATTAAGAAAACAACACCGTTCCTAATCACACCAAAAAAAGAGAGAGTAAAATAGCTAGGACTAAACTTATCCAAAGAAGTGAAAGACCTGTAGTGTGAAAACCATAAGTCAATGATGAAATTGAAGATGACACAAACAAACGGAAACCTATCCCATGATCATGGATTGGAAGAATCAATATCATTAAAATGTCCATATTACTCATAACTATCATAACATCATAACAGAGGAGGCAAGAATAAACAATGGGGGAAAGACAGTCTCTTCAACAAATGGTGTTGGGAAACCAGGAGATCTACATGCAGGTAGCTAGGACCTAACCCTAACGCTGGCCTGGGCTCTGGCCCTAAAGGCACCTAGCATGGACGTCTGAGAGAAATAACGGATTGGGGCCAATTACCATTGGGGAAAATCCTGTGTGGAAGTCACACTCTCTCCATGACATTTCCATGGCCATGATGGAGATGGAGGAGGAGATCCTGAGACAGTTTCAGTCTGGCCCACCCATATGTTTGGCTCCGCTCTTCCAACGCTACCCCTGACCCATAACCGCACATGGGCCCTCATTTCAGTCCTGCAGGGAAATCACATCACTGTGGGTTGTTGGAGCAAAGGCACTTCCGGAGAACCAACCCTAACCCTACCCACTGCTCTGCCTCTAAGCGGGATCACCTTCTGAGGCTGCGAAAAGAAGCGGTGGGGCATGGATTCCTCCTTTTTCTACCCTGTGTTCTCTTCAGGACCTCAGGACATTGAATGCTGCCCACACTCACTGGCGACGATAGTCTGCTTTACTGAGTCCACCAAATCAAACGCTAGTCTCACCCAGAAACACTCTACAAATATCCAGAGAAAAAATGTTTAGTCTGGGGCACCCCACGGCCAACTCAAGTAGACACGTAATAATAACCATCACACGGTCATTCCTGTTTTGCTTCCCTTCCCTCATTCACCTCCTATTGCTAACTTTCAAGTTCTGAAGTCGTTGCTTTTTATATTCTGACCAGTGTATAGCGTTAAGAGAAATTTGAGGAAACTTGTCTTATGCAGGGACTAGTGTTTCAGTTAATATGAAAATGTTTCCGGTCAGGTAAGGGAAAAAGATCTTAGCTAGGGCACCAACATACTCCATGGTACTTTATCAGGGTTGGCCCTCAGCTTTCCAAACCCTTAACATGCTAATGGGAAGGCAGTGTAACATGGGTGAGAGCATGCATGTTGGCATAGGAGCAGAGCTGGTGCCCATCCCAGCCACACCACTTGTGTTTGTGTTACCTTGGACCAATTACTTAACATATCTGAAAGTCAGCTGCCTAATTTATAAAATGGAAATAATAACAAAGCGTCAAAAAGTTTAAACGACAGTATTGGCAAGGTGCTTAATCCAACACCTGACAACACGGAACAAGTGCTCCACCGATGATAGCCATCATTATCCTCATTTGAACAGCTAAGACAGGCTAATATTCTGTGTGGGGTCAGATACCTACGGGTGGATCTCAGGTCTTCTGACACTGATTCTTTAATTTGGAGGGAGCCCAGGGCCAGGATGGCTGAATGAGTACAAGGAGGTACACCAGTAAGCCAGTCCTCTATCCACCTCTTATTTGATAGTCCAGTTGTATATTCATCTCTTTCCTTCCACTAAAAGAAATGCAAATCCCTCCCTCTAGAAGAAATAATACACAGATCCTTGCATGTAATATTAAGTGTTAGGCTCTGTAAAACTGGCACATGCATCATCTCATTTAATCTCACAATGGCCCTTCATATGGGAGTCCTTATTCCAATTTCCAGGTGAGGAAATTGAGACCTAGGAAAGTCAAGTGCCTTCCCCATAACTTGTTTATGACTGTGTTAGACAACAACCCTAGACTCTACTCCATGTCCAGTGTGTCTTCTTCTGTGCCACAGTTTGTTCTCTTCCAAGGCGAACACTGCTAAAGAATCATTTGAGCAAAGCAGTAAAAAAAAAAAAAAAAAATCATTTAAGACGTCTAGTTTTCACCCAAGCGCTGCTTTCTGGGTAAATTTGGTGTGTTTTCTCTCTGAGAAACAAAGGTGAGAAATTCCAAACCTCGGCCTTTGTTACGGAGTTATGAAGACCAGTAGAAATTAGTAAAGCTCACTGGCAGATTAAGGTTTCCAAGTTGAAGACATTAGTTTGAATTCTCATATTGTGGGTGTTAAAGTGGAAGCTGAGATTTCACATGGCTTTGACAATCGCCATCAATTCCTTTCTTCAAGATTTGACTGCATATTCTCACTCTTTCCTTTTTTTTCTTTTTTAACTATACTTGCAATCTGTCAGCTCATCCCTAGTTTCTCCCTATGTCTAGCAATGGCCATTCTCCATATGTCCACATTAAATCTATCATCAAAGAAGAATAAAAAGATAAAAGAACAAAGCCAGAGAAGTAAGACTCAATACTAAAATGTAAATTGGTGTTAACACTTCTACTTCCAGTCAAATGCAATAACAAAAACTAGATTTATACTCCTTATGGAAGCAGCTAAAAGCGTAGACAAAATATATAAGAAGCTGTTCTCAAAACATCAGACATCAGGCAGTGAAGAGCAGTGATCCCTGATATTGGGAAATAAATGAAATGGTTCCTACAGTGTCCTAGCTTATTGACTAGGCGGGGATTTGAGTCTGTGGTTTAGAGAGGAGGAAGCTGGCATAGCCCAACAGTTTCCCTGAATTGTGGAGGAGGTAGTCACTGATTCAGGAAGACTGCTATATTTCACAGAGCAGAGTACCAAAGAAGAGAAAGTTGTTCACAGAGAGAACTCCAGAGATCAACAGATTGCCTGCCTTGAGTATTCAATTGGATATTGATAAACTCTTGTGTATGAGGAAACTGAGACCAGGGGAAGGAACAATACCCACTGCCATACAGGGTCAGGAATAATGCCTGACAGCCAGTGTGGAAGACCTCACAATTTACATGCCATTTGGAAAATACTTGATTTTTGTGTCAGTACTGGACAAAAATTATCCCTAAACTAAGTGCTGCCTGTGCCTTGCCCAAAGTATATTTAAAGAAAGACCTGAAAGGATCAAGCTATTTGTAAGTAACTAAACTATGTCCCAAAACAAAAACCAAGAATGTTTTTAGGCATCTAGAAGTATCCAGCCTCTGACAGGCTAAAACTGACCATGTTTGTCAACCCATAAAAATTATCAGGCATGCAAAGAAGCAGGAAACTAAGACACGTAAGGAAGGGGAACTCAACTGACACTGACCCAGAAATTACACAAATGATATAATTCATACATAAGAACATTCAAATAGTTATTATAACTATTATCAGTATATCCAAGAAATTCTAGGGCAGAATGAGCATGTTAAATAGAGACATGCAAGTGATATGTAAGACCTAAACCAAACTTCTCATGACAAAAGCAATGACTAAAATAAGAAATCTGGTCTATGATTACTGAATGGAATTAAAGGCATATAGACAGTGAAGGAAAAAAAAAAGTTTGATGAACCTAAAGACATAGCAATGGAAATCATCTGAAATGAAACACACGGAGAAAATGTGACTGCAAATCATCCAATATACATGTAATTGTATCTCCAAGGAACACAGACAAGAAAACTAATTTCAGTAAATAATGAAACTAATTTGAATTTATAGTTGTTAAGGTTGATGCAAACTAAAAATATATAGTTCCAATAAATTCAATGAACCTCAAGGACAGGAAATAGGAGGAAAACTACACCAAGGCACCCCACAATCAAATTGCTTTAATCCAGAGAAAGGGAGGAAAAAGACTTCTCATCAGAACCAATGCGATCTAGAATACAGTACGATAGCTTTTTAAAAGTACCTAAAGTAGGAAACCATTATGATCTTGGATTAGGCAAACATTTCTTAGCTACACCACCAACAATATGACTCATTACAAGAAAAAAATATGATTGATTGGATTTTATCAAACCAAAACTTTTGCTTTTCAAAGAACAAAGAGTGTGAAATAGAAGACTGAGACTGGGAGAATATATTTACAAATCACCTATGTAAAATGGGACTTATATCTAGAACATATGGGCAATCCGCAAGATTCAATATTCTGAAGCGAAATAATCCAAAAAAAGGCAAAAGATTTGAAAAAACACATTACCAAAAAAGACATATGTACAGCAGATACACACATGCAAATGTGTTGAGCATCATGAGGGGAAATGCAAATATAAACTACAATGAGATAAATGAGATACAATGAGATCAACTACTACGTCATACCTACGAGATGTCTAAAATCAAAAGACAGGGCTCCAAAGTGTTAGCCAGGATATGAAAGAACTGGAATTCTCACATACTGCTGATGAGAATGTAAAAGAGATAAAACTACCCTGGCAAACAGTTTGACAGTATCCTAAAAAGCTGAACATGCAACCTATTCTATGATTGAGCCAAAACTACTCTCAAATATTTTCCCTAGAGAGATCAAAGTTTATGATCATACAAAACAAAACAAAAAAAAAAAAAAAAAGAGAGAAAGAGAGAGAGAGAAATGAAAGAAAAGAAAAAAATGAATGTTTATAGAAGCTTTGTTTTTAATAGGATAAGGAGCAGCTGGTGCTTCAGTTGGTAGATTTCTTGATTTCTTGATTTCTGCTTGGGTCATCATCCCAGGGTCGTGTTATTGAGACTCACATTGAGCTCCACACTAAGCATGGAGGCTGCTTAAGATTCTTTTTCTCTTTCCCTCTGCTCTCTCTTTCTCTTTCTCTCTCCCTCCCCCTCTCCCTCTCCCTATCTATCTCCCTCTTCCTCTCCATCTCCCTTTCCCTATCTCTCCCCCACCTCTCCTTCCACCCTCCCCTCTCCTTCTCCCCCCCCTCACTCTCTAATAAAAAGAAATAAATACGCCAAATGTGGAAATAATACAAATGTCCACTGAAATGTGAGTGGATAAACAAGTAGTAACAGACTATTGGAACACATAACACTATGGATAATATTCAAAATACCAAGTGAAAGAAGACAACTCCCCACCCCTAAAAAATAAGGAGTATGTCTTATATAATTTTATTTGTATACTATTCTAGAAAATGCAAGATAATATGTAGGGACAGAAAACAGACTAGAGATTGCCTAGGAATGGGAATCGGGAAGACGTGGGGGACGGAGGGATATCTAACGGATACAAGGACATTTTTAGTGGTGACACACATATTCTTTTCCTTGTTGTTATGTATACATTGGTGTATATGTAACCAAAATTTACCAAATTATGCAATTGTATTTATTAGTATTAGTATTAATTATTAATTATTAATTAAGTAATTTATTTATTAGGGCTTTTTAAAAAATTTTTTTTAACGTTTATTTTTGAGACAGAGAAAGACAGAGCATGAACAGGTGAGGAGCAGAGACAGAGGGAGACACAGAATCTGAAACAGGTTCCAGGCTCTGAGCTGTCAGCACAGAGCCCGACGGGGCTCGAACCCACGGACCGTGAGATCATGACCTGAGCCGAAGTCGGACGCTTAATTGACTAAGCCACCCAGGCGCCCCATAGGGCTTTTTTTTCAGAGAGAGAGCTGAAGCATTCATAACTGGGGGAGAGAGGCAAGGGAGAAAGAGAGAATCTTAAGCAGACTCCATGCTTAGCATGGAGCTCAATAAAGGGCTTGATCGAACCGGGGATCATGACCTGAGCCAAAATCAAGAGTCTGATGTTCAAGTGACTGAGCCACCCAGGTGCTCCACTAATTACATACTTTAAATATGTACAGTTTGTGTATATCAGTTAAACATTAATGAAGTTGTTAAAAAAAAAAAACATGATTAGATATTGTGTCTTTTGACCTCTGGGACTGCTATTTCAAACATGGTCCACCAGCATCTACTGATTCTCGGAATCCCCAGTATCTTTCATTAACTCACATAAGTTCTTCAAAAAAAATGTAACTTGGGAAAAGGGGAAATACCCTGGCAGTTATCACGTGTATGAATTATAAACGTCACAACACTTAGAACTATGATCCATATATGAGGCGGGTGATATAGCATATGTTTCCTTTAGACAACTTGGAGCTGGTTGAGTCCCAGCACCCCATTACCCTTGTACACTTGTTAATTACTTGTTTACCAGTTAATGGTCCTCTGCCTCCTTATACTGTATAAGAAGGGACTTGGTCTGCCTTGGTCACTTCTGTGTTTATAATGTTACAAAACCAGGCTGGAACGCTGGCCGAAAAACCAAGCGGCACTCAGAGATCTTCTTTGGGTTGCAGAACTTGGTGGAACGGCGGGCTCAGAGGACCCTGTTTCTCCAAACTTCTGAGCGCTGAATGCAAGTGGAGCAGGAAATTTACAATCATCAGCTGCCATATCTGTGGGGGTTTTCCTGCACACAGAAAACAAAGGAAGAAGAATCAGGAGGAGGGGACATTTTTGTAATTTCCATATTGCTGATGGAAATGATGATATGGCAGAGTGGGGGAGAACTGCTGACAGATATGTTCTTAACAGGGCGAGAGTGACTTCAGTCTAGTGTCCAAAAGATAATTGGCCCGGAGAGGAATGAACAGATCCTTCATATTAATGTTGGTGAGAGCAGAGCACAAGGGAATAGGTGTAGATGGAATGGTAGATGCGATAGGTGATTTTGCAAATTCTCTTTTCACTGACCTGGTTTTCTCAGTGCGGTAATAGGCAAAGTTATAAGACCAGAGTGAAGAAGCGTTGGGAACAGTTGGAAGTTTGCGGAGAAGGAGTTGTGAAATAGAGGTCTAGGGGTGTGAGTAAGTAGCCTTCTGACCTCACTTTGGTCAGTGGCCATCAAGTAACTTTTGTGCTGCTTTTCTCCAATTACATTGGATGTTGCTATGTGTAGGAAGTAGATTGAACTCCCTGAGGTTCCCCACTACTTTACCTTTGCATAGGAAGTTTGCATCTGCCTGAGAAGCCCTGTCTACCCTAATCACTCATATTTCAAATTTGCCTCAACCATTACTTAATCCCACCAGGCAGAGTGAATTAGTCCCTTCTTGGAACTCTTGTGGTACCATGGGCAGTACCCTGTACTGTAATTTTTGCCATATTGTAATAATTTGCGTCCCTGTCTCCCTAGATAATTTGGCCACTCCTTGAGGGTGTCAATTTGGTCATTGCACTTCCTAGTATACAGTTTGACTTGTGGTTAGGCTTTGTTAATTGCCAATTGAATTGAATTGAATTGAATTGAATCGAATATATTGAATTGAATGTACTGAATTGAATTGAATTGAATTGAATTGAATTGAATTGCATGGAGAGAATGAGCAGAAGGAATTGACAGGTAGGAAGGGCAGAGCCTAGAAAGAGTGGTGACATTTAGAACAAGACTTGTCTGATCTATAAGGAGGGGAACTCCTGCTCATGAGAGTGGGAAAGGTAACTGTTTACTCACCTGTAGTGGTGGAGTGAATGGAGCCGAAACCCCAAATGGACTTCTGTAAATTGTGTCAACAATTCTTACTTCTATAGTGTTTGCGTTGAGGACCAAAAGAGTTCATATATGCAGAAGGATTTTGTACATAAAAATGTGCTGCATAATGTAACATACTCTTTCTCACAACGCTCTGTGCCAAGATTAAAGAAATGTGTTGAGTTTACATATTTTACTAAAGGATAGCATGTATAACAGAGGAAGAGAAGGATGGGTTTAAAAAAATGATTATAGTTATACTCGTCTTGTTGACCTTTCTGCTCTTCAAAGTCTCTTTGGAAGATATCATCCTGGTCTCTTTCAGTTACAGATGCCTCTTATTGTCTCTGAGACAATAGCCCTAATATGATCTAATTTGCTAAGCCAGGTGGTGTGGAAGACAGAGAAAACGGCCAGCTCATTCTGCAGGAAGCAGCATATAAGGAGCCCACTGATCTGACAGGCTTGTGTCACAATGCACCAGTGTGGGAATTGCCCAGGCTCAGAAAAGGCCAGTTTTTCGCAACATTATACAACTCAAGAGAACTTTCTAACACAGAGGCAATGTTCACAGTTCCACAGAAAACACATGTCTGATTCTTGATGCTGACTAGAAGTCAGCCAGTTATTTTAACACAGGTTATAACTCTCACTGGTTTCACTTCACTTTCCCTTAAGTTTCAGGTTTCTTAAGGGCAGGGACCATGTTCTGGGCTTCATAACCTCTGCCCACACTTGTCTACCATGGTATTTCATGGGCGCTCCGTTATCATCTGTTATTCATTGGGTTTTTTAGTAGGTGTCAGGCAGCTTTCATGGTGACCACGTATTGGCAGATCATCAAGAGAGTGGCAATAGTGGAGCTTTCTCTACTATATGAACCACATGTTACTTATCTTAAAATTCCTGGAACATATGTATGATGTCCTGTATGAATGATTGTGAGTTTATGACACTCATATTCTACTCCTTTTTCCCAAAAGTTTAAAATACGTTAATGGCAGTTTACCTTCCTTTCATTCCCTAACTTAAAATAATTTACTTCTTTGGCTTTGGACTACTGCCTACATGCTAAAAGATGCAACGCTAGAAAACATGATTGCATTTTGATGTGTTCTTAGCAGGCTGCCTTAATTGCCAGCTCTGTTGGGTGGGTTGCGTATTACTGTTGCTTCTGGGAGGATCTTCTGAGATACAAGTATATTTCTTGGGCAAAGTAGCATGTTGAGTCCATCATCATTTGGAGTGAAACTCAGTCTACGTCCAGTAGAGTTGGTCCTATTGGTCACATGAAGGAATGAAAACCAGGCCGTATTCGTTTCGATGTCATAACATTCTGGGACGTGTAGTGATGTCCATGAGAAAAAAAAAAGAATCAGACAGGGGACTCCATTTAAGAGACGTCTCATCAAGCAGAATCAAGATGGCAGAATGAGGAACAAAGATAAATGCTGTCTAGGTTGTAGAGGTTGGAGACATTGCTCCAGCAGAGAGAAAGTTCCTTCAGGGTTAAGGGAGAGGCTGGATAGTGATCCTCAGGCCCCTTGTTACCACCTCCAAGCCATGATCTTTCTACTCCCCTGAAATTCCTGCCTTCACCTCCTTAGTCCATCTATTCAATCCCAGAGCGCCACCCTTTTTTTCATGGACATTTCTGGAATCCCTTCCTACTCTTCTTTCTCCTCATGTTGCTCCTGCCTCTGTTGTGGGCAATTTCAGAATCCCGGTAAAATTGCTCTAGCAATGCAGCTTCAGTGTTCTTTAAATTCTCTGGCTCCCACAACCTTAAGAGTCAGTTTCCTCCAGTAGCTAACTTCCGTGATGGTGCTCTGAGCTCTATGATCATCCAGATGTCTCCTGCTAGAATGTCAAACTTAACGTGCCAATATCTCAGAAGATAACCTCCCCTAACCAGGTGTCTCACTACTTGACTTCACAACTTCTCTTCTTCAGCCTGATAGACTTGTGGTCCCTACCTCCTCCCTCTCATTTCCCTGTATATCATCCCTTGTGGCTCCACTTCCCTTCCTAATGCAGTGTATACACCTCAGTATGTCACTTTGTGTTGGAACCTCCTAGTCCTCTGCTGCATCGGCTTAGGTGGCCTTGAAGCTTGGATGAGTCCTCCACTCTGTCAGCCCATCCTCTGTCTCACTCAGCCCAGTGAACTGTTACAGGGACTCACAGTCACTAGGGTCACTCACTATGATTTTATGGTTGCTGATGGCAACCTACCCCCACAGCTTCTTGCCAATCTTAAGCGGTCTTCTCCCCACAGCAGCTATTCCATACCTCCATCATTTCCCTCAACCTATCTTTTTCACCTTTCCCTGGGAAATGACTCATTTCATAGATAGAACTTAGGTTGTAGACACCTTCAAACTCTCACTCAGACCTCATAATCACACCTTTCAACACAACTTTCAACCCCCACCCCAGTATGAGAGACAAAAATGTTCCTATTCCCACTCTAGATTCATTAATTCATTCGGCAGTCACGGAGAGCCAACTGAGTCCTACGAAGCACTGTGCTATATGCTTGGGACATTAGAGATGAGGAGGTAGACCCTACTCACAAGGCGCTTACAGTCACAAGGAGCTTACAATCATGTAGGGGAGACAGATATTATGGTGTAATGATCCCAAGATGCATGGAGCATTAGGAGAGTGTGAAGGGAAAATCCATGTAACTCAGCCTTCAGGGGAAGGAGATGAAGTGTTGTAAGGGACTTTTCATGTGGTGTGCTATCTTGAACTAATCCTTAAAGAGTGAGTAGGTATTAATTAGGCAAGGTTGGAGTAGGAAGGACACAAGAGGTTCAGGCATTAAACAGTAGAGAAAAATCACACTGAATATAGGGAGAGTGTATAAATAGGGTAAAAATAGGAAATTGAGTCATTCCGATTCTTGACTGGGTCCTACAATTTGTAAAGAGGTCATCTCACAAAGAACCTCAAACGATCACATTTTCCCAAAATTTGCTTCTGCATGTTTTATTCTTTATCCTAGTGTAATTCCTCTCCTTCCCTCACCAGTATGATTCAATTAGTAACTCACTTCTGTGGATACTATGGCAACCACATTTCCTCTATGCCGCACCCTTCTGTATCTTTGCTTGGCATCAGTGGAGCCTCATGATGGAGCTCATATCTCTACTCCCCTTAGAGTGGACTTTGGAACATGCAAAAGTTATTACATCACTGCCTTCCAAGCTGTGGTTCCCCCACACTGCAGCATGATAGAAAACACCTTTCCCATCCACATCCTGCCCCCAACTTTGCATCCTTACTGGTCCTGGGCCAATTGCTCATGCCCTTAGACTCCCGCATGATCATCTATCAGCAAATTCCTTAATATGCCCTATTGTTTCATACCTAGATGTCTTTCCCATCACCATGGGTATGTTTTGATGCAGCATCTTAATTGGTACATATTTTAATGCAGGCTAAAATAACTATGAAATATCTAACCTATTCTCTCTTTTTTTTTTAATTTCCCAGATAACAAGGGTAATAGATGCTCTTTTTTTTTCATTTTTAACAGTCTATTATTGAAGTATAGATTACATACAATGTTATTTTAGTTTCAGGTGTGTAAAATGGCGATTTGATAATTCTATACATTATTCAGTGCTCACCATGGTAAGTGTAATCACCATTTTTCACCGTATCATGTTGTTATAATATCAACTATATTTCCTGTGCTGTACTTTTCATCTCTGTAAGTTATGTACTTTATGACAGGAAGTTTGTAACTCTTAGTCGCCTTTCCCTATCTTACACACCCCACCCACTTCTCTTCTTGTAACCACAAGTTTGTTCTCTGTATTGAAGAATCTGTCTGTTTCTTTTTTTGTTTTGTTTTTTAGCTTCTACATAAAAGTGAAATTATATGGTATTTCCTTTTATCGGAATAATCCCATGTAGCATAATACCCTCTAGGTTCACACATATTGTTGCAAATGGCAACGTTTTATTCCTTTTTTTACAATTAAATTATATTCCATTCTATGAACACTACATTTCTTTATGTATTCATCTGTTGACAGACACTTGGGTTGCTTCCATAGCTGGGCTATCATCAATAATGCTTTAATAAACACAGAGGTGCATGCGTCTTTTCAAATTGGGGTTTCCCTTTTCTTTGGGTAAATACCCAGTAGTGGAATTATTGGATGATGTAGAATTTCTGATTTAATTTCTTGAGGAACCTGCATTCTGTTCCCTAGAGTGGCTGCACCTATTTACATCCCCACCAAGGGTGCAGTGGTGTTACTTTTTCTCTTACCTTCTCACCAATACTTGTTATTTCTTGTCTTGCTGATACCAGGCATTCTGTCAGGTGTGAATTGGTGTGTCATTGTGGTTTTGATTCAGGTTTCTCTGATTAGTGATGTTGAGCATCTTTAATGTGTCTGCTGATGTAGTAGACACTCTTAATTCATCCCTTTCCCCTTCCCTTTTGATTCTTTCCAGGGTGATGATGACACCGATGACCTCTGACAGCTTAACTCACCATTTTAATCTTCTCTCAACAGTCATACATTACTTCAAGTGTCCTGCTTTCCTGCTTCAAGTTACATTGTTTCTAATGCTTTACATGACGTCCCTTTCATGAGTCTTCCTAGGGCACCCCTACTCACCTTGTATTACTACCCACCGTCACTCATACTCTTAGAAAGTTGCTCTAGTTACTTATCCTGATCCAACACTCTCTTTCTATGCCCCAACTCTAATCTCTATACACACTTCAATTGACACCTCTTACACTTAATTTTTTTCCTAATGTTTGTTTGTTTGTTTGTTTGTTTATTTATTTATTTTGGGGGGAGAGAGAGACAGATCATCAGTGGGTGAGAGTCAGAGAGACAAGGACATGCAGAATCCCAAGCAGCCTCCAGCTCTGAGCTGTCATCACAGAGTGCCACATGGATCTTGAACTCACAAGCTGTGAGATAATGGCCCAAGCTGAAGTCGGCCACTTAAGCAACTGAGCCACCCAGGTGCCCCAACACCTCTTACACTTTCATGTCTCCAACATAGGACTTAATATTTCTGAGGACCGGGACTATCCATTCATTAATTTCTAGCACCTCCTACAGTTTGGGAATAAAGTAGACACTCAGTAAAAATTGATGCTCAATTGACAAATAAAGGAAGGAATGGGTCTGAAGACAAAGGGCTCAATAAAGACTTTTGTTCCTGGGAATTCAACCCAGAGTAACACTAGAGCATTTGAATTCAACTGGAGGGTCCTTTAGCCAACACGGGAGAATTTACCATATTCTAAGAGTTGTAAGCTGAGAGACTAAGATTTTTTTGAAGAAATATTAAAGGTAATTTAATTTCCTAAGAGGCCAAGCCTTGAAAGCTTAGCTATAAGAACTATAAGATGTAAGAAGATTCTGGATCATGGTGAAACTCAAGTGCAGTGAGAGCCGTGACAACACGGGGAACACACAGTAAGAACCACAGTAGTCCCAGGAAGTGCTGTCCTGTATGAGAAAAGAGGGTTTAATGACCCTGTATGGTGGGAGGGGATAAAGGGTAGGCAGAGTAGAGAGGGGAGGAAGTTGGGATCCAAATTGCAATATTGAAATATCAGAGGAATGTCATTGTCATATTCATAAACTTCCCTATACGTATCCTAAAGAAAACTTTTTTTTCTTTAACGAGCTTTTTAAAGGTAATATACACATGGTAAAAATTCATATAGTAGCAAAAAAAGTTATTCAATGAAAGTAAATCTATGTCTTCTCTAGGCCTCCATTATCCTTCCCCAGAAGAAGACCACCTTTAACAGTTTATAGGGTTTTTTTTTTCCAGAATCTCAAAGTGTATAATATGCATATTATGGTATATGCATACCTCACATGAAAAAAAATATATATATAGCTGGTACCAAGATATTATCTATAGCTCTCCATTTTATAGATACATGATTTTTGTGATTGTTAAAAGGTATGACATGACATTTGCCCTCTTAAAAATTAAAGTGTCTGGTCCAATGGGACATTATTTTTTAAATATACTTCATGGTATTCCTACCCTGGCTGCATTGGAGGTATTTAATCTGTCCCCCGTTTATGTGTATTTAATTTGTTTCTAGTCTACGACTATACAAAACAATGCTGCAGTGAAAGGCCTTGTACATATGTTTGCCTGCCAGAGTCCACCAGAGTGTGGGTGGTGCCTCTAAAATCTTACTGGGAAAGAGTTTAATGGAGGAACTGTGAACACAGTTGCTGGCGAGATAAACGGGCTCAAAACTAAGTGGTCGTGTCCTTGGGGACTAGCAAGAGAAGAACTTCACCTCTCCCAGGCACCAAGGGACAAGGAAAGGACAAGTGTTACTAGAAGCCAATGAGCCCACAGCTGGGAGAGAAGCCACCTAACAGGAGATGTGGCCATAGACTGAGGAATAAGCCACTGCCAAAATTCCAGAGTTCACAGTACATAAAATGACTGCTTTTCTTTTGCTCTCTGGCTACCTGTTAGTATACCTGCCAACTATGGATGGAAGCCAGAGGACAAGAAACCCTAAACGATGCAGTCCATGGAGGTCAGCTTAGTGGCAGGCATAGGATGATCAAAAATATATCTGCAAGGATGAATGGAGGGTTAGCAGTCCCTGGCTTAATATTGTTTGACTTATAGTTATTGGACTTCACAAGGGTGTGAAAATGATAGCATTGTTTACAAATTGTACTTTGAAGAGCACCTGGCTGGCTCAGTGGTGTAAGCATCTGACTTTAGTTCATGTCAAGATCTCACGGTTCATGAGTTCAAGCCTGCCTCAGGCTATGCTGACAACTTGCATCCTGGGGCTGACTTGAGATTCTGTGTCTCTCTCTGTCTCTCTGCCCCTCCCCTGCTCGCACTCTTTCTGTCTCTCTTTCTCTCCAAAACTTGAATAAACATTAAACAGTTTAAAAGATAAATTGTACTTCAAATTTAAATTTTTGACCTCTCCCAGTGCTAATGAGAGGTGATACGACCCTCTCCTGTGATGCCTGGCAGAGCAGCCAGCCACAGCTCCCAGTCCACCACATGATCATGGTGGTGAACAATCTATATGCTTACAGCCATTCTGTACTCACACAACCGTTGTGTTTATGCTTTCAACACAGTATTCACTGAAATACATGAGACAGTTAAACTTTAATGTAGCATAGGCTGCGTGTTAGATGATGTCTCATAGTTTCAGCTAATGCAACTATTCTGAACACACATAATAGAGGCTACACTAAACTATGATATTCAGCACATTACGTGTGTTAAATGCATTTTTGACGTAGCATAATTTCAACTCACATTGGTTTTATCTAGAGGTGACTCCATCCTAAATCAAGGATGATTTGTAATGTAAAAATCTTGGGAAATTTCCTAGAACTGGAATTGTGGTATCAGTAGGACAGAAAGAACCTCTTCCACATCCATTCCTCCACCTCCTTCCTTTGCTGGTTATTACCAGCGCTTAGCTGTGCCTACGGGCACTCAGAATTAGGACTACATACCCCAGCTTCCCTTGCAGGCAAAGCAATATAAGAGGAAGTGTCATGTGGCAGCTTTTCTGAGAAAGTTGAGACAGCTGTGTGCCTTGTGACCTTTATTTTTTCTTTGATGTCATTCACATGCGGCCTTGGATCCTGAACTCTAGGGCCAAACCATTTGGATGGAAAGTGAACTGAGATTCTTCCAGCAAGAGCTGGTAGGAACTAGATTTCTTTGCACTTCATAGAATATAGCTGCCCAGTCAGACTTGAGCTGTATACCTCCAAATTTCACTTATTTGGGAGAGAAATCCACTTTTACCCTATTGAAATCATAGTTCTTCCTTGTTCTGTGTTGTAGGGAAAAACCTAACCCTCATGAAGGTATACAGATAACAGGTATAAATAGTTTGAATTTTTATGGGTTTTGTCAAGTTTGGTATTTTGAACTGAATTTTTAATACTGACTTTGAATTCAGCTACTCCATTCACAACACATGACTTAATCTTCTTGTGCCTCTGATTTCTCAGAGGGGTAGTAATATAAAGCACTCCATTTGGTTGTTATGAGGAATAATTAAATTAAAATATGTGAAAGAGGTCAGTGTCTGTCCAACATGCCAAACACTCAATGAATGTTATTACTGTTATTTTTACCATTATCATGTTTAACTCTCTTCCAAACAAGACGTACCAGTTAGCCAATTGCATTTCTGAAATGCCTTTTTCCTCTTCCCTTATCTATAGTGTGCATTACCAAAGTTTTTGTCCAATAGGTGAGTAGTAGTGTTTCATTTTTATTTACAATTGCTTTCTAAAATTGTGGTTGTACATCTTGACATTGTTTAAAAGTCATTTATGCTTGTTTTCTGGTGAACTTCCTTTTTCTTTCCTCTATTCCTTCTATTGGATTTGTGTTTTGTTTTACAGTGTGGCTTAAAAAAAAAGCAATACAAGCATTATGGGAATTTGTCTTCTGGGTTTCTATTGGTGGTGCAAATATTTCCACTAATTTTCATTTACCTTTCTTTTCTTTTTTTTTTTCTTTTTTTTAAATTTAATGTTTATTTATTTTTTGAGAGAGAGAGAGTGCGAACAGGGAAGGAGAAGAGAGAGAGGGAGACACAGAATCTGAAACAGCCTCCAGACTCTGAGCTGTCAGCAAAGAGCTAGATGCAGGGCTCAAACCCTCAAACCATGAGATCGTGACCTGAGTTGAATTTGGATGCTTAACCTACCAAGCCACCCAGGCACCTCACTTTATTTTTTCTTTTTCCTTTTTTTTTTTTGGCTTTATTTTTTCTTTACAAAATTAAAAAATATATATATATTCAATATAATAAACATGATCCTTCTCTACTATCATTACCTCTGAGCTTAATATCCACACCTATTTTAGAAAGATCATTGTCATTCTGTATTATAAGAATAATTCCCCCATGTTTTCTCCTAGGACTTCATAGATTGACTTACATAAAAATAAATCTTCTCCATTTGTAATAAAACTGGGGGAGGCAGTGAGATGAGATTTAAAGTGATTCTGCAGATGACTGTGTTGGAGCGTTGGCAAAAATGAACGCTTTGACACATAAATCTTACCTAAAAAAGTTATAGTTTCCTTTGATCCACATAATAGATGCTTCTTAAACAAAGCATGTGGGAAGCCATCCTCCTTGCAGGTATAGGGTAAGCTTGCCTCCTGGGCTTTTTTTTTTTTTTTTTTTTTACTCTTGGGGGGAAACGCATCGGTTGTTTATAATGGAATTTTGTATTTCCAGGTTAAGGTGCTGCCAGGTACAGTCTAACTAATTTACAGTTTGTAAGACTGCCTCTCACACATCGCTTCCTGGTAGTAGGCAAAATTTCTTTTTCTGCAACCAGAACCATACTGCCACTTGTTCACAGGTTAAGTAATGATGCCAAGACATTTTTATGCCTATGCTACCAATGGCCCATCTGTGGACAAGTGCAGGCAGATACTGCCTACCTTTTAAGGCCAAGGAGGGATTGAGCCCAGGGCCTTCCACTGGGCTCCACCATTGTTTCTGCTCTCTCTGGTGTTTGTCAGTTGTGATCATCACGGTTGAGAACACACCCTCTAGAGTAAAACTATCTGACTATGTACTTCCATCTTGAGCTATAGGGAAACAAATAAAGTCCCCTTACCCTTTTTGTTCTTATCTTTCTGTTTTGTGAAATGGGCATTATCACAGTGTGGAAATTAAATAAGTAAATAAATAAATACGTAAGTGCTTAAAATTTCTTAGCAACAAACGCTCAGTAAATATTAAGAAGGCTTATCCCAATAGAGAATAGAAAAATAACTTTCTTGTTTTCTCCTAGGATTTTATAGATGTATTTTTATAATAAAACATATAACATTGGTAACAATATTATAACATATAATAATATGACATTATACAAATTAAGACATGTATAAGAAAAGTACTGAAACTTCATGACTAGTATCATTGTTACTATTATTCGAACAATGCATTTGCTTTGAAAGGTTCACTTAGTTATATACTAAATTTGCATATGCTTTGAACCTAGTTCTGGATTCTCTATGAGGATTCATTTATTGAGCTTAGCCACATTTGCTTTATAACATAATTTATCATCTGGTAGAACTCGCCTAATTCATATGCTTCCTTTTCAGAACATGTTTTCTGGATCAGCTTGAATTTTGATATTTATACAAAAATCTTACAACCAGCTGATCTGATTTAAAAAATCCATATTTTATTGGGCTTGCAACAAATTTACATAGTAATTTAGAGATGGTTGGCATTCTTACAATAATAACTTTTCTTATTCCAACACAAGGAATGTTTACAAGATCCATGTGGCACTCTGTGCTGACAGCTCAGAGCTGGAGGCTGCTTGGGATTCTGCATGTCCTTGTCTCTCTGACTCTCACCCACTGATGATCTGTCTCTCTCTCCTCCAAAAATAATAAATAAATAAATAAATAAATAAATAAATAAATAAACAAACACACAAACAAACAAACAAACAAACATTAGGAAAAAAATTAAGTGTAAGAGGTGTCAATTGAAGTGTGTATAGAGATTAGAGTCGGGGCATAGAAAGAGAGTGTTGGATCAGGATAAGTAACTAGAGCAACTTTCTAAGAGTATGAGTGACGGTGGGTAGTAATACAAGGTGAGTAGGGGTGCCCTAGGAAGACTCGTGAAAGGGACGTCATGTAAAGCATTAGAAACAATGTAACTTGAAGCAGGAAAGCAGGACACTTGAAGTAATGTATGACTGTTGAGAGAAGATTAAAATGGTGAGTTAAGCTGTCAGAGGTCATCGGTGTCATCATCACCCTGGAAAGAATCAAAAGGGAAGGGGAAAGGGATGAATTAAGAGTGTCTACTACATCAGCAGACACATTAAAGATGCTCAACATCACTAATCAGAGAAACCTGAATCAAAACCACAATGACACACCAATTCACACCTGACAGAATGCCTGGTATCAGCAAGACAAGAAATAACAAGTATTGGTGAGAAGGTAAGAGAAAAAGTAACACCACTGCACCCTTGGTGGGGATGTAAATAGGTGCAGCCACTCTAGGGAACAGAATGCAGGTTCCTCAAGAAATTAAATCAGAAATACTACATCATCCAATAATTCCACTACTGGGTATTTACCCAAAGAAAAGGGAAACCCCAATTTGAAAAGACGCATGCACCTCTGTGTTTATTAAAGCATTATTTATGATAACCCAGCTATGGAAGCAGCCCCAGTGTCTGTCAACAGATGAATACATAAAGAAATGTAGTGTCCATAGAATGGAATATAATTTCATTGTAAAAAAAGGAATAAAACCTTGCCATTTGCAACAACATGTGGGAACCTAGAGGGTATTATGCTACATGGGATTATTCCGATAAAAGGAAATACCATATAATTTCACTTTTATGTAGAAGCTAAAAAAACAAAACAAAGAAAGAAACAGACAGATTCTTCAATACAGAGAACAAACTTGTGGTTACAAGAAGAGAAGTGGGTGGGGTGTGTAAGATAGGGAAAGGTGACTAAGAGTTACAAACTTCCTGTCATAAAGTACATAACTTACAGAGGTGAAAAGTACAGCACAGGAAATATACTTCATATTATAACAACATGATACGGTGAAAAATGGTGATTACACTTACCATGGTGAGCACTGAATAATGTATAGAATTATCAAATCGCTATTTTACACACCTGAAACTAAAATAACACTGTATGTAATCTATACTTCAATAATAGAATTTTTAAAATGAAAAAAAAGCATCTATTACCCTTGTTATCTGGGAAATTAAAAAAAAAAGAGATAATAGGTTAGATATTTGATAGTTATTTTACCCTGCATTAAAATATGTACCAATTAAGATGCTGCATCAAAACATACCCATGGTGATGGGGAAGACATCTAGGTATAAAACAATAGGGCATATTAAGGAATTTGCTGATAGTTGATCATGCGGGAGTCTAAGGGCATGAGCAATTGGCCCAGGACCAGTAAGGATGCAAAGGTGGGGGCAGGGTGTGGATGGGAAAGGTGTTTTCTATCATGCTGGAGTGTGGGGGAACCACAGCTTGGAAGGCAGTGATGTAATAACTTTTGCATGTTCCAAAGTCCACTCTAAGGGGAGTAGAGATATGAGCTCCATCATGAGGCTCCACTGATGCCAAGCAAAGATACAGAAGGGTGCGGCATAGAGGAAATGTGGTTGCCATAGTATCCACAGAAGTGAGTTACTAATTGAATCATACTGGTGAGGGAAGGAGAGGAATTACACTAGGATAAAGAATAAAACATGCAGAAGCAAATTTTGGGAAAATGTGATCGTTTGAGGTTCTTTGTGAGATGACCTCTTTACAAAGTGTAGGACCCAGTCAAGAATCGGAATGACTCAATTTCCTATTTTTACTTATACCCTCTCCCTATATTCAGTGTGATTTTTCTCTACTGTGTAAAGCCTGAACCTCTTGTGTCCTTCCTACTCCAACCTTGCCTAATTAATACCTACTCACTCTTTAAGGATTAGTTCCAAGATACCACGCCATCTGAAAAGTCCCTTACAACTCTTCATCTCCTTCCCCTGAAGGCTGAGTTACATGGATTTTCCCTTCACACTCTCCTAATGCTCCATGCATCTTGGGATCATTACACCATAATATCTGTCTCCCCTACATGATTGTAAGCTCCTTGTGACTGTAAGCGCCTTGTGAGTAGGGTCTACCTCCTCATCTCTAATGTCCCAAGCATATAGCACAGTGCTTCGTAGAACTCAGTTGGCTCTCCGTGACTGCCGAATGAATTAATGAATCTAGAGTGGGAATAGGAACATTTTTGTCTCTCATACTGGGGTGGGGGTTGAAAGTTGTGTTGAAAGGTGTGATTATGAGGTCTGAGTGAGAGTTTGAAGGTGTCTACAACCTAAGTTCTATCTATGAAATGAGTCATTTCCCAGGGAAAGGTGAAAAAGATAGGTTGAGGGAAATGATGGAGGTATGGAATAGCTGCTGTGGGGAGAAGACCGCTTAAGATTGGCAAGAAGCTGTGGGGGTAGGTTGCCATCAGCAACCATAAAATCATAGTGAGTGACCCTAGTGACTGTGAGTCCCTGTAACAGTTCACTGGGCTGAGTGAGACAGAGGATGGGCTGACAGAGTGGAGGACTCATCCAAGCTTCAAGGCCACCTAAGCCGATGCAGCAGAGGACTAGGAGGTTCCAACACAAAGTGACATACTGAGGTGTATACACTGCATTAGGAAGGGAAGTGGAGCCACAAGGGATGATATACAGGGAAATGAGAGGGAGGAGGTAGGGACCACAAGTCTATCAGGCTGAAGAAGAGAAGTTGTGAAGTCAAGTAGTGAGACACCTGGTTAGGGGAGGTTATCTTCTGAGATATTGGCACGTTAAGTTTGACATTCTAGCAGGAGACATCTGGATGATCATAGAGCTCAGAGCACCATCACGGAAGTTAGCTACTGGAGGAAACTGACTCTTAAGGTTGTGGGAGCCAGAGAATTTAAAGAACACTGAAGCTGCATTGCTAGAGCAATTTTACCGGGATTCTGAAATTGCCCACAACAGAGGCAGGAGCAACATGAGGAGAAAGAAGAGTAGGAAGGGATTCCAGAAATGTCCATGAAAAAAAGGGTGGCGCTCTGGGATTGAATAGATGGACTAAGGAGGTGAAGGCAGGAATTTCAGGGGAGTAGAAAGATCATGGCTTGGAGGTGGTAACAAGGGGCCTGAGGATCACTATCCAGCCTCTCCCTTAACCCTGAAGGAACTTTCTCTCTGCTGGAGCAATGTCTCCAACCTCTACAACCTAGACAGCATTTATCTTTGTTCCTCATTCTGGCATCTTGATTCTGCTTGCTGAGACGTCTCTTAAATGGAGTCCCCTGTCTGATTCTTTTTTTTTTTTTTTTTTTTTTTTTTTCTCATGGGCATCACTACACGTCCCAGAATGTTATGACATCGAAACGAATACGGCCTGGTTTTCATTCCTTCATGTGACCAATAGGACCAACTCTACTGGACGTAGACTGAGTTTCACTCCAAATGATGATGGACTCAACATGCTACTTTGCCCAAGAAATATACTTGTATCTCAGAAGATCCTGCCAGAAGTAACAGTGATATCCAACCCACCCAACAGAGCTGGCAATTAAGGCAGCCTGCTAAGAACACATCAAAATGCAATCATGTTTTCTAGTGTTGCATCTTTTAGCATGTAGGCAGGTAGTCCAAAGCCAAAGAAGTAAAATATTTTAAGTTAGGGAATGAAAGGAAGGTAAACTGCCATAAAGGTATTTTAAACTGTTGGGAAAAAGGAGTAGAATATGAGTGTCATAAACTCACAATCATTCATACAGGACATCATACATATGTTCCAGGAATTTTAAGATAATAACATGTGGTTCATATAGTAGAGAAAGCTCCACTATTGCCACTCTCTTGATGATCTGCCAATACGTGGTCACCATGAAAGCTGCCTGACACCTACTAAAAAACACAATGAATAACAGATGATAACGGAACGCCCATGAAATACCATGGTAGACAAGTGTGGGCAGAGGTTATGAAGCCCAGAACATGGTCCCTGCCCTTAAGAAACCTGAAACTTAAGGGAAAGTGAAGTGAAACCAGTGAGAGTTATAACCTGTGTTAAAATAACTGGCTGACTTCTAGTCAGCATCAAGAATCAGACATGTGTTTTCTGTGGAACTGTGAACATTGCCTCTGTGTTAGAAAGTTCTCTTGAGTTGTATAATGTTGCGAAAAACTGGCCTTTTCTGAGCCTGGGCAATTCCCACACTGGTGCATTGTGACACAAGCCTGTCAGATCAGTGGGCTCCTTATATGCTGCTTCCTGCAGAATGAGCTGGCCGTTTTCTCTGTCTTCCACACCACCTGGCTTAGCAAATTAGATCATATTAGGGCTATTGTCTCAGAGACAATAAGAGGCATCTGTAACTGAAAGAGACCAGGATGATATCTTCCAAAGAGACTTTGAAGAGCAGAAAGGTCAACAAGACGAGTATAACTATAATCATTTTTTTAAACCCATCCTTCTCTTCCTCTGTTATACACGCTATCCTTTAGTAAAATATATAAAATCAACACATTTCTTTAATCTTGGCACAGAGTGTTGTGAGAAAGAGTATCTTACATTATGCAGCACATTTTTATGTACAAAATCCTTCTGCATATATGAACTCTTTTGGTCCTCAACGCAAACACTATAGAAGTAAGAATTGTTGACACAATTTACAGAAGTCCATTTGGGGTTTCGGCTCCATTCACTCCACCACTACAGGTGAGTAAACAGTTACCTTTCCCACTCTCATGAGCAGGAGTTCCCCTCCTTATAGATCAGACAAGTCTTGTTCTAAATGTCACCACTCTTTCTAGGCTCTGCCCTTCCTACCTGCCAATCCCTTCTGCTAATTCTCTCCATGCAATTCAATTCAATTCAATTCAATTCAATTCAATTCAATACATTCAATTCAATACATTCGATTCAATTCAACTCAATTCAATTCAACTCAATTCAATTCAATTCAATTGGCAATTAACAAAGGCTAACCACAAGTCAAACTGTATACTAGGAAGTGCAATGACCAAATTGACACCCTCAAGGAGTGGCCAAATTATCTAGGGAGACAGGGACACAAATCATTACAATATGGCAAAAATTACAGTACAGGGTACTGCCCATGGTACCACAAGAGTTCCAAGAAGGGACTAATTCACTCTGCCTGGTGGGATTAAGTAAGTAATGGTTGAGGCAAATTTGAAATATGAGTGATTAGGGTAGAGAGGGCTTCTCAGGCAGATGCAAACTTACCTATGCAAAGGTAAAGAAGTGGGGAACCGCAGGGAGTTCAATCTACTTCCTACACATAGCAACATCCAATGTAATTGGAGAAAAGCAGCACAAAAGTTACTTGATGGCCACTGACCAAAGTGAGGTCAGAAGGCTACTTACTCACACCCCTAGACCTCTATTTCACAACTTCCTTCTCCGCAAAATTCCAACTGTTCCCAACCCTTCTTCACTCTGGTCTTTTAACTTTGCCTATTACCGCACTGAGAAAACCAGATCAGTGAAAAGAGAATTTGCAAAATCACCTATCGCATCTACCATTCCATCTACACCTATTCCCTTGTGCTCTGCTCTCACCAACATTAATATGAAGGATCTGTTCATTCCTCTCCGGGCCAATTATCTTCTGGACACTAGACTGAAGTCACTCTCGCCCTGTTAAGAACATTTCTGTCAGCAGTTCTCCCCCACTCTGCCATATCATCATTTCCATCAGCAATATGGAAATTACAAAAATGCTTTTATTTCTCAAATTTTAGAAAGAAAAACCAAAGCCCTCTCTTGACCCGGCTCCCTTCCCTTCCCACTGCTGCCTCATTTTTCTCCCACATTTTGTCACAATGCTCCTTGAAAGAATTGCCTTCCTCCCTGTCTACAGTCATTCTCCTCCAATTCTCTGTTGAATCCACTCCAATTCGGATTTTCCCCGGTGCTACTGAAACGGTTCTCATCACAGGTCAATGACATCCGCTTTGCAAAACACAGTGATTATTTATATTTTAGTAGTTTTTAAAGTGTATGCATTCATTTTGAAAGAAAGGGAGAGTGAGCAGGGGAGGATATGAGACAGATGGAGGCATAGAGAGAATCCTAAGCAGACTCCACACTGTCAGCATGGAGTCCCACCTGGGGCTTGGACCCACAAATCATGAGATCATGACCTGAGGTGAAACCAAGAGTCAGACACTTAACCAACTGACCCCCCCATGTGACCCTGATGATCATTTATTTGACCTCATCCTACTTGACTTGCCATCAGCACTTGACCAATTTGATACCTCCTTCCTTGAAACACATTCCTTACCAGGCTTCCTGGACTCGAGACCCTCCTCATGTCTCGCCTACTCCTTCAGTGGGCACTGTGTCTAGTTTCCTTCGCTAGTTTTTCCACATCTTGCAGTACTTTAAGAGTTAGAGACCCCAGAGCTCAGTCCTTGCATGTCTTCTCTCTCATCCATTCTCACTCCCTAGCTGATCTCATGCGATCTCATACTAAGTAATCCAGCCTAGAGTCCACACGAAACTTCTTAATTTAAACTCCAGATGCCTATATCTAACTGCATTCACAAAAATGCAGCTTGGATGTCTGATAAGCATCTCAAACTCACAATGTTAAAAAAAGCAAGTCCTGATGTTTCCCCTAAAACCCATGATCTCTAACAGACAACTTAAAACTACCACCAACCTGTGGTCCAGCCCAAAAAAACAAACAAACAAAACAAAAACAAAAACAAAACCAAAAACAAAAACAAACTTGGTATCATGTTTTATATCTGTTTTTCTCATACCTTATATTCAAACCACAAGCAATCCTATTATATCCACATTTATAATATACACATGATTATACTTTTCTCACTATGTGCCCTTCTTGCATCCTTATTCAACCTACAGTTATTTCAGGATTACTATAGTAACCTCCTTATTGTGTTGTTGTTGTTGCTTGTATGCTTGCTTCCCACTCCATCCTGCTCCCCAGACAGTAGTCAGAGTGATTTGTTTAACATATAAATTAGGGTCATCTGGGCGGCTCAGGTGGTTAGCCATCTGACTCTTGATTTTGGCTCAGGTCATGATCCAGAAATCATGAGCTCATGGGGTCAGAACGTGCATTAGGATCCGTGCTAGGCATGAATTAGGCATGAAGCCTGTTTGAGATTCCCTCTCTCACTCTCACTCTCTCTCTCTCTGTCTCTGTCTCTCTGTCTCTCTGTCTCTCTATCCCCCTGTGGGCACTCTCATTAAATAAATAAATAAATAAATAAATAAATAAATAAATAAATAAATAAATAAGTAAGTAAATGAATGAATGAATGAATGAATAAATAAACAAATAAATAAAACTAAAATATGAACTTGGTCAGACTACTCAACTGACTTTCCATCTCATTGAAAATAAAAGTCAAAGTCCTTATAATGACTTTCACATTCTTCGTGATATGCACCCCACACATACCCTCTCTGACTGATTGAATAAATAAATGAGTAAATGAGTGAATGGTTGGTAGAGAAGAGGAACATAGGATGAGATTAACCTTATAGAATTAAACAGATGATGAGCAACCTTCTAACTAAGCCAAGAAGTGTCTTCAGGTTTATTTGAGTACAATGGGTAGTCATCAAAGTCATTCGGGCACAATAACTATCTCCTGTAAACTGTTTCTAGGATCCAATTCATATGTCACCTTCTACACCAATCCTCACTCTTTACCAACCTCCCATTCCCACAAGAAATCCATCCAAAGGAAACTTTGCTACTCCTTTAATGTGTCACATTTTCAAACTTCTGTGTCTTCCTCTTTTTTTTTTATTTTTATTTATTTATTTTTTTTCATGCCTGGAATGCCCTTCCTTACTCTGTCGATTTGAAATATGCCTTCTCTAGAAGACTCTCTTCAAGTGACTCTCATTTTTGCAAAGCACTCCCTGGGTGCCCCAGAGACTCATGTGTTTTCTTCTTTGCAATTCCAGGGTACATTTATCCACCTCTATTACAGATGTTATCAACTCAGTATAGTTAATTTGTTTGCACAGTGGCAAATCCCTGGATAACAAGATCCATTATTAGTTCTAGATAAGACCTCTGTTCTTTGTATACAGTGCCTACAACCTAGTACGTGCTCAAGGCATGCTTGATGAATGGAAATGAGGCAGGAAAATAGAATGAAAATTAGTAGAGGGAATATAAAAGAGAAACCAGGAGAGTCAAATGTTATCAAAAACAAAAGAAGAGGTATTTTCAAGAAGTAAGGAGTGGCCCCTTCTTTAGAGTTTTTTGTTTTGCTTTACTTGAGTTCGAAATAAGCTACAGGTATCATTGCATTTAACTAGTAGGAGATATGTGGAAGTACAATCGTCAAATTTCAGTAGCATATGGCAGAAATTACCTTCTATCCAAGCAGTGACTTAATATGAGGAATTGTGTGTTCAAAACATCAGGAGAAGTGTTAGTTAAGTGGGGTGTACACTGCACTCCCAGAATCCAAAAACAGCACTGCAGAATTGTCTTTCCAGAATAACTCCAGCAGACTCACTGGTCTGTCCAGGCAGACTCACTGTTGTTCTGGGCCTAGGGTATCACTAGGTAAGAGTCAAGTGTCAGTAGGTTGGGTTCTTATCTGGAGAAATCTACTTCTGAGATTATTTGGGTTTTGGACAATTAAGTTCCTTGCAGTTATACAAGTGAGGTCTTTATTTTCAGATTGTGGGATGGCCAGCCAGAGAAAACACTCTGCTTTGCATGGGTGTATGAAGCATGGGTTCATGATGATACTAGGTTGATCCAGAAAATCTCTCTTTATAATACAACACGACTATAGAAATGGTATCTCTTCATTTTCATGGGTTGTCAGCATTAAGGTATGGAACGTTGGGTGCTATTTTTTTTCTATTAGAATAATGTCTACCACATTGTGTTTGTAAACAACAACAACAAAAAACAGCTGTAGAACCAATAGATAATAGTTTTCACCTTCTGAATTAGTAAGATTCAACAGAGAAAACTTCTGTTTCTCATATATATATAATATATATTATAGCTTATAATATATTTGTATATTTTTATTTATTTATATATTTATATTTATATTTATATTTATATTTATATTTATATTTATATTTATATTTATATTTATATTTATATTTATATTTATATTTATATTTATATTTATATTTATATTTATATTTATATTTATATTTATATTTATATTTATATTTATATTTATATTTATATTTATATTTATATTTATATTTATATTTATATTTATATTTATATTTATATTTATATTTATATTTATATTTATATATTCATATGAATATGAATATATATTTATATTTATGTATTTATATTTATTTATTTGTTTGTTTGTTTGTTTGTTTGTTTGTTTACTTACTTATTTATTTGTTTGTTTATTTATTTATTTATTTATTTATTTATTTATTTATTTATTTATTTATTTATTTATTATAAGAAATTGGCTCCCATAAATGTGGACGGTGACAAGTCTCAAGATCTGCAGGATGAGTTGGCTAGCTGGAAACACACGAGATCTGATGGCGTGGTTCTTGTCCAATGGCTGGCAGGCTTGAATCTCAGGTAGAGCTGCTGTTTCAGTTTGAGTCTGGGGAAGAGGCCAATGTCTCAGTTTAAAGACATTCAGGCAGGCAAGAGTAATTCCCTAGTATCCATGGGAAAATCATCCTTATTCTATTCAGGCCTTCAATTGATTAGATAAGGTGCATTTACATTATGAAAATAATCTGTTTTACTCACTGTACAGACTCAAGTATTTCCCATCACAAAACACCAGAAAAATGTTTGACCAAGCATCTGGACTTCTGTGGCCCAGTAAAGTTGACACATAAAACTAGCCATCATATCTTCCAAATTTCATGCAAGCACATGAAGCGGATGAACCTAAGCCCTATCAAGAACCCAAGCTACAGAGGCACCAGGCAGCCTGATAAGGTGCATTAGCACAGTGTCTCTCAAATATTTTATCCCCAACCTAATGTAAGGAACACATATTTCACCAAAACCCAGTATAAGCATACACATACACATACATATAAATAAATGAAATAAACAACATTTCATGAATTATTGGTTATCCTTACTAAGTGCAAATGTACTTTTATATTTTCTTATTGGTTCTATTTAATTTTAATCCATTCTTACCTTGATCCACACCTTCATGACCTTCCAAAAAACAAGGCATCATTAGTAAGGTGTACTGATTTTGAGGGTCAATCTTTGGGAAGTAATATTCCTTCAGTTATATGTTTCACAATGTCTCATGTAATACCCTCTTTGTTAAGTTGAATTGAATAAAGGAAACGGGCTTCCAATTCAGTCTTAAGACATACTAAGAAAATTCTGAATCCTTTTATAGGGGTTGGTCCATAACTATCGAACAAAATGAAACAACAGGTACCAAGAGATACCCTTTTGATGTCTCCAACCCTATTCAGGAAGGCTAAGTTTACAAGCCCACGGAAACACAGGGGACCATTTCTGTCATGGCGAAAATGACCAACAACGGAATGTTCACGTGCAAAGAGCAGACAGGATTAACTATTATCAAGAGGTGTTGAAGCATGTAGAAATTGTCCACGTCTATGCCACTTATAATTAGTGCTTTTCTCCCTTGGATTATCATGTCAATGCCTAAGGCACAGTTAGAGAACATTGTTACCCAACAATGGCAGCTCTCAGGTTTCATGTTTCTGTTATACACCCCCATAGGTTGAACTGAGTCTCTGCAATAGTTAAGGCCCTGGAGAAGAATTCACCCACTTTACACCACTCACTCTCCCTGATTAAGCTGCTCTGCAGGGAAAAGGCTTACTTTTTTAATGCTTGCTTTTTTTTCCTTGGATAAGCAGTAGACATAATTCTGAGTGCAGCATTTCTGTTTAACTGTACTCATGCCCTAAAGAGATTATAGGGATCAGCTCAGGGAGTCAACTTGAATTGATCTTCTTCATCTCTATTGCAACATTACTGGCAGATGTTCACAGTAAGATTTAATTCTGTCTGACTGAGAAAAACTGAGGAATTTGGCTTTCTGAACCAAGACCACATTATGGAATTGTCTGCACTCAGTTGCAAAAGACTGTGAATGAGGAGGAGACAGGGGCATTATATGATCCAGGATGGGAGGTTGTAGGGTTAGCTTATGGTGGTTGTAACAAAACCTTAATATTGTGTGAAGACTACAAAACCTTGAAATCCCTATAATGTGATGGTCTGGGGACTCTTACCATATAGATTGTCAAAATTCTTGTTATATGTCCGATACGGAAGCAATAGAACTCATTCACTTAATATAGATTTAATGAGCATATACTATGTGATATTTAGAGCTCTATTCTTGTGGGAGAAGTGAATAAAGTACTCCAAAGATGTTCAACGGGGCTCAAACAGACTCTGGTCTCTAGCTTAGAGACCTCTCCTCTGGATTCTCCTTCCTTTGCTTGGTGCATGTGCAAAAACCCCCACAGAAATGGAAGCTGACGACTATAAATTACCCTCCCCACTGGACTCCACGCCCAGACCTTTGGTGAGCCAAACTTGAAATGCCCAGAGTCCAAGAGACCCCCAGAAACGAACCACAAGAGTCCAGAGTCAAAGCGAAGCAGTAAGGGTCATTTATTGCAGGTTCGAACCTGAACCTTTGCGCACTAATTGCCAGTGACGCTGAGAGGCCCCGAGAGAGGTTTTTACACCCCTTTCATAGACAGGTACAAACAAGTCATGGGGAAATCAGGAATTTTCCACAGTTACAGAGCTGCGATTGGTTGGTGTTTAAAGTTGGACACTTAGCAGTATTCGATTGGTTCCTGCCTTTAGATCAGACCACAACCGGGGGTACGGGTATCACAATGATTGATCAGGAATATACGGGTGTGCCAAGCAACAATGATTGATCAGGAATACACGGACGCGCCAAGCAATTGTACAGAAGCGGAACAAGCTAGTTAGGCTTGGTTAGGTTTCAGTCTCCTGTAACTTAAGCTTTTAAGTTTCAGTTTTCTCAGGCCTCTCACACTCTCTGACCAAACTCTGAGTGCCACTTGGTTTTTCCTCCAGTGTTCCAGCCTGGTTCCGTAACATACTAGATTGCTGACTAGGAAACCCAACCGCACTGGCCCATTGTTGCCACTAGTTTGGGAGAACAGTGAGGTGGTGGCAAAGCAAAGGCTAGCAAGGGAGAAAGTGCATGCTCTGCCTGAATTTCGGCAGCCTACTTCTCCGCTGTCTTGGGCAGGTCCTGCTCCATGGAACTGGTAAGGCCGGGGCCCCGAAGAAGTCAGGCATACCCAAAAGAGCGGAAGGGGGACATGATCAATCCCCAGAGGACTTAATAGGTGTCCCAGGTAGGAAATTTTGTGGAAGGAAATGTAATAGACTCTGGTGTGCATGTGTGTGCGTGTGTGTGTGTGTGTGTGTGTGTGTGTGTGTGTGTGTGTGTGAGAGAGAGAGAGAGAGAGACAGAGAGAGAGAGAGAGAGAGAGACAGAGAGACAGAGAGAGACAGAGAGAGAATGTGCAGCTAAGCCAGGGTTGCCAGTCGAGTTAGAGTTTGTGCTTCATGGACGGGCACTCTTAAGGTCCCCAAGGTCTCTGGAGTCTAAATGGGCTCCCCTGTGTCATTGTGAAAGTATAAGGTCTAGGGCGGTATCAGATCAGATTCCCATTACAAGTCACAAAGCAGAGTCCACTATAGCCAAACCTCACCTAAACTTTCCCTCAGGAATGCGACCAGAGGAGTATGTGAATAGTCCTCTCATCTGGCGGTATACCCTAACTTTGTCTGTCTTTGTGACACCAAATATGAGAAAGAAATTAATAATGGGATGAAAACAGAGTAAGCCTACGATTTTTTGAGGTCATGATGAAAAAATGTGAACAGGGGTTTTCAGGTTACCATGGGGTGACAATGACACCCAGGAAGTTAAGGAAATTTTGTGAACTAGAATGGCCCATATTCAATGCAGGATGGCCTCCAGAAGGGACATTAGATGCTCAAATAGTGCAGCAGGTTTGGCTAATAGTCACTGGGAACCCAGGCCACCCTGATCCATTTCTGTACATCAACTCCTGGCTTGAAATTGCCCCAGAATTCCTGCCTTGAAGGTGATTCATCATTAGCAAACAGAGCCAGGCAAAGGTTTTAGCCACTTTATCTGGAGGCTCACCAGGGAGTCAAAGAAGTGATCCACTGCTCCTCTAATTTTTAAAGAAGATGTGGATGAAGATATTGTCTTTCCACCTCCTTATAACTCTTCAAGCTCCCACCTCCCTCCCTCTGAGCTTGAGGCTCCTCCTGCATCTGTCTCTCCAGCCACAGCCAGAGTCAGTGCACTTGCCACTGCAGTCAGTGCCGCCCATCTCCCCGCCCCTCTCAGACCCAGATAACCCACCCCCACATGGGCCAGCAGCCAGACTGCGCCCAGACCCAGACCTAAAACTCTCCAAACGCATGTAAGGGAGACAAGAGAGCCTGAAAGACAGAAAGAGGATGGACCAGTCCAGACCAGCCATTCCATGATGGGTTATCTACCTTTCTCTACAACCGACCTCCTCAAGTGGAAACACAACACTCCACCATACTCCGAAAAGCCACAAGCAATGGTTGACTTGATGGAGTCCCTCTTCCAGACGTACTGACAGACTTGGGAAGATTGTCAACAGTTGCTCCATACTTTGTTTAATTAAAAATAAGAATGACAGAAACATGACAGTACCTAGGAGATCACACATCTCCAGGAATCAATGACCCTTCTGTCTGGGCTCAAGCTGCATGCGTGAAGAACGCCCAACACGGGATTTCACCACAGAAGGAGGACAGGGCCACGTCTGATGATACCTGGAAGCCCTCCTTCAGGGAGTCTGAGCTGGAGTCAACAATCCCATGAACATGACTAAAATATCATCAGTCACACAGCACCCTGGGGAGTCTCCCGGAGACTACTATGAAAGATTATGTGAAGTGTACCGTGTATACGCACCGTTTGACCCCGAGGGACCAGAGTCAACAGATGGTACATATCTCTTTTGTGGCACAGGCTACCCAGATATCCGACGAAAGCTCCAGAAGTTGGAGGGCTTGCCAGATGAATATCACTCAGCTGTTAGAGGTCATCAGTACAGTTTTCCTGAACAGAAATTTGCAGCTGAAAGAGAAGTGAAGACTAAAACAGAAGGCCACCTTTCTCACAGCAGAACTAAAGAACAGATGCTGCAAAGATGGGAAAACCCCAACCACAAAAAGGGGGGAAGCCTATAGCCCCCTTAGCAAGGGACCAGTGTGCATACTGCAAAGGTAAGGGAAATTGTAAGAATGTCCGAATTGGATGGGGACCTCAAAACCCAGCCAATATCTGGAGGAACCTCGAGGTGAGAACCCTCTTGATCTGGCCGGGGTAGAATTGGACGGAGGGGGACCGGACTCTTTGTTTCTTGGCCCCCATGAACCCACGGTTGAAATGAGGTGGTGGGCTGAACAATAACTTTCATGGTTGACACTGGGGCTGAATACTCCTTTGTTACTTCCCTGGTAGCGCCCTTAGGCCAAAAGACAGCAACCATACTTGGGGCTACTGGGACACAGGCAATGCAATGGCCCTTCTGTCAAGCTCAACAAGGTGCACTTGGGGGTCACAAGGCCCGGCATGAGTTCCTCTACTTACGTGACTGCCCGATTCCTCTCCTGGGCCGGGATCTACTCTCCAAACTTGGGGCACAGATACCTTTTGAACCCAATGGACACACTAGCCTCCAATGAAACCCAAGGCAGAAGGAAACCTTGGTCTTGGCGATACCCCTGCCAAGGGAAGAAGAATGGAGACTGTTCTGTGCCCAGGCCTTACCTGGTAGCCCCTAAGAATTCAGGCTTACATCAGCTCGCTATGGGCTGATGATAACCCGCCTGAAATAGCTTGGAATTGGGTCCCAATCATTGTTGACCTGATCCCTGAAGCTAAACCTCAGACACCAAGGCAGTACCCCGTTCCACTAGAGGCTAGAATGGGCATACAAGAGCACCTGACCAAGCTCAGAGAGAGAGGTATTCTAACTGAGTGCCAATCAGTTTGGAATACCTCACTCTTGCCAGGCAAGAAGCCAGGAGGACACCAACCAGTACAGGATTTGAGGGCCATTAGCAAAGTGAAGGTTTCCTTACACCCAGTCATTCCGAACCCTCAGTATACTCTCCTCAGCCAAATTCCGTGGTCAGCCAGAAGGGTTGCGTGCTTCGACCTAAAGGATGCTTTCTGCTTCCTCTGCCTGGCTCCACAAAGTCTATCATTGTTTGCCTTTGAATGCACTAAGCCCGTTACAGAGTGTCAGATGCAGCTGACCTGGACACTACTTTCCCAAGGTTACAACAACTCGCCCATTCTTCTGGGGGAAGCCCTAGGTTCAGATCTCGCTGACTTTCCGAAGGAAACCACAGGGTATATCCTTCTCCAATATATAGAAGACCTCCTCCTTTCCAGTGACACCCTGAAAGACTGTATGAAAGGTACACAGGCCCTCCTACAGCTCTGATCCTACTTGGGGTACCACCCTCATGGAAAAGGGCACAGATTTGTCCGCCGCAGGTCCAATACTTAGGCTCCCTACTCACAAAAGGAAAAAGAGAACGAGGACCGGAAAGGAAGAAAGTGTGGCACCACACTGCCACAGCCCCAAACAAAACGAGGCTTGTGTGAATGTTTAGGGGCTGGAGGGTTCTTTCGCATTGGGAATCCTCAGATGCTCAGCCATTGTGAGGTCCCTCTATGACCTGTTGGGAGGACCAAACTGGGAGTCCCTCGCATGGACTGAGGAGGCGAGGGCCGCATTCACAGAAATAAAGTTGGCTCTGGGTCAAGTCCCAGCCCTTGGTTTGCCTGACATAGAAAGGCCTTTAACTTCTTCCTACATGAAAAGGAGTGCTCACTCAGAGCATGGTGCCTTGGCAATGGCCAGTGTTCTAATGGTCAAAAAAAATAAAAATAAAAATAAAAAAACTTGATCCTGTGGCTGCAGGATGGCCCCTGTGCCTCAGAGATCAGAGACACAGTCCTGCTCATGAAGGATGCAGACAAGCTCACACTTGGCCAAACATTTAATGTTAAGGTCCCACACACGGTCGTGTGGCTCACAAGCACCCAAAGATATCGTTTCCTCTCCATTTCTCAGCTGACACAATCCCAAGGCCTTCTCTATGAGAACCCAAGGCTCACTCTCAAAACAGTATAAGAACACTAAACCTGGCCACCTTCCTTCCCACAGAGGAGGGAGAACCTGACCATGACTGTTCTGGAGTAGTGGATGAAGTCTACGCCAACTTCCCAGACCTCCAAGACCAGGGTATAACAAGCCCAGAGTTCACCCTGTTCAGCTATGGGAGCAGCTATTTAGAGGAGTGCAGCCAAAGAGCAGGGTATGCGGTAATCACAACCACGGGAGTGCAGGAAGCCAAGGCCTTGTCGGAAGGATGGTCGGCACAATGGGCTGGACTCAGTACACCTTAACCTGAGCCATCATCCTTCGCAAAGGTAAATGAGTTAACATCTACATCGATTCCTGGTATGGCTTCGCTACTGTGCATGTACATGGGGCCATCTATAAAGAAAAAGGCCTCCTTACCGCTTCAGAGAAAACTATCAAAAAAGAGGAAGAAACACTAAAGCTTCTTGAGACCATATGGCTACCAGACAAAGTAGCTATCCTACACTGTAAGGGACCTCAGAAATGAGATGCCCCCATAAATCAAGGAAATCACCTGGCCGACAAAACAGCCAGAGTGGCTGCCTCAGGTGACCTAGGTGAAGCTCCTACCTACACTCTGACTCTTGCGCCCCAGAAGGAAGCCTCCCCACCCCTGTACACGAGTGAAGAAAGAAGTTGGGCCTCGACAGAAGTGGGCACACTAAGCAAAGACGGATGGTGAGTCTTGTCCCGTCATCAATGTGAAAGCACCTAGTGAAGGAATATCACTAACTCACCCTCTTAGGGAAAACTGCTCTACAGGTCCTCTTCAAAAAGAACTACGCTGCTGGCATTATGCCAGGCTGTCAGTGAATAATGTGTAACATGTGCCAAAAACAATGCTTGCTCTGCCCCACAGCCCCTGCCTGGCTCACAAAGGATGGACTTAGGGGTGGACTTTACCAACACACAACCAAATAAAGGGTTTAGGTACCCTCTTGGAACAATCTGCACCAATGTGGGATGCATCCAAGCATTCCAGACCAGAATGAAATGAAGTCACGAGGTGGCCAAAGCTCTTCTACGGGACATTGGGCTTAATCACACACAGTAAAAATGGAGCTGCATTTGGAGCGGACATTATACAAACCCTAACAAAGTCCCTTAACATTGCCTGGAAACTGCACACTACTTAACGCCCCCAGAGCTCAGGGAAAGGTAGAGCGGATGAATTGCACCCTCAAGGAAACCCTGGCCAAGTTCCACCAAGAGACTCACCCCCTATGGCCAGATTTACTTCGGCTGGCCCTCGTGTGTGCACAATGCCCGCCTGGGGCACTGGATTCTCCCCTTTTGAGTTATTATATGGGCGACCCTCTCCCCCACACACACACACGTTTAGGAAAGCTCCCAGGAGACCTACACCAGATTGCAGACAAGGAAATACGTTGCACCCTTGGGGTGTTCTATCTGTGTTCTAATTCAGCCTATCGATGCTTAGAGGCCAACTGGACTCAGAAATGTTATTCCATCTTCTGGACCCCAGGGATATTTGTATACACTGAAGATCAGTTCCTAACAACCTTTAGCCCCAAGTCTCAGGCTAAACGGGCAGTCCTGCTACCCATTCGGATAGGCTCAGAAATTGTGACAGGAATAGGAACTGGAGAAGGGGGCATAGGTTTATGCATAGGACTGTACCATAGACTATCTCAAGAGCTAAATGAAGACATGGAATGGGTGGCCAATTCTCTGGTAACCTTAGAAAACCAAAAAACTCTCTGGTGCCAGTAACTCCAAAATAGACAAGCTCCCGACCTCCTCACTTCAGAAAATGGAGGGACTTGCATCTTTTCGGGGGAGGAATGTTGCTATTTTTTAAACCAGTCAGAAATACTTACAACTAAGATTAAGGAACTAAAAATAATAATAATCATCATCATCATCATCATCATCATCATCATCATCATCATCATAATTAATAATAATAATTCAACATTGACAACAGTAAAGTACCAATCAATGGAACAAATGAGATCTCACAGATTGGGATCCTGGCTTCCTGCCCTGGCAGAGCCCCTCTTCTCCCTAAATTTACTTGTATCCATTGTGCCCTGTATACTGAATACCATGGTACATTTTATTGAAAACACTGTTGCTCGCCAAACTACTGCAGGCATCTTAGCCTTCTGAGGGTACCAACCAAAAAACTGAAAGGTGATACCTACTAAAAAGGTGTTTTAAAAGGCATAAAATGGGATAATGTTGGAGAAGTGAATAAAATACTGCACCAAAGATGGCCGGTGGGACTAAAACGAACTCTGGTGTCTATCTTAGAGACCCCTCCTCCTGGTTCTTCTTCCTTTGTTTTCTGTGTGCAGGAAAACCCCCACAGATATGGCAGCTGATGATTGTAAATTTCCTGCTCCACTTGCATTCAGCGCTCAGAAGTTTGGAGAAATAGGGTCCTCTGAGCCCGCCGTTCCACCAAGATCTGCAACCCAAAGAAGATCTCCGAGTGCCGCTTGGTTTTTCTGCCAGCGTTCCAGCCTTGTTTTGTAACATTATAAACACAGAAGTGAGCAAGACAGATCAAGTCCCTTCTTATACAGTATAAGGAGGCAGAGGACCATTAACTGGTAAACAAGTAATTAACAAGTGTACAAGGGTAATGGGGTGCTGGGACTCAACCAGCTCCAAGTTGTCTAAAGGAAACATATGTTATATCACCCGCCTCATATATGGATCATAGTTCTAAGTGTTGTGATGTTTATAATTGATACACGTGATAACTGCCAGGGTATTTCCCCTTTTCCCAAGTTACATTTATTTTGAAGAACTTATGTGAGTTAATGAAAGATACTGGGGATTCCGAGAATCAGTAGATGCTGGTGGACCATTTTTGAAATAGCAGCCCCAGAGGTCAAAAGACACAATATCTAATCATGTTTTTTTTTTAACAACTTCATTAATGTTTAACTGATATACACAAACTGTACATATTTAAAGTATGTAATTAGTGGAGCACCTGGGTGGCTCAGTCACTTGAACATCAGACTCTTGATTTTGGCTCAGGTCATGATCCCCGGTTCGATCAAGCCCTTTATTGAGCTCCATGCTAAGCATGGAGTCTGCTTAAGATTCTCTCTTTCTCCCTTGCCTCTCTCCCCCAGTTATGAATGCTTCAGCTCTCTCTCTGAAAAAAAAGCCCTATGGGGCGCCTGGGTGGCTTAGTCAATTAAGCGTCCGACTTCGGCTCAGGTCATGATCTCACGGTCCGTGGGTTCGAGCCCCGTCGGGCTCTGTGCTGACAGCTCAGAGCCTGAAACCTGTTTCAGATTCTGTGTCTCCCTCTGTCTCTGCTCCTCACCTGTTCATGCTCTGTCTCTCTCTGTCTCAAAAATAAATAAACGTTAAAAAAATTTTTTTAAAAAGCCCTAATAAATAAATTATTTAATTAATAATTAATAATTAATACTAATACTAATAAATACAATTGCATAATTTGGTAAATTTTGGTTACATATACACCAATGTATACATAACAACAAGGAAAAGAATATGTGTGTCACCACTAAAAATGTCCTTGTATCCGTTAGATATCCCTCCGTCCCCCACGTCTTCCCGATTCCCATTCCTAGGCAATCTCTAGTCTGTTTTCTGTCCCTACATATTATCTTGCATTTTCTAGAATAGTATACAAATAAAATTATATAAGACATACTCCTTATTTTTTAGGGGTGGGGAGTTGTCTTCTTTCACTTGGTATTTTGAATATTATCCATAGTGTTATGTGTTCCAATAGTCTGTTACTACTTGTTTATCCACTCACATTTCAGTGGACATTTGTATTATTTCCACATTTGGCGTATTTATTTCTTTTTATTAGAGAGTGGGGGAGGGGGAGAAGGAGAGGGGAGGGTGGAAGGAGAGGTGGTGGAGAGATAGGGAAAGGGAGATGGAGAGGAAGAGGGAGATAGATAGGGAGAGGGAGAGGGGGAGGGAGAGAGAAAGAGAAAGAGAGAGCAGAGGGAAAGAGAAAAAGAATCTTAAGCAGACTCCATGCTTAGTGTGGAGCTCAATGTGAGTCTCAATAACACGACCCTGGGATGATGACCCAAGCAGAAATCAAGAAATCAAGAAATCTACCAACTGAAGCACCAGCTGCTCCTTATCCTATTAAAAACAAAGCTTCTATAAACATTCATTTTTTTCTTTTCTTTTCTCTCTCTCTCTTTTTTTTTTTTTTTGTTTTGTTTTTTTTTTTTTTATTTCTATGATCGTAGACTTTATTCTCTCTAGGGAAAATATTTGAGAGTAGATTTGGCTGAATCATAGAATAGGTTGCATGTTCAGCTTTTTAGGATACTGTCAAACTGTTTGCCAGGGTAGTTTTATCTCTTTTACATTCTCATCAGCAGTATGTGAAAATTCCAGTTCTTTCATATCCTAGCTAACACTTCGGAGCCCTGTCTTTTGATTTTAGACATCTCGTAGGTATGAAGTAGTAGTTGATCTCATTCTATCTCATTTATCTCATTGTAGTTTATATTTGCATTTCCCCTCATGATGCTCAACACATTTTCATGTGTGTATCTGCTGTACATATGTCTTTTTTGGTAATGTGTCTTTTCAAATATTTTGCCTTTTTTTGGATTATTTCGCTTCAGAATGTTGAATCTTGCGGATTGCCCATATGTTCTAGATACAAGTCCCATTTCACATAGGTGATTTGTAAATATATTCTCCCAGCTTCAGTCTTCTATTTCAAACTCTTTGATCTTTGAAAAGCAAAAGTTTTAATTTGATAAAATCCAATCAATCATATTTTTTTCTTGTAATGAGTCATATTGTTGGTGGTGTAGCTAAGAAATGTTTGCCTAATCCAAGATCATAATGGTCTCCTACTTTAGGTACTTTAAAAAAGCCATCGTACTGTATTCTAGATCGCATTGGTTCTGATGAGAAGTCTTTTTCCTCCCTTTCTCTGGATTAAAGCAATTTGATTGTGGGGTGCCTTGGTGTAGTTTTCCTCCTATTTCCTGTCCTTGAGGTTCATTGAATTTATTGGAACTATATATTTTTAGTTTGCATCAACCTTAACAACTATAAATTCAAATTAGTTTCATTATTTACTGAAACTAGTTTTCTTGTCTGTGTTCCTTGGAGATACAATTACATGTATATTGGATGATTTGAAGTCACATTTTCTCTGTGTGTTTCATTTCAGATGATATCCATTGCTATGTCTTTAGGTTCATGAAACTTTTTTTTTTTTCTGCACTGTCTATATGCCTTTAATTCCATTCAGTAATCATAGACCAGATTTCTTATCTTAGTCATTGCTTTTGTCATGAGAAGTTTGGTTTAGGTCTTACATATCACTTGCATGTCTCTATGTAACATGCTCATTCTGCCCTATAATTTCTTGGATATACTGATAATAGTTATAATAACTATTTGAATGTTCTTATGTATGAATTATATCATTTGTGTAATTTCTGGGTCAGTGTCAGTTCAGTTCCCCTTCCTTACGTGTCTTAGTTTCCTGCTTCTTTGCATGCCTGATAATTTTTATGGGTTGACAAACATGGTCAGTTTTAGCCTGTCAGAGGCTGGATACTTCTAGATTCCTAAAAACATTCTTGGTTTTTGTTTTGGGACATAGTTTAGTTACTTACAAATAGCTTGATCCTTTCAGGTCTTTCTTTAAATATACTTTGGGCAAGGCACAGGCAGCACTTAGTTTAGGGATAATTTTTGTCCAGTACTGACACAAAAATCAAGTATTTTCCAAATGGCATGTAAATTGTGAGGTCTTCCACACTGGCTGTCAGGCATTATTCCTGACCCTGTATGGCAGTGGGTATTGTTCCTTCCCCTGGTCTCAGTTTCCTCATACACAAGAGTTTATCAATATCCAATTGAATACTCAAGGCAGGCAATCTGTTGAACTCTGGAGTTCTCTCTGTGAACAACTTTCTCTTCTTTGGTACTCTGCTCTGTGAAACATAGCAGTCTTCCTGAATCAGTGACTACCTCCTCCACAATTCAGGGAAACTGTTGGGCTATGGCCAGCTTCCTCCTCTCTAAACCACAGACTCAAATCCCCACCTAGTCAATAAGCTAGGGCACTATAGGTACCATTTCATTTATTTGCCAATATCAGGGATCACTGCCCTTCACTGTCTGATGTCTGATGTTTTGAGAACAGCTTCTTACATATTTTGTCTACGCTTTTAGCTGCTTCCATAAGGAGTATAAATCTAGTTTTTGTTATTGCATTTGACTGGAAGTAGAAGTGTTAACACCAATTTACATTTTAGTATTGAGTCTTACTTCTCTGGCTTTGTTCTTTTATCTTTTTATTCTTCTTTGATGATAGATTTAATGTGGACATATGGAGAATGGCCATTGCTAGACATAGGGAGAAACTAGGGATGAGCTGGCAGATTGGAAGTATAGTTAAAAAAGAAAAAAAAAAGGAAAGAATGAAAATATGCAGTCAAATCTTGAAGAAAGGAATTGATGGCGATTGTCAAAGCCATGTGAAATCCCAGCTTCCACTTTAACACCCACAATATGAGAATTCAAAGTAATGTCTTCAACTTGGAAACCTTAATCTGCCAGTGAGCTTTACTAATTTCTACTGGTCTTCATAACTCCGTAACAAAGGCCGAGGTTTGGAATTTCTCACCTTTGTTTCTCAGAGAGAAAACACACCAAAGTCACCCAGAAAGCAGTGTTTGGGTGAAAACTAGACGTCTTAAATGATTTTTTTTTTTTTTTTTTACCGCTATGCTCAAGTGATTCTTTATCAGTGTTCGCCTTGGAAGAGAACAAACTGTGGCACAGAAGAAAACACACTGGACATGGAGTAGGAGTCTAGGGTTGTTGTCTAACACAGTCATAAACAAGTTATGGGGAAGGCACTTGACTTTCCTAGGTCTCAATTTCCTCACCTGGAAATTGGAATAAGGACTCCCATATGAAGGGCCATTGTGAGATTAAATGAGATGATGCATGTGCCAGTTTTACAGAGCCTAACACTTAATATTACATGCAAGCGTCTGTGTATTATTTCTTCTAGAGGGAGGGATTTGCATTTCTTTTAGTGGAAGGAAAGGGATGAATATACAACTGGAGTATCAAATAAGAGGTGGATAGAGGACTGGCTTACTGGTGTACCTCCTTGTACTCATTCAGCCATCCTGGCCCTGGGCTCCCTCCAAATTAAAGAATCAGTGTCAGAAGACTTGAGATCCACCCGTAGGTATCTGACCCCACACAGAATATTAGCCTGTCTTAGCTGTTCAAATGAGGATAATGATGGCTATCATCGGTGGAGCACTTGTTCCGTGTTGTCAGGTGTTGGATTAAGCACCTTGCCAATACTGTCGTTTAAACTTTTTGACCCTTTGTTATTATTTCCTTTTTATAAATTAGGCAGCTGACTTTCAGATATGTTAAGTAATTGGTCCAAGATAACACAAACACAAGTGGTGTGGCTGGGGTGGGCACCAGCTCTGCTCCTATGCCAACATGCATGCTCTTCCTCCCATGTTACACTGCCTTCCCATTAGCATGTTAAGGGTTTGGAAAGCTGAGGGCCAACCCTGATAAAGTACCATGGAGTATGTTGGTGCCCTAGCTAAGATCTTTTTCCCTTACCACCGGAAACATTTTCATATTAACTGAAACACTAGTCCCTGCACAAGACAACATTCCTCAAATTTCTCTTAACGCTATACACTGGTCAGAATATAAAAAGCAAGGACTTCAGAACTTGAAAGTTAGCAATAGGAGGTGAATGAGGGAAGGGAAGCAAAACAGGAATGACCCTGTGATGGTTATTATTACGTGTCTACTTGAGTTGGCCGTGGGGTGCCCCAGACTAAACATTTTTTCTCGGGATATTTGTAGAGTGTTTCTGGGTGAGATTAGCATTTGATTTGGTGGACTCAGTAAAGCAGACTATCATCGCCAGTGAGTGTGGGCAGCATTCAATGTCCTGAGGTCCTGAAGAGAACACAGGGTAGAAAAAGGAGGAATCCATGCCCCACCGCTTCTTTTCTCAGCCTTAGAAGGTGATCCCGCTTAGAGGCAGAGTAGTGGGTAGGGTTAGGGTTGGTTCTCCGGAAGTGCCTTTGCTCCAACACCCCACAGTGATGTGATTTCCCTGCAGGACTGAAATGAGGCCCCATGTGCAGTTATGGGTCAGGGGTAGCGTTGGAAGAGCGGAGCCAAACATATGGGTGGGCCAGACTGAAACTGTCTCAGGATCTCCTCCTCCATCTCCATCACGGCCATGGAAATGTCATGGAGAGAGTGTGACTTCCACACAGGAGTTTCCCCAATGGTAATTGGCCCCAATCCGTTATTTCTTTCACACGTCCATGCTAGGTCCCTTTAGGGCCAGAGCCCAGGCCAGCGTTAGGGTTAGGTCCTAGCTACCTGCATGTAGGTCTCCTGGTTTCCCAATACCATTGTTGAAGAGACTGTCTTTCCCCCATAGTTTATTCTTGCCTCCTCTGTGATAGGTTAATTTACCACATAAGCCTGGGTTTATTTCCTGGCTTTCTATTCTGTCCCATCGATCTATGTGTCTGTGTTTGTGCCACTACCCATACTAATTGCTTTACTTGAAGCTTTGTACTACATCTTGAAATCTGGGATTTTGATACCTCCAGGTATGGTTTTGTCTTTCAAGATTATTTTCACTCTTCAGGGTCTTTTGCGGTCCCATACATATTTTAGTATTAGTTGTTTCAGTTCTGTGAAAAGTGCCTTTGGGATCTGGATAGGGATTGCATTGAAACTGTAGATAATTATGAGTAATATGGACATTTTAATGATACTGATTCTTCCAATCCATGATCATGGGATAGCTTTCCATTTGTTTGTGTCATCTTCAATTTCATCATTGACTTATGGTTTTCACACTACAGGTCTTTCACTTCTTTGGATAAGTTTAGTCCTAGCTATTTTACTCTCTCTTTTTTTGGTGCAATTAGGAACGGTGTTGTTTTCTTAATTTCTCTTTCTGTGACTTCATTATTATTATATAGAAACCCTACCAATTTCTGTGTATCAAATCCATATCTGCAACTTTACTGAATTCGTTTATTACTTCTCGTAGTTTTTGGGGGAAATTTTAGGGTTTTCTATGCATATTCCCATGTCATCTGTAGATAGTGACAGTTCAGCTTCTTTACAAAAGTAGATGACTTTAATTTCTTTTTTCTTATCTGATGCCTGTGGCTAGGACTTCTAGTGTTATATTAAACAAGAGTGGCAAAAGTAGACATATTTATCTTGTTCTTGATCTTAGAGGGAAAGCTCTCAGTTTTTCACCATTGAGATGTTAGGTGTGAACTTAATATAAACAATATATAAAATAATATTTTTATGTGTTGAGGCATGTCCGCCCCCCTGACTTTGTTGAGAACTTTTACCATGAATACATGTTAAATTTTGTCATATGTTTTTTCTGCATTTATTGGTATAATCATATGATTTTTACCCTTCGTTTTGTTGAGGTGGGATATTATGTTGATTGATTGGATGAGCCATCTTTGTTTCCCTGGAATAAAAGCCACTTAATCATTTTAGTGTGTTGTTGAGAGGAGTTTGCTAATATTTTATTGAGGATTTTAAAGTCTATTTGGTTTGATATAGGTGTTGCTACCTGGTTCTGAGGTGTTGTTGTTGTTTGATGTTGTTGTTGTTGTCCTTGTTGTTGTTTGCTTTCATTTGCACGGGAAATGTATCTCCATCCCTTCACTTTCAGTCTGTATGTGTCTAGGTCTGAAGTGAGTCTGTGCTAGGCAGCATATGGATGAGGGTTGTTTTTTGTCCATCCTGTTACCCTACGTATTTGGACTGGAGCACTTCAGCCATTTATATTTAAAGTAATTGTTGACCATTATGTACTAATTGTAATTTTGTTCTTTGTTTTCCGGTTGCTTTTGTAGGTCTCTGTTTCTTTTTTTCCGTACTCTCTTTCTTTCTCATAGATGGATTTGTGTTGTGCTTTACTTGGCTTTCTTTTTCTTTATTTTTCATATTTTATTTTTGTGTTTTGAGTTTGTTATCACAAGGCTTACATATAACATCTCAAGGAAACGGCAGTCTATGTTAATTTGGTGGTCAGTTAAATATAAACACATTCGAGAAATTTAAAAAGATTAACCTTTGGGGCAAGTGGGTGGCTCAGAGAGTTAAGTGTGTGATTTCGAGCTCAGGTCATGGTCTCACAATACGTGAGTTTGAACTGCACGTTGGACTCTGTGCTGACAGCTCAGAGGCGGGAGCCTGCTTCAGATTCTGTGCCTCCCCCTCTCAATGTCCCTCCCTGTTAACACTCTGTCTCTCTCTCTCAAACATGAAATAAAACATATTATTTTAGTAAAATAAAATACAAAGAGAAACTTTTTTTAAGTCCCTCCTCCAAATTTTATGTGTATGTTGTCATATTTTACATCTTTTTATTCATAATTCTGTAATATCTTATTATGATTCCCCCCCCCCCCCCGTTAACATTTCTTGCATTGCTGATTAGTGGTGATAAACTTCTTTATCTTCTGTCTGAGAAACTCTTTATCTCTTTTTTTTCAAATCTTAATGATAATCTTTCCAAGTAAAGTTTTCTTGGTCTTGGGATTATCCTTTCAGGCCTTTGAAGATATCATGTCACTCTTTCCCAGCATGCCAACTTTCTGCTGAAATATCAGCTGACAGCTTTAGGTGTTTGTTTGTTCTGATTTGTTTTTCAAATCATAGGTAACTTTTGCATCTCTCTTACAACTTTTGAAATTCTTTATTAATCTTTAAACTTTGACGTTTTAATTCTGATGTGTCATAGTGTGGGGCTCCTTGGTTTCATCATGTTTGGAACTCGGTGCTTCTTGTCCTAGATGTCTGTTTTCTTCTCCAGTTTTGGAAAGTCTTCAGTTATCTTTTCTTCAAATAATTTTGGTACCCCTTTTCCTTCTTGTGGAATCCCTATTATGTGGATTTTTGCTCACTTAATATTTCGAAAGTATCCCTTAACCTATCCTCATTAAAAAAAAAAAAATCTTTCTGCTGTTTGTTTTGGGTGCTTTCCCTTAATCTGTCTTCCATATCACTGATATGTCCTTCTGCATGCCGTCTTCTACTGTTGATTCCCTCTAGTGGTGTTTTTTTTTTTTTTTTTTTTTTTTTTACTTTTCACCTATTATCTTCCTGAACTCTGATTTTGTGTGTGTTTGCTATCTCTTAATTAAAGGTCTCACTTAGTTCTTCCTTTTCTCTGCAGCTCGGCGAGCATCTTGACCATTATTAATTTATATTCTTTATTTAATTGAGGCACAATGCTTACCTCTGTTTCCGCTCTTTTCTGGGTTTTTTATTGTTCTTTCTTTTGGAGCATAATTCCCTGTCTCTCCTTTAGCTTACCTTTCTGCATTTGTCTCTATAGATGAGGCAGAGCAGCTACTTCTCCTACACTTGAAGGAATTGTCTTATATATGATTGTCCCCCTTGGTAGACTCTGTGTGCTAGTTGGTGACATTGGTTGGCTGGCTGAAGCCGTGGCTTGCATGGACTGGGGATCCTGGGGCTTTCTACATAGCAGGCACCCTGTCAGGATACTTAAAGCTGAAGTGAACGCAGACTGGGGTGTCCCAGGATTCTGTGTGTTGAGGGTACCCTGGCAGGACAGCTGAAGCTGAAATGATTGCAAGGTGAGGCATGCTGGGGTGCTGTGTATAGGTGCCCTGTACAGGGTGGCTAAAACATAAGCAGTCTGGGGGACAGGTTGTCCTTGATCTCTCTATGCAGACAGTTCCTGGGCAAGATAGGTAAAGCTAACGTGGGTACAAGCTGAAGGCAGAGGGATTTGTACATGCAGAGGATACCTTGCCAATATAGTTGAAGCTGACGTGGATATAAACTAGGGTGTACCAGGACTTTCCACTGAGAGGGTGCCCTGAAGGGGCCGTGGGAGCTGAGGTGGGGTACAGTCTAGGAATGGCTCTTTTTATATGCTAGTTCCTCTTTAAAGTGCATTGTTTAAGGGGGGGAAAGCATGTCATGGGTGTGTGTGTGCCCAGTGCAATTGGGGCTGGTGTGTATTGTGTGCCTGGAACTTACTGAGGCAGCAGGCCAGCTACAGCACCTGGACCCTCCTCTGGTCTATGCTTTTAAGGAGATGGAGAATGTGGGGCAGCTGGGTGGCTCAGTGGATGAAGTATCTGACTTCAGCCCAGGTCATGATTTCACAGTTCATGAATTTGAGAACCACATTGGGCTTGATGGTTTCAGTGTAGAGCCTTTCCTGAATCTTCTATCCTCCTCTTTCTGCCCCTGCTCTGCGTGTATTCTCTGCTTCTCAAAAAGAAGTAAACATGAAAAAATGTGGATGTAAAATGTACCCTGCCATTCTCCCGTCTTTATGACCCAGAGAGAACTCCTGTGGCTCCTCTGTCATTGACAGAGTTCTAATGCTTTCTTTTCTATGACAGTTGCTCTTTTCAAACTGCAGTGTTGTGTTTTTTTTTCTTTCTTTCTTTTTTCTGCCCAAAGACAGAGGAGTCTCTTCCTGGATCTTCACCAACTGCCCTTGGCAACGTTAGGGGTGAGTGTTCCCTTTGTTACGGTCTCTCTGTCTTGCTGTTTTCTTTCTTTTCTGTCTTTCAGTTTTCTATGTTTTGTTAGGCACAATCTGTGCAGTCAGTCCTCAGCTCCTCAGGAGGAATCGTTATATCAATGGGTGCAATCCCCAGGGAGCTGGACAAATTGGAAGTACACCTTCTGGCTGGTTCACCAGAAACGTAGTCAGGGAGTTCAGGCACAAGAGCACCTAGCTCCAGGGGACCCAAAAAAGGTGAGGTTTGGCTACCCATTACTGACAAGATCGCAATTCAAAGAACTAGTGGAGGTGAAACAAATGGGAAATGTATTCAGAGGCCGACACCAGAAATGCAGCAGACTCACATCAAAGACTCCCTCTAACGTGCTGAAAATACTTCCAGGTTTATGTAAGGAAAATGTGGGACAAAAAGAGGTAGGTATACACAGGTGGTCACTAAGGTCAGTTTGGTCACTGCCTTGGGCTTGAGGGTGGAGTCTTATTGGCTCAGGCAGTCCTTATTGCTAGAGGGGTAGATTCAGTTCCCATCAGGTGATACTTTGCTTTCAGGATCCTGAATTAAGAGATAAGCTAAGGGTGGGGAGGGGGCGCCTGTGTGGCTTGGCTGATTAAGCATCCTACTTCAGTTCAGGTCATGATCTCATGGTTCATGGGTTCATGTTCCGCATTGGGCTCTGTGCTGACAGCTCAGAGCCTGGAGCCTGTTTCAGATTCTATGTCCCCTGCTATTCCTGCCCATCCCCCACTTGCACTCTGTCTCCCTCTGTCTCAAAATTAAAGAATCATAAAGAAGGAGAGAAGCTGGAAAGAAAAAGTTAATCAATTGGAAAGTTTAAGGTCAATCTGGAGGTAGTTGGAATCTTCTTTCACCTTGCACGAGTTGAGTTCAAGGCCTTCCTACACAGCCATCTTGAACCGAAACTAGAATAGGGTCCCTCTGAATCCTATTTTGATTGGGGAAAGTTTGGGAGAAATCCAAGGAAGGAGACAATAAAAGCAAGGAATCTGCCAGTTCTGTGTACAAATCGACATAAACACCAGTACCTCCCCTGATTACAAGTGTGGCATGTATAGAAAAAGGCATAGAAAAGGCCTTCAGATTGGAAAAAGTAAAAATAAAAACTATCTCAATTCTTTTATGTATTTATTTTTCAATTTGTATTTTGGAAAGAGAGAATGAGCAGAGATGGGGAGAGAAAGAGACAGAGAGAAAGACAGAGAGAGAAGCTTAAGCAGGCTCCATGCTTAGCACAGAGCCCCACACGGGGCTCAATCCCCTGACCATGGGACCATGACCTGAGCGGCTGAACCCAGCAGTCTGGTAGTCAACTGATGGAGCCATCAAGGTGCCCTGAAAACTGCCGCGACTCTTAAATCATGGGGTTATCAACATGAAACAAATTCTTTTTTTTTTTTTTTTAAAGCAATTTTTCTTTTTTTTTTTAATTTTTTTTTTCAACGTTTTTTATTTATTTTTGGGACAGAGAGACACAGAGCATGAACGGGGGAGGGGCAGAGAGAGAGGGAGACACAGAATCGGAAACAGGCTCCAGGCTCCGAGCCATCAGCCCAGAGCCTGACGCGGGGCTCGAACTCACGGACCGCGAGATCGTGACCTGGCTGAAGTCGGACGCTTAACCGACTGCGCCACCCAGGCGCCCCTACATGAAACAAATTCTAAGGGGTATACATCAGGTTTCTAGAACTCAAACATAATTAAATAAGCCCCAGAATACACGGTCAATATATACAACTCAGTTTTATTTTTATACATATGCAATGAACAATTAGAATATGAAAAGCTTTTAAAGAACCATTTAATATCAAACCAAACATTGAAATACTTACATTTAAATCTAACAGCCATGCACAGGATCTGTATGCTAAAAGCCACAGAAGGCTGATTGGATCAATCAAGGAAGATATAAATAAATGGAGACATATGCCATATCTACCCATGGAAGCCTCGCTAGTAAGATGTCAATTATCAACTTGATCTAGAGATTCAACATAATCCCAGTCGAAATCCCAGGATTCTTTTGTGGATATCAGCAAGCTGATCCTAAAATGTGTGTGAAAAGACAAAGGAACTAGAACAGCCAAACAGCTCTGAAAAATAACCAAGTTGGAGAACTCATGTTGCACAATTTTAAGACTTAATATAAACCTCCCGTAATCAAGGCAGTGTGATAGTGAAGAAAGATGGAGACACAGGTCAAAAGATAGAACAGAGAATACAGAAACTGACCCCATACACAAGCATCCTCACACAACTTCTGATAATGACATATAGCCAACCTAACAGAAAAAGGGATGTAGTCTTTCATCAAGTGTTACTGGAACAATTAAGAGTTCATATGCAATAGTAATCAATGAACTAAGTAATTAATTGTTTAATTAGTCGGTTCATTGATTAATTAATTAAGAGAAGCCTTGACCTAAATTCATAACTTATACAAAAATTCACTCAAATGGATCATAGATGTAAGTGTAAAGTACAAAATTATAAACTTTCATAAGAAAGAAGGAGTGATGTGGATTCATTGAATCATTCAATAAAAATCTTTGGAGCATTTAGAGTGAGACAACACAGTCTACACCCTGAGGATCCACTAGTGAACAAAAAGAGCAAGGATCACTGTGATCTTGGTGCTTAATAGTCCAGTTGGGGGACTGACAAAGGAAATGGAAATAGAAACTATGGTAGAGAATAATGAATGGGGAAAAAAAGGAAATACATCTTGGAGAGGATAGAAGAATTGGGGGAGGGGGTGTGAAATACTAGACAGGGTGAAATAGGAGACACAGAAGGTCCTGCTGAAAAAGGTGTCAGTTGAATAAATACCTCAAGGAAATGAGAGAACTACCTGCTGACAGGAAGGTGATCTAGGCAGAAGGACCCATGAATTCCCCAAGGCAGGAGTGTGAACGTGTGTACTGATGGGAAGCAAGGAGGCCAGTATAGACAGAGAAACGAGGATGAGAAGAAGGAGGAATAAAGAGGTGGAGGTTGTGGGTCTAGGAGGAGAAAAAGAGGATGAGGGAGAGAAGGATGTAAAGACTGCCAGCAATAGACAAGGTGAAGCCACATCTGGTCATACCTGTTCCTCCGCCTCACATTACCCGCTGCAGTTCTTTTTATTTTTTAATTGACATTTACTAAACTGTGTCTAGACCATGAAATGCTAATTCTACTTGTAGCAACTAATTGAAGCAAGAAAATCGAACACCCTAAATGATCAATAGCAGTGTTTAAATAGGTTATGGAATGCTATGTGGCCTTAAAATTCATAGCCCTGCAGAACATTTATGACCTAGCAAATGCTCGTATCACTAGATGACCAGAAATGGGATTCACAGCTACATAGCTAATTTTTGTTAATACATGTACATATACCTCTTCCGTGGCGATTATACCACAGTGTTAGAGGTGCTTACCTCCAGGGGCACCTGAATGGCTCAGTCGGTTAAGCATCTGGCTCTAGATTCCAGCTCAGTTATGATTCCACAGTGTGTGGGACCAAGCTGCATATTAGGCTCTGCACTGACAGCGTGGAGCCTGCTTATGATTCTATCTCTCTCTCTCCTCCCATCGCTCACTCTTGCTCATCTCTCTCTCATTCTCTCTCTCTGCCAAAAATACGTAAACATAAAAAAAGGTGTTTAGATATGCTTATCTCCAGGTGTTTGACTTATGACCATTTTTCTTTCTTTTTTATTTTTAATTTTCTAACTTTTCTGCAAAACACTTTAAGACTACCATAATCATAAAATAACATTTCAAATAAATGATTCAGTCTAGTATCATTTAAATAAATAAAGTGTTTCAATTTCATAAATTTATTAGGTACATTCAACATATCAAGGATAGTTTCAAATAGTCCAGTGTTAACGTTGCTAACGTCTAGATTACAATGGGAGTCAAGAGATACCTGGGTAGCTGAGTCAGCTGAGTGTCAAACCTCTGCTCAGGTCATGATCTCACAATTTGTGAATACAAGCACCACACCAGACTCAGTGCTATCAGCATAAACCTCACTTTGGATCATCTGTCCCCTCTGTTTGCCCCTTCTCTGTTTGTGCTCTCTCTGTCTCAAAATCAACATTATTTTTTATTTTTCATTGTTTTAATTTTTTAAATGTTGATCTATATTTAAGAGAGAGAGAGAAAGAGTAAAAGCTGGGCCAGAGAGAGAGAGAGAGAGAGAGAGAGAGAGAGAGAGAATCCAAAATCCAAAACGGATTCCGGGCTCAAACTGACAGACTGTGAGATCATGACCTGACCTGAAGTCAGATGCTTGACCAATTGAGCCACACAGGAGTCCATAAAAACTGTGAGTTTGTAAGATATTACATTTGTTTGAAAATCATATAATTGGCTTTACACCATATGCTATTGGCTTTAGGAAAGACTTTAGTGAACAGATTCATCAACCCACTTACTCTAATTAATATATTAACTTCCATAATATCACCTTCAGTGGGTCTGCTCCAGGACCACATCATATTAAACACGAACAAATAAGCAATCAAGCAAACAAACAGACAGACAAAGAAACAAACAAAACAAGAACTAGTAGCAAATCATGACGCATAGTGATCCATCCCACTGTCAACTTTTGTTACTATTTTTTTGGCCAAAGAGCTTATTTCAAAGGATTCTATTGCTTTTAATACAGATGAACTTCTGCAAATAGTTCAGCATATAGGTTTGAGGACATACTGAAAATGTAAAGGAAATACATAAGTTTATATTGTATAAACTTAGGCCTCTAACTTCCATGAAACTCCAAAAGGAGAACATTACCAACACCATGAATTCTCTCCCTGCGATCACTCCCCATTCCTGCTCCATCTCCCTTCCCCAACGTAATCAATATCCTGACTTTGGGCAACAGAGATTAAATTAGTCCATGTTTGAATTTTATAAAAATGTAATGGAATAATATGCATTTCTTTAGATCTGGCTTCTTCCGTTCAACATTATAAGGCTCATCGATGTTGTTTTGCATAGATGTAACTCAGAGATTTCTACTTCCACATTGTATTCCCTTAGATGATTATTTAACAATTTGCTTATCAATTCTACTGTTGATTCACGTTTGGAATGTATGTTTCCATACTGTACTTATTATACGGAAGACTGCTATGAACATTTCCCTTTTACTGTGCTCAGCATGAAGCGTATCTACTACAGCGCATTAATGTTTAGTTAGCTGCCTTAGCCTTAAACCCTGGCTGTACATCAGAATCACCCTGATGTCTGGATGTCAGTTCCACAGATCATTCTAATTTGACCTTGGGCTAAGAACCACTAGGGTAGATGTTGAAATCCCCAGACAAAAGGAGGAGATGAATCCAGTTTAAGGAATTCTCAATGGGTTCCTCTTTCTGGACAATAAAAGGCAATGTAAAAATTATTTTGTTGCCATATTGACATCACTTTCCTCCCCATCACCCTCCCCCTACCCCTCATTCTTCCCCTCCTCCCCCTCCTTCTTCTCCTCCCTCCTCCTCCTCCTCCTCCTCCTCCTCCTCCTCCTCCTCCTCCTCCTCCTCCTCCTCCTCCTCCTTCTTCTTCTTCTTCTTCTTCTTCTTCTTCTTCTTCTTCTTCTTCTTCTTCTTCTTCTTCTTCTTCTTTCATAAATCTCCTAGACAAAAAGACTACATATAGGTTTTAAGAGACTCTGCACAGCTTCCATAATATGTGGAAAATTCCCCAAATTCTCAAAGGAAACATCTTTAGACATGTTCTAAAAATATGTGTTCCATGATACGGCACACTTGAGTGGGAGATTAGGGTATCAAATATGTTGACATACCCTAGGTTGGTATCCCAGCTCCATAAATACTGAGACTGGAAAAGGCAAGAGTTAATTTTCCACGGTACAGATAAACACAGAATTAAATGATATCTCCTTAGTAGTAACTGTTACAACTGAAAATTTAGTTGGTGCTATTTAATTTTCTAGTTTCCTGAAACTGCTTTTTGGATTCATGTCCAGAATCTGTCTTGATGAATATATGTCAGAGAATGAAAGCCAAAAACGAACAATGTGACTCTAGAAAGTACTGCAACAGTGAACATTGAGGTCTCACAAAACTCTGAAAACACGTTCTTCATTTTCAGTCTCCAATATGCATTGAGAGGAAGGAGAAAACAGAGGTCATGATATAACTCTTTTGTGAAACGTGAAGATATGTGCAGTAACTTATTATTTTTGTGAAGTTAGGTAATTGCCTCTGGTTTGTGATGTAAACTTTGTTTCAAGGTTGCACTTGAATCCGAAAATTCCTTCAGCAGACTCCCCTCCCACCTGATATGACGTTGACTCCAACACTTCACCAAGAAAGATTTCTAAACTTTGACCATGTTTGAGTGTTTATAAAAGTTTCTGGAAGCATGGAAGACCTCATCTTTGCCTTCAAGAAACTTACAATATTTGAGAGTAGGAAAAACCCAAACACCATACAAAGCACAGTAAGACTTCAAGGTCAAGTTTCATGTATCAGGAGAAGTCCAGTGAGCTGAGTTGATCAGTAAAGGCATCTCAGAGGCATAGCACAAAGAATCTTAAAGGATGACCAAATTTCTAGCTGGCAGGCAGAAAGGAGAAGGACAATGGAGACAAAACCAAATGTGTGGGAAAAAAGGAGGGGCGGCCATTCCAAGAACAGTGAGAACAACCCTGATGGAGTTTGAGGTTCTTCTACAACAGTGGCCATTGAGTATTTGTGACGATGACCAAGACTGGGTAGAAGATGAGGTACCTACATCACCCATCAATTCCATAATCTTATGTAAGAAGGTCTTGTTGACAGCGAAGAATTGGAGACCATCAGTTAGAACCTCCAGATGGTAATAACGAAGCAATTCGGTAGAAACAAAACAACGAAAAGTTAAAATTCTAAGCAAACTTCTGTAAGTATGTGAATTAATACCCAATCAATAAGCAATTGAAATCCATGACCAAGTTAAGACCCCTCTTGTGTCTCTCTGTTAATGGGACATTGTCTTCAGTTGCTCAAGAGGGAAAGAGCCTCATTGTCAGTCGTCCCCTCCTCAACGTCTTTCCTGTGATCCATTCAGCAGCAGGGGTTCTCAACTCCACCTCCAACGTATGCCAAGCCTCCTAGTTTCCCACCACCTGCTTACTCTCCATTTTCGTTCTTAGCCCCATGCTGCCTTTCCCTTCCAACCAAAATCCCAGTTCATTCTTTTCACTGCATCAGGAATGCAATCCAAAAATCCTGAATCTGAGCAGTTCATTCCTCTGCTTAAAACAACCCTCTAATCTCCACTCTACTCAAAATGACACATAGAATCGGTAACGTGACCACCAGATTTGGCAGTCTTGCCTTGTCACCCCTCTAATGCCATCTTTTCTCATTCTCCTTTCATTAGGTGATTGGGACCGTCTCTTCTCCTGGTTTCTCAAATTAGAGTTACGTAGGTTCCGCTTAGGATGCATTTTGTGTTCGCTAGTTTCCTTACTGTTCTTGCTACGGGTCCAAGTTTGAATAAAGGACATTTCTCCCCAAGAAACCTTTGTTGGCCAATCCTCTAATCGACATTTTGTCCCCTGTGTCATTCCTTCTCATAACATTTAGTCTTTTATTTAACAGCATTTGCCACAAGTTGTAATTATACATGTACATTTTGTAGCTGAGGTTTGAAACATCCTGAATATATGGAGCGTGCATGTTTGATTATCACTGTGTACTTGAACCGAATAGCACCTGACACCTAAGGTGTTCAATATGTATATCCACAGTGCCTGAAATAGGGGACTTTTAACTATCTCCTGGTGTGCTGGACTGCAATATATATTCAAGTCTTTAATAATCTGTACCACCAAATTTAGTATTCATATACAAAAAAGGGAAGGGTCACCTCCTCAAGAATAGGAAAAAGAGTTTGCCTTGTTGATAGCTTCTATGGTGTAGGTTACATTTTGACCTTCGAAAGACCCCACCTTGGAGATATAGTTTGCATGGATTTAGTGACAACTATGAGGAAATTAAAAAAATTCAGTGTTTATTGAGTGTAATGTGCCAGTATTTTTTCCACACGTTTTACAGCATTACCAATAATCTCACAACTATACTGAACATAGGCGGTATACTTCCCCTTTACAAATTGGAAAAGCAAACTCTGAGGTATCATTTGCCTACAGTCTAAGATCTGGCTGGTAGACGAATTTTATGGGGCCAGGTAATTTAAAAAATCCACAATTTTGTCCAAGGTAACCTCTGGGAAATCAGAAAATAAGCGGCTTTCATAAGTGCAGCTGCCCAGAGCCTTTCAGAGGAGCCGTCTGTGTAGAGCCTGGGCTTTGGCGCCACCACGTCTCCAGGATCTCACTACCAGGAGAAACCCCCATTGTAGGGAAGGGAAAGAACATCCATCTATGGCAACTTAAGGTGTTTTAACCCCTGTCAAGAGAGTGCAAACCTCCAATTACTTCATTCGGTACTTCAAGGAGCAAATCAAAGCACACCTCGTGTGATTTTCAAAAATCACTCTGAGATGAGAAATCAAACAACGAAAGTCATAGCAACACAAAGCAAGTAACACTTTCCAAAACACACCTCCAGAAGGGCCAGGCCATGGAGAGGGGATGAGTCCACTTTAATATAGCAGTGCTCTCAGGTGCAGAGCACATAAAACAAAACAAAACAAAACAAAACAAAACAAAACAACACAACAACAACAACAACAACAACAACAACAACAACAACAACAACAACAATAACAGCAGCAACAACAAAAACGTTAAAACACATAAGGAATAGAAAACTATCCACAATGATGAAACCGAAGAATTCCCCTCAGACGAAATTCCAGGAGAAGTAACCGTTAAAGAATTGATCAAAATGGATAAAAGCAGTATAACAGCAAGAATTTAGAATAATTGTCATAAGAATAATCACTTGGTTTCAAAAAAGGCATAGAAGACAACAGAGAATTTAGTATTGCAGTGATAAAAGAACTAAAACATAGCCATGGTTAATTAAAAAGGCAATGACATAGGGATTGATTTTAATCACTGATACAAAAACAGATAAGCTGGAAACTTGGATGTCTATTACCCAAGTTAATAGTTACGCGATTGTAGCAAAAGCTAATTCTAAAAAAAAAACTATTGAATAATGAAAAACAGAAAGCTAAAATATGTCAAGGTTTAAATACCTAGCATGAGTCGTGCAGCTGTATAGTTGTTTAAAATTCTAGGATATCAAATAATATTATGTGATAGCCATTGGAATAAATGCAAAGTTCACCAGTTCTACCTTTGCTCTTCTACATGTGGAGTAATACGTTATTGGGCCTTATAGAATATCTGAAAAAATGAATACTAAAAATTAAAAAGTTTTTGAAAGTATATGTTGCTAGTGAGTTTGTCATGTCAAACAAAGTAATAAATAGGTGTTATTTCCAAACCCTATTCACGTGCACTCTTATTATGGCTAGAGTGCATAAAAAGTAATTGCACAATTGCAATACACATGATTACCAGTGCAATCTATTTTTTTAAATTCCATTGTTCATTTATTTGAAAGCCAGAATAGAGCATGGAGAATGTACCCTGTAGGTTCTGGATTCTCTCCTTGATTCCAAATATCTTATTTAGGATGCTACCATAAAGACGGTAAAACAATATTATCTGTACAATGAACGTGTAAAATTTGGTACACCTTACTAGTATTACAATTTTGCTGATTACCATATGTGATTACAAATACACACGTGTGCACTGGGTGAAGTTAGATGTTTCATACTTCTATCCATAACATGAGGAATTCAATATATTTTAAAGAGTTAGATTCCAGTTACCAATTCTAATGTGGGATAACATGCACAGTTCTTGCTTATTTCTCACTTATTGTGCAATTATGAAGTTAACATAGAGCCCAAAGGGTAAATTCTTTTTAACTACACTTAACTGAACATATATCACTGAAAGTCAAACTTAGACCTTTCAAAGATGACATGAGACTGAACACGGAAAAACCAAAAGACTCCATGAAAACGCTGCTAGATCTGATACATGAATTGACCAAACATACAGGATACAAAATCAGTGTAAAGAAACTGGTTGCATTTCTATACACCAATAAGGAAGCAACAGAAAGAGAAGTCAAGAAATCAATGCCAATTACAATTTCAACAATAACCCTAAAATACCAAGCAAGAAACCAAACCAAAAATGTAGACGATCTGTACGGTGAAAGTATAGAAAATGTATGAAGGAAAATGATGAAGACACAACAAAATCAGGAAAAAAACCAAACAAACAAACAATCCATGCCTATAGAGTGGAAGAATGAATAGTGTTAAAATGTCAATACTACCCAAAGCAATCTACATATGTAATGCAATACCAATCAAAATTGTACCAACATTCTTCTCCAGACTGGAGCAAGCAATCTGAAAATTGGCAGGGAACAACCAAAGAACCTGAGTAGCCAAAGTTATGTTGAGAAAAGGAAGCCAAAATGGGAGGCAGCCCAGACTTTCGACTCTCCTACGAAGCTGTAATCATCAAGATAGTATGACATTGGCACAGAAACTGGCACATTAACCAAGGAAACAGAATAGAGAACCCAGAAGGGGCCCCACAAATGTATGGTGAACTAATCTTTGACAAAGCTGGAAAGAGAATCCAATGGATAGAAGACAGTCTCTTTCCAAATGGTGATGGGAGAACTGAACAGCAACATGATGAAGAATCAACTAGATGACTTTCTTACAACGTGCACAAAAATAAATGCAAAATGGATGAAAGACTTAAATGTAGACAGGAAACCATCAAAACACTAGAGGAGAAAAGAGGAAAAAAAAACCCTTTGACCTCAACTGCAGCAATTTCTTCCTTGGCAAGTCTCAAAAGCCAAGGGAATGAAAAGGAAAAATGAATTATCAGGACCTGGTCTAGATAAAAATCTTCTGCACTGCAAAGGAAACAATCAGCCAAATTAAAAGGCAACCGATGGAAGGAGTGAAGATATTTGCGAATGACATATTGGTAAAGGGTTAGTATACAAAATGTATAAAGAACTTACCCAAGTCACACCTGGAAAATGTAATACAGTGAAAAAATGGGCAGAAGACATGAATAGACACTTTTCCAAAGGAGACATCCAGATGGCCCACAGACACATGAAAAGATGCTCAACATCACTCATCATCAGGAAAATACAAATCAAAGCCACACTGAGACACCACCTCACACTAGTCAGTGTGGCTAAAATGAGCAACTCAGGAAACCACAGATGCTGGCGAGCATATGGAGAAAGAGTAATCCTCTCTCACTGTTGGTGGGAAAGGAAACTGGTGCACCACTGTAAGCATGAAACCTACGGACATCACAATGACTCTGAACGCATATCTTTCCCTAATAACACTGAATTTCAATGGACTAAATGCTCCAACCAAACAACATAGCGTATCAGAATGTATAGAAAAAACAAAAACAAAAAAACAAAACAAGACTTACCTATTTGCTGTCTACAAGAGACTGATTTTAGACATGAGGACACCTTCAGATTGAAAGGGAGGGGATGGAGAACTATCTATCATGCTACTGGAGGTCAAAAGAAACCTAGAGGAGCCAACTTATATCATGCAAAGTAGAGTTTAAATTGAAAGCTGTAACAAGAGATGATGAAGGGCTTTCTATATTAATTCCAGGGTCTCTCCATCAGGAAGAGCTACACATTTTAAATGTCTACACACCTAATTCGGAGACACACAAGTATATAAAACAATTAATTAAAAACATACAGAACCTTATTGATAAGAATGTGGTAATTGCAGGGACATTAAATTAACCACAGAAAAAAAGATGGAAAGTCTCCAAAAGCATGGAGGTTATAAAACATCCCACTAACGAATAAATGGGTCAACCAGGCAACTTGAGAAGAAATTAAAAGATATAAGGAAACAAATGAAAACGAAATACAACAATGCAAACCCTTCGGGATGCAGCAAGGGCAGTCCTGACAGAGAACAACAAAACAAAACAAAACAAACAACAACAAAAAAAACAAAACAACAACAACAGCAACAACAACAAACATTGCTATCCAGGCCTATCTCAAGAAACAAGAAAAATCCCCAATACAAAATCTAACAGCACACCTAAAGGAACTAGCAGCAGAACAGCAAGGCATGCCAAACCGAGCAGAAGAAGAGAAATAATAAAGATCAGAGCAGAAATAAACAATATGGAATCTAAAGGAAAACAGTAGAGCACATCAATGAAACCAAGAGTTGTGTTTTTGAGAATATACACAAAAGGGATAAACGTCTAGCCTGGCTTCTCAAAAAGAAAAGAGAGGGGACCCATATAGGTAAAATCACGAATGAAAACGGAATTATTACAACGAATCCCTCAGAAATTCAAACAATCATCATGAAACACTATAAAATCTTCTATGCCAACAAACTGCACAACCTGGAAGAAATGGACAAATGCCTCCATACCCACACACTTGCAAAACTCAAACCGGAAGAAATAGAAAATGTGTACGGACCCATAACTAGTGAGGAAATTGAATCAGTTATCAAAAATATCCCAATAAACAAGAGTACTAGACCAGGTGGCTTCCCTGGCGAATTCTAGCAGAGATTTAAAGTAGAGATAATAGCTATCCTTCCCAAGCTGTTCCAAAAAATGGAAATGAAAGGAAAACTTCCAGACTCATTGTATGACGCAGCATTACTTTGATTCCCAAATGAGAGACACAGAAAAAAAAGGAGATTTACAGGCCAATATCTCTGATGAATAGGGGTGCAAAAATTCTCAACAAGATACTAACAAATCACATTCAATAGCATATAGAAAGTATTATTCAACACGATCAAGTGGGATTCATTCCTGGCCTGCAGGGCTAGTGCAATATTCACAAATCAATCAATGTGCTACATCACATTAATAAAAGAAAAGATAAGAACCATAGTACACTGTCAATAGATGCAGAAAAAGTATTTGAGAAAATACAGCTTCCTTACTTGATACAAACCCTCAAGAAAGTTAGGATAGAAGGAACATACCTTAAACATCATAAAAGCCATTTATGAGAAGCCCACAGTAAATATCGTCCTCAATGGGGAAAAACTGAAACCATTCCCCCTGAGATCAGGAACAAGACAGAGATGTCCACTCTCACTCCGGTTGTTGAACATAGTGTTGGAAGTTTTAGCATCAGTAATCAGACAGTAAGTGAAATTAAAGGTATCATCATTTGCAAAGATGAAGTCAAACTTCCACTTTTTGCAGATGACATGACACTATACATGGAAAATCGGACAAACTCCGCCAAAAGTCCTCTAGCACTGATACATGAATTTAGCAATGTTGCAGGGTACAAAATCAATGTACAGAAATTGGTTGCGTTTTATACACCAATAATGAAGCAACAGAAAGAGAAATAAAGACACGGATCCAATTTGCAATGCTACAAGAGTCAAAAAATACCTAGGAATAAAACTAACCAAAGATGTAAAAGATCTTTATGCTGAAAACTATAGAAAGCTTGTGAAGGAAATTGAAGAAGATACAGAGAAAGGAAAAACATCCCATGCTTGTTGATTGGAAGAATAAATATTGACGAAATATCAATATGACCCAACACAGTCCTCACATTATATGCAGCCCCAATCACATTGCACCAGAATTCTTCTCCAAGCTGGAACAAGCAATCATAAAATGTGTATGGAACCACAAAAGACCCTGAATAGCCAAAGTAATACTGAAGAAGAAAACCAAAGTGAGAGGCACCACAATGCCAGACTTTAGCCACTACCACAAAGCTGTAACCATCAAGACAGCATGGTATTGGCACAGAAACAAATACATAGACTTAATGGCATAGAATAGACACCCCAGAACTGGACCCACATACGTATGGCCAACTAATCTTTGACATAGCAGGAAAGAATATCCAATGGAAAAAAAGACAGTGTCTTTAACAAATGGTGTTGAGAGAAGTGGACAGCAACATGCAGAAGAATGAAACTAGACCACTTTCTTACACCACTCACAAAAATAAACTCACAATGGATGAAGGACGTGAATGTGAGACAGTAAACCATCACACCCTGGAGGAGAAAGCAGGAAAATAGTCACTGTCCTCAGCGTCAGCAAGTTCTTAGTTGACACATATCCGAAGGCAAGGGAACTAAAAGCAAAAATGAACCATCGAGACCTCATCGAAATAAAAAACTTCTCCACAGTGAAGGAAACAATCAACAAAACTAAAAGGCAACTGACCGAATGGGAAAAGATGTGTGCAAAAGTCATACTGGATAATTGGCTAGTATCCAAAACCTTTAAAAAGAACTCACCAACTCCACACCCGGGAAACAAATAATCCAGGAAGAAACGGGCAGAAAACTTGAACAGACACTGTTCTAAAAAAGACATCCAGATTGTCAAGAGACACATGAAAAAATGCTCAACAGCACTCCCCGTCAGGGAAATCCAAATCAAAACCGCACTGAGATACCACCTCATGCCAGTCAGAGTGGCTACAATGAGCAAATTAGAAGACTATAGATGCTGGTGAGGATGTGGAGAAACAGGAACCCTCTTGCACTGTTGGTGGGAATGCAACCTGGTGCAGCCGCTGTGGAAAACAGTGTGGAGGTTCCTCAAATCATTAAAAATAGATCTACCCTAAGACCCAGCAACAGTACTGCTAGGAATTTACCCAAGGGGTAGAGGAGTGCTGAGACATAGGGGCACATGTATCCCAATGATTATAACACTACTTTCAACAACAGCCAAACTATGGAAAGAGCCTAGCTGTCCATCAACTGACAAGTGGATAAAGAAGTTGTGGTTTATGCGTGAGTTCTCTCCTCCTTTTTAATTTGCATTCATGGAAACTGGAAACTCTTTTCAGCCAGCCTGTTTTAGGTAGGTACCCGTGATTTTAAAATTCACCTCAAAAACAAATGACTAAAACTTTAATATTTGTAGAATCATCGAGATTTGAAAAAAAAAAAAGAAACAATATAAAAGAGCTGGAAAAAATCAACAGAATATAATATAAAAACAAAAATATCATTTACAGGGAATACGTTCGCTCCATGTAATTCTGCATTTACTCTGAGTAGCTCTAACTTGGTGTATGACGTCCCTCTGACAATTGAATGTACATTCAGTGTTACAAGATGTTGGTTTTTTTTTTGTCAATACTTAGTTCCTCTAAAGATGGAATCAGAAATCATTAACTGATCAAAAGTTAGTGTTGTAGCAGAATCAGGAACAATTCAACAGAACAGGCCTGTTCTGGGTGTGTTCTTATAGAATTATATAATTATGTCCATTATTACTACAGGTGTCTTCACCTACCTGGCCTCTTCATAATCAGCTACAGTAGCATTTCAGAAAGCATCCCATTCTTCCCCACTGAAATGGTGAAACATTTTTTTTTAATTTTTGTGTCTACATTTATTTATTTTTGAGAAACAGAGTGAGATAAAGTGTGAGTGGGGGAGAGGCAGAGAGAGAAGGAGACAGAATACGAAGCAGGCTCCAGGCTCTGAGCAAGTGGTCAGCACAGAGCCTGATGCAGGGCTCAAACCCATGAACTGTGAGACCATGACCTGAGCTGAAGTCGGACACTCAACCAACTGAGCCACCCAGGCGCCCCATGAAATGGAAACTTTTATGATGCTAGTTGTAGGCTTTTTTGATGGGGATTTGTTTTTGTTTGTTTTATAAAAGTCCTTTATCAAGTTGATGTAGCCTCCCTGGACTCATAGTTTGTGGAGAGAATGTTTTATTTATTATGAATGGAGGTAACAAATGCCTTGTCTGCATCTGTTTTTAAGACCATCTGATCATTGTCCTGTCTTTCTTCTTTAGCCTATTGTTGAGAGGGGTTAAACTAATTGATTTTTGAATATTGAACCAGTCTCCCATATTGGTACTACATCCCTCTTGGTTATGGATGTATAATTCTTTTTACACATTGTTGGATTTGATTTGCTAACATGTATTGGGTATTTTGTGTCTATGAAAATGCAAGACACTGGTCTCCAGTTTTCCTTTCTTATAATGCCTTTACCTTGTTTTGTCAATGCTGGCCTCCTAGAATGAGGAAGTTTTCCCTCTGTTTTTATTTTCGGGAAGAGATTATAGGACTTTAGCATCATTTTTTCCTGTAAATGTTTGCTAGAATTCTTCACTGAAACCATGGGGGCCTGATGCTTTCTTTTGGGAAGGTATTCATCCTTGACTCTATTTACTTAATAAATATAGGCCTATCCAGATAATCTATGTTTCCTTATGTGGGTTTTAGTAGTGTGTGTCTTTTATTTGTTTTCCATATTTTTCTATAATGTTTTCATTTATTTCTGAGAGAGCGCTGTAGAGTGGGAGGTGGGAAGGGGCAGAGAGAGAGGGAGACGCAGAATCTGAAGCAGGCCCCAGGCTCTGAGATGTTAGCGCAGAGCTTGACACAGGGCTCAAACCCATGGGCCAGGAGATTATGACCTGAGCTGAAGTCAAACATTTACTGACTGAGCCACCCAGGTGCCCCATCGTGTGCATCTTTAAATAATTGATCTGTTTCATATAAGTTATGAAATTTGGGGGCATAGAGTCATTCATAATATTTTCCATTATCCTCTTGATGTTCATGGAATCGGTAGCGGTTATGTCTCTTTCATTTTTGATATTAGCCATTTGTGCCTACTTTTTTCCTTGGATAACCTAGTTAGGGGTTCTTTGCCTTTATTGATATTTTCGAAGAACCATCTTTTGATTTCTCTATTGATTATCTCCAGTATTTTACTATCTTTTATTTTATTGATATCTGTTCTAATTATTATTTTTTAATTATTATTATTTCTTTTCTTCTACTTCAGCCTTCAACTGTACCTCCTCCCCTATTTTCCTAAGGTGGAAGTTTAGGCTACTAATTTAAGGTCTTTCTCCTTTTCGATTTTGTTACATTTATTTACTTACTTTGAGAGAGAGAGAAAGCATGTACGTGAGCAGGGGCATGGCAGAGAGAGGGAGAGAGAGAATCCCAAGCAGGAACCCAATACAGGGGATTGATCTCATGATCATGATAGCATGATCTGAGTGGAAACTAATAGTTGCATGCTAAAAACTGAGCACCCAGATGCCCGAAGATCTTTCTACTTTTCTAATAAATGCATTCAGTGCTGTTCATTTTACTGGAAGCCATGTCTTCAGTGCCCCCCACACCCTGCCCTGCACATTTTGATAGGTTGTATTTAATTTCCATTGAGTCCAAACTACTTTGAAATTTCTCTCAAGATTCCTTCTTTGATGTGTTATTTAGAAGTATGTTCTTAAATCTCTAAACATTTGGGGATTTTTTCTGCTATCTTTTTATTATTGCTTTCCATCCAGTTCAATTCCAGTGTGGCCTGACAGCATACTTTGTATGGTTTCTAGTCTTTGAAATTTGGTAGGATGTGTTTTATGGCCCAGAACATGTTCTGACTTGGTGCATGTTCTGTGTGAACTTGAGAAACATGTTTATTCAACTACTGTTGGATAAAATATTCCATACGTATCAGTTTGATCTAGGTGATTAGGCTACTGCTTAGTCCAGCTGTAGCCTTACCTATATCCTTCTAGACCTGTCAGTCACTGACAGAAAGGTGTTGAAGTCTCCACTATAATAATGAATTTTTCCCTTTCTCCTTGAAATTCTAAAAGTTTTAACATCATGTATTTTCATTCTCTGTTGTGAGACATAGAAAATTAGGGATTGTTATGTTTTCTTACAGAACTGACCCTTTTATCTCTCTAGATAATCTCTTTATATAATGACACTCTTTATCTCTCTAGAGTTTCCTTGTTTGGAAGTTTGCTTTGTCTGGAATTAATGCAATTACTCCAACTCTCTTTTGATAAGCATTAGCATGATAAATCTTTCTTCATCCTTTTACTTTTAATCTATCTGTACCTTTATATCTCATGTGAATTTCTTCTAGACAATATAGAGTTGCATCTTGTTTTTGGATCTCCTGTGACAATCTCTGAGCTTTAATTGGTATATTTAGACTATTCACATTTGATGTGAGTATTGATATAGTTGGAATAATATCTACCATGTTTGTAACTGTTTTCTATTCACTGCATTTATACTTTGCTTCCTTTCTATCTTCACCTTTTTCTGCCTTCTGGATGTTAATGCAGCAGTGGGTATATTCCATTTTCTTCTTTCTCTTAGCATATTCATTATACTTTTTTATTTTAAAAAGTTGGAGTGGTTTCCCCTTTATTTGCATTTGCATTACTCATTTATAACTAGTCAAATTCCTCTTTCAAATCACACTGTACCACTTCACAGGTAGTGCAGCTACCTCATAAAACTTTCTCAATTCCTCCATCCCATGCCTTCTAATATTGAGGTCATCTACCTCCTTATCCATATGCTATGAACAACTGAGTATATTGCTGCTGTTATCACTTTAAACAAATTGTTATCTATCAGATAAGTTGGGAATGAGAAAAGTAAAATATTTTATCTTACCTTCCCTTATTCCTACTCTAATCCTCTTCTTTTTTAAACATAGATCTGAATTCCTTATCTATAACCTATATCCATATTCCTTTCTCTAAAGACATTTCTCAAGAGAGAGACAGGGGGCACAAATGAGCAAGGGGCAGAGAGAGAATCCCACGACAGGCAGAGAGAGAGGGAGAGATAATGGGATCTCACTCAAAGCATGGCTCATGCTCACTTGCAGTGGGGCTGGAGCTCACTTGATGTGGCACTTGAACTCACAAACTGTGGGACTTGAACTCATGAATGATGAGATCATGACCTGAGCTAAAGTCAGGTATTTAACCACTGAGGTATCCTCCAAGGAACTTTTTTTTTTATTTTTATTTCTTGCAAGGCAGATCTACTAGTGATAAAGTCCTTCCTTTTTTGTTTCACAACGTATTACTTGTTTTTGGGTGGTTGTTGTTTTTCTTGTTGTTGTTCTTGTTGTTTCCAAAGGTGAGGGATTGTAAAATTTGGATGCTTTTGGGAAGAGTAATGCACTCCATGCCTAAAGTCTTTTTTTAATGTTTATTTATGTTGAGGGAGAAAGGGGCAGAGAGAGAGAGGTGGGGAGAGAGAGAGAAATCCAAGCAGACTCCATTCTGATAGCAGAGAGCCCTATGTGGGACTCAATCTCATTAAACATGAGATCATGACTTGAGCAGAAACGAAGGTCGGATGCTCAACCGACTGAGCCCCACAGACACCCCAAAAAGTCTTTTTTCTTCAGTTTGAAATACACTTTTGCTGGATATAGAATTTTCAATGTTTTTTTTTTTCCTTTCAACACTATTTTTATTTTTATTTTTATTTTTATTTTTATTTTTATTTTTATTTATTTTTATTTTTATTTTTATTTTTATTTATTTTTATTTTTATTTTTATTTATTTTTATTTTTATTTGTTCTTCTACCCTGGCTACGAAGAAAGGGATAGATGGGGTAAGAGGAGAGAGAGTGATGCTGGCTGGTGGAAGGGCATGATCTTAGCCTGGCTGGTGAATTGCTGTCTGACAGACACACTAAATGGAGCATTGAAGCAAATGTGCAGTCATCTGAGGGAAGATGCAGGAAGAGCTGTAAGTGTAAAAGGACAGTGGTATCACTGAGGTATTTGAGAAAGGGGATGATGTGACACACGCCAGTATTGTGTTGCCTCAAAAAGCACATCTGCAAGCAGTCTTGTATATTCACAAAAACACTTTCTACCTACCTGGCATTGCGGCTCTCTGAAGTTTTATGATGCCTGTAGTTTTCATTTTTTTTTTTTTTTTTTTTTTGGTAATGAAAGGAAAATGTTGAATTCTCTAGTTTCCAAACTCATTTCTGGGACATCATTTTTTCTTGGAAGTTTTTGAAAACCATCCAGTACTACTCAAGGGAAGGTGAGACTTTACTTCTATGGTATAAGGTGAAGGCCCCAAAGCCCTGTGTGGTTTGAGCCAGTGAAACCACTGAATGTATCTGTGGTATCAATCTAAGTATGCATGTCTGAATGGTAGCTGTTGCTGCTTTAGCTGTGGATTTATTCCTGAATGAAATGAGGGGATACTGTATGTGGAGAAAAGTAATTAAGAAAAGCATGTGTAACAAGGGACATGTTTCAGTTGCATACCCAAGAGCAAATGTATGTATGTGTGTATGTGTGTGTGTGTGTGTGTGTGTGTGTGTGTGTGTGTGTGTGTGTGTGTTTAAACTTTTTATTTATTCTGTGTGACAGAGACAGATAGAAAGAATGCAAGCAGGGTAAGGGTAGAGAGCCAGAGAGAGAGAGGAAGAGAGAGAACCTGGCAGTGCAGAGCCTGACGCAGGGCTCCATGTCACTAACCATGAGATCATGACCTGAGCTGAAATCAAGAGTCCAGTTGTAACTGACTGAGCCACTCAGGCACCCTGTCTTTATTTTTTAAACATATGAACTCTTGAGTCATCGTTCTCCTTGGGTTTTAGCCATTTTCTTGTAGCAAATGTATTCTGAAATACAGAGAGGTTTGCGTGCTTCAAAGTGAACAGTGGGATGATGTATTTTTTTTAAGGTAGTATATCAGCTCAGAGGGGGCACATGGCAGAATGGCTGAATATGAGCCTGGAGCCAGATGACCTGGGCTTGAACCCTGGCTGACTAGATGTGTGACCTTGGGTAGGCTATTTAACCTATCTGTTCCTTAAGTCTCCATTTACAAAATGAGGCTAGTGATTCTATGTCCAAATATTCCTGGATTGTGGCCATGCCTGGCACAACTGTTAATGGCCTTCCGCTTTGATTCCCCAAAGTATCTTTATTTGGACAATAAATTATATTGTTGCCCTCACAGTAAGCAAACCTGTGTCAGAAGATCCATTTTGAAGATTAAAAGCATTAAAAACAATACCTGCTCATAATATGTGCTCAGTAAGTACTAGTTGCTATTATTAGCTGTGACAACCAGAATACACGTTTTAACTATCCAGTTTCATGCATTACCCCAGAGGCAAGGATTGTTACTGTAGACCTTGAACTCTGAAAGTGACATGTTTTGTTGGAAAATGGAGAATCACCAGGTGTGAGCAAATTTAATACAGTTTTGAAAAATTCTCTTCCAGTTTAACCTAGCATGGGTGAAACCAGTAGCTTGAAAAAAATGGCCGTTTTCTTTCATTTCACTAACAGGGTAATCACCACCCAGGACATGCTGGTGTTACAGAGAAAATACCATGGGGGTTGTTAATTTGGGTTTTGTGTTTAATGTGCTGTTCTTTCCAGTCTGATCCCTAGTTTTCTTTCTTTGATCATTCTTTGTGCAATACCTTCCTTTTCCTCCCCTCATGTAATGTCTAAATTCAATTGCTGTCCCTTCTTCATACATCCTTGTGCTAGGGGATAAAGAAATTATACATAACTGAAAAAGCTGTATTTGCAGTAATGGTTTCATGTGCCTACTCTTAAAATCCTTTGACGTGTTTGAGATTGGGTAGAAAAAAGTGGGTTAATTGGGATATGACTTCTTCACATAGGCATCTTGATGAGAGTTTCTGCTAAGCTTGTGAGGTAGTCACGCTAGACAGGCACAGAGGTGGGATGGACCTCGACTCCTGGCCCTGCCACAGGCTAGTTGTGTGACCTTGGGCACTCCATTTGTTTCATCTCTCTGAGTTTCAGTATTTAGCATGCTTAAAAAGGGGGTAAAACATGTGCTGCTTCCCAAGGTTAAACATGAGGCTCAAATGAGATGATGAGTTAGTGTGCTCTAAGCAAATGTTGGCCAAGAGTTCCTTTCTTTAAAAATCAGTTGATGTGATTGGGACTCCTTTTGTAAGATGCATGAGCAGAGGCTTGGAGGAAAAGAAGATAAAAATGCTGCTTCTGTTTGTGTGTTTCTGAGTTGCCTGTGGCTGTAGTACTTGGGTATCTAACCAGGTGCTGCTTCAGCATGCATGAAATACTTCAAATGGGTGACAAGATGGTTTTTCTTTTATCCTAAACTTCAGGCTGTTGGAAGCATATCTGTGGAAGCCTGTGTGGTCTGACAGCTTGAAGGCTCCACGAGAAGTCAAGTGTGCAAGGGAGCCCAGCTTTGAGCCAACCAGGGAAAGGATGGCTTAGCTCTCAAAGGAGTGTGCACGTTTCTTAGGTGATAGAGTAGAGAATAAAATGTGTCCCTTTAAACTCCACATTCCCCTGCTCTTCAACTTCTAAGAAAGTCTTTGGCTACTAGCAGTCTGGGCTCTGGAGCCAGCATAGTATTTTTCTTCTTTCAGTTTATCCTGGTTTATGATTTGCTCCCCTTCAACTGAAAAATTGTTTTTATTATAGAAAATGTTAAATATGTAAAAGTCAAGAAAATAGTATATTATACCCCCATGTGCTTAGGATGTAGTTTTAAAAATTATCAAAAACTCATGTCTAATCTTGTTTCATCTGTCTTTCTACCCGTTTTGTCCTTGCTCCCATCTTCCCCTGGTTTATTTGAGACAAATCCCACACGTTGCATTTTATTTAAAATATCATCCTGTTTGTTTTTATTTTTTAAAAGTTTTATTGTCGTATAATTGGCATAACTTACAGGAAACTAAAGTGTGCTATTTGATAAGTTTATACATCAGTGTGGATGAGTATACACACAGATCATAAAGTATATACACACACATATCCATGAAACCACCACAGTCTAGACAGTGACCATATCCATCACTGAAAAGTTTCCTTGTGTCCCTTGGTCATCCTTTCCTCTTGCCCCTCTCTGCCACCCATTACTGATCTGCCTTCTGTCACAATATATTAGTTTCTATTTTTTAGAGTTCTTGATGAGTGAGATCATAAAGTAAGTACTTTTTTTTTGATCCAGATCCCCCCACCCCCCCGCAGAGGCATAGTCTTTGTCTATTCTACCAATATCGTCATGCTGTGACTAGGTAATATTTAGGAAGCTGCACGACCCTTTAGCAGATATTATAGTAGTCCCAGTGAGAAATGGTGGTTTGGACCAGCGTGGTTACCATGGAGATGATAGCTGCCACAATTAGAGATCTACTTTGAAGGTAGAGCTGATCAGATCGGCTGGATTTAGGGATTAGGGCGGGTGTGGGGGTGGGGGTGGGATCCAGAATTACTCCTGAGGATTCTAGCTGGAGCACACGAAGAGAGTGTGATGAAACGGAGGAGACTCAGTGAGGAGCAGCTGTGTATGATCTTTCCCGACTCAGTCCTTCCCTGGATGTCCATTGCTTCTTCAAAGCTGTCATTATTATCATTGGTTGATTTGAACCAGTACTTGAACCGCGGATGAAAAAAACTGTATTGGGAGCACTTTAAGATATTTACAGGTTTACTGGGTGTTATCAGGAATGATATTAAATAAAGGCCAGTTGGCATTGTCAAATTCAAAATAATGAATGTCAGTGTTCTCCTCAGATGTTGGTAGTATCATCTGGTCCAGGTAAGGAGAGACTAAGAAGTAGAGAGGCAAATCACATTTTTAAGAGCTTTAAAAATCTGCTTGAGGTGAAGTTCACTCATGAACAAAGAAAAAAAGAGACAAACAAGAAAACCAGACTCTTAACTTTAGACAACAAACTGACGGTCACCAGAGAGGACTCAGGTAATGGGATTGGTGAGACAGGTGATGGGGATGGAGAGTAAACTTATGATGAGCACGGAGGCATGTACAGAGATGTGAATCACTCACTCTATAGTACACCTGAAACTCCAATGGGAAATGACCACACCCTCTCGAAATGACTACCACTGAAAGAATGGCAACATTAAATGTCGATGTGTGTGTCGAAGGACTGGGGCTCTCACACGTTGTTGGTCAGTGTTTCATCCATCTCTCTCTCTCTCTCTCTCTCTCTCTCTCTCTCTCTCTCTCTCTCTCTCTCCAAATATATATTTACTTATTTTGAGAGAGAGAGAGAGACCACATGAGCAGGGGAGGGACAGAGAAACATGGAGACAGAGGACCCAAAGTGGGCTATGCCCTGAACAACAGAGAGACCGATGCGGGGCTCAAACTCAAGAACTGAGAGATCATGACTTGAGCCCAAGTCAGATGCCTCACCGACTGAGCCCCCAGGTGCCCCAACTGTCAGTCAGTGTTTCTAACGAAGCTACACATGTACAGCATGACCTGGCAATTCTGCGGCCCAGGCGCTTTCCCAAGGAAAAATAAAAACATGTGTCCACAAAAGACTTACACACCCCATAGCTTTATTCACCAGAGCCAAAAACTAAAAATAATCTTGACATCAGTGAATGGGAGAATGGATAAACAATCTGTGTACCTATCTACACAATGACTGGGGTTCAGTAACTTAATCGAACAGAGTAGGTACATAACCTGAGTGAATCCTGAAAATCATTATGCCAAGTGAAACAAGTCTACAGAAAACAGCACGCAGTATGGTACCATTTATCCAAAGTTCTAGAACAGGCAAAAACAATCCACGGTGGAAAATAACCAGCAAGCGGCTGCTTCCGGGGAGTGGGAAGGGAGCGGGAGGTGATGGGAGATGGGCAGAAGGGAACGTTCTGTGGTGAGGGGGATGTTCAGCATCTGGCCAGGAGTCTGGGTTACTTACACACGTGCATTTGTCAGAGCGAAATGGGATGATTCACTTAAAATGTGTGCGTTTAGTGTTATGCAAATTTTACCTCAAAAGAAAAAAAAATCTAAATCAATACTAAACTCTAGTTTATGACATGTATGTTGAAGAACCCAGGGAAATGTGCCCTGACTTCCACAAGTGACTCTGAAATACATAAAAAGCATATGATGGTTTGATGCTTGGAGGGGATAGAGAGATGGACGAAGCTGTGATAAAACAAGAATAGTAAAAGCTCCATGGAGGAATCTCATGCAGGCCTTCACTGTAAAATTCCATCAGCTCTTCCGTACGTGTGAAGTTTGTACAGTGGAACGTTGGAGGGGAAACAAAGTAGTGGCTGAGTGCACACTGGGCTCATGCACTTGTGTCCCGCTCTGCTGGATGTAGCTGGCTCTGCAGACGGTGGCCCTGAGCCCTGAGCCCACCAGAGATGCCGTGTGGCTAGGCAACCTGCTCGGTGCTCCCTGGCCATCATCCTCCCTCAGAGGGGTGCACAGGCACGGCGGGCAGGTAGGGTCCAGCATGGACGCCAAGTCATGAGAACATGGGCTCTGAAATCTGATCTCCGGGGTGTGGACTTAGTTCCATTTATGATGAGCTATTCAATCTCAAGCTGGTGATGTAAACACTCTGTGCCAGAGTTTCACTGTCTGCAACGTGTGGGTAATACAGCGGCCTCCTCCTCAGGTTGTCACGAAAAATGTACCAAACCCATGCTTTTAAGTGACTAAGGACAGTGAGTAGCACCATCGTCATTGTCACTGTCGCTCTGTGACTCTCATATCCTCTCTGTTTACCTCCGACACAAGGACATACAAGCACTTCCAAACTCCTTCAGCCAACATCCTAATTCCCCATAACAGTAACCTCAGAAAATGGATGCCTGTCCCAGTAGCCAGCCCACCTCTGCCCTCAACATGCTCAAGCCACAGCATTTATGAGGACACTGGGTATAGCTCCTGGCTTCTCTCTTCCTGTAACCTCACCCTCCATGCCTCAGTCACCCATCCCCACGGCTCTCTCCTGACCCTGTGGCTGGTGAAGCCACACCACCTGCATACAATCACGTCGGGCACAGCCCTCTCGAAACACCACATGTATCTAGACATGTATCAGAGCGACTCACCCGCGTCCAACGTGGGGCTCGAACCCACCAGCCATGAGATCATGAATGACCTGAGTTCAAGTTGGACAATTATCCCACTGAGCCACCCAGGTGTCCCATTTTACATTTTAGAAGAGACTAGTGAGCTGGCAGGAAGCTGGCTGGGGAGTAGTGTAGGGGGAAGCTGTAGGCTGCAGGGCAGGGAGGGGTATGGTGCAGAGGTCCAGGAGACTCATGGTCAGGACGTGGAGAGGATTGTAGGGACCCTGATTTCTGCTTGGGGTGACATGAGAGTCCACGGACGGGCTCTGTGCTGAGATACAACGTGGCCCTCGCTGCTCTGCAGGCTGATGGGACATGAACTTGGGTACAGGGGGCGCAGTGAGGATGGCTGGCTGCCATAACCCAGGCAGGAGTGATGTTGGTGGCCCAGGCCAGAGGGGTGGTGCTGTGTGGGGACAGCACGGGGTTCTGGTCCAACCAGATGCGTTGAAGAATCATCCATGTGAACCTCAGGGGCGTGTTTATTCTCAGCGTCCTGGTCATCATCCTGGATCGCCCCTGATTGGCCCATATTATCTCCAATCCAAATATCTGCCTTTATCCATCAATCTAGATTAATTTCACAAAAATAATCTACCCTCAAAAAAGAAAATTGCAGAACAACAGAGGATTCCATGTGTGTAAAAGAAAATATTGAGTTTTTTGGGGGGAGATGTATGCATATGTCATGAATTATAAGAAAAGCAAATAGGGGCGCCTGGGTGGCTCAGTCGGTTAAACATCCAACTTCGGCTCAGGTCACGATCTCGCAGTTCGTGAGTTCGAGCCCCACGTCGGGCTCTGGGCTGATGGCTCAGAGCCTGGAGCCTGCTTCCTATTCTGTGTCTCCCTCTCTCTCTGCCCCTCCCCCGTTCATGCTCTGTCTCTCTCTGTCACAAAAATAAATAAAAAGTTAAAAAATTTAAAAAAAAAGAAAAAAAAGAAAAGCAAAGAAATAATTATAGCATTTGGGGTAACAGGAGAAGGGGTACAGTTGATGGGTGTTCATGCGCTTCCTTGTGTTACCTGAGTAGGGTAGAGAATCCACTCATTGCCATTCTTTAAGGAATGCACCCAGTATATGTACTCTTCTGTAAATATGAAATATTCAAGATAGGATAAGGAAAAAGGTGCATTTAGAATGGGAAACGTTCATCTAAATCAGGCTTCTCAAATGTGCATATGTATACATATGGAGATGCCTTATAAGTACCATAGAGATGTATTATATGGATGACATTGTGGTAAATGCATACATATTTCGATAAAGGTACATAAGAAATAAAGTAGCTAAAAGCTAAAAATACTAGTTCTAGAAAATAAACTTACATTGCTTCTCAGCCTTTTGGCTAAGATCAAGTGTAGAAAATGAGTACACAGTGGAAGGTCAAGTGTAGAAAACGAGCACACAGTGGAAGGGGTGGAGAGAACCCTAACTTAGGCTTCTACATCCTCTCCATCTTTGAGATCCTACTTAGAATGGTAGAAACCACTCCTGTGTGTAGCATCTATCTTCTATCTTCTTCTCTACATTGGACTTTGTAAAAGTCATATATTGTATATATTACCTTTATAATATTTTTAAATAGTGGTTAAAAATGCCACACTAGGGCCCCTGGGGAGCTCAGTCAGTTAAGCGTCCAACTTCGGCTCAGGTCACCATCTCACGGTTTGTGAGTTGGAGCCCCACTGTGCTGACAGCTGGGAGCCTGGAGGCTGCTTCAGATTCTGTGTCTCCCTCTCTCTATGCCCCTCCCCACTTGCACTCTGACTCTCTCTCAAATCTAAATAAACATTAATTTTTTTTAAATGCTACACTCAGCAACCTGAAGATTCTGCATCGATAATCACAATGAAAGTAAAGGTATTTGAAATCCTTGGCCCCAAACCCTGCCAAAACCAAGAATCATCTCGTCAACACCCCAATGCTGGAGTAGAGCCTGTGGAGCTGTCCCCTCTCATCAGCAACCATTGTGTGGGAGGGACAGCCTGTGGTCACTGCATCCCCAGACATAAAGTGTCAGGAGGAGAGTTCAAGCAGCTGTCCGTGGTACTGCCTTGCTGGCGCCTTCCCAGACCGCAGATAAGGGCCTAAAGGGTCTCTTTATGTCCAATGTGCTTTAAAGGCCAATGCTGAGACGGAACTTGGCATCCAGGTCACATTTGGCACAACAAACGAGACCTCGGGCCAGAAGCAACTGACTCCACTCATTTGTTGCAAAGAAGAGTGGGGACACATGAAAATGGCCATTTCAGATCAGGAGTGTCATGAATACAAATGAAAAATAAACTCACAATGTCTGCGGGTTGTGAAGCCTGTCTTGCTTGGCAACTAGGAGGCGGGACTGAATTTAAAACCATAATCAGACCTGCTAATTGTTCACTCACTGCCAACCGTCTGAGAAAACAAACATATAAATATGGCTTTGACTTTTGATGAGTACTTGTGCGCATCGCCAGATGGGAGAGTACACAGAGATGAGAACACGGGAGGAGAGAAGTAAGGCAGTTTGGAAAACATCAGATGATGTATTGTTTTTGTACGTCACGTTTCCTAACTCTCAAAGAGGGCTGCTGGACTTTCACAGAGATTCCCAAATTCTTCATTAGAAAAACTTTTTGGGGGGGCATCTGGGTGACTCAGTCAGTTAAGCATCTAACTCTTGATTTTGGCTCAGTTCATGATCTCAGGGTTTGTGAGATCCCAGGGTTCAAGCCCCACGTAGGGCTCTGTGCTGACAATGCAGAACCTGCTTGGGACTTTCTCTTCTTCTCTCTCTGCACCTCTACTGCGCGCTCTCTCTCTGTCTCTCTCTCCCTTTCTCTCCCTTTCTCTCTGTCTCTCTCTCTCTCTCTCTCTCTCTCTCTCTCTCTCTCTCTCTCTGTCTCTCTCTCAAAATAAACATTTTAAAAAAAAAAGAAGAGAAAAACTTGGGGCACCTGGGTGGCTCAGTCAGCTGAATCTGACTTTGGCTCAGGTCATGATCTCATGGTCCATGAGTTCCAGCCCCACATTGGGCTCTGTGCTGACAGCTCAGAGCCTAGAGCCTGCTTCAGATTCTGTGTCTCCCTCTTTCTCTGTCCCTTCCCCACTCACCGTGTCTCTCTCTCTCTCTCTCTCTCTCTCTCTCTCTCTCTCTCTCTCTCTTTCTCTCTCAAAAAATTAAAAAAAAAAGTTAATTTTTTTTTAAAGTAAAACTTTTCTTAACACCTGCTGGCCTATAAAGAAGAGCGAATAATACAAATAATTTTAAGGATACTGAACTTTTTTACAAAGCTTAATTTTTTAATTATTGGCTGCTTTGAGGAGCCTTCTTAGGGCATATCAATTGGATCAGTAATTGTATAGCACCCTGAAAAAGCCATTGCCTCAGAGGACTAATGTCAGAACAAATGATTTCCAACTCATTAGAACTCAATATAGACCAGAAGTGTGTAAGAATGAACTCTCAGGAGCTGTGAGGCATTTATGTTCAGCATGCCCAGTCTTAGACAACCCCACAGGTTGATTTCTCAGGGCATATTTCCAGCGGTTGGGAATCCAGCTCTTGATATCGGCTCAGGTTGTGATCTCAGGGTTCATGGGTTCGAGCTCTGTGTGGGGCTCTGCACTGGCAGTGTGGAGCCTGCTTGGGGTTCCCCCTCTCTGCCTCATCCCTACTCATGTGCACTCTGATTGCTCACTCTTGCTCTCTCCCTCTCTCTCAAAATACATAAATTTAAAAAAAAATGTGTCGGGGTACCTGGGTGGCTCAATCAGTTGTCTGACTTCAGGTTAGTTCATAATCTCATAGTTTCTGAGTTCGAGCCCCGCATCAGGCTGTGTGCTGTCAGCTCAGAGCCTGGAGCTTGCTTCCAATTCTGTGTCTCCCTCTCTCTCCGCCCCTCCCTGCTAGTGCTCGCTCTCTCTCTCTGTCTCTCTCTCTCTCAAAAATAAACGTTATAAGTATATGAATAAATGAATGAATGAATAAATGAATGAATGGTCATAGATTCAGAGGATAGAAACATCTTAGAGGAATGTGGACAAGGCAAGCAGGCTTGGGGTGGTCCAGCTAAAAGGTGCAGTCAGAGCAAAAGCTCTGAGGGGTGGGAAGCTTGAAGAAAGGCCAGAGGGGTGGTGGCGGGGGCGCCTCCAGTGACCATGGGGTCAGCAAAGCTGTGGTCCCAGCTGAGGCACGCTGACCCACACCAGACAGAAGTCTGCGGAGGATGGGGTAGAGGGCTTTACAACAACCCCCACGGAGAGTATTCCTGTCCAGGATTCTCCACCAAGGTGAGGGGTCCCCGGTACAGGATGGGGTCCTATAGCAGGGGAGTCACTGGCTGACCCAGCCTCAGGGGCAGACGGACTGTCTACCCCGCCCAGCAGCTGAAGACACTGCTGGAAGGGGAGAAGAGACTCAGCCCAGAAGGCAAGTGGAAACTTCCCACCTGAACTCTGAAAATAAGGAATGGGTGGTTTGAACTCTGCTTGAAACTATGCATTGAGAGACAGTTAGTCCTTTCAAGGCCATGGGCTAAATAATCTGAGGCATTTTCAGAGAGCAGTGACTCATCTGAGATAGATTCACCACTTCACCTCACAGCTGGCCTTGTGGGGACTAATTTGATGACGTGTCTCCCTTCAGTGAATTTCCAAGAAAGGGTTTTGTGCGCCTCTATGTATTTAAGATGAAAAACACAATAAAGCTCTTTATTATCAAACCTATACTGATTCAGTCGTTGCCCCATAGGTAAAATCTTCACGTGCCCCTGTGTGTAAACAAACACGGACACTGTGCGTGGGGACAGGCACTTCTGCACATACAGGATACTGAGCATGCAACGTCGGCATATATAAAATTACACCAAAACCCAGGGTACTTTTTTTCTCCTTATCAAAAATGTACTGGGCCATAGCTCTGTGAATATACTTGGTGATCTAAGCTATTCATTAAAGGTAATAGAACAGAAAAATAACTTTTGATACACAGCCACTCCAACATGTTATGTTTTAGAGTCTTTGCTAAATCACATTGTCAGAGTTCACTTTATTTTACCAGTGAGTCAATGTGAAAGAATGAACCCTCTCTCTCAGAAATGTCTCTCCTTAATGCTCAGGACCTGCTCTGCTAAGTTTAATACAGTGACATTTCCAAGCTAAATTTACTCCTCGGAACAAGCGATTAAGTATGCATTGCAGCTCTGTGCCTGCTCTGTGAACTGTCCCCTTTTCTTAAATACACAGCCACGTAGTAAAGGTCCCCCAGGAGGCGATTTGAACTAGGTTTGGTAGTTAGAAGAAAATCAGGCATAATGTGCACGCATCCAGAATCTTTCATGTGACACCAGGAATTTTTCAATCATCATCAAGAATCATAAAATACTTAGGAATAAGCCTAACCAAAGATGTAAAGGATCTGTACACTAAAAACTATAGAAAGCTTATGAAGGCAATTGAAAAAAAAAATAAAAACAAATGGAAAAACATTCCATGCTCAAGGATTGGAAGAATAAGTACTGCTAAAATGTCAATACTACCCTAATCAATCTACACGTTCAACGCAATCCCAATCAAAATTGCACCAGCATTCTTCTAGAAGCTAGAACAATCAATCCTAAAATGTATATGGAACCACAAAAGACATCAAATAGCCAAAGTAATATTGAAGAACAAGACCAAAGCAGGAGGCATCACAATGCCAGACTTTGGCCTTTACTACAAAGTTGTAATCGTCAAGACAGCATAGTATTGGCACAAAAACAGACACATAGACCAATGGAATAGAATAGAGACTCCAGAATTGGACCCACACAAGTACGGCCAAGTACTCTTTGACAAAGCAGGAAAGAATATCCAATGGAAAAAAGATAGTCTCTTTAACAAAGGGTGCTGGGAGAACTGGACAACAACATGCAAAAGAATGAAACTAGGCCATTTTCTTACCCCATTCACAAAAATAAACTCAAAATGGATAAAGGACCTGAATGTGAGACAGGAAACCGTCAATCCCTAGAGGAGAAAGCAGGAGAAAATCTCTCTGACCTCAGCTGCAGCAATTTCTTACTTGACACATCTCCAAAAGCGAGGGGATTAAAAGCAAAAATGAACTATTGGGACCTCATCAAGATAAAAATCTTCTGCACTGCAAAGCAAACAATCAACAAAACTAAAAGTCAATCGACAGAATGGGAAAAGATATTTGCAAATGACATATCGGACAAAGGGCTAGTATCCAAAATCTATGAAGAACTCACCAAACTCCACACCCAAATAACAAATAATCCAGTGAAGAAATGGGCAGAAGACATGAATAGACACTTTCCGAAAGAAGACATCCAGATGGCCAACAGGCACATGAAAAGATGCTCCACATCACTCCTCATCAGGGAAGTACAAATCAAAACCACACTGATATATCACCTCATGCTGGTCAAAGTGGCTATAATGAACAAATCAGGAGACTCTAGATGCTGGCGAGGATGTGGAGAAACTGGAACCCTCTCACACTGCTGGTGGGAATGCAAACTGGTGCAGTCGCTCTGGAAAACAGTGTGGAGGTTCCTCAAAGAAACAAAAATAGAACTACCCTACAACCTAGCAAAAGCACTACTAGGAATTTACCCAAGGGATACAGGAGTGCTGATGCATAAGGACCCGTGTATCCTAATGTTTATAGCAGCACTTTCAACAATAGCCAAATTATGGAAAGAGCCTAAATGTCCATTGACTGATGAATGGATAAAGACATTGTGGTTTATATACACAATGGAATACTACTTGGCAATGAGAAATCTGGCCTTTTGTAGCAACGTGGATGGAACTGGAGGGTATTATGTTAAGTGAAATAAGTCAGGCAGAGAAAGACAGATATCATATGTTTTCACTCATATGTGGATCCAGAGAAACTTAACAGAAGACCATGGGGGAGGAGAAGGAAAAAAAAAAAAGAGGGAGAGAACCAAACCATAAGAGACTCTTAAAAACTTACAATAAACTGAGGGTTGATGGGGGTGGGGGGGAGAGGAAGGTGGGTGATGGGCATTGAGGAGACCACCTGTTGGGATGAGCACTAGGTGTTGCATGGAAATCAATTTGACAATACATTTCATAAAAGAAAAAAAAAAAGGAATTTTGCAGTCATTAAAAAGTCAACCGTATGGGGGCGCCTGGGTGACTCGCTTGATTAAGTGTCTGACTTCAGCTCAGGTCATGATCTCACGGTTTGTGGGTTCGAGCCTCGTGTCAGGCTCTGTGCTGACAGCTCAGAGCCTGGGTCCTGCTTCTATTCTGTGTTTCCCTCTTAGCGCCCCCGCCCACTTACGCTCTGTCTCTCTCTTTCTCTCTCTAAAAATAAATAAACATTATTATTTTTTAAAGTCAACCATATGCCTTTTCAGGTATTTTCTCCTGCATAGATGGACTGAGAATTAATAACAGTGACTGCATTATTTAACAGACGCAGTGAAAAGATCATCACCAGGTGAGGACCATCACTGCCACCAATGGCTTCTCCAGCCAGATATGGGGACATATGGTGCCTTCTGAGAATGTGCAAACGCAGAGTATACTGTGCATACTGCGGCATACTGGGGCATACTGGGGACAGGCACAGACTGGCAACTCCCATTCACCTTTGCAAACAACGAACCTGTGCGTTCTGACTCCAGGAATGCCTGGAATACGGACTGCCTCTAATTAACAACCGAGAGAAACGCAGTGGTATAAAATTGATAGAAGAAATGTAAAATTGAACAAATGAATAATGATTAAATGGAAAAGCTATCTGTAACTCCCAGTAAATTATATTTTATGGCATCAAAAACATGCAATTTTTTTCCCCAGAAGAAAGGATCTAGAATTTCCAAGGTAAAGAAATTTGGCATAAAATATGAGAGGAAGAGGGTATTGAATTTAGAAGCATGGCAGGCCCAACAGGAACAGATACTAAACTAAACAGTCAGGAAAGGCCTCAAATCCCAAAGCAGAGCACCCCCTCCAGCATGCTAAGGGCAGAGGCACAACAGCGTGAGCTTCGGCCACCCGGCTAGCTTTCCTTCCTTCCTTCCTTCATCCCTCCCTCCCTCCCTCCCTCCCTCCCTCCCTCCCTCCCTCCCTTCCTTCCTTCCTTCCTTCCTTCCTTCCTTCCTTCCTTCCTTCCTTCCTTCCTTCCTTCCTTCCTTCCTTCTTTCTTTCCCCAAATGCCCCTAGGACAGGACCTGTGACGGATGGCAGGATTCTGTCTTGAGGATGTAAGAGGCAGTCTCTATTCCCACATCGCTCACAGGCCAGCGGGATCGTGGCTCAAAGACAAAGTAACACCCCACCTCAGAGCGGTTTCCCAAACTCAAAACGCAGCCAGAATTCGTCAGTGCCCCTGGGGTGAGATCCAGGGTCCCCAGGCTTTCTCTCTGGCACTCCCCCACCTGCCCCACCCCCGATCTTCCTTCTGGGCTCCCAACCAGCTTCACTCCAGCCTCAGGGCTTGCACCTGTGCCCTCCACCAGAAATGTTCTTGTGCTCCGTCACTGAGTGGCCGGCTCTCTGTCTGTCACCTGCCCTTCCTTGACTTCACGGCAGGTGAGCTCCAGTCAAGGCAAACAGACAGCCTCGTAGACAGAGGCGTCCAAGCAACTGCAGGACACGTATGGTGAGGGCAGTGCTCTGCGGAGGAGGTTTCAGCGAGCCCCGGCTCTGTTCACCCTTTGGGTGACACTGCTGGTGCTCAAGGTCACCCAGAGTTGCAGAGCAGGAGCGATATGGGGAAAGTCAGAATTCTCACCGTTCTTAACAAAATTCAACTGATTTTCCTCGAAACAACAACGGAAAACCAGAACACAGAAAAACTTATGTTCCTGGAAGACTTTGATTAATTTCTAGAGTTGTGGAAAAGCTTCTTCTGACCATTTCGGCCATCTTTTCTTAGTGGGAGAGTGACATTCAGAGGTCGTTACTCTGTTGTTTCACTTCTTTTTGTCTCTGTCTCTGTCTCTGTCTGTCTGTCTCTCTCTCTTTCACATTTAAACTCCCCTCTTGGCTGCATCAACCTATAGGCAGCTTCAGTACTTCCCTTTGAAAACTCCTCCCACTTCTCTCGAGTGCTCCCCCAGCTTCAGCCTCTGAAGGCATCTGAGGGCGCCAGACCAGCTTCTCAGGCGCATCCACTGCTGCGTCCACTCCACGCTGCTCCTACCCCTCGGCTGGCCCAGGAACCTCCCCAGGGTCTCCTGAGGCCTCCACCCGCCCATACCCAACCGCCATCCTCCATACCCTTGCTGGACCTCCCAGCGCCGACTTCCTTCCAGAAACACTCCTCCCCTGGCTACAGTCTCCAGTGTCCTTCCCGCTGCTCCTCAGCCTGAGGGTAAGGCATAGTCTCTTCTACCCAGCTGGCAGCCATGGCATTCATCAGAGACACAAGAGGGGAGAGAGAGGAGAGACAGAGGGAGACAAAAGAGAGAGAGAGACAGAAGACAGAGACATGGAGAGACATGGGGGAGACAGAGACAGAGAGAAGAGTGGAGTGAGAGACAGAGAGATGGTGGGCCTCACTCCCTCATGGGTGACATCCTCACTGTTGCTCTGGAACCTCACCCAGGCCCTGGCCTCAGCCTCAGAATGTGTGATTCTCACATGATTTTCTCCAGTCCAGCCCCCTCCTCTGATCTGCAGCTGGCATCTCCCACTGTGCCCTTGTCCCATCCTCTAAACACAGGACCAGGGTGTCCCAGGTAAGTACTGACCTCCTGAAAGCATTGACACATGACCTGGCCTGACAGACCGTCCACTCAGGCCCTGAGACCCTCTGGGACTGCTAGTCCCTACAACTTTTTCCAAATCCCCTGTAATTCCCCTTGGAGTGTGTCTGTGAACAGTTGCAACATCCATCCCATTTGAAAGACAGGACCCCAGCAATAATCCCCGGAACACTGCTCACCTACACTGTCCTTGCCAGGCCCTTGCAACATGCTACCTGCTGACCATCCTGTCAGGGCACCTGCTCAGAACTGCTGACCATCCCAGTGGGTCACCTGCTCACACCTGCTGACCATCCTGACAGAGTCCTGCTCACACCAGCCCCCTGGAGCCGGCTGGGCACAATTTGTCTGAATCTGCTATCAGTGAAGTCAGCCTGTAGGTGAAATGAGCAAATACTACAACCACTGTTGTTACACACGAGAAGAGGTAGTTGGCACTTCCCTGTTGCCATCATTCCCCAAGCACCTTCAAATGTAAAGATGCTTCCTCGAGCTGACATAGCCATGCTGAGCACCTGCCTGGTTTCAACTCCGGAAGTCAGGCAGGAGAACCTCCCCTCTCTCTCATCTGGAAGTCGGTCAGGAGACCCTCCCCTCTCTGGTCCAGAAGTCAGCCAGGAGAACCTCCCCTCTCTCTCATCTGGAAGTCGGTCAGCAGAACATCCACTCTCTGGTCCAGAAGTCAGTTAGGAGAAGCTCCAGTCTCTCTTCCAGAAGCCACTCAGGAGAACCTCCCCTCTCTCATCCAGAAGTCAGTTAGGAGAACCTCCCCTGTCCCTCATGTGGAGGTCATTCAGGAGAGCCTCCCCTCTCTCTCATTCAAGAACCTTCCCTCTCTGGTCCAGAAGTCATTCAGGATAACCTCCCTTCTCCCTCATCCAGAAGTAAGACAGGAGAAACTCTCTGTCTGGTCCGGAAATCAGTCAGGAGAACTTCCCCTCTCTCTCGCCTTGAAGTCAGTCAGGAAAATCTCCCCTCTCTCTCATCTGACATGGGTCAGGAGAACCTCCACTCTCTGGTCCGGAAGTCAGTCAGAAGAACCTCCGCTGTCTCTATTCTGGAAGTCAGTTGGGGCAACCTCCCCTCTCTCTCGTACGAAAATCTTTCAGGAGAACTTCCCCTCACTCTCGTTCAAGAACCTCCCCTCTCTGATCCAGAAGTCAGTGAGGAGAACCTCCCCTCTCTCTCATCCAGAATTCATTCAGAGAACCTCCCCTCTCTCTTGTTCAAGAAACTCCTCTCTCTGGTCCAGAAGTCAGTAAGGAAAATCTCCCCTCGCTCTCATCCAAAAGTCAGTCAGGAGAAACTCCCCTCTCTCATCCAGAAGTCATTCAGGACCACCTCCCCTCTGTCACATCCAGAAGTCAGTCAGGAGAAGCTCCCCTCTCTCTGTCTCCGGAAGTCATTCAGGACTACTTACACTCTCTCCTGCTCAAGAACCTCCCCTCTCTGGTACAGAATTCAGTGTGGAGAACCTCCCTTCTCTCTCGTCTAAAGTTAAGACAGGGGAACCTCCCCTGACTGCTCCGGAAGTCAGTCAGGAGTTCCTCCCCTCTCTCTTGCCTGAAGTCAGTCAGGAGAATCGCCCCTCTCTTTCCATCAAGAGAACCTCCACTCTCTGGTCCAGAATTCTGTCAGGAGAACCTCACCTCTCTCTCATCCGGAAGTCATTCAGAAGAATGTCTCCTCTCTCTCTTCAACAACCTCCCCTCTCTGGTCCAGAAGTCACTCAACAGAACCTCCCCTCTCTCCCGTCCAGAAGTCAGTCAGGAGAACCTCCACTCTCTGGTGCAGAAGTCAGTCAGGAGAACATCCCCTCTCTCTCATCCAGAAGTTGGTCAGCAGAACATCCATTCTCTGCTCCAGAACACAGTCAGGAGAACCTCCCATCTCTCATCCAGAAGTCAGTCAGGAGAACCTCCCCTATCTCATCCAGAAGTCAGTCAGGATAACTCCCCTGTCTTTCATTCAAGGACCTCCACTCTATGGTTCAGAAGTCAGTCAGGTAAACTTCCCATCTCTCTCGTCCAAAAGTCAGTCAGAAGAACCTCCCCTCTGTTGCCCAGAAATCAGGCAAGAGAACCTCCACTCTCTCATCCGGATGTATGTCAGTAGAACGTCCACTCTCTGGTCCAGAATCAGTCAGGAGAACCTCCCCTCTCTCTTGTCCGGAAGTCGGTCAGCAGAACCTCCGCTCTCTGGTCCAGAAGTCAGTCAGGAGAACCTCCCCTCTTCTCTCACCTAGAAGTCAGTCAGGGTGATCTCCCCTCTCTCTCCTTCAAGAGAAACTCCATGTATGGTCCAGAATTCGGTCAGGAGAACCTCCCCTCAGCCTCATTCAGGATCCGCTGATCTCTATTCCAGAAGTCCGTCAGGAAAAGCTCCCCCTCTCTCTTCCAAAGTCAGTCAGGAGAACGTCCCCTCTATCGTCCAGAAATCAGTCGGGGAACCTCCCCTCTCTCTCATCTGGATGTCGGTCAGCAGAACCTCCATCTCTGGTCCAGAAGTCAGTCAGGAGAACCTCCCCCTCTCTCTCACCTAGAAGCCAGTCAGGATGATCTCCCCTCTCTCTCCTTCAAGAGAACCTCCATCTCTCGTCCAGATTTCGGTCAGGAGAACCTCCCCTCACTCTCATTCAAGAACCGCTGATCTCTGGTTCAGAAGTCCGTCAGGAAAACCTCCCCCTCTCTCTTCCAAAGTCAGTCAGGAGAATGTCCCCTCTATCGTCCAGAAATCAGTCGGGGAACCTCCCCTCTCTCTCATCCGGAAGTCGGTCAGCAGAACCTCCGCTCTCTGGTCCAGAAGTCAGTCAGGAGAAACAACTTTCTCTCACATATGGAGGTTGGTCAGTAGAACCTCCCCTCTCTCGCGGCCTGGAAATCAGTCAGGAGATTCTCCCCTCTCTCTCCTTAAAGAGAACCTCCACTCTCTAGTCCAGAATTCAGTCAGGAGAACCTCCCCTCACTCATCCAGAAGCCGATCAGGAGAACCTCCCCCCTCTCTCAAAAAAGAACCTCCACTCTCTGGTCCAGAAGTCACTCAGGAAAACCTTCTCTCTTTCTCGTCCAAAAGTCAGTCAGGAGAACATCCCCTCTCTGGTCCAGAAGTCAGCCAGGAGAACCTCCCCCCTTTCTCATCCAGAAGTCAGTCAGGAAACCTCCCCTCTCTCTTGTTCAAGAACCTCCTCTCTCTGGTTCAGAAGTCAGTCAGGAGAACTTCCCCTCTCTTATCCAGAAGTCAGTCAGGAAAACCTCCCCTCCTTCTCATCGAGAAGTCAGTCAGGAGGACCTCCCCTCTCTCTCATCTGGAAGTTGGTCAGGAGTACCTCCCCTCTCTGGTCCAGAAGTCACTCAGGTGAACCTCCCCTATGTCTCGTCCAGATGTCAGTCAGGAGAACCTCCCCTCTCTCTTATCCAGAAGTCGGTCAGGAAAACCTCCCCTCTCTCTCGTTCAAGAACTTCCCCTCTCTTGTCCAGACGTCAGTCAGGAAGAACCTCTCCTCTCTCTAACCCAGAAGCCAGTCAGCAGAACCTCCCTTCTCTGTCATTCATGAGAACTTCCACTCTCTTGTCCAGAAGTCAGTCAAGAGAACATCCCATCTCTCTAACTCAAGAGCCTCCACTTTCTGGTCCAGAAGTCAGTCAAGAGAACCTCCCATCTCTCTCATTCAACAACCTCCACTCTCTGGTCCAGACGTCAGGAAAACCTGCCCACTCTCTCGTGTAAAAGTCAGTTAGGACAACCTACCCTCTCTCGTCCAGAAGTCAGTCAAGAGAACCTCCCTTCTGTCCCATCCAGAAGTCGGTCAGTACAACCTCCACTCTTTGGTCCAGAAGTCAGTCAGGAGAACCTCCCTTCTCTCGTCAAGAAGTCAGTGAGGAGAACCTCCCCTCTCGTGTCCAGATGTCAGTCAGGAGAACCTCCCCTCTCTCATCCAGAAATCAGTCACCAGAACCTCCCCTCTCTCTTATCCTGGAGTCACTCAGGAGAAACTCCCCTCTCACTTATTCAAGAACCTCCCCTCTCTGGTCTGGAAGTCAGGAGATCTTCCCCTCTCTCTTGCCGAGAAATAAGACAGGAGAACTTCCCCTGGTCTGGGCCAGAAATCAGCCAGGAGTACCTTCTCCTCACTCTCGTCCAGAGGTCAGTGAGCAGACCCTCCACTCTCTGATCCAGAAGTCAGTCAGGAGAACCCCCACCCTACCCCCTTCTCTCTCTTCTGGAAGTTGGTCAGGAGAACCTCCCCTCTCTCGCCTGGAAGTCAGACAGGAGATCTCCCCTCTCTTTTTTCAAGAGAACCTCCACTCTCTGGTCCAGAATTCCATCAGGAGAACCTACTTTCTCTTGTCCAGAGTCAGTCAGGAGAACCTCCCCTCTCTCTCATTCAAGCAACTCCACTCTCTGGTCCAGAAGTCAGTCAGGAGAACCTTCCCTCTCTCGTCCAGATGTCCGTCAGGAGTACCTCCCCTCTCTCTTGTCCGGAAGTCATACAGGACAACCTCCTCTCTCTCTTGTTCAAGAACCTCCCCTCTGTGGTCCAGCAGTCAGTAAGGAGTACCCCCCTCTCTCTCACTCAGATGTAAGACAGGAGAACCTCCCCTGTCTGGACTGGAAATCAGTCAGGAGAACCTCCCATCTCTCTCTTCCGGACGTTGGTCAGCAGTACCTCCACTCTCTGGTCCAGAAGTCAGTCAGCAGAACCTCTCCTCTCTCTGACCTGGAAGTCAGTAAGGAAAATCTTCCCTCACTCTCGACCAAAGTCAGTCAGGAGAACCTCCCCTCTCTCTTGCCTGAAGTCAGTCAGGAGAATCTCCCCTCTCTCTATTTCAAGAGAACCCCCACTCTCTCATTCACAAGTCAGTCAGGAGATCCTCCCCTCTCTCGTCCAAAAGTCAGTCAGGAAATCCGCCCCTCGCTCTCATTCAAACACTGCCAATCTCTGGTCCAGAAGTCAGTCAGGAGAACCTCCCCTCTCTCGTCTAGAAGTCAGTCAGGAGAACCTCCCCTCTCTCGTCTAGAAGTCAGTCAGGAGAACCTCCCCTCTCTCTCATGCAAGAAACTCCACTCTCTGGTCCAGAAGCCAGTCAGGAGATCCTCCCTTCTCATCCAGATGTCAGTCAGGAGTACCTCCCCTCTCTCTCGTCCAGACGTGAGTCTGGAGTACCTCCCCTCTCTCTTGTTCAAAAACTTCCCCTCTGTAGTCCAGAAGTCAGTCAGGAGAACCTCCCCTCTCTCTCATGCAAGAAACTCCACTCTCTGGTCCAGAAGTCAGTCAGGAGAACCTCTCCTCTCTCGTCCAGATGTCAGTCAGGAATACCTCCCCTCTCTCTCTCTTACCGAAGTCATACAGCACAACCTCCCCTTTCTCGTGTGCAAGAACTTCCCCTCTCTGGTTCAGAAGTCACTCAGGAGTACCTCCACTCTCTTGTCCAGATGTCAGTCAGGAGTACCTCCCCTCTCTCTCATCCGGACGTCGTACACGACAACTTCCCCTCTCTCTTGTCAAGAACTTCCCCTCTCTGGTCCAGAAATCAGTCAGGAGAACCTCACCTCTGTCATTTCTGGAGGTCGTTCAGCAGAACATCCACTCTATAGTCCAGAAGTTAGTCAGGAGAACCGCCCCTCTCTCTCATCTGGAACTCATTCAGGAGAACCTCCCATCTTTCTCTTTCAAGAACCTCCCCCGTCTCTCTCATTCAAGAACCTCCACTCTCTGGTCCAGAAGTCAGTCAGGAGAAGCTCTCCTCTCTCTCATCCATAAGTAAGACCAGAGAACCTCCCCTGTCTGGTCCAGAAATCAGTCAGGAGAAAGTCTGCTCTTTCTCTCCTGGAAGTCAGTCAGGATAATCTCCCCTCTCTGTCCTTCAAGAAACCTCCACTCTCTGATCAAGAAATCAGTCAAGAGAACGGCTCCTCTCTCTCATCCTGAAGTCGGTCAGCAGAACCTCCCTTTTCTGGTCCAGAAATCAGTCAGGAGAAACTCCCCTCTCTCTTCCCTGGTAGTCAGTCAGAATAATCTCCCCTCTCTCTCTGTCAAGAATATCTCCACTCTCTGGTCCAGAAATGAGTCAGGAGAACATCCTCTATCTCTCGTCCAGGAGTGCATCAGCAGAACCTCCCCTCTCTCGCCCAGAAGTCAGTCAGGGGAACCTCCCCTGTCTCTCATTCAAGAACATCTACTCTATGGTCCAGAAGTCAGTCAGGAAAACCTAACTTTCTCTTCTCCAATATTCAGTCAAGAGAACCTCCCCTCTCCTCCAGACGTCAGTCAGAACTTCCCCTCTCTCCCTTCCGGAAGTTGGTCAGCAGAACCTCCACTCCCTCTTCCAGAAGTCAGTCAAGAGAACCTCCCCTCTCTCTCATCAGGAAGTCAGTCAGGAGAACCTCCACTCTCTCATCCAGAAGTCAGTCAGGAGAACCTCCCCTCTTTCTCATCCAAAAGTAAGACAGGAGAACCTCCCCTCTCTCATCCGTATGTCCGTCAGGAGAACCTCCCCTTCTCACCCGGAAATCGGTGTGGAGATCCTCGACTCTCTGGTCCAGAAGACAGTGAGGAGAACTTCTCCTCTCTCTAGCCAGGAAGTCAGTCAGGAGAACCTCCCCTCTCTCGTCCAAAACTCACTCAGCATAATCTCCCCTCTCTCGTCCAAAACTCAGTCAGCAGAACCTACCCTCTCTCTCGTACATGAGAACCCTCCTCTCTTGCCCAGAAGTCAGTAGGAGAACCTCCCCTCTCTCTCATCCGGAAGTCGGTCTGGAGAACCACCACTCTCTCGTCCGGAAGACAGTGAGGAGAACCTCCCATGTCTCTCACCTGGAAGTCAGTCAGAAGGACCTCCTCTCTCTCTCATGAGTCCCCACAATGAAGCCAGAGTGTCTTAACCAAGAACAAATCAGACCATAGCCTGTTCCTGATCTGAATTCCCACTAACTTGCAAAAACTTCTCCATATTGACCACTGGATTCCCACATGGATCATTTCATTCTCGCAGTTCCAAGGGGACAGGGGTTTGGAAAAGGAGGAATGGCCAACATCGTTAATTGTGGTAAAGGCATCTAGTGCGGTGAGTACTAGAATGTGTGGAGTGAGAAAAATTATTCCAAACTTTGCCACATTCGGTGGCTGAAAGCAAGCCACGGATCACGTCCACACTAGAGGGAAGGGAATTCCAGGGACATGAGTTCTGGGAGGTCATCTTACTCTGCCTGCCACGCCTCTACACCCCAGTCCCCAGCAAAGGGTGTGAGGAAGAAGAACCCACAGTCCTCACAGTAAAACACGCATTCCCCTGCACCTTGCACACCAACGTCAGTTTTAGGAAGACACGGCGAGGCAAACGTTGTTAGCCAGTGCCTAATTCATCCAGGCGTTGTTAGCCAAGTGGAAAGCTACTTATTTACCGAGTAAGAAAGAAACAATCCCGGCCCTTGTGAAGTCTTCAGCTCAGTGCCAAGCAGCATGCTTCAGTGTAGCGATGAGAACACTAAATAACAGAAACACAAAACAGCAGCAACAGCCATTTTTTAAAGGAATTTTGTCAATTTGAAGTCCAATATAGACGCTAATAATTGTTGTATTTACTCTGAATAACTCATCATCATTGCAAAGATCTGGCTCATTTTTCCTGTGTGTTCGATAAAGCATGTGTTTATAAATACATGTTGAGGTTCCCAGAGAGCTGTGTGCTCCATTCTTCATTCTGAGAGACAATTGATTACCAGTACCTTGAAGTCATTTTTCAAGGAATAACCATCAATATTGACAGCTGCCAGTCTTTTCCATTATAATCAGCTAAAAACAGTTCTTGCCCATGGGGAAAATATTTACATTTCCAACCTGGGGTTACTTTCTAACTCCCAGGGTAGGAATCAGGCATTATGTTGTGGTTCCTTAGAGATTCAGCTGTCCAAACAGCAGCTGACACAGAGAGCTGTGTGCACATTTGGAAGGGGGCTGATTAGCATGTGCACCTGCAGAGCACATACACTCCTTGCAACCTTGTTCTCCAGCACCGGCATTCTGCACAGGGCTGGACACCAGTGGGGCAGGGCAGAAGACACCCATGACTCGTGGTCAGAAGGACCTGAGCTTGAATTCCTGCCTCCCCTCACCCGCTAAATTACTCATGTCCCCAGGCAATTGCTTCATCTCTGAGTCTCAGGCTCCCCTGGGCGGCGAAGCCCCCAGCCCCTCAGTTTCATAGACATTTGATAGGGACTGAGCTTGAACCGCACACACCCTGAAAACCATAGAGCACAGGGGTGGTTTGCAAGGTAACTGGCAACTCCGGGGCACGTTCTCTGTACTAGATTCAGTTCTTTAAAAGTACTGGATACAAGGTTTTGCAAAAGAAAAATGGGCTTGTATGTTGTGTTTCACTGGTGGAAAGAGAATTGTTTTCTCTTAGCCCCCCCACCCCGACTCCACCGGCCCAGCTAGTCTGGTGACAGCTGAGACAAAAGAGTGAAGAAGGGGCCCACACGACCTCACCTGTGGGAAGAGCATCCTCATGGCAGCCCTGGGGAGACGACAACCAAGTAAGGAGCTCACTGCCATGTGCTCTCCCCATCCCCACCCCCGCCCCCATCCCCAGCCACCAGCAGGAAGGTGGCAGCTCACTTTGTGGGGACGGGAGACACGCTGGCCGAAGGTGACACACTCTGTGTTCAGAACACTTATGTGATGGTCACACCTGCCTCTTTGGGGCTCCACAAATATGCCACCAGCCATCACCAAGACCGTCACCCATCCGGCCTGCGTGTCATGAAACTAGATGACCTTCATTCAGGATCAAGATCTGGAGACTGGTGGAGATGATTGCAGGACCCCTTAGTCTTCCGGGGCCCAGATTTGACTGGTATGTGAGAGTCAGCCCAAGGCAGGCTTCTCTGTCCCCTGAGTAGGAGTTCATCCTTCTATGGGAGGCTCGTGAGAACATCCCGGTGTATGTGTGTGCACACACACTCACACACACCTCTCGGGGATACTACAACGCTGTCAGCTCTGAACACGTGATGCATGAACTCTAGGCAAATGTGTTTAACAAACTGCAGGATTTTGAGGGGGGGGGGGGAATGATACTGGTGCTATCTCTGCCCCAAACTGGTTTAAGATCACAAGTAAACGTAAGAAAGAGTGGTCTCAAACACCAACCACCCCTGAAATACTGAGAGATTTGCCAGACTCATAGTGAACAGGAAACACAAGAGCAGAGACTATCACAGAGACTTTCCTGATGTACCGAGAACCCGGAACGGCACTCTGTGCCCCTCATCCTTCATCATGGCCATGATTCTCCACAACCATTTCAAGAACTAAGCATCAGCACTGCTCCCTTCTCACAGATGAGAAAACAAAGGCTTGAAATCTTCCACCCATATTTCCTTGGTCTGACAGCTAAGAAGGAGCGTGATGGGCGTTTAGTTCTCCAATTCCAATTTCCCAATCTTATTTAATAGTGAGTATTGCTTCCGGAACATGAACAAGAAAGTAGCCAGCAGGCCTTTCATGATAGAGGGTGCTTGTAAGATAAACATCGATTCGGTTGGATTGACGCCCTCCACCCCCCCTCCCCCCGGCCCTGTAGATATATAGGGTTTTGCTTTTAGTGTATCCTCTCCTTTACCTGGAAAACACACACACACACACACACACACACATATTGACATATCATTTGAAAAGCTTACAAATGACTCTTGCAAGTATAATAACACCACTGATCAGTAGACTTGGAGATGAGGCACGCACTGGGATAAAAGTATTTTTCTCCCAAAGGGACAACACACTTAGCGATAAAGTGCCCATCAACAGATCCTGCCCAGCAGTGAAAACACAGGCTATGGACACATAACTAGGGAGGGTGTGCACAGCACTCTCAGCTGGAACACAGAATTATTTTATTTATGAAAAAGCACTTGTGCAATTTTGCTGACAGAGGGGTTTACTTGGGAAGGAGAGTGCGTTCTGCTCAGATTTCTTTATTGCTATGCCACGGAACTCCAAGCGCTGCTCAAAAAACTGTCATCGTCAAGTCTGCATTTCGGGGATCAGGAGTGAGCCATAAAAACTGAACCCTGGTAGGCTGCAACTTGATAACCATCCTCTAAATGAATAACCAGCTTCTTCTGTCACTCCTCGTGGTAGCTTAGACATGAACACTCTTTGGAGTCCCAGATGTTCAAGAGAAACCAGTGCAGTGTCACTGGGATGGAGGGAGGGTGGCTAGAGATGGGAGACACTTCTGTGGATTATGACAGCAGAGCTTTGTTTCCATATAGTTCCTGCTTTCAGACTGAACAGATGGAACCTTCACTCCCTGCACAGTACGAGCTATTCCTCCCCAAATGATCATCCTTGGTGCCATCTCCCAGGCCAGCTTTGGGCCATCGCAGTTACCCACAAGCCTGTGCCATGAAGTCTCAGGGAGGGGAAGAGAGCAGAGAGGTGCTCCTTTCTAATGCACCCTGACCTTCCTCAAGCCACACGATCCCCAGTATCAGAGAACAAGTCCTGATGGGACCAAGTCTTTCGTTTTCAAAGCATGGTCCTCAGACACCCAGGGCACCACATCTTCAGAACTGCTGTGTTTTCCACCTCTAATTAAGGATTTGGGGGTACAGCACGGAGCCCCAGGGAGTCTGGACACGGCTTATTTGCAACAGTACAGAATGAGCTCCGACCACTCAGGATAAGATGTGAAGGCTTGTGGTATCTCTCTACTGGTGCTTCTCCATGCTTCTCCCCACCCATCCCACACCCTGCGGGGGCAGGCAGTATGACAGGGACTAAGTTGACGGAGGCACCATGGAGATTTACATGGTTTTGGAACTTACAAAACTTGCTCAGAGTTTTTCCTCCTGGCTCAGGCCGGGTCCAGGACATGGCTCGGTCCCCACATGGCCATAAAACCAGCTCTGAGGCCACAGGCCAAATGGTTTCCATCTTTTTTTTTTTAATGGTTATTTATTTTTGAGACAGAGAGAGACAGAGCATGAATGGGGGAGGGTCAGAGAGAGTGGGAGACAGAACCTGAAACAGGCTCCAGGCTCCCAGCTGTCAGCACAGAGCCCGACACTGGGCTCAAACTCAAGGACCGCGAGATTATGACTTGAGCCAAAGTCGGATGCTTAACCGACTAAGCCACCCAGACCCTCCCAAACAGTTTCCATCTTAATTCACCCAGCTCCCGGGTCCACCACTGCAGCTGTGGAGGCAACTGCATCTCACAACTTGGCTTCCTCCTTGCACTTTGCTTCATGAAGCCCCAGAACACAGGAGCTGTACTGTTCCCCAATTTCATGCTGGCAAAGTGAGCTCTTCTCCACTCCTCTGTCGTTGCATGGAAATTGCGGTGAGGCAGGGGACCCCGGAACCCTGTTCTGGCCCCCAGGCCTGTCTGTCGACAAGAATGTGAAGTAGGAACCGGTTTTCCTGCCCAGCAGAGGGGTTCGTTTTCCTACTGTGTATAATGAAGACTCTTGCTCAGACTTGTCCATCTCCAACACACTGTTCCAGCAAGGCACAGTAAGTATTTCATCCTGTTAGACATCAGATGGACCCGTTACATGGACACAGTGTAGCAACGGGGCTTGTCCTGTCCTCTGGGAGATAAAACAGTTCTCCCATGAATTCACTAACACACTCATTGAGCATTCACTATGTAAACGGCCAATTGGGGTTTACTGAGAAGCCAGAGGTGGGACCCTTGTCCTCACAGCTGACAAGTAGCTGTGGATAGTACCGCTGAGCTCCGAGAGTCGGCAGACAAAGACCTGGCTTAGCGTAGCACTAGGTGACCCGTCCAGACGGGGAAGGCCACTCACATGCAGGGGAAGACACTTCTCCAGGTGGGGGAGGGCTCAAAGGAGGAGGTCCTGGAGAGAAGGGGGATATGAGCAGGGTTGGGCAGGGGTCCAGGTGGGGAACTGCAGCTGGAGTCACAAGACAGGCTGCATCTGCCCCCTTGTGTCACACGGAGGGCGCTTGGTGGCCCAGGCATTTGGTGACGTGAAGGCGTAGGCCGGGTAGGGCGGCAGTTTGTCCCCATCGCTCTGCCCTATGAGTCCGGCCCATGTTGACTCTCCCAGACCCCCAACAAAAGATGGCTCAGTGGCCTCCACCTCCCTTCAGCTGGTGAATTATGATGTAAGTTGTGGGCCCGGGGCCCGGGGGACGTCCTTCTGTAGGAGGAAAGGAAGGAGACAGATGTGCTGTCAATGCTGGGCAGCAAATTATCCAGCAGACGATGGTGGGCCAGGAAAATTCACATTCGTGCATATTCACGGAGCCTTGCACACAACATGGAAACACAAGACTCTAGCAGAGAGGAATATGTCCCTTAAAGGGGAATTTGTTCATTCGCGGAGGAAAAGCTTCACAGTTGGTAGAAAGAAAGTGGACTAAGTCATAGATTCAGAGGAACAGGACGGGCCAGTGGAAACTTAAAGGGAAACCAGCCAGAAAAGGAGGGGCTGGCACAAACTTGCAGAAATGTCTTGAAGACCAAAGAGGGGAGGAGAGCAAAGGGCACTCAGCTGGGGCCAGACTTCCTTATCTCTCAGTTACCTGGCGACCAACCCCCGCAGGATGGAAATGATTTAACGGTAAGCAAACCCACACGTTCATGGATGAAAATACCAGCTGGGCAGGACCACCCTGGAGGCCCTGAGGGAGGCATTTAGAGAGGGCTGTTCACCAGGCAGGGCAGCCTGGGGGTCCGCACTGGGTTAAGTCGGGGACCACCCACAGGCAGACCTGTTCTTCTGCTTCACTGTAACAACTTCCTGCACAGGCTGTCCGCACACTCTCATCTTCGTGTTTGCTGGACCTGGCACTGGAGACTGGCAGGACCCGCTCACCCGGTGCCCACTGCCTGTTGGGGGATGGCACTAGCAAGACCCCCTATTTCTCTGACCTCCCCGAGGGTCCCATCAGCAGCAGGATATGACGGTCACAGGGGAAGGGAGGCCCACCGGAAGTCATGATGACTGCGTGGCACGTCTTCAACTCTCTGTGGTTTCAGGCCAGTTGCTGGCAAAGGTTCCTCCCTGGTGAACTCGATCTTCCCCTGGAGCCTCCCTCCCGCACCTGGAGGGAGGGTCCTTCGGCACAGTCTACATCCCCTCGGACGTTAGACTCTCCCCATGTCCACCTCTAAGCCATGACCTGGGGAACAGAGAGGATACACTCTGTAGCCACGAGCCACCCTGCAACCCAGGAAGGGCAGTATGGCACATGCTCCCGAAATCATTATTAGTCTTGCAACAATCCCAACTTCTAATCCCACCGATGAGGCCCTAGCCCCCGAAAGAGCTGGATGCGCGCAGAAAGACAGAGGTAAATCAGTGCACTTGGTGGCGCGACGACACATTTTCTGTTGGCACTGCTGGGGGTGGACGCTGCTGGAATCTGCTGGGTGGAGGCCAGGGATGGTGGCAGATATCCTGCAGCAGCCAGAAAAGCTCCCGTGGCAAAAAGTAATCCTGCCCAAAGTGTCAACAGTGCTGTTGTGAGAAACCGTGATGCAAAATTGTGTTCATTGCAACGATTTCACAGTTGAGGCAGAGGAAAAAAAAAAAAAAAAAAAAAAAAAAGGAAACGGCCTAACTTTCCCAACATAGAGACTTGCTTTAAATGCATTTAATAACTGGAGAATGTCAAATTAAAATACCTTTTAAAAAGTTCACTTTTTAGGAAAATTTAATGGCATGAGAAAATGTTCCTGGTATAGTGCCGAGCAAACTGGTCAGTGATTCCCAAGGGTTCTGGAGGAAAGATGGACAGGCGAGCCTCAAGGGAAATACTCCAAGTGACACTGTAATGGTGGATGGATGTCACTGCACGTCTGTGGAAGTCCGCAGATGTACAACACCGAAAATGAGCACTAAGGCCAAGTGCAAGCTTTACGGTTAATGACAGAGGATCCCCACCGACCCAGCGCCCATACCTCCTGCACCCTCCCAGGCAAGCTGCCAATGGGAGGAATGGGGGAGCAGGAGGGAGAACATACAGGGGGAGCCTTCGCACTCCCCACGTATTTCTCTGTGAAACTAAAACTGCTCGATGAGTCCATTACTTAAAATAATGATAAAGGAGGTTACGGATATCATGCTGCCTGTTCCACTGTCGCCTTGATGACATCAAGACTCCTACTCAACCCCCCACCACCCTCACATTCCAGGAGGATGATCCAGGACTAAGGACAGACATGCCGCCGGAAATTTGGAAGTAATCACCTAAGTGTAGGAGTGACGGCCGGGTGCCTCTTCAGATGGGGAACTCACAGCACTGGCTTCCCTCTGTGTCTTCTACCGTCAAGGTGAGAAACGTGTGTCTCTCTCTCCCTCTGAGTGTTCAGCCTCTGGGGAGGGGTGGCGCTGGGCCTCCCGCCCCTCCAGGCGGACGCGGGGCTCTACCACATGCACACTGCCTAGCCAGGGGCCAGGCCGCCATTGGCCTCCTCAGACCGTGGGGGCCTGGGTTATTCACGGGGGAGCTGGGCATTCCAGAGGACCTGCACGAAGGGGAGACTCCCTCAACCTCCCGCGCCAGGTGCTCTTCGCCTGGGCTTCTGGACACGAGTGCCTGGGCTCGGGGAGGGTTTGGGCAACCCAGGGTCCTGTGTGCAAACCACATCTTAATCCCTGAACCAAATCCCCAGGCTAATAGAGACTCCCGATGCATCTTGCAAGCATGTGCCTGGACACATGTGCCCGCAGCTGCGAGGAAAGAACCACAGACTGAAACATTAACAGGACTCACGCAGTGCTTAGTTTGGGAAGGTGGAATTGTGGTTCACTTTCTCCCCAACATTTTGTTTTAAAAATTTCAAGCCTATACAAGAGTGAAAAGTACAACTCTCACTTGCATCATTCGCGTGTGTTTTATGTATCTACATGGATATATAGATATGGGACATTTATAAGTATGTATATAGAAACCCATTTATAACGATGTATATAGAAATATTATATATGAATATATATAAATTATGTAAATGTAATATATAAATATTTATAAAATAATTACGTAGGGATTTTTAACAGAAGAATCACGTGTATGTGTGTATACATAAAGGCACGTTTCTTCTTTTAGGCTGAAGTGTTAGAAAGCTCCTTACAGACACCACATCCTCTAGCCCTGTTACTTAAGCATTGAGCACCTTCCAAGACCCAGGGCATTCTCCAGTGACATCCCTGGCCTTGATGTGGACAGGTCTGGTCCCTTGCACTTGTGGCCCACCTGTGGGGTCAGGAAAGGTTCCTCTTCCCTCCCTTCCCTCCCCGCCCGGCCCAGCCCCTCCCCCTGCTCCTGCCAATCTCCCCAGGATCACTTTCCTACTGAAGCATCTACTCATGGATCCTCTGCTCAGAGTGTGCTTCCGGACACCCTGACCCAAGATGCAGCTTCACCAAGAGAGAGGTCACTCCACAAATGAGCCCTTGCAAATGCAAGACATGCTTTTCTTTCAGGTCTTCTATTTCTTTCTTGCGTTGTTATCTAGGCTGAATTTATGAAAGGAAAGCACACCCAGGGCTTCTCATGGCAAATAAGAAACATTCCCAATGTCCTCAAATATTTGAAGGCAGCTTAGGAACCGTGGAGTTCAGCGCCAACAGCTTCTGGAGACAGCTAGGCTCGTCACTGAGGAACTCACACAGAGAGAATGTGTCGCTATTTCATGCTCGCAGTGTAGAGACTTGCCCCTGGAGACCACACAGGGCAAGCCCCCATCTGAGGCGTGAGTACATCTGTAGTAACCCACGGGGGCCCCTGCCTCTGGAGACAGCCTAACGTTTGCTGAGCTACTGCCGACTGCTGGAGATGCTTTTCTCCCTCCCGGCTGAACTCCTCTTCAGTGCCAACTCCACCCTTGGACCACAGCTCTGGTTTCCTTTTTTTTTTTTTTCTTTTTAATGTTTGTATTTTTTTTTTTATTTTGGAGGGGGAGGAGAGGGGCAGAGAGAGAGGGAGACACAGAATACGAAGCAGGCTCCAGGCTCCGAGCTGTCAGCACAGAGCCTGACACGGGGCTTGAACCCATGAACCGTGACATCATGACCTGAGCCACAGTCAGACACTCAACCGACTGAGCCAGCTAGATGCCCCAACTCCAGCTCTGTTTTCTAAAGCCACAAGGGGAACAAATAATCCCTCTTTTCACAACAAGACTTTCAGAGGTGGCAGAAAGCAAGCTCTCCGGCTCCACCTTGTCCCCATGCTGGGTGTATGTGGCCTCGACAACACACTGTTCATTCCCTCATTCGGCAAATGCTTCAAGGGCCCACCACCCATCAGACAGGTGGTCAGTGCCGGAGACAGAGTGGTGAACCAGACAGGCAACCTGAAGCTTATGAATCAGTGTGTAGACAATGAGCATCTGTTCCTCATACCGCGGGGTCCAGTCCCACAAAGTCACCCTGCAGAACTTCCAAGCCAAAGGCAGGGAGAAGACTCTTGCACCTTTCTCCTTAAAACGTTCCCCAGGAGTCTTCTGCAGAACACAAGATCCCAAGAGATGCTCCCCAAACAGAGGTCCTAGGAGCACGTGAGATTAACAAAGGCAGACACATACTCTTCTGGGGTCATAGCACGCGGTGTGTTAGCATTTCAACATCTTCCTGTTGTGCAACATCTACTTGACTGCTCTTAAACATTTTTTTAACACTTATTTGTATTGAGAGACAGAGCATGAACAGGAGAGGGGCAGAAAGAGGAGGAGACACGGAATCCAAAGCAGGTTCCAGGCTCTGAGCTGTGAGCACAGAGCCTGACGCGGGGCTGAATTAACCGAGAGATCATGACCTAAGCCAAAGTCGGACGCTTAACCAGGTGAGCCACCCAGGCGCCCCTATTTGACTTCTTTTAAACCAGTGTCTCCCCAACCTATTGGAACCACACAACTCAGTCTTTTTTTGGAAGAGAAGTTTTCCTGTTTTATCTTTTGCAACTAGAATACCTTGAAGCATTCTTGCTTTGCCCTATCCTTAAAACTGGAGACAAAGTAAAACCTGGGTAGGCACTTTCCCTTCCCCCTCCCCACCTCAGGGGAGGAGACAGGAAGTTGTGTGCTGGAGCCAGGGTCTGCATGATCAGCAGGAAATGAGCGGCAGGCCCTCTGGGCACATCATGAAGGCCTCCAAGCAGGAGTCCCTGTGTCCTCGGGAAGCAACAGGAGATGGGGCAGACAGATTGGTCTATCCTAGGGTCAGGGTCTTGCTCAGAGGGGACCTGTACCATCATCCACTGAGACAAAGCAACCACCTGTGTGTGACAGTCCCCGGTGATGCGTTTGGCATCGAAAGTCGCTTGGCCTGATTGTCACTGGAATCAGGCCCTGCAGGAATGCCCATCAACTCCTGACAATACCACTGCCAGCTCACAGCCCCTGGCCAAGCATCCCAGGCATTTGTGGAACCAGGATTGGGAGGGGGCTGCCCCAGCATTACCAGGACCCTTCTTGTTGTAAGTGACAGAAACTAAACACAGGCGGGTTTATTAAAGACAAGAACATTTTTGGTTCCCATGACCTGGCGATTAAGCACCAGGCCGGCTGCAGGGGGCCAACCTCTGCTGTCGGGTTTATGTTCACCTCCATGGACTACACTCTGGGGAAGCTCCCCTGGTGGTGACACAGTGCACTGGCTCCTGTCCAGGTGAAGAGAGAAGCTTTTCCTGGGTGCTAAGCACAAGTCCCAGGGCCCACTCAACAGGCCAATGAGTGGAAGAAGCTGACTGGCTAGGCCTGGTCCAAGTGGGCTCTCTGTGGCTGGGGTGGAATTAGCCCCACACAAACCACGCAGACAAAGTGTGGGCACAGAGTGGTCCCCCAAATGAAATTGTGAGTACCCTTACCCCAACACCCAGGAGCGGCTATCCACTGTAGGGGAAGGGCATACCTGCCCGCTGACCCAACCGTGTCAAAGACACTGGAGGACAAATCAGATCTTTACTGTCACTCCCACACCTCGGCTTCTTCCTCAATACCGAGTCCCATCTCGCCCTGCTTCCCCCAGTCGCCTAATGATTACCTTACAGAGAAGAAAGATGGGCCCAGGGCTATGCATGCTTAACGATCATTTCGATGGTGTCCAATTCAGGGCGGGAGCAGACCTCCTCCTGGAGGGGACCCCTCAACATGCCCAGAACCGGGGCCCCAACTCTGCAGGAGGTCCGCAGGACAAGGCAGGAATCTGAGTGTGCAGCCAACGTCCCACATAATGCTGACGCACGTGACCCTTGAACAGTGCTTTGAAAAAGCCAGGCTGCATCCATGGAGAAGTAACCAGGGCCTGGGAAATTGTTTCATATCTTTAGAAGAACAAAACAGCCCGAGGATATGCATGCAATGCACAGAATCAGAGGAAAAGAAGGGTGTGATGCAAGATGAAGGAGGGGTCTGTTACTGAGGAGAAATGAAGACGTCTGAAATACCTCCGATGCCATGCTCCGAGGTAAAACAATGGAAAACCCCCATCACTGGGAGAAACTGAGAAATGATGGAAATGGTTAGGTGGGCGGTTCGGTCCTCTCTGGGGAGTCAGAAGATCTACTTTGGGGCCCAGGCATCTCTGTTCCTCAGTGCAGACACCTTCAGTGCATGAAGACCTTGCCTTGTGCTCAGATGTGCCCACTTGTTAGGGTTGGAAGACCAGGAAGTAGAAGCACTGAGCGTGATGATAGAGTCCAGCATATAGACACACAGACGTGTCTCTCTGCCTCGTATGGTGTGTGTACACACACACACACACACACACACACACACACACACACACACACACGCACCCTGGAAGAGTTCCACTAATTCCTGTGATATGAGAATTTGAATGTTTTACTTTATTTTTATATAAATAAAGAACACAAAAAAACTGCAAGTCAGGACGGACCAGGCTGTTAACTACATGCCATAGTAACAAACGGTTTCCTGAATATGGTGGCTTAAAACAGCAAAGGTTTGTGTCTGAGGAAGCAACACGCTGTCTGGGGGTGGGTGGGAGTTCTGCTCAGCTCCCCAGTGGGACACCGTTCCGGCACCTCTGCTGCTCAAGGCAGTGGAGGGAGAGAGGGCCTCGTGGATGTCACACCAGCAGTGGAAGTGACATGTGCCGACTCCACTCACAACCCCCCGGCCACTTGGGAGTGTTCACCTGACCCCGCCCCCCAACAACAGGGGACATGCCAGGAAAGGTAACTCTACCAGATACACAGAGAGGGACCATATACATAGATGTATTTCTACCATCTACAGAGAAATTGCTTCTCTGTCTAATGCCCCTGCACTGCCCTCTCCACACTCACTTTCTTGAAGAGGGGGTGGGTGGCAGGACATCCTGTCCCTGGGTCAGCTAGAGAACCGCTCCACGAGCTACGCACACATTAGCGGGCCTGGCGCCGTGCCAGGGACCAGATGTGGGGCTGTGGCAATGTGAGCTAGCTCCCGCCTTCTCAAAGTTTACGTCACACTGCGGGGACCGATAATGTGTGAACAAACCCTCAGGTAAGACACTCTCCAATGGTGATAAATGCTCTGAAGAAAATCAACCAGGGACTGGGGGAGGGGGAGGGGTGGTGGCAGTAGGTTCTTTACGTGGACAGGCAAGAGGGCTCTCTGAGGAGCTGGTGCATGAAGGAGGTGCCATCGCAAAGAGGCGTGAAGGGGCGCTTGGGGACCTGCATCGCTCGCCGGGCAGGGGATCCCGGAGGATGTGTTCGCAGGCCCGGTTGGGGGCAGGCGAGCTGCCAGAAGCCGTCTACCAGGGAATTCTGCCCAAGTGGGGCTGCGAGTGCTTCCTGGCCATCTTTGTCTCCCCCCCACCCTTGCTCCTTTAGACTCCTGCCCAAACATGTGCGGGACCGTGCGGTTGGCCATGAAGGATCTTCACTAAACAGCTCCCACCACCCTGAGTGATTGCTTTCCATTGGAGACAAATAACCACAGAGTTCAGCTCTTTCCCAGGCAGCTCCCCGTTCCGAAGAGCCGCCTGCACATTAAGGCTTTTGATGCATGGTGCCCAGCCTGCTTAGGCCTTCTTTATGGCCTCATCAGCAGTAACTGGACGATTACAAAGGCTTCTTCTGTTTTTACAAACAATGATTTATTGGACCCCTTCAAGACTTCTTTCCCAAATCTGGGTATTACATGGGCATGTTTTGCTATAATTAAATTCCCAGATTACTGTCAAGCCAATTGTTTTACCCATCCAATCTGTAACAATGCGTTTTTATTGTCTCTTGTTTTTTTTTTTTTTTTATTTAAGCTGGAAATAGATGTATTCTATGAGATCCAGAAAAGAAATAAAAACAGCCCTATTCTCTAGTCAATCCACCCCAATCAGAGGGACTCTGGAGGAGGGAGGTAGGAATCTTCAGTGAGCTCTACTTAGCGTGGAAGAAGCCAGACATTCTGGGTTTGTCCACCCCACACTCAACAGGTATTTATTGAGCAACTACTAAATGCTGGCCACTGAGAAGGACACAATGGTGAACAGGACAGGATGAGACTATCCTCAAATGCTTACATTCTGCTGGGACCGACTTGTAACAAAGAAGTAAGTTTAAAACACTAAGATGGCAGTGTCCTTTATAAAGACAAGCCAACAGCATGCCTGATAGGAAGTGACAATGACTGAAGGCTATGAAAATCAAGTGACCACGGAAGCCCTTTGGAAAATCGTATTGAGATGAGATCAGAATTAGGAGGGCAGAGCTAAAGCAAGGAAAACAGCACTGATGACAGAAAGAAATAGCAGGTTCAAAGGCTCCGGGGCAGGGAAGACCTCAGCAAGTGTTAGAAGTGGCAGAGAACAGGGAGAATACAAGATGAGGTGGAGAAGCTTAAATGGAGTTGAATTTGCAGGAAAAAGGAAAAGAAGTGTCTTCTGGGAGCAGAAAGTGAGGGAGGAGGGGACTAGGGAGGCTCTGGAAGTAGCCCCAGCCTTGGCTGTATCTTAGGGGCACACCTGTTCAGTACGCCTGCTTCACACCCCAGACTTCTTGGCCAAAGACTCTTGCGGTCCAGGATGGGCATAAAACAGCATGGACCTTCATGCTGGGACGCGGGCACTCTGGCCTAGTGACCAGTGGCCAGAGCAGTTTCCTCCACACCTGGCTACGGCCTCCAACAATGGAAGTTCTCCAAAACCCTGACAGAAGCTGACCCCCAAGAACAAGTGTGGCTGAATTTTCCTCTCACCAGGAAGGATGAAGGCTCAGCTTGTTCATTCCTTTGATGGCCAGAAAGTAAGGGTATTAGGTATTCCGTGCACTTCAGAGTTGGGAACCTGATGAATCCCTGCTGCATTTGTAGCCTTGATACTAGAATGGTACCCGGTGTATCTAGGTGCTCAATAAATGATTAATAGAAAGACCTGCCTGGATTGAAGACTTGGCTGCTTCTCCCAACCCCTCAAGGTGGCCGCATGCATCCAACGTTCCTTCTCACATCCACCCTGAACCCACGGCTCGCCCACATTCGAGCACACCCACTGCCCCTCCCTGGGTCCCTACAGAGATGGCGACCACATGCTTGGGCCCTGGGCAGCATGAAGCCTGATCACCTTGCTCCCTCCACAGCCCCTTTCTCAGGCCCTCCTGCCCCTTGTTTCTCACTAAGCCCTTGGAAGTGAGCTGCATTCTCTGACCTTGGCCCAAGGCAGGGTCTGTAAATCTTGCCAGGCTGCTCAGAGATTTGGTCCTGGCCTCAGTATTTGACTTATTTCCTACTTGCAACTTTTCTTCTTTGCAGGTATGCTGTGACCAAAGTAGTGCCCTGAACATCCTGTCATTTAAATCAGGGTCCACCTAGCATGTCTAATCAAACATATGGAAGCACTGTGTCAGCAAAGGCAGGTTCCAGCTGTGGCTCCAAGGCCTGGGGTCTGGGAGGCCAGAGCTCATCAAGCTAGGAAACAGGGCCATGGCCAGCACCCCCTGGGGCCACCCTCCACATGATCCCCGTCTTCTGTTTTGGTCTCTGTCTGTTACTGGATAGGAGGCCAGGGAAGTGAGCGGCTTCAGAATCCAAAGATCCCAGGGTGATGAGGGTTCAGGCAGAACATCTCAAAGTCCGTGGGTGTCACGCACACCCTCTTCCCAAAGACTGTCTGTCTCCCTTCCTTCTGTCACCTTCCAGCATCATAGATTGAGTAAGTGCCAGCTTCCAGAGGGCACAGGAAAGAAGCCTGTCCATTCTACATGCATGCACCTCAGGTGTCCAGTCCTCCTGGTATCCTCTTAGCTACTCAAACCAAAACGTGTGGGGGTCTCCAATACCTCCTTGCTGGCCTCTTCAATCCACCTCCCTGCCTGAGGTGCCTCCTGCTAACCAGTGCCAGACTGCAGCTTGACTGTGCGCACGGCTTCCTGACTCCACGTTCAGTGACATCACCCAGGCAGCTTGCAATCAGCCAGCGGTGAAGTTGTTTATGTCATGGAATTGTAACACTCATCGTGTTTGTTTTTAAGACTGTTGGCTTACCACTTACCAACACACCACTTCTACATCCCAAATTAGTTTGCCTCTCCCCGTCGCCACCATGACCACCTGACTTCAAGTTATCAACTCTCACTTCAAAAACGGACTTCTCCCATTCCTGCTCCTTCCAGCACACTCTCTTCACTGCAGCTGAAAAGGAAGTTTAAACCTAGATTGGGCTGTCATATCCAATCCTTGCTTAACTTCCTACTAAACTTAAAAGAAGAGTCTGAGCTCCTACCTGTGCCACAAGACCTGAGGGATCCGATCCTGTTTATCTCTTCCCTCCCCCTGTGGTCCCTGGACTTGCACCATGCTGGCCTCCATTCTATGCTGGACCAAACTGACTACCCCCTTATCTCAGGGCCTTTGCACATGTTCTATCTCTGTCTAGAATGTGCTCACCAGCACTTTGCCTGCATGGCTTAAATGCTACATCTTCACAAGGTACTTCCTGGACCAGGTTTCTACTGGATGGCCACACACATCCAATGCCAATTCACTCTATTACTGTTGATTTGGGTTTGCTTATAGCACCTTCACCAGTCATAACTCTTTATTTGCTTCTTTATTTTGCCTATAGTCTGGAAACTCCCTCAAAATGATAAGCCCTCAAAGGATAGCAACTATGTCTATTTTATTCTGCTAGGTATCACTATAGCTTGTTACCTAATAGACACCCAAAACAGCATTTATTGGATGGATGGATGGATGGATGGATGAACATGTCCTCAGAGCAGCTGAGAGACTAGGGGATCTGAACCTGGAAGCCAAGGTGAGGCTTTAAGAAGGCTAGAGCCCTTCTGAAATCATGGAAAATCTTACATATCTATAGATTTTCTTTCTCAGACCCTTCCAACTGTGATCCAAAAACAGCATCCTGTATTGAAAATCATGGGAGGAGAGAGATTTCCCTGGACAATGATCACCTTAGAATCGGATTCTGCCTTACACTTAGCTGCTCACTGGACCTGGGCTCAGTATCATGAATAGAAAGTCAATAACTCTCCAACAAAGAGTGCTCACCAGAGAGTTCTTTGGCTGTCTACTGGGACCTATGGCTGTTCACAAAGAGCAGGGACCCAGGAGGAACTTCTGAAATGGTTTGAGGCAGACCCGTGCCCTTGCTGAAAGCATCACAGCCTCCCAGTTTGCTCAGCAGAACCCAGAGCTGGGGACGATCAGATGCTGGCACTGTGCGGCCTCGACAGGAGGCAGGCTGGAGGTCCTGGCATCTTGGGGAGGAATCGGGAGTTGGGGTGGGGGGGCACTGCATTGACATGGTAGCAGCTGGAGGTCTGTACCACGGATTTCCCCCACTTGTAGATCAATACTTCACGCCCATATTGATCTCAATTGTTTTCCTCACTGACAATCAGTAGTTCCAGAGGAAGTGGTAACCATTCCCCAAATAAAAGAGACAACAAGGAAATCTGAGCATAGGCACATTAAAAAAAAGAAGAGGAAAGATTTTCTTTAAAATCATAAAATGATGGGGCGCCTGTGTGGTGCAGTCGGTTAAGCGTCCGACTTCAGCCAGGTCACGATCTCACGGTCCGTGATTTCGAGCCCCGTGTCAGGCTCTGGGCTGATGGCTCAGAGCCTGGAGCCTGCTTCCGATTCTGTGCCTCCCTCTCTCTCTGCCCCTCCCCCATTCGTGCTCTGTCTCTCTCTGTCCCAAAAATAAAAAAAAAAAAAAAACGTTGAAAAAAAAAATAAAATCATAAAATGTTTATAACAATAACAGATAATGGAGTAGCATTATCTTCAGAATGCAAAGGTAGCAATTAAATCTCTGTTGGGCAAAATGTCCTCTACTTCCAAAGATGCACACCCAACCTCAGAACAAAAACTCCTCTGTTTTGATCTCCTACCTCTGTGATTATGGAAGCTACAAGGACTTGGCTGGGGGTGGCAGAGAACTCATCTATTAGAAACCTTAAAAACAAAAGAAAAGAAAACATGAGAACGGGACTCAGGAGGGACTGATTACAAGGTAGCTCCAGATGTGGGTAGAGGATAAAAGAATGCATTTTGCCAAACTGACAGAGCTCCTGACCTGTAGCTCCCTGAGGTCCAGCTATGATTCCCTATGGATAGGGAAAATTGTGGTGTCTCTCTAGAATTTTCCCCCTTGACACATGGCAGGTCAACTTTTCCCAGCAGAAAGCACATTTTTGCAATAAAGCATTTTGATTTTAATGTATCCTTGTGTAAATTGGATACTCTGAGTCTAGACCCTCATATTTTTTAATACTTGATGGGTGGGAGTGGGGACATGCTGCTATTTTAAATCTCTCAGCAATTTTCTACATCATCTTTGGAAAGGAAGACTGCTCTTTTATTTCCAAAACAAAACAAAACAAAACAAAACAAAGCATTTCAAGGAGCCCTTTGACTTTACAAAGGAGAAGCCAAACCCCTATTTGGGAATGGAGAGGTTCTAAATAAGGAGATGTGAAATAGCCTTGCGTGATAATGTGAAGTGTGTCACTGCTGTGCATGGAACTCACCTTTGAGCTGGGAGTGTAATGTGGGAGAGGAGTCTAGGACTTTGTGTGGGGGGCTAGGGGGAAGCGGGCAGCATTCTTTCTTCTGATCCCAAAATGCTGCGGTTGATGGCAGGCAAGAGGTGGGTCCTGGGACTGGTGCACTGGATGCAGAAACATGGTATCAGGTTGAGGGTCAAAGAGAAGCACATCTAGCAGGGACCCGTGTCTATGGTGGACCTGGCTTCAGATCACAGCCTTCTTTCAACTTTGGTCCCTCCAAGCTTTCCGTGAAGTTTTGATAAACATGAAAGGAGCCTGATTTAATCCCACTTTAAGGAAACAGAGGAGGACCTTAACCCTTCCGGAGAATGTAACTGCAAAATGCTGGTGATGTGTGGAGGGCAGAGCATTGGTCTGTCTGAGAAGAACAAGTACAGTGGATGTCAATGGATATAATCCTCCTCGGTTCCCTTCCCTGTCTTCATTCTTCTGGCATTAGAACTTCTCTTTCTAGCCTGAAGCCCTTTGCACACCAGACTTAGCCACTCAGAATGTGGTCTCCTACTGGCTCGATCCTGGCCAATGCAAAGCTTCCCTGGGACTTTCCCTGGAACCATCAGATGTTGGCTGAGAAAGTTGCTGGGGAGGTGCTGTAAGTACAGAGGGGCTGGTAGCTGGCTTTGGTCCATGTACGAGAGAGCCAGCTGAAGAGGAAGAATGGTTGAGTTATTTATTCCTCTGGTATCCTCTCTGCTCCACTGTTGCAAGCTGGCTTCGTCCTCCTTCTGAAGCTCTCACTTCTGCCGTAGCTCCCTACAGCTCTCCTCCATGGAGCCCTGTAACTGCCCCCTCCCCCACTCCTTCAGGTCCTGGGATGGAAATTGTTCTCCCATTATCACTAGCCAAGGGGTTCCTTGATGTGCCGCTCTCTGGACAATATCTCTGTTGATTCTTCTGTTTTGCCAGTTTGTGGTCTATTTCCTTCCTGAAGCCTGATCTAGTAAAAATTGGCCTCTGTGGTCTAACAAGAAACAGGCGCTTCTATTGTAGCTGGACAATAATGGGAGTTAGTGAGCCCTAAAGAATGGAGCAGTTAGGAGCCACTTGTGTTATATTCATGACAAACACAAGTTATGAAGCCTGGTCTTTGCTCACAGAACCTCCTGAATTCTGGGAAGTAACCACATCTATCTGAAGTTGCCTCTAAACTTCCCTTAGCATGCTTATCTATGGCTTGCCAGTGCTGACTCTTAATAACCAGGCTGAGACAATGACATCAGCAAGGTGGTAGCACAGGAGGTCCCCTGTTCGTATCCACACCCCCCCCACCCCCCGCTCAGCAATAAAAAGCTGGCATCTATCCACAGACAACAGTGTTTTTCTGGGAGCTTTGGGATCCAGGTAGGAAATTCTGAAACCCTATGCAGTCCAAGCGCTATTTTGAGAATGGAAGCCCATAGGCAGGTGGCTGACTCACTGACTGCAGTCTCAACTATATACCCAGAAACAGGTCCATGCCCCTGCAGGCTCAGCTATAGCACCATCTGCCATCTCTCCTGTCACCAGCCCCATACGTCAAGGGCTCTGGGAGAAGTTATACCCATATCTGCACTGGCTCAGAGGCCCATAGACCTCAGTCCCAGCTGTGTACCTTGAAATGGCCAGCCCTTCTCAGCCATACACCAAGATCAAGTGGGGATTATCCTTGGGAGACAACGATGGTTCGCTATGTACAAATCGACAAAGGTGTTACACTGTATTAACAGGATAAAGGATAAAAGCCATATGCTCATCTCAACAGACACAGATGCAGCATTTGACAAGATTCAACATCCCTTCATGATAAAAACTCTCAACAAATTAGATTTGGAGAGGATGAACTTCATCAAAATAAAAGCCATATATGATAAACCCACATCTAACATCATACAATGGTGAAAAGCTGAAAGCTTTTCCCTACGATCAGGAACAAGACAAAGATGCTTACATTAAACCTAGTACTGAAATCCTAGCCAGAGCAATTAGTCAAGAAAAAGAAATACAATGTTTATAAATCAGAAGTTAGTTTGTCTCTGCCGATAACATCATCTTACCTATAGGAAACCCTGAAGACTCCATCAAAAACCTCTTCAAACTAAATTCAGTACAGTTGAAGGATACGAAATTGACACACAAAAATCAATTACATTTTTATACACTAACAAAAATGTGTCTGAAAAAGAAAATTATCCCATTTATAATAGGATCAAACACAATAAAGTACTTAGCAATAAATTTAACCAAAGAGGTGAAAGATCTGTGTACTGGAAACTATAAGATATTGGTGAAAGAGACTGAAGAAAACATGAAGAAATGGAAAGATAGCCCATGTTCATGGATGGGAAGAATATTGTTAGTGCCCATAGTACTTAAAACAATCTGCAGATTCACTGATATTCCTACCAAAATTCCAATGACATTTTTCACAGAAATAAAGAAAACAATCGTAAATTCAAATAGAATCACAAACACGCAGAAAGCCAAAGCCATCTTGAGAAAGAAAAAAAAAAAAAAAATGGAGTCATCACACTTCCTTATTTCAAACTATTACAAAGCTATAGTAATCGAGAGTGTGAGCAGGGGAGCAGCAGAGAGGGAGACACAGTATCTGAACCAGGTTCCAGGCTCTGAACTGTCAGCACAGAGCCTGACATGGGGCTCCAACTCATAAATGGTGAGATCATGACCTGAGCCAAAGTCGGATGCTCAACCGACCGAGCCACCCAGGCGCCCCTTATTCAATATATTTTTAAAAAATACTCCATGAGCTGGAGTGCCGGAAGATGGCGGCGTAGGAGGACGCGGGGCTCACAGCGCGTCCTGCCGATCACTTAGATTCCACTTACACCTGCCTAAAGAACCCAGAAAACCGCCAGAGGATTAGCAGAAGGGAGTCTCTGGAGTCAAGCGCAGATGAGAGGCCCACGGAAGAGGGTAGGAAGGGCGGCGAGGCGGTGCGCGCTCCACGTACTGGCGGGAGGCAGCCGGGGCGGAGGGGCGGCTCGCCGGCCAAGCAGAGCCCCCGAGTCTGGCTGGCAAAAGCGGAGGGGCCGGACAGACTGTGTTCCGACAGCAAGCGCGACTTAGCGTCTGGGAGGTCATAAGTTAACAGCTCTGCTCAGAAAGTGGGAAGGCTGGAGGACAAAGGGAGGGAGAGCTGCTGAGCCCCCTGACGGCAGAGCTCAGCTTGGCGGGGAACAAAGGCGCCAGCGCCATCTCCCCCGCCCATCCCCCAGCCAAAATCCCAAAGGGAACCAGTTCCTGCCAGGGAACTTGCTCGCACAGTGCAAACACCCAACTCTGTGCTTCTGCGGAGCCAAACCTCCGGCAGCGGATCTGACTCCCTCCCGCTGCCACAGGGCTCCTCCTGAAGTGGATCACCTAAGGAGAAGCGAGCTAAGCCTGCCCCTCCAGCCCCCGTGCACCTTGCCTACCCACCCCAGCTAATACGCCAGATCCCCAGCAACACAAGCCTGGCAGTGTGCAAGTAGCCCAGATGGGACACGCCACCCCACAGTGAATCCCGCCCCTAGGAGAGGGGAAGAGAAGGCACACACCAGTCTGACTGTGGCCCCAGCAGTGGGCTGGGGGCAGACATCGGGTCGGACTGCGGCCCCGCGCACAAACTCCAGTTATACACCACAGCACAGGGGAAGTGCACTGCAGGTCCTCACCACGCCAGGGACTCTCCAAAATGACCAAACGGAAGAATTCCCCTCAGAAGAATCTCCAGGAAATAACAACAGCTAATGAACTGATCAAAAAGGATTTAAATAATATAACAGAAAGTGAATTTAGAATAATAGTCATAAAATTAATCGCTGGGCTTGAAAACAGTATACAGGACAGCAGAGAATCTCTTGCCACAAAGATCGAGGGACTAAGGAACAGTCACGAGGAGTTGAAAAACGCTTTAAACGAATTGCAAAACAAAATGGAATCCACGATGGCTCGGCTTGAAGAGGCAGAGGCGAGAATAGGTGAACTAGAAGATAAAGTTATGGAGAAAGAGGAAGCTGAAAGAAAGAGAGATAAAAAAAAAATCCAGGAGTATGAGGGGAAAATTAGAGAACTAAGTGATACACTAAAAAAAAATAATATACGCATAATTGGTATCCCAGAGGAGGAAGAGAGAGGGAAAGGTGCTGAAGGGGTACTTGAACAAATTATAGCTGAGAACTTCCCTGAACTGGGGAAGGAAAAAGGCATTGAAATCCAAGAGGCACAGAGAACTCCCTTCAGACGTAACTTGAATCGATCTTCTGCACGACATATCATAGTGAAACTGGCAAAATACAAGGATAAAGAGAAAATTCTGAAAGCAGCAAGGGATAAACGTGCCCTCACATATAAAGGGAGACCTATAAGACTCGTGACTGATCTCTCCTTTGAAACTTGGCAGGCCAGAAAGGCTTGGCACGATATCTACAGTGTGCTAAACAGAAAAAATATGCAGCCGAGAATCCTTTATCCAGCAAGTCTGTCATTTAGAATAGAAGGAGAGATAAAGGTCTTCCCAAACAAACAAAAACTGAAGGAATTTGTCACCACGAAACCAGCCCTACAAGACATCCTAAGGGGGATCCTGTGAGACAAAGTACCAGAGACATCACTACAAGCATAAAACATACAGACATCACAATGACTCTAAACCCATATCTTGCTATAATAACACTGAATGTAAATGGATTAAATGCACCAACTAAAAGACATAGGGTATCAGAATGGATAAAAAAACAAGACCCATCTATTTGCTGTCTACAAGAGACTCATTTTAGATCTGAGGACACCTTTAGATTGAGAGTGAGGGGATGGAGAACTATTTATCATGCTCCTGGAAGCCAAAAGAAAGCTGGAGTAGCCATACTTATATCAGACAAACTAGACTTTAAATTAAAGGCTGTAACAAGAGATGAAGAAGGGCATTATATAATAATCACAGGGTCTATCCACCAGGAAGAGCTAACTATTATAAATGTCTATGCGCCAAATACCCGAGCCCCCAGATATATAAAACAATTACTCATAAACATAAGCAACCTTATTGATAAGAATGTGGTCATTGCAGGGGACTTTAACACCCCACTTACAGAAATGGATAGATCATCTAGACACACAGTCAATAAAGAAACAAGGGCCCTGAATGATACATTGGATCAGATGGACTTGACAGATATATTTAGAACTCTGCATCCCAAAGCAACAGAATATACTTTCTTCTCGAGTGCACATGGAACATTCTCCAAGATAGATCATATACTGGGTCACAAAACAGCCCTTCATAAGTTTACAAGAATTGAAATTATACCATGCATACTTTCAGACCACAATGCTATGAAGCTTGAAATCAACCACAGGAAAAAGTCTGGAAAACCTCCAAAAGCATGGAGGTTAAAGAACACCCTACTAACGAATGAGTGGGTCAACCAGGCAATTAGAGAAGAAATTAAAAAATATATGGAAACAAACGAAAATGAAAATACAACAATCCAAACGCTTTGGGACGCAGCGAAGGCAGTCCTGAGAGGAAAATACATTGCAATCCAGGCCTATCTCAAGAAACAAGAAAAATCCCAAATACAAAATCTAACAGCACACCTAAAGGAAATAGAAGCAGAACAGCAAAGGCAGCCTAAACCCAGCAGAAGAAGAGAAATCATAAAGATCAGAGCAGAAATAAACAATATAGAATCTAAAAAAACTGTAGAGCAGATCAACGAAACCAAGAGTTGGTTTTTTGAAAAAATAAACAAAATTGACAAACCTCTCGCCAGGCTTCTCAAAAAGAAAAGGGAGATGACCCAAATAGATAAAATCATGAATGAAAATGGAATGATTACAACCAATCCCTCAGAGATACAAACAATTATCAGGGAATACTATGAAAAATTATATGCCAGCAAATTGGACAACCTGGAAGAAATGGACAAATTTCTAAACACCCACACTCTTCCAAAACTCAATCAGGAGGAAATAGAAAGCTTGAACAGACCCATAACCAGCGAAGAAATTGAATCGGTCATCAAAAATCTCCCAACAAATAAGAGTCCAGGACCAGATGGCTTCCCAGGGGAGTTCTACCAGACATTTAAAGCAGAGATAATACCTATCCTTCTCAAGCTATTCCAAGAAATAGAAAGGGAAGGAAAACTTCCAGACTCATTCTATGAAGCCAGTATTACTTTGATTCCTAAACCAGACAGAGACCCAGTAAAAAAAGAGAACTACAGGCCAATATCCCTGATGAATATGGATGCAAAAATTCTTAATAAGATACTAGCAAATCGAATGCAACAGCATATAAAAAGAATTATTCACCATGATCAAGTGGGATTCATTCCTGGGATGCAGGGCTGGTTCAACATTCGCAAATCGATCAACGTGATACATCACATTAACAAAAAAAAAAGAGAAGAACCATATGATCCTGTCAATCGATGCAGAAAAGGCCTTTGACAAAATCCAGCACCCTTTCTTAATAAAAACCCTTGAGAAAGTCGGGATAGAAGGAACATACTTAAAGATCATAAAGGCCATTTATGAAAAGCCCACAGCTAACATCATCCTCAACGGGGAAAAACTGAGAGCTTTTTCCCTGAGATCAGGAACACGACAGGGATGCCCACTGTCACCGCTGCTGTTTAATATAGTGCTGGAAGTTCTAGCATCAGCAATCAGACAACAAAAGGAAATCAAAGGCATCAAAATTGGCAAAGATGAAGTCAAGCTTTCGCTTTTTGCAGATGACATGATATTATACATGGAAAATCCGATAGACTCCACCAAAAGTCTGCTAGAACTGATACATGAATTCAGCAAAGTTGCAGGATACAAAATCAATGTGCAGAAATCAGTTGCATTCTTATACACTAACAATGAAGCAACAGAAAGACAAATGAAGAAACTGATCCCATTCACAATTGCACCAAGAAGCATAAAATACCTAGGGATAAATCTAACCAAAGATGTAAAAGATCAGTATGCTGAAAACTATAGAAAGCTTATGCAGGTAATTGAAGAGGATATAAAGAAATGGAAAGACATTCCCTGCTCATGGATTGGAAGAATAAATATTGTCAAAATGTCAATACTACCCAAAGCTATCTACACATTCAATGCAATCCCAATCAAAATGGCACCAGCATTCTTCTCGAAACTAGAACAAGCAATCCTAAAATTCATATGGAACCACAAAAGGCCCCGAATAGCCAAAGTAATTTTGAAGAAGAAGACCAAAGCAGGAGGCATCACAATCCCAGACTTTAGCCTCTACTACAAAGCTGTCATCATCAAGACAGCATGGTATTGGCACAAAAACAGACACATAGACCAATGGAATAGAATAGAAACCCCAGAACTAGACCCACAAACGTATGGCCAACTCATCTTTGACAAAGCAGGAAAGAACATCCAATGGAAAAAAGACAGTCTCTTTAACAAATGGTGCTGGGAGAACTGGACAGCAACATGCAGAAGGTTGAAACTAGACCACTTTCTCACACCATTCACAAAAATAAACTCAAAATGGATAAAGGACCTGAATGTGAGACAGGAAACCATCAAAACCTTAGAGGAGAAAGCAGGAAAAGACCTCTCTGACCTCAGCCGTAGCAATCTCTTACTCGGCACATCCCCAAAGGCAAGGGAATTAAAAGCAAAAGTGAATTACTGGGACCTTATGAAGATAAAAAGCTTCTGCACAGCAAAGGAAACAACCAACAACAAAACTAAAAGGCAACCAACGGAATGGGAAAAGATATTTGCAAATGACACATCGGACAAAGGGCTAGTATCCAAAATCTATAAAGAGCTCATCAAACTCCACACCCGAAAAACAAATAACCCAGTGAAGAAATGGGCAGAAAACATGAATAGACACTTCTCTAAAGAAGACATCCGGATGGCCAACAGGCACATGAAAAGATGTTCAACGTCGCTCCTTATCAGGGAAATACAAATCAAAACCACACTCAGATACCACCTCACGCCAGTCAGAGTGGCCAAAATGAAGAAATCAGGAGACTATAGATGCTGGAGAGGATGTGGAGAACCAGGAACCCTCTTGCACTGATGGTGGGAATGCAAATTGGTGCAGCCGCTCTGGAAAGCAGTGTGGAGGTTCCTCAGAAAATTAAAAATAGACCTACGCTATGACCCAGCAATAGCACTGCTAGGAATTTATCCAAGGGATACAGGAGTACTGATGCATAGGGGCACCTGTACCCCAATGTTTATAGCGGCACTCTCAACAATAGCCAAATTATGGAAAGAGCCTAAATGTCCATCAACTGATGAATGGATAAAGAAATTGTGGTTTATATACACAATGGAATACTACGTGGCAATGAGAAAAAATGAAATATGGCCTTTTGTAGCAACATGGATGGAACTGGAGAGTGTGATGCTAAGTGAAATAAGCCATACAGAGAAAGACAGATACCATATGGTTTCACTCTTATGTGGATCCTGAGAAACATAACAGAAACCCATGGGGGAGGGGAAGGAAAAAAAAAAAAAAAAAGAGGTTAGAGTGGGAGAGAGCCAAAGCATTAGAGACTATTAAAAAATGAGAACAAACTGAGGGTTGATGGGGGGTGGGAGGGAGGGCAGGGTGGGAGGGAGGGCAGGGTGGGTGATGGGTATTGAGGAGGGCACTTTTTGGGATGAGCACTGGGTGTTGTATGGAAACCAATTTGACAGTATATTTTATATATTAAAAAAAAAAAGCTATAGTAATCAAAACGGTATCATACTGGCAAAACAAAAACAAAACAAAATCAGACACATAGACCAACAGAACAGAATTGAGAGCCCATGGGGTGCCTGAGGGGCTCAGTCGGTTAAGCGCCTGACTCTTGGTTTCGGCTTGGGTCACGATCGGCTCGGGTTTTATAAGTTTGAGCCACGCACTGGGTTCTGTACTGACAGTGTTGTGGGGGCTCCTTGGGATTCTCCCTCACTCTCCCTCTCTCTCTTCCCCTCCCCAATGCGTGCTTCCTCTGTCTTAAAATAAATAAATAACCTTCAAAGAAAAAACAAAAGAATTGAGAGTCTAAGAATAGACCCATGCATATACTATCAAGTAATAATATGTGACAAGGGAGCAAAGAATACTCAATGGAGAAAGATAGCATCTTCAATAAATGGTATTGAGAAAACCGGATATTTTCATGCAAAAGAATGAAGTTAGGATTCCTATCTTATCCCATTCACAAAAAGTAGCTGGAAATAGATTACAAAGATTTCAGTGTAAGATCTGAAACCATAAACTCCTAGAAGAAAACATAAGAGAAAAGCTCCTTGACATTGGTCTTGGCAAGGCTAATTTGCATGTGACACCAAAAGCATAAGCAACAAAAGCAAAAATTTAAAAAAGCTGCACCATATCAAACTAAAAAAGTTTTTTCACAGCAATAGAAATGATCAACAAAATGAAAAGCAACATACAGAATGGGAGAAAATAGTTGCAAACCATGTCCCAAATAAGGGGTTAATATCCAAAATATTTCAGAAACTCATACAACCCAATAGCAAAATCTTCATCATCCTCATCATCAACATCCCCTTTAAAAATGGGCAAAGGACCTGAATGGATATTTTTACAAAGAAGCCCTGCAAATAACCAACAGATGCATAAAACAGTGGTCACTACCACTAAACATCAGGGAAATGCACATAATGGAAACCACAATGAGATATCACCTCACAGAGTAGACTGACCATCATCAAAATTACAAGAGATAATGAGTGTTGGCAAAGGTGTAGAGAAATGGGAAGAACCCTCGTGCACTACTGGTGGAAATATAGATTGGTACAGCCGTTACCATGGAGCCATTACCAGTACAATATGGAGTTTCCTCAGAAAGTTAAAAATAGTATTTCCACATGATCCAGAAATTCGACTTCTGGGTATATACCCAAAGGAAACAGAATCACTATCTTGAAGAGGTATCTGCACCCCATATTCGCTGCAGCATTATTCACAATAGTCAAGACATGGAAGCAATCTAAGTGCCTATAAATGCATGAGTATATGAAGAAAATATGCTCCACAGGCAGACACACATTCTCTCTGTCTCTCTGTCTCTCTGTCTCTCTGTCTCTGTCTCTCTCTCTCTCTCTCAGGCATTACACACACACTCACACAGACACACACACACACACACCCACACACACATACACACACACTCAAAGTGGAATATTATTTGGCCACGAAAAAGAAGAAAACCTTGCCAGTTGCAACAACATGGATGCACCCTGAGGGCATCATCCTAAGTAAAATAAGTTGCATGGAGAAAAGCAGATACTGTGTGATCTCACTTATATGTGGAATCTGAAAAATCCAAACTCCTAGTAGCAAAGTAGTCTGGCAGTTGCCAGGAGCTAGGGGCTGGTTACATGGGGAGATGCTGGTCAAAGAGAATAAATTTCCAGGTGTTCGATGAATAAGTTCTGGGGATCTAACATACAGCATGGTGACTATGGTTAACAACACTACATTGTACACTGAAATGTTGCCATGGGAACAAATCTTAGATGTTCTCACCATAACAAACAAGGGAAGTCTGTGAAGTGATGGATGTGTTAACTAACTTTATTGTGGTTATCATCCCACAATATGTAGGCCTATCAAATTATCACAGTGTACACCTTAAGTCTGCACAATTGTATAGGCCAATTATATCTCAACAAACGTGAGGAAAAAAAGAAAAATAAAACCAGACCTGCCTGCTGAGCTCTCATTTAGTAGCAAACAGTAGCTGATGGGTAGGAAAGCTGCTTCATCTCTCAAAGCTGAAAAAATGGCAAATATGTGCAGACTCTTGTCGTGCACATGCACTGACTCAGCTCATCCCCTTCACCCCCATCCTACAGATGAGCAAACTGAGAGACTGAACCACTGCGCATGCGGACTCAGCGGGTGCTGAATAGAAGCAGGATGTGCTGATCCTGGCGCTCTCCAGCATGCTGGTGGTCTCCTCTGCCTGTGTGGACATCCCTGTTTTTTCTACAAGGAACCAGCTGGTTTAAGAGTCTGGCAGGTGGCGGAAAGAGTTCATTCCCAATGCCTCTTGAACACCTTCATTTAACTAGATTTGGGACCGGGAACAGTTTGCAAACTGGGTTCAACACCAGAATTTTTTTTTTATTCATTCTTTGAGGTGATAGTCACAAACTGTACAATTAATCATTGTAAAAATGAGCAATTCAGTGGCATTTAGTACTTTCATAATGCTGTGCAATCAGCACTCTATCTAGTTCCAAATATTTCTGTCAACTCCAGAGTAAAACCTTTACTGTTTAAGCAGCATCTCTCCATTCCCCTGCTGGTCTTTGTCAATAAAGTTTTATTGGAACACAGCCACACTTACTGGCTTACTTGGCAACTACCACCATTCTTGTGCTACAGTAGCAGAGATGAGAAGATAACAGTAGAGACCTAATGGCCCACCAAGCCGAAAGTATTACTGTCTGGTCCTTTACAAGAAATGTGTGAAGCCTCTGAGCAGTGACTTAGAGCACTAGCTTTGATGTGGGTTGGCATCCTCACTCATCGCTTTGCTGTATGACTTTGGGCGCCTCATTCGCACTCTGTGCCCCACTGTGCTCCTACACAAAGCAGGCAGCCAATCTATGCTCTGTGCTCTGCATGGAAAGCACTTAGCACAGAGCCCGGCATTAGGCAGGCAATCAGTGGTGGTCAGTACTATTATCTTGACATTTGTGCCCTTATTTGATGTTCCAAATGACCCTGGGAGCCCAAAAGGAGATATCTTTGTCTCCATTGTGCTGAGGGGGAATGAGGGCTTGAAACGGATCGGAACTTACTCAGGTCATAAAACAGTGACAGCTACAGCCACAGCCACAGCCACAGCCACAGTCACAGCCACAGCCACAGCCACAGCCACAGCAAGGGCCTTGGGCTCATTCTCCCGCCGCCTGCACCCACTGGTCACCTTGTGCAGGGGCGGGAAGCAGAGAGAAAGAGCATCAAACCCAAAGATCCAACTCGGATGTGTCCCAGCCCTGCCAGGCTCTGGGAATGGCGTGTGCCAGTTTGGGCATCTCAAGAACGTGCTGTGCACCCGAGAGTGGCTTCACATCATTTCCCAAGTTCACGGATGTTGCTGACAGAGCGCCCAGCTTGCAGAACCCCTGGCTGCCTCGATGTGGAGGAGATGAAAGAAAACAACGTGTTTCTATTTCATCAGTGCCCTGCTCTCCTGAGCCTTCCTTCCTCTGGTCACATTTGCAAATTAAAATTACACCCCACCAGGAAAGGGCTCCTCTCCCAGGCTTCCTGCTGAGCTGGCTTTGCTCTCTTTGAGGTTTTCAAAGCTTCTCTTAAGCAAATTCTTTAAATCCTCTTCCAGAGCCTTGATGTGTTCACAGGGCAACTGCTCCTGGCTCTGGGGTGAATCCAGCACTTTGTAAAGTTTGGGGGTGGGGTGGGGGGGATGACAGTTCAGCTGGCCCTGCAAAAAGCCATTTTACAAACAGTCAGCATATCCCTGCAGCCAGAGACCTGCTTCCTCACCAGCCAACAGAGGGAACTGGGAATCTGCCAGATGATAGATGGCAATACTCATTTCCTGGCACTTGAGCTATGGCGAGGGATGGAGGGGACACTGGGGAATCTGCCCTAAGAGGTGAGCAAACAGTGAAATTCAGTCCTGCCTCTAACCCCTGCCTGGGGGTGTTTGCACAAAGGCAGGCAGGAGTGGTAATACTTTTAAAAGTTTGTCAGAAGCCAGAGGTGCTGGGTTTGATTGAAATTCCACGAGCCTCTTACTTAGCAAGTGATTTATCATCCCCCCAAACACGCGTGCACCTCCTTGTCCAGGAGCCACACGGGTAAGTGGCCGGCCAGTTCGCGCTTGGAGTGGATTCAAGCTCTTTCGTCGTTCCAGTTATAAAAACCGTAATTTTGATTCTCTGATGAAGAGAAGCACACAGAGCCCAGGTTACTCTAAATTTCCCTCTGGAGACCCCGGCAGAGGCTTTGCTGACATGATTTGTCTTTTGTCCAGTGCCACGCAGGCAGGCCCAGAATCACAGATCACCGCTTGTGTCTCGTACACACAGGGGAGGCCAAAGCCCTGTGCCTTGTGTGACAAAAGGCAACGTGATGGCTTGGTTGGGGTCGGCGGCATGGGAGAGGCCACCTGAGCCACTCCAGGCCTACGGAGAGACAACTGAACATTCAGGTGGTAGCACCCTCTCTTCAGCTTTGGCTGCTAACAAATTATTGCCAATGAGATGGCTGAGAACAACAGACACTTACTGTCTCACCACCCTGAGGTCCAGAAGTCCAGGATCAAGGGCTGAGTGTGGCTGGTTCCCTCTGGAGGCTCTGACAGGGAACGAATCCCTTGCCTTTCTCCCAGCTGCTGGTGGCTACCACATTCTTTGCAGTCCCCAGCCTGTAGAAGCGTGACTCCAGCCCCCGCCTCCATCTTCACAGGGCTGTCTTCCCTCTGTGTCCATGTCTCAAACTTCCCCCTCCCTTCTTTTGTGGGGCCCCAGTCATTGCGCTTAGGGACCACCCTAAATCTAGGATGTTCTCACCCCGAGGTCCTTACCTTCATTACATCCGTAAGACTCCATTTCCAAATGAAGTCACATTCGCAGGTACAGGGGTTACCACCTGGACCTATCGTTTTGGGAAACAACACCCAACTCAAGACCGTAGCCAAAGGGATATGTTAGCCCCAACGCCTGTCCACAAGCTCACTTTCTGTCCTCAGGAAAGGGACAGTGAGCAGGACAGAAAAGCAAAGAACTGGGCCAGGACCCGGGTGCCGCTTTGTCCTCCCAGCCTCACTGCTTTCTCATTGTGTGACCTCTGGCTGATGACCAGTGGCTTGGTTTGCATGGTTCACGTAAGAACAGACACCAGGCAATTGGTTTGCCAAGAGATCGGAGAATCCAGGGAGGCGTCTGGCAGCTCACGTGTTCAGTGACTGCCGCTGCTTCCCTGACGACGGTGAGGTTGACTGAAAGGATGATGGGGTCATCTCTAAACCATGCTGTTCATAAGCAGTGAGGTCTTCGATTCTATTTGTGACCTGAATTAGTCATTTATTCATGAGCATTTGGGAATTAGACACTGATGGATCGAAAGTTCATCGGAAGAATGGGTTCCATACTTCCTGTTTGTTACAAGGGGGCTGGAAGTTGTCCCACGGCCAATGGCGAGTGGAGAGGGGACGGGTTTCCTCCTCAGAAATGGGCGAGTCAGCAACAGTGACACTCAGGTCCTGGCTTCTTCATGCAGAAGTTAGCTCCCCACCCTGAGGGCCTCTCTCAGAAACCTCCCCTAGTTAACTGTCCCTACCTTCCTCCTCTACAGGGGTCGGGCTCAAAGTATGCAAGAATGAACTTTCAGAATGCATAAGGCCTGCCAGATAAAATGCAAGGCACCCAGTTAAATCTGAATTTCAGAAAAACAACTATTTTTCAGCCTAAGTATATCCTAAATGTTGCATGGACGTAAGTTTCCTGAAGAGTCATTGTTTATCTGAAATCCTAATTTGACTAGACATTCTGTGTTTTTATTTGCTAAACCTGGCAACCCTGGGATGGAGGTCGTCTAGAAACAACCTGTGCATCCTGGCCGAAGGCAGACCATGCTGGGATCCTAAGAGAGAGTGGCAGGTTGCTTTGCCGAGGCTGGTGCCTCACCTCTCCTACCCTGCATGTGTCACTCCCTCATTAGAGATGGGCTCTGACACCTGTCCCTGTGAGGCGAGGTTTGGGGGGCGTGTACCTGCTTATAACCAGTGGCAGAAATGGCACGGTGTGACATCGGGGGCAACGCAGATGCCGTGTCGTGGCTGGGACACTGGTTTCTGGACCCCTGAGCCACCATGTAGGAAATTCAAATATCCTGAGGCAGCCATACTGTCAGGAAGCCTGGGTCCGGGACAGGCCACCTACAGGTGATCCAGACGAGATCTAGGGAATTTCCACCACCAACAGTCATCCACATAAGGAAAGAGGCCTTCAGATGACACAAGCCCCCTGCCACTGAGCCAACCCCATCTTTGTAGTCTCCCAATAAGACAGCATGGAGCAGAGACACGCTGTCCCTGACGTGGCCTGCAAGGATGTCTGAGAGCATAATGGAACAGCTTTTGCAGACCCCCGAGCTCTGGCGTGGGGGATGTCTGCTGCACAGCGGAACAAGGGGTCAACCAGGCCTTCAGTCACGTCCCGCTTTGCTCCAGCTCTAGTTACTTTTCTCCCGCCCCCACTTCGTTCTGGATGAGGCCATGGTGGGCAGAACCACCGGCCCCCAGAGATGCCCTGAAACCCAGAACCAGTGCCTTTGTCAGCTTGTGTGGAAGGAGGATTACAGAAGGACCGAGGACTGTTCAGCTGATACATAAATTCAGTGAGGCCACATGACACAAAAATCAATGTACAGAAACCTGTTGCATGTCTATACACTAATAATGAAACAGCAGAAGGAGAAATCAAGAAAACAATTCCATTTGCAACTGCACCAAATATAATAAAACACCTAGGAATAAACTATCCAAACAGGTGAAAGACCTATACTCTGAAAACACTGAGGAAAGAAACTGAGGACGACACAAAGAAATGGGAAAATATCCCATGCTCATGGGCAAAATGTCTATACTACCCAGGGCAGTCTGTATCTTAATTTATCACACAGCGGTTTGGGCCATTAGTTTTAGAGATATGCCAGAGGCTTTAAAATAATGCAAGAGCTGCGGACTTCAAGTTTAACATGGCAGAGCTTGAGGAGAGGGCGATAAAGAATCCCCTTGGCCATTTTTCCGCCGTCCCCGTGCAGACACGCTAGGTCCCCGGTGATACTCAAAGCGTGCGAGAAAGAAGGTGGCACTTGGGGAGGAGAAAAATGTAAAACAGAACCAAAAATAAAGGCATTTGTCAGCCCTGATGACTTTATCACCTTAATAAGTAATGATGTCTCTGTGCCGCGGTCCCCACGTGTGGCCACATCTCCCCGGTGGCAGCAAGAGGTGAGGGGCGACAGGAACGCGACACAGAAGGCCACTGAACCACACGGGGTGGGAGTTTCACCTTTTTGGTGGTCTCCTATCCCCTCTTCCTATACGCAGGACAAAGTCTCGTTTCACTGCCAACACGTCTCAGATGCTCGCCGATGTCCTTCACCACAAAAAGGGACATCCGGCCCGGAGTCCCTGGCAGGTCACCAACTCCGGGAAGCATTCTGCCATTTGGTCCACCTTGCCCTGTTCTCTTCAGAGCTCCTTCCCTTCAGGGCAAGTGCTGCTGATTTTCCAGGAAGTTGTGCTGTAAGGCTGTGGCCCAGGACCAGGTGCAGTGATTCACCTGCTCATTAACATTTGAGAAGCACCTGTCTAAAGGAGGAGCCGGCACATTTTCTGCCAAGGACCTGGGAGTCAACACTCAGCCTCTGCGGGCCATCTGGCTTCTGTCCCATCTGCTCAGCTCTGTCCCTGTGGTCTGAAAACAGCCACGGACAGTACGTGCATGGCTGAACTCCTACAAAAGTTTATTTCTAAGAAGAGACAATGGGCCAGCTTTGTTCTGCAGGCTCTAGTTTGCTGACCTCTGGTCTGAAGTTGTCTCTGCAAAATCAATGTATTTTTGTTTTTGTTTTTGTTTTTGTTTTTTTACTGTGTATTTTGTAGAAGAAAATGTGAAGCAAATAGTATCCCAGGAATACTCTGCTGTCCAGTGGTGTGCTGCTAAATGTTTAACAACTGGTGGTCCAGACGTTAAAAAAGCCCCACTTGTAGCAACTACAGATTCCCTGGGGATAAATATTCCCACCATAGCCAATTTCCAGCTATGCACATATATCACTGAACACTAATCTATTAGGGCTCTCCAGACAAGCACACCGGTATTTATACATAAAATGTATTTATCCCATTATACCTTTACACTTATCCTATTATTTATCCTACTTAGGAGATTTAGGAGAAATTGGCTCATGTGGTTATGGAGGCTGAGAATCCCCACAACCTGCCACCTGCAAGCTGGTGACCCAGACAAGCCCATGGGGTAGTTCCAATCTGAGCCTGAAGGTCTGAGAACCAGGAGATCCAAAGGTGTAACTTCCAGTCCAAGAGGAGAAGAGCCAAAGACTCCCCAGCTCAGTCAGGCAGAGAGAGAAATCCACCCTCCACCTTTTTGGCCTACCCAGACCCTCCAAAAACTGTGCAATGTCCATCCAAATTGAGGTGACCACTTGCTACATTCAGTTTAAGGATCCACATGCTAATCTCTTCTGGAAACCCTCTCCCAGACACACCTGGAAGTATGTGCCAGTTATCCGGGCCCCTGAGGCCCAGTCAGGTGGATATAAATGCACAATCACGGCAGAATCAGGAAGGGACGTGCACAATCAGCTCTCTCGAGCAGTGCAAAAACCTTGAAGGTGCATCTACTGGGTGGGGTGGGGTATGTCCAGCACATCTCGTCCACCTGGAGCCTCAGAATTGACCTCATTTGGAAACAGGGTCTTTGCAGATGTAACCAGGTGACGATGAGGTCATAGTGATCTGAGGTGGGGACTAATCCAAAGCCTGGTGTCCTTCTGAGAAGGGTAAAGTTTGGACACCAAGGCACACAGAAGGAAGATGTGAGGACGGTGAGGGTTGTCTGCCCAGTAAGCGGTAGCTGCATACTCATGCGGCAGGACTCAGGGGTGTGTGGATATGGCGGAGTCTGGGAAACACAGTGCTAGGTCACACAGGCAGTCAGTGTCACGATGGACATTTAAGCTCAGACGTGCCCCTTACAAGAGACCACATCCTTAGCTCTTTGACTATGTGGCTTCTCAGAGGGGAATGCAAAAATCTCCATTAGATTATTTTTTGTGAATTGAGATTTGTTGGCAATTTCCTTCAGCATGTCCTGAAATCACCCAGCAGGTGGAAGTCTCCTTCCTGACCCCTGGCAGCACATTTGCCTTGACCGGCCTTCTGTCTAGAATATTGCAGTTGCCATAATTACAAAGGTAAAGCCGCAGCGCCTATAAAACCTGGAGCATCTGCTGACCTGAGCTCACCTGACAGCTGTCTCCATGAGCACATAAACACACCTCTGGGCCACCGCTGCTGCCCTGTATCTCTGAGCACACACTAAGGCATCAACACAGATGTCGAATGACCACGCCGACCACCAATCTTGTCTGGGAAGACATCCATGAGAAATCCAACATTTGGACAGACAAACTGCGATCATCCAAGTGGGAAGCCCACAGGACAGAGAAGGCAAAATGGGCAGGCGTGGGCAGGCGTGGCCCTTCGAGACACTATCCCACGGCACTGGGGTTGGCTGCCACCCGCAAGTGTCCACATGCAGCCAGAGTGCCCTCCACCTCTCTGTGTGGTGTCCTGCCTTTCGTTGGGGTGGCCACTACATCACAACTGACCAGGAACAAAGCATGGATATTCCCATAAGCAAAGCCGCTGCCTGGTCTGTGGGTTGGGATAGACTTTGTGGATAGAAAAGTGGAAGATCGTATATGAGGATCAGCGTGTTTTCTACAGAGGAGGCACAGGCACAGACGAGACCCCCAGTGCCAGCCCCATGCCTGCCAGATGGGCCTTCTTCCAGTCCCTGCATCTTTTACTGGGTTCCCAACCCTGGGCCTAGCACTGTGCTTGGCAATGGGGGGCCTGCAGGCCTCTTTCAGCGTGGTGGTTAGTTCTGGTGAGGACAACCAACAAGAGTGACCAGCCAGAGCAGGCATGTGAAGTGGCCACACTCGTGATCAGTGCCACACCGGACAGCACGTAGGACGCCACATGGGATGCCACACAGGACAGAGTAACAGAATCAAAGGGAAGGCCAAATTAGGGGTGGGGTGGGGGCAGGAGGGCCTCTCAGGGGAGATAAAACCAAGCTGAGACCAGAGAGAAGGTGCAGCTGGGCGAATAGAATAGGACCTTCTATAAGCAGGCGCAGCATGACCAAAGGCCCCGTGGTGTGTGTGTTGCGGGGATACACCTGGTCTGCAAGAGACCTGGAGGGCAGCCAGTGTGGCCGCAGCATGGGGTGGGGGATGATCTAAGGCCGGACACCACAGTGGGGCGGTCACTGTGACCGAGGGCCTATGAGCGGGACACGGAGATACCATTTGGCGAGGGCCCAGCTTTGACAGGAGTCCTGGGGAGTAAAAGGGGAAGGCACGTGCGATGCTTTTCACGCTGTCCGCAAAACTCTCGTTTGCAAGGATCCTGCGGTATGTGCATCCGAGCCTGGCTGGCTGTGTCCTGTGTTGGCCATGGCCTCCTCAGCGGTCCTCAGGCAGGGCTCTGTTTTTCCTGAGCTGCTGCTCATCAGCATGAACTCCCCTCTCCGGCTTGCTCCACCTCATCTGTTCCCACTTTCCCCAAGTCACCGGAGCTGGGGCTGGAAACGGAGGACAGCAGAGAGAACCACCTGGTATGGAGGAAAGTTCCAGAACTGCCTGTGGATTAGTTTCCCCTTTCCAGGTTTTGTACCTTAGAAATTCATCATTCCCTTCTTCCCCTTTCGGGTGACAGACAGTTCTCTCATGTGCTGCTGAGAAGATAATTCGGAATTCTGTGCATTCTAATGCGGTTCAAAATGTCTGTGTCTAACATTTGAAAATAGCTCTGGGCGTTAAATGGTGGCAGCTAGAAAGTTTCTGGAACCGGTGTCTCATCCTCTCCTGGTCTGCAAGCCGCTGCATCAGTGTGTCTGTCTGCATCTGCATGAACAGCGGGCTCCTTCTGCAGCAGCTTGCGGGGCAGGGCCCTTGGGGTGGTTTGGGATGTAGGGAGCGGGTGCGCGGGGGCTCTCACTGGGTCATGTGCACGCTGCATGCCCGTGTGCTAAGCACCACGCTGGGCACCAAGTTCACAGCAGGGAAGGGGCCTGGCCAGGCCCTGTGCTCTAGAAGCTCAGTCTGACGGGGACACGCTTTAGGGGAGGTCGCTCACAGTCCCCCTGGTGAGGGGCTCCTGTCCCAGCCTCACTCAGGGAAGCCGCGAAAAATCTGGACTGAAAGTGGCTCAAAGACCAGTGTGAGTGAACAGCAACAAGGGAGGGGAGACAGGGAGGTGGAGAGGCCGCTGGTACGAAGTCTGAGGTTGGAAATCCCGGGGCCCAGAGTGATGCAGCATCCGTGCGTGAGCGCCTGGTGCAGATGTGTGGAGGAGGGCAGCAAGCCAGCTGTGGGATCTCAGAGACATGAAGGCCCGGTTGGGTGGACAAAGCTGGGGTACGGAGGGGAGACCCGGGGAGCACCAGTCACGAGATCAATGTCCACACCCACCTCCTCGGTACACCTTGGACAGGTGGGCAGGTGAGCAGCTGGACAGATGAGTCTGAAGTCCTGTACCAAACACAAGGCTCAGAATGCTATGGCCCAGCCCCCCACTGCAGCTTCTTGTAATTGCTATTTCTGCTTCCTCTGTGACTCCCAGCCATGAGGACTGGCTTCTGGTCAGTTGAATTCTAAACTCCCGCCAGCCCCGGGACCTTTGCTCATGTCTTTCCCTCTGCCCAAAACAATCGTTCTTTCTCTCCCTCTGAGCAGTCATCACCAACTCCAGGAAGGCTTCCCTGCCCTCTCCCTCTCAAGACTAACTCAAATCCTCCTATCATTCACTCTTGCAGCCTTCAAACTTTACGTGAAATTATATTCGTAAAACCCGTTACCTGCCTTCTCTATTAAATTCCATCTCTCTGAAGAGAGACAGGTGTCACATCTAGTTTTGCTCAACGTGCAATCTACAGCACAGGAGTGAAATCAGCACTATTTAGCAGGCAAATGTGTTGACCAGTGATGCTCTGACAAACCAGCCCACGGGGAGAGTGAGGTACCCACCCTATAGTGGGTGTGTTTCCTCTGGACCCTGGTGGGTGGAGGGGAGAGGCAAAACTGCCTTCAATCACCAGAAAAAGTCCCAACAACCCCCTTCTCTGGCATCCAGGCTTCCGCTGATCTCTTCCCATCCCCTGGACTAGGACCATTTCACTGAATCTGGAAAAACTAAGTCACACAGTTTGGCATTTTCTCCGTAAACCAAGAGGAGATGAAAAATTTGGACTGAACATGTCTTGTAAACAGCTTTCAGTGTGAAAACTCAACATCAAAATGTAGAGACTACCGGCTCCCCCCAGCTCCTCGGGCACGGGCTTCCTCATCACATTTGGGGAACATTTCCACCGGTGCCAGGGGCTGGGACACTCGAACCACAGCCAACGCAGAGCACGTCTGTCCCTCCATGGCTGACGTCTTTATTCCACCCGTTCTTGCCCAACCTCCCAGGGGGCAGCTCCGAGAAAGGGCTCTTCAGCCAGTGTCCACCCCTGCTCCAAAGGGAACTTCCAGGATTTGGACTGAACATCGGGAACCAGACTACCTGATCCAGGTCTGCCGTAAGCCTGGAGTCACCTGTGTTTCCAAATTCAAGCCAAAGGAGTTACACTGCACTGCCAAGGCCTGCCAAGCGTTTGTACCGGAGCCCGGCCCGGTGTGCAAACCTGCCTGGTGCGTGTCTGGGCATCGCGATGTGCCAGAGACAGGAAGAGCCATGGAAATACCCAGAATGAGGAACAGTTGAATGCAGGATGCTCCAGCCAGGGACTGCCAGGCCACTTCTGAGAATCATGCCCCCAGAGGGCAAAAAGGGGAGGCACAGGGGCTTAGAGACACGGCCCAGCCCCCTGGCCCACTCTCCGCCTCCAGCCCTCCACTCAGCTCAGGAGGGCCTCCACCAGGCTTTGTTGCACCGGGAGCTCGAGGGGCAAGAGTGGACACCAATGGGTCTAATCCCGAATGCCCTTGATGGCCGAGACGCCTTCATTACCCCAAAGAAATTGGGGGTGCCACTGTCCAGACTGTCCAGAGAAGAGGACTCAGTGCGGAAAGGGTAAGAAGGAAATATCCACCATGAAAATCAAGTCAAAGTTCTCTCACAACACGGGTTTCCCAGCAATTCTCAATAGGATCTTGACACAGGGCTATAAAATAATATCCAGGCAACAATTTTACACCTTCCGTATTTCTCCTATTTCAGATCTAATTGATGTTTCAGAAAAGACAAGACTCTTTTAAGGGGTGGTGTCGGACAGGCGCTTTCCTAGGAGAAACAGAAGAAACTCCACCAGGATCTAGGCACAGGGACACATCCCTGGGCAGGAAGGGACCTCAGATGCTGCACAGACAGCAGTCACACTTGGCAGCATAAAAAATGAGAAATTTTACATAGCAAATGCCTTTGCAAACACATCAACAGGTAAATGAAAGCCTTGTGGGTTTTATTTTGTTTTAATTTTTTAATACTTATTTATTTATTTTTGAGAGAGAGAGACAGAGTGTGAGCAAGGGAGGGGCAGAGAGAGGTGGAGACACAGAATGTGAAGCAGGCTCCAGGCTCTGAGCTGTCAGCACAGAGCACAACACGGGGCTCAAACCCACCAGCTGTGAGATCACGCATGGCCTGAGCCCCCCAGGTGCCCCTAAATGAAGTCTTTGTAAAAAAAATAAATACGGATCTTCCTGGACTCACGATGGGGTTGTATCCCTATCAACCCATCCTTCTTTGAAAACATCATTAAGTCTAAAATGCATGCATACGCCTGACCTCCCACACCTCAGAGCTCAGTCCAGCCTGCCTTCCATATGCAAGAACAGTCCTGTGAGCCCACGGCTGGGCCGGACCGTTCATCCTAAATCCTATTGGATCAAGGAGTGCTGACTGCCTCGTGGAATGTACCAAATACTGTCCTGAAGTGGGAGCCAGAGGGACGCCTGGGTGCAGAGTGGCCACCAGCGTATGGGTTGGTGACACTTGTGGTCATGTGGCTAACGGGAGCCCGCGCTGCCGCACATCATAGGAGATGATCGGACCACACATCACTAACCCAGGAAGAGGTCCAAACCCGCAATCCCAAAGACGCTTTCCACTGAGTGCATGTTGCCTTCACGCCACGGAAAAGACGAAAAACGGTTAGGTCAAACCATCGGCAGTCTGGAGCCATCCACATTTGCAGCAGATAAGAAGCAATGGGTGAACAGCTCCAACACGCACAGACCTCTGACAGAAAGGACAAGAAGAAACAACCCAGCCATTAGTCAATGAACAAAAGGATGTGCACAGTCAGTAAACCTCAAGAGCATCGCCAACCGACCAACAAACGTGAAAACAATTCTCAAACTCACTGGTCTTCAGGAAACGCTCATTAAAGCCACAGGAGTCATCACTGTACCCTCAGCACACCGGCAATGGTTTAGTGGAGTAGCCGCACCCAGAGCCGATGGAGACCCAGGCGGAAATATCACCAAGGGCTCTGCGTGGCTGGGGGCAGGTGCACCCCGGTCCCTGCAAGAACCTGCGGCTATTGGCTCCACAAGACGAGTGTGACGGTGGAAGCCGCCCTTCCCACCGCCCCACCAGCAACGCGGACCGCTCATCTCTTAACCTTTCATTCGGGAGAGCCTTCTTCGGCATATTTTGGGCACTCACGCAAACCTGTCGAATGACACACATGGCATGTCACAGGCTACAAGCTGCTCGGTGATACCGAGGAAGGTTCCAGAAGAAAGTCATTCCCGCTCGCCGCTGATGCCACCACGCTCCCCATCTTGTAAGCAGTCGTGCAGGAGCACTGGATGGTTGCTCAGGGCCTCCCCCTGACTTAAGGAACCTGGGAGTCTAGCCAAAGACGGGCCCCCCAAGGTCCTCCCAGGAACTCTCACCTCCTCGCCACCTCTGCCAGCAGGACACAAGGAGATGAAAGATGTGTCATCGTCGAGGCACCTGGAGGTCTCAGTTGGTTGAGCGTCCGCCTCTTGGCTTCGGCTCCGGTCATGATCCCAGGGTCGTGTGATCCAGCCCCGTTATCGGGCTCCATGAGCCTGCTTAAGATTCTCACCTTCTGTCTGCCCTCTTCCCCACTCAAAGTCTCTAAAAATAAAAAGTGAAATTAAAATTTTTTTATAAGATGATGTGTAGCAGGCTCTCTTTCTCTCCACTGGCTGTTCCTCATCCACTTGGAGTACGGTGATTTCAATCCCCGGGCTTCTAACCCTGCTTTGTCCTCACGACTTTTGGCTTCTCCTCACCTTTAAATTTCTCAAAGACACAGCACCAGCTTACTGTCTGAGTTCTTTCTGTTCATGCGTCCACCACTCTTCATGCCCCGGCTTCCTCTCTCTGTAACTCAGGGAGGCTCTCAGGACTACTGCCAGAAAGTCCTTGTGGCCCTCAGCCAATGCTATCCCTGGTTGGTTTCTTTCACCTTCAAAGCATCTGATCTAATAGGAAGGGTTCTTTATCACACATCACACCTGGAGCTTGGTGGGTGCCAGACCCGTGTCTGTGGGCCAGATGAAAAACTGAACAGAGCAGTAAGTATGTGGATGGGAAGGAGTCGGAAAGTCCCCCAAGAAGGCCCTAGCTGTATTTCCTTGATTTAAGGCAGAACAGAGGGGAATATGTGGCGTCTCTCTTTTTTAAAATTGACGTTAAAAAAATATCTTTACAATCCTTCCCATGGCTCCCCCAAAAGGGGGGAATGGGGAGAACTGTGCGCTCAGCTTTACAGAAAGTAAAAGTGTTCCTGTTACATACCACTGCAGATTTCACAACTAGGCTTGGGCACATTTGCTCTGGCTACCATTTACTGGAAGAAAAGCTGCTCCAGGAGAAGCCATAAAAACCGAGTGGATGGCGAGGTCCCTGCGGCCCGACTGGACCCTTGCACGCCTCCCCCTCCAGACACCATAAGCGGCCGTGTGATCTAGCCTGCACAAGACGTCCATGCGGCATGTGGCCACCTGTCAGCCATGCAAGAAACATGTGTCCTGGACTCACAAGGTGCCCGGCACTGGGAACCAGACAATGAGCTCTTCCGCCCAGACCCCAATGGGCAGAACCACACGACGGAAGAAAGAATGAAGTACAACGTAAGATTGGATGGTGGCAGCAGCCAGAAGAACGAGTCAGCAGGGAAGGGGGTGGGCTGGGCATATGCAGTATTAGACCAGGTGCCCAGAACTGAAGAGGCAAAGGAAGAGGGCAGAGGAGAGGCCCCAGCCCCTCTGGTGACAGGCCCGAGCTCTTGGCCTGCTCCCTCAGGTTCAGAGATGTTGCACCTGGTGTGCCAGTGGCACCTGGGCTTTGGGCCACACTGGTGTAATCACCCCCTCTCCTCCCACGTCATGCTGTCTTGATGACCGGGGCATCTCTGTGCAGCTCTCCAGTGTCCATGGGAACTGTTGCCTCACCTAAAGCTCAGGCAGTGCCTGGGACCTGTCAAATTGCCAGGTGCTTGCCAACTCCTTCCTCCGGGTGACCGACCCTGCCACTTTGTGTTCTACAGAGGGCATACCGACCACAAGGGATCATGACACAGACCATTGGACTCTGGTCTCTATTGCTTCCAGAACCTTCTCAGACAAGAGAGCCAGGCCCCCTGGGCCATGCCCATGTAGACACTTTACTCCCCATGGCTCAGTTCTGCACACAGGGCTTAGATGCAGTGGGTCCCATTTCTATCTTCCCATACACACAACCCCAAAAAGGGGAGGAAAGAGGCCTCAAGTGCCCTGGTCCTGACCTCCCTGTAACCATGCGTACTTTCCTCAAATATAGAAATACCCAGTCGTCACAGCCACAGAATGGAAGGTAAGCTTCCAGAGGGGATGAAGGGGACGGAGAGAGCCTGCCCCCCCTGTGTGCAAGGGTGGGAAGTGTGGGTGCAGACAGCCCGCACTCCAGGTCTATGCTCCGCTCTTAGACAAGGTGCCCGGTAGCCTAATAGAAGCAGAAACCAGGGCCGTTTAGCCATCCCAAGTGGTGGAGCTCCTGGAATGCTATCAACAGGTGTCAAACAGAAGGAGGGAGGATGCAAAACAAGGAGCTGGAGGAGTGTCAATCTTCCTGCTGACAACAGCCGACCCAGAAAACCAGGACAGACGCTCGCGGGTCTGCCAATACGTTAGTCAGACATAACTTATCCTCGGGTCGTGAAAGCTGGGGGGCCGCTCCTTCCATGTCCATGCATAATAAGCCCTGCCAGATGCTCACAGGTGAGGGACTTCCAGCATCCACCTTCCTGGAGACAACAGGTCACTTCCCCAGGTCACTGGTAAGAAAGACCTCCCACCGCCTGGGCACGCATGCCACTCCCTCTCGTATATCCTTTGCTGCTGAGAAATTTAAAAGGAACCCTGGGGCTGCAGAGAGCCTCTCTGAGAAACCAACTCCTGGTGTGGGCCCAATCTTTCCAGGTGTCGAGCATTAATGGGGCAGGCTGAGATGTTGTGAACCTGATCCTCTGAACCTGAGCATTAATGTCGAGCATTAATGGGGAGCTCTGTTCTGGGGGAAAGGTCACCCCGCATCACTTCCTGATTGCCCCCAAGACACATGACAGAGAAGAGCGCTTAGGAAGGTTAGGGCCCTTCCCAGAGGATCCAACCCATCCCAGCTGCGGATAGTCCACTCACACAGAAGCCTATCTGCACTTTGGGTCAGAGAGTCAACCCAAAGGCGAGGTAGATGACCAGCCTGGCCCCAGAGGTGGGCTGCCGTGAGCCCTCCAGGACCGACACATGCCTTGGGGGCACACCTCCCTGCCAGTCTGATGCCGGGGGCTGGGAGCCTTGAGACGGAACCGCTCCCTCTCCCTGAGGCGAGGAATGCGATGTTCGTGAGCATGAGACCTGAGGGCCAGGATGCTGGGTTCAGGTCCTGGCTCCACTGCCTTGCCAAGCCTCAATTTCCCCTCTTTAAACTGGCAATAGTAACATCTGCTCCAGAATATAACTAAATCCGAAAAGAAGGAAGAGTGTGAACCCACCACTGTCCTACTGGTATCGACCGAGCAGACACATGCAGCAGAGGCTCTTCAGCTCTTCCGATAAAGAGGAAAGCCTTAGTTCCATGGTGCTCTAGCTTTGACACCTCACATACACTCATGTATCTTTTCAATAAAGAAAACAGATCTGGGGCTCTGACCCTTTGTTAATTGATGATCTCTAGCCAAAACGTATTTGCTTTTTATTGTATTAATCCCATTATCCCCCATTAATATAAATGATACTAGTTTTCCATGCGTGGTACTGATTCCCTTTAAAATAAATTCACTTCAGTTTAATAAGTTACCTTAAGGAAACTTAAGTGTGTATTACCACATGAAAGAAGCCAATCTGACTCCAATCTATGATGTTCTGGAAAAGGCTACACTAGAGAGACAGTAAACAGATCGGTGGTTTCCAGGGATTTGCGAGATGGATGACAAGGGGGGAGCACAGAGGACTTTCAGGACCGAGAAACCACAGTGTGTGGTGCTATGTTGGCGGGCCGTGCCACCGCACATCAGTCCAGACCCACAGAATGCACACAGCGCCAAGAGTGAATCCTCAGGTGAACGATGGACTTTGGGTGATAATGACTCGTCCACGTGGTTCATGGACTGTAACAAATCCCGTGGGCACGGTGACGACGAGGGAGGCCACGTCAGTGCGGGGAGGGCGGCATATGGAAACGTTTTTGGACCTTCCTCTTGCTCTCGATTTTGCTGTGGACCTAAAACGGCTCTAAAAAATAAAGTCTATTTTTTAAAAAGGCAACTAAGAGGAGACAATGAATAAATAATAAAAAAGGAAATATTTCAAAGTGGAAAACGGTGAAGATGGGCCGTGGTGGCAGGAGACGTGGCCAAACCAAACCACGGAGTAAGGAAGTAAATGACTGAGGTTGGTAAAACACTGCCATCGGCACCTGGCACGTGGGACCCATTGCTGCCCATGCGCACATGAAGGGTGGGAGGGCAGGAGAGAAGGACCTTGAACCACCACCAGGGTACCGCACTGGGTGGAGGCAACCTCCTGCAGGCCCTCCCGACACTGTACACATGCACAAAGCCCCCTGGTGGACCCATAGAAGATTCTGGGTGCAGCATGGCTGGAGGCTGGGTGGGGATGGCAGCACAGTCACCCCCGGCTGCTGGGCCATGTCCATTTTCCTAAGGGCAGCAGGTCAAGGAGGTGCTGGTTTCTACTCGGCAACCATCCAACCTCCAGGAACCTGTCTGGGGTGTTAAGAGGCAGTGCGGTGGTGGCCTCAGAAGCAACACCAGGGACTTTCTCCTTCTGGATGACAGCTAAGGGAGGGGTTTCCTATGGGCACAATGTCCAGAGGTGGCCTCTCAGCCTGAGCTCTGGAGCCTTCCAGGCCACGTTGGTTGGCACTGGCCAGGCAGGCAGCCGTATGGTGCTCGGGGAGATGTCCCCCAGTGTAAGCATCTAGGATCCCAGCCTTGACACTCCTCTTGGCTCAACCAGCAGAGGGGCTCAGTCTGGTCCTTGAATCCTCAGGGGCGTAGCATCACCCCCAGCCTTGGGCATGATGGGCAGATGCAAAGACACACTCTTGCACGATGCATCTGTTCAGGGCAAGGAGCGCTGGGTGACTGACGACACCTGACCTATCCTTCCTCTGCCCCTCCGGAGCTCCCTGCGTATGTTCTCTTAGCCTTCCCAGATCTGTCCTCCAGGAAAACCTATGCCCATAAAACCCCCAGGGGCCTTGTCCTCAACCACATGCTTGCCCAGGTAAAATGGCACTATCTGTGTTCTCCCGCCAGCCCTGTGGGTGGAGTGGAGGAGACCATGGGAACCACTGGACCTCCCCTCGCAATCCCTGTCCTGCCCTCTGCACTTCCCTAAGAAACTGTAAGGCTCCTCTCACCAATTCAAGGGTGAAACTGTTCTCACACTGAAAAGACACGGATAGACACGGTTTCATTGGTGAGAGAGAGGGAGAGAGAAATGAGCCTGGATTGCAAAGGGCCAACCGGAATTTAATTTTTTTTAACGCTATCAGGATAACCTTAGCTCTCCCCGTCTCCACTTCACTCTGATTAACTTTTCTGGGACAAATACATGGAAAGGGCCCACCCCAGGCCCCGCGTAGCCGATCCATTTTCCTGAGGCCACTGAGGCACTGGCTTCAAAGGTCAGGTGCATAATTGTGTCTCCTGAGCCGGGGCCTCTGCTGCTGCTGCAGATGCATTTGTCAAGCGACTCGATGTTACTTATTTCAACTGCCATTTGTCTCTCGCTGCAATTTTCATCCGGAAAGAGCGCCTGACTGTCCACTTTGGTGGGGAACTCAATATACAGTCAATTACTGGAAAGAAAGAAAACGAGGAGCCTCGTGCCTCTCCAGGCCATTTCTTCAAGAAGGCACTTCCAGGCTGCTGGTGCCACGTGGAGTGCTGGCAGGCCCCAACACTGCCTCCAACCAGGGGGCAGCCCACAGGGGCTGCCAGAACCAGCATACCCTGTGCTCCTGGGAGACCCATACAAGATGGAACAAGCGGCAAGAACCTGAAGGATCCTCCTCAGACTCCCATCCTTAATACCCTGTAGCAATTTTACTATTCTATTCTAGTCTAGTCTCGTCTACTCTAGTCTACTTGAGTCTATTCTATTCTATTCTATTCTATTCTATTCTATTCTATTCTATATTATTTTTCTATTCTATTCTATTCTATTCTATTCTATTCTATTCTATTCTATTCTATTCTATTCTAGTCTAGTCTCGTCTAGTCTATTTGAGTCTATTCTATTCTATTCTATTCTATTCTATTCTATTCTATTCTATTCTATTCTATTCTATTCTTTTCTATTCTATTCCAGTCTAGTCTAGTCTAGTCTAGTCTGTTCTAATCTAGTCTAGTCTATTCTAGCCTAGACTAGTTTATTTTACTCCTATTCTATTCTGTTCTATTCTGTTCCATTCCATTCGGTTCTGTTCCGTTCCATTCCATTCCATTCTATTCTATCAGTCTATGTTCCTTCTCTTCACACTCAAGGAACACATGGGTAGAGAAACACAGCTATTGGTTTTCAACATAATTGGACCTGGTTTTGGTATGTGCGTAATACCCTCCTACCCAGCTCTGGGAGGTTTATCTCGAGCTGACCACTGTCTGGTGTAGCCACTGGGAGCTATGCAAATACATTTTCTCACCAGAGAAGCAGCATACTTGTTAATAACAGATACAAAAGGCTGGGCAATCTAGGAAGGAGGCATTCACGGATTGGTTCAGCCTTCCTTCCACTTCTTCTGGATAATGTGATGGGTTTAAATAGTGCTGGCAAGTCCACGTTGCTCGAGTTGTCATTTTAAGGCAGCTTCTTCAGGTAGCAAGCAATTATCCCATCAAAAGGGACCTAATTGTTCTCCATATTTGTCACATAAAAATGGAACTGTGCAGATACCAGGAGTGAAAGACGTCCCTGTATTTTTTTGTTGCTCTGACTGGATATCCCTGATGCTTTAATGCCTCCCCACATAAATCCCTGATGCCCTGTGTAAACATACAACAGAGATGTGGTGTGCGTGGGGGCAGCTGCACAGGGCGGCCTTCCAGACATCCTTGTGCAAGATGGCTCTGCGACAGGGTCCTCCAGGAGCCCTGGTGCTGGGAGACTCTTGGTTCGCTTCATGGTCTCGCGGGGCTCACCACCCCCAGTGGCTGACCCAGCGCCTGGCATACAACAGGTGTGCAGTGAATGTGTGTGAATGAATGAATCAGTCAACAATCCATCACCTGGGCCCCTGGTTTCATTTCAGACGAGGGCCTTAAATGCCACGTGCAATCTGACTGGATGACACACAGAGAAACCAGACTCAGTCTGCAGAGCGTCATGTGATGCCAGTGAGCTCTCTTGGCTGATGTCGGTCAGTTCAGACCCTCTTGGGGACTTTAGACAGGTATTCTAGACTGTACACTCTGTGAGAGCAGGGATGTCCCTTGCCTGGGGAACTCTCCCGGGGAAGTACTAGGGTTGTGTACCAAAACCTAGTTGTGGCACACAACCTAGGGATGATCCCACAGGGTCATACCTGGGCTTTGGTTATTCCAGCCACTCTGTATTATCATCTCTGCCTCCTTCTCCTCCTCTCCCTCCCCCTCCCCCACCCCTCTGCCTCCTCCTCCTTCTCCTTCCCCTCTTCCTCCCCCTTCCCCACTCCCCTCCTCCTTCCCCTCTTCCTCCTCCTCCCTCTCACCTTCTCCTTCTTCCTTTTACTAAATTTTTTTAACATTTATTCAATTTTGAGAGACAGGCAGAACATGTGCAGGGGAGGGGCAGAGAGAGGGGGAGACACAGAATCCAAAGCAGCTTCCAGGCTCCTAGCAATCAGCACAGAGCCCGACATGGGGTCTGAACTCATGAACTGTGAGATCATGACCTGAGCCGAACTTGGTTGCTTAAGTGACGGAGCCACCCAGGCACCTCCTTCCCCTTCCTCTTCCCCTTCCCCTCCTCATTCTCCTTTACCTTCTCCTCCCCCTCCTCCTTTTTTGAGACAGTGAGAGGAAGCAGGAAAGGGAGAGAGAGAGGGAGAGAGAGAATGGCAAGCAGCCTCTTCGTCAATGAAGAGCCTGACACAGGGCTCGATCCATGAACTGTGAGATCACGACCTAAGATGATTTCAAGAGTCAAGACGGTCAACTGACTGAGACACATGGGTGCCCGACTCACTATCTTTGAGGCGTAAGTTACTTCCCTAAACCAGAATGGAATCGTAGACATTTCATCCATCTGGTATTCTCTCCCTCCTGGCAATCTTCCTTCACATCCACCAAGGTCCTAGCCTAGGAGGCCTTCCCCAGTGACGATGACGTGATACAGGGATGTGCCTGCTCTGGCATCAGAGGGACAGGGCCAGAACACTAAGAACCTGCTTTGTCCATGGGGCTTGCTCCATTTGTGAAGGTGCCCGCTTGCATTCAACCCCCAGCTCTCAGTGTCTCCAGCTGCAGGAGCCCCTGGCACCACACGGCAGACCAGCCCCTCACTCACACAGTCACATGACCGGCCGAGGGAGAAAAGAGCCCTCAGAGGATTGGAAGCAGGGTGACATCGCCCTACTGGGCGTTAGCATGTTCCCACTGGCCGTCGTGTAGACACTGAAATGGGGTAAGGGTGGGCAGGATGGAAGTTCAGCAGCCACGGCAGTTCCTCAGGCGCCCACGTGGTGTTGGCTACAAGCTACCTATCTATGTCAGCTGGCTTCTGGATGTATTTGGAAGGTGTTGCTGAAAGGCACGGTGATAGATTACGTGTGAGATGTAGGAAAAGAGGAGCCGGGATGACACGGTGATCCAGCTGGAGCACCTGGACAGACACTGTTGAAATCCATGAGGATGGGAAAGACTTCGCAGAGAAAGCTTCGGAGGCGGGAGCTGAGCTCCCCACGCATCAAGTGTGAGATGGTCTCCTGACGTCAAAGTAGAGACACGCCGGTGGCACTCAACTCTCAAGCGAGGGAGTGAGTGCAGAGAGAGGAGGTCCTCAGGCTTAGCACAAGGCCCTCCCCACCCAATGCTCAGGGACGGGGATGCCTGACCATCTGAAAGGCCCTGTGGCTCCTTCCCTGAACTCAGCTGCTCTCACAAAGGCACCGCAAAGCCACCCAAAGGAGAGGAAACAAGCATCATGAAAATGCATCCTTTCCTCTGCTGCCACATCTCTAAATTAAATTTCAAGGACTCGCCAAGAAAATGTGCTCCTTTATATGTTTCCATAAATCGCTCATTTCGATGCTGTATGTCTCTTTTTATTATTACAGAAGGAGCTAAAAAAAAAAGTTAAATAATCTACATGAGCAATATTTTACCTTTTAAAAGATATTGCCTTCTAACTAGACGGAGTGCAATGAGCTTTGCAAGCAAAGCATCCCCACGCTTGGTGTGTGAGCATCCAGGTGGCCGCTGTGTGAGACCCTGCGTCTTCATGTCGAGGGGCCAGCTGACAGCTCTCTGGGACCCTAAGGAGACCTGACCAGCAGGTAACTGCTGCTTATGCCTCAGTTTCTGTCTACACTTCTTTTTCTCTCTTGGAAGTGAGTTCCCATGTTTTCAGGATTATTTTGTGTACACTGACTGAACAGAAGGTCACGTTTAGAGTTACCGTCTTTGGAACAGAGAGAGAAATACACACGCATGTGCGTATGTGTGACAAAAGTAACCCCTCTTTTATACGCTTCCTCCACTGAAGAGTAACAACAAAACTGGAGTGCTTCCTCCTGAGGATGTGTCAGGCGCTGTGGAGACACTGACATGCCATCCCACAGGTATCACTGTTCTGGGATCTCTGGTCTGGGGATGACATCCTGGATGTTGGAGAGACCTGGGTCCCTGTGAGCTCCCGCCATCACAGTGCCTCCCAGAAGACTCCCTCTCAAACGGGACCAAAAACGTCCTATGAAGTGGACCATTTTTTTTTTTTTTTAATTTGGAAAGAGGGAGCATGAGCAGAAGAGGGGTGGAGGGGGAAGGAAGAGAGAAGGAGAGACAGGGAGAGAGAGGAGGGAGAGAAAGAGAGAGGATGAGGGAGAGAGAGGGAGGGAGAGGGAGGGGAGAGGGACAGAGAGAGAGACAGAGACAGAGAGAGAGAGAGAGAGAGAGAGAGAGAGAGAGAGAGAGAATCCCAAGCAGGATCCACTCCACAGTCAGGACGAAGCCTGACGCAGGCCTCGATTTCACAGTCCTGGGATCATGACCTGAGCCAAAGTCAAGAAGAGTCAGATGCTAAACCGACTGAGCCACACAGGCTCAGTCTTGTGAAGTGGACAGTCATTACCACCGATGATGCCTTAAACATCTCAACACAAAACGCTTAGACATATGCTCACTTACTGTCTGGTCACCACTGGGAAAACACCCCCCCCCTGCCCTCTGGTTTCTGACTCACAGCTACCATGCCCGCAGCGCACATCCCACCCACCTAACGTGCTGTGAGGACGCAGGCAATTTGAAGCGCCCGCAGGTATCACCATCAGTCAGAATTGTGACTCCTTCCTTCAATCCTTTATTGCTGATTCATGGAACCTGAATTTGAAAGAAAAATTTTACTACCTTGCCCATTTTAAGTGTTTCCAAAAATTCGACTGTTTTTATAGAAACAAACGTCTTCTTCCTGTTCGCACTGAAATGCCATTGTTTCATGTAATATTTAGTCACGTGATGTAATTACACGAACTGGTGCAATTGGCATAAACAGATGTGGGAACAGACTTAATTGGCTCTTAGCGCACACACAAGGCCAGAGCCGGAGACGCACCTGAGGATCGCAGGGAAAGGTGGCTTGCAGCCTGCATGTGGTCAACCTTCACCACCTGGACAGAATCTGTTCATCCCACAAATCGGTAAATGGGGGCAGACACAGACAGATGGCTTTTCTCTGGCCAGTGCTCCCTCCAAGGCTGCAGCGTCCACCTAGCACCTCACCTGGCATAAAGTGGGCCCGTGATCCCCAGAAGGCAAGAGAACATGGAAGGACATGAGTGTCTGCGGGCCACCCATGGGGTCGGAGAGGTCAGGCGGGGGTGATGGGGCTGCTGTGCAGGGCTTGGGACAGAGACCTGTCTGAGAGCCCCAGCCTCAGGCAAGGAGCTCCGAGCCCCTCAGTCCTGGTGCTCTGTTGGGCGAATGTCCCAGGTCAGGTGCATGGGTTCCTCCCCTGGGAAGAGAGGAAGATTCTGCTGCTTCCTCCAGTCTGGCATCTGAGCAGCTCCAGTGAGGCCACAGATGATAGAGGAGGCCAGTGGTGCATTCGTCCCCTGGTACAATCCTCCTGGGCTCTGCCCACCTCTCTGCTGACAGCAGGTGGTGGTTAGCTCTGAGACTTGGTGCTGCAGGAGCACACTGGCCAGGGGCAGGACAGCCGAGCCTCTCCAGAGGGAAAGCATACTCTACCCGGGAAAACTTCTGCTCCCGAGAAACCCACAATGCAGATGCCAAAAGAAAAGTTCAACCCAGGCTGAGGGGACTGAGGCAGGGAGCCCGTGTTCGCTTGGCAGGCCCGGCGGCAGTGCCCCTGGCCCCTTCTCGCCTGCCCCGTCATGAAGACTCTCCCTTCCATCTGTTCTGTTTTAAACAAAGGGTCAGAGGGCTTCCCAAACCCTCTCCCAGGAAACAATAGTTACCATACAGGAACAGATAATATTCCTCGAGCACTCAGTGGTGCCAGGCATTGTGCTGAGAGATTTGACTGAAGGCTCTCTGCAGAGAGTGAACGGTGCCCCCTCGCCCCCAATTACATTTGCATCCTGGAAGCTGTGAATGTCACCTCCTCTGGAAAAGGGTCTTTGCAGATGGAGTTATGTGAAGGGTCTCGAGATGAGCTCATGCCAGATGTGACACAGTGGTGTCCTTATAAAAGACCAAAGAGGAGACGACGTACAGCGGAGGTGATGTGAAGAGGAGGCAGAGGTCAGAGTGACGCCACAATCCGAGGATGGCCGAGGCAAACAGAATCACTCTGCAAAGCACCTTGTGCAGGAAGGGCTGGCTCACAGCTATGGTCTTACCATCACTTGTCTCCCATCAGGGACCTCAGCTGCTTCTGAGACCCAGGCCTGGCCCTTGCTCATTAGGGATTACAGTCACAGCAGGAATAGTGGGATAATGCCCAGCACTGGGGTTGGGGACTGGTGGTGAGCCAAACGCCCACCAACCGCCAAACCTCTGAGTGCTTTCTCTTTGCTTATTAGTTCGGACTTTTCTTTCCATAATGACTGAATCAAGCTCAGTCAACAGTTATGCTTTTTCAGGATATTTATCTTAAAACACCCTGAGAGAAAAGGCACGGGGTCTGCACCACACGCTTAGGTCTTTGCACAGATGGCGGGGGGCTCCAGTCTGAGACGCTGTCATGCTGACTCCATTGCTTTCTCAGTAAATTTGCTTCCAGGGGAGTAGGTGTGAGCGCCAGGGGTCCCACTCTGAGCGAAATGTCCCTAAGTGTGCTCTTTGCTCTCAGCTCGTGTTCACAGACACCTGTTGTTCTCACGTAAGTATTCAAGGTCACGCACCCTCTCTCTGCATTTTTGGTGGATGTGTGCCAACAGCTGAGAGCCTCCTGATGGCTGCAGGAATGAACGGAAGGTCTGTTGATTGCAAAGATACATCTTTTTGCGAAACCAGGTCTGTGGTTCTTTTAAGGCCGTTACTGAATGGAGATGTGTTTGCCGTTCACTAGGGTGTCAGACGCGGAACGTGCGACAGCAATCAGTTAACATGTTTATCTCACTTGAGAGTACACAAAAGAATTAAGAACGGCCATTTTTTCAGGAGGAACAAATGGCATTAGTGCTCCTAAATACAATCATAAGGGTGGCCCCTGGGTGGCTCAATAGGCTAAGTATCTGACTCTTGATTTCAGCTCAGGTCGTGGTCTCATGGTTGTGAAACAGAGGCCTTGTGGGGCGTTATGCTGAGCGTGAATCATGCCTGGGATTCCCTCTCTCTCTCTCTGCCCCTCCCCTGCTCACATGCCTGTGTGCTCTCTCTCCCTCTCTCAAATACATACATACATACATACGTACATACATACATACATACATACATACAAACATACATACATACATACAGTAAAATAAAATAATTAAGTAAAATGAAGTAAAAAAATAAAATAAAAACTACAGTAATAACAGTTACAACGTCTGGGGTACACTGAGTCCTCGGTTGGTGCTGGACGCTGTGCACACAGCCCCTCAGCTCCTCTTGTGAAACCACAGTCCAAGGAGCCACTGTATCTGCCTGAGTCGCCTGCTCACAGACATAGCCTGGGTCCACGGGCCCAGCTTGGGCTGACCCATGGCCAACTCTCCCATGCCTGCTGCACCATCTGACTGTTTTCAGACATGGTCAACTGCGATTGAACGGAACACCCTACATAAATACTTAGTCATGGGACTTTAAGTTCAAGTTTTGTTGGTCATTTTCCCCTGCTTGATGCATTTTTCAGTATTTTCCCCTTAGACAAGTGTACGCCTTGTTGTTGAACAATTAAATGTGCTTACGAATTTATGACTCCTCGCAGGAACATGTGTTGAGAGCCGTGTGTGTGCGTGCTATTTCTAGAGGTTGAGTGTAGCATGCCAAACCCACGTGCTTCTCTCCTACGAGATTCTTGTGACCAAAGTCCAGAAACTCAGATGCAGGACAGCGCAGCCAGAGAGGAATCCCGTCGGGCCAGCGTGCTGGCCCCAGGGCTCTCCTCTGTGCCTGAGCCAGCCCGGCCTTCCCGCAGCTCAGGAAACTGCCCGCTGAGGTAACAGGAGGAACATGCTCATGGGCTCACTGAGCTCCCCCTGCGTACCCCTTCCTGGGAGGGCTCTGGGGGCATAAACAGCTCCTGAGTCATGGCCCCTTCCGCAGAGGGCACACACAGCAGCTGAGGGGTAAGACGCAGACAAAGGGTAGGGCTGAGCCATGTGGGGCTAGGATATCAATGACACAAAGACCTGTTAGCCTCCAATTGTTTGCTGCGTGATGAGCCCCTCACCCCATGTCACCTCCCTTTATCTCACTTTGATCTCAGAACAACCCCGTTAGGAGGTGATTAGTTGTGCCCCTTTCACAGCTGAGGACACGAGGCTTAGAGAGCTAAGCAACCTGCTCCAGATCTGCCATCCAGCTTCCCCGCCGCATAGCCGAATTCAGACACGGGCCTGAGCAAATGGGCCACATACAGCCAACAACACGCCATGCAGCCAAGGGGTCACACGGCCACGCGGGGCAGTGCAGAGAGATGCGGTCCCTCTGGGTCTGGCAGAGCATCTCAGCGAACACCGGAGAAGATGGGGTGAGTGACCCCGAGTGACAATACCGCACACCAGTCCTCTCCCCACTCACGGGCTGTCTAGCCCTTGCCTTCCGGCTGCCCTCAAATCCTTCATCATTTCTCTGTAAACCGTCCACCCCAGATAACGCCTTAATCCTCCCTAGGCCGGGTGCCCAGCTCCCCCCTTGATCTCTCTGACTCTAGTTCTCCAAGAGCAAACCTTCCCCAAGCCTGCTTTTCAACCACGTGGCTTATGCAGAACTTTCTGGGCCCTTCTAGGCCTCTGCACCCACCGTCCTGGTTCCCACACCCAGGCTGGGGCCCAAGAAGGCAGAGGTCACCCCCAGAAGACTGAGCAGGGGCCTGTCAGGTCCACAAACAGATTTCTCGTGAGGGCTCCAGCAGAAAATGGGTGTCAAACTCAGCACCCGCCTTCCCTTTCTGCCTGTCCCGTCCTGAGCACAGAGCAGGGAGCAGCGGACGAGGGGCCTGAAGGTTGGTGGTGGCCAGAGGCGCAGTCACTGCAGCCCAGGGCCAGCCCTGGACGCTTCCCAGAGGAGGGAGCCTGGAGTTCACGTGCACAGGGTGGGCAGCATTTAGGTACAAATAATAAATAAACACAGCAGGGCAAGTAGCCAAGGAACTGGCTGGCACACTGCACTCTGCCTTTAACTAGCCAGGGTCCGGACAATGAGAGTTTCATCACTGACCCGAGCCTGGAGAGAACTTACTGGTGAGACTGCGTTGGCGTTTCCATCAGGGGCTGCTGTTGTTATCAGAAGTACCTATTACCCATCGTGAAACAGCAAGCTCAAATTGGATGGGAAAATGAGTTTTTACTTCATAAATGCATAATGTGAGCAGCTTCTTTTCTTTTTTTTCAAATTGACTTATCTCAGCAAATTTTGTCTCCTTTCATGGTAAAAACCTATGAGCTGATTCTAATTTAATGTTTGCAAGTTCTTATTAGACTTATTGACAGAATTCATAAGCAGAAGGTGAAACACATGTTTAATCCTGCGTGGGGTGTGGAACCAGGGGCCACATCTGTCACCACACGAGCCTTTCACCCCCACGCGCACGCGGTTTACCATAACCGCAGGCGGCGGATGACTGCGGGTAACGCACGGACAGGAGGCTGCCTGCCGATTCCAGGTGCTAAGAAATGTTACTGCCTCCACCAAAATGTCTAATTTCTAGGGACCCGGAGGCCAGGGCTGTGGCAGAGAAGCCGGTCCCTGGAGGACGGCGCAGGTGACCGCAAGCCACCGGGACAGGGGCACCAGGTGCTGCCAGCAACGAGGTGAGGACGAGACCAGCAGGGGAACCCAGGCCCCAAGCTGCTGAAACATATTAAGATTCAAGGACTGGATAAAAGGTAGAACTGTCACATCTGGGCCAGAAGCAGGGGCCAGGCTGGGGGCCACAGATGCCGGAAGTCAGAGATAGCACAATGGCGACAGAGGTGGTGAGAGGTGGGGACATGGCGGGCTTGAGGAAGACCGAGGGCAGCCAAGCAGCCAGCGCCCAGGAAGGTGGGCGAGCAGCTGCCACAGCCTACCACACAGTGGTAGCCATGCATGCTTCCTTTTCCTCTCTCCCTCCATCCCTCCTCTTCCCTCCTCTTCCTTCCCTCCTTTCGCCTCCTCCCTCCCCTCCTTCTTCTTCCTCTGTCAGTCCTCCTACCCCTCCCTCCTTCTCAAGGAGGCCCTTCATGGGGACCCCATGCCTCACCCCACACCCCCGCCCTGTGACTTCCGCCATTCCCTCAGCACCTGAAAGTGCCTGTCTGTTCGCTGACCTGCCTCTGTCTCCCCACCGCCACATGCGGACCCTGGAGAGCAGGACCCGTGTTTTGACCAGCCCTGCTTCCCCAACGCTGAGCTCAGAAGCACAGATGCTCAGAAAAAGAGGGTAAGAAAGATAAGGAGTGTATCCTACCCCTGCCCCACACCAGAACAGAACAAGACACCTATACATCAAGTACATGTCTCTTGTGAAAATCCAGGCTTTTTCCACCTGGTATCCTGCTTGGAATTCTTTCTCACAGGAAGGTGCCCAGGACCCTGAGTTGGGCACAGCTGACCTGACACTGTCCCAGGCAGCTTACTAGGGTGGCTGGAGCTCAAAATGCCTGTGGTTCTGGGACACTTGGGTGGCTCAATCGGTTAAGCACCGGACTTTGGCTCAGGTCATGATCTCACAGTTTGTGGGTTCGAGCCCCGCGTCGGGCTCTGTGCTGACAGCTCAGAGCCTGGAGCCTGCCTTTGTTTCTGTGTCTCCCTCTCTCTCTGCCTCTTCTGTCTCTCTCTCTCTCTCTCTCTCTCTCTCTCTCTCTCTCTCTCTCTCCCCCCAATACTCCCCAAACTCGAGCCTTGCTCCAAGGTCTGAAAGCAAAATCAACAATGCATGTGCCCAGAGACATGGTGCTGTTTTTCCAGTAAGAGGTAATCCCAAAGTAGATTCTGACCAAACTGAATGAAAAAATAAATAAATAAAGCTCCTTGAAAAAGATGAAGACATCCAATATCTATTAATAATATTCAGGTTATTAACTTAGGCACGTATACACATTTTTATCCCGTAGAAAGTATCAACGTGGAAACATTAATTTCTCCATCTCGCGTCTGATGAGATGACTTCATTCAGACCCCGTGCTCGCCTCTCCCATCAGTGTCTCTCCCATCTCCAGGGTGCCCATTTGAATCATCTAGCATACTTTTCCAAGTATCCCACTTTTCCTTTCATCTCAGATGTTTGCAATTAAGCACTTTTTGATTCCACACATGAATGTGTTTCTGGAAATTGCTGCCTAGTCCAAGTGCATATTTGTGTGACACAAGGACGGTTTGCTTTTCTTTTTTTCTTTTCTGATACGTGTAAATCACATGAGCTCAAGAGTAACTGCTCCTGTGCTGCTTTTTAAAGTGGTTCTTGACAGACCTGTGTCCGATAACACACAAGGCTTGGAGATCCGAGCTCCCACCTCATGCAATAATTGCCAAATCTGTGCTAAGTCATCTTTATTGCTTTGGGGAAAAAAAAAGAAAAACCTTCGCTACCAATCTTGATATGTGCTCCCTCCATAAGCACCCAAGCTGGGACTGAATGAGGCTCTTTCAGCCTGAAGTGTCTTCTTGAGTCAAAACTGTGTTATTCAAAATAGGGAGAGAGATGCATGAGATGAAAGGCATTTGAAAACCGGAAACAAAGTCACTCCCATCTTGTGAGGAATGATTCAAAAAAGGCAGTTCTTAAAGTGAGGCATATGGGATAAATATCATCTCGTAGTGGAAATCTGATCATCAAGATGCACAGTGAGAACATGCCACAAAAATTCTAATTCAGAATTTTAACTCTGCCCTGGAGGAAAGAAACAAAAAGAAGGTAACACCACTACACTGCAGTAGCACCCCCCCAAGCCTTGAAAATAATTTTTTCTTTGCCACCTTTTTTCTAATGTCCCCAATACTATATGAATGCAGCAAAAGAAATAGTCTATTTTCCCCTCTTAGAATCCCCCCCCCACAAAGGGATCTGCCCCCTCAGCAGTCACCAGGGAGAGCTTGAGAAGTCTGGAGAAGGAAGAGAGACCATCCCTTCTCTCGGCAAGAGGGAAACCAGGCAGCACGGAGGCAGGGGACATCATGTTAAGCCCAACCGTACCTACTGATGTGTGTCCCCGCCAGCCACTCCAATGACCAGGAGCGACACCAGAACATCAACATCCTTCCTTACGGATCCCAGCACGTCTCCCATCAAGAAACACGCTCCAAAAATACAACCGCTGAAGAGAAATCACAGGGAAGAGTTGCATTCTTCAGATAAGGCCTGCGGAAGGGCTGTATTTCCAAGATGAGTTCTGGCAGCACAGCCGAGTCAGGGTGCGTCCAAAAGAAGCATGTCTGGTGTTCCCAAGTCCAGGAACTACCTGCAGGGCGTTCCCCCTCCGTCTGAAAATGGAGGGCATCGCTGGGCCCCAGGTGCCTTGACACAAGGAGAAGAGGGCCATCTTGGCGGGCTCTCCCAGCAAGTGACTTCTTGTGCCTTGTACGTCTGCCAGGAGCATGGGAGTGGTCAGAGGTCACCCTGGTCTAGGCTTTATTTTGCCAACCACTGGGGAGCCCCACCACTGCAAGCTTCTTAAGTCTCTGTTCTAGTGAGATGTGAACTAACTGCTCCCATGCACACCCCGGGCTTGGAGAAGGGGGTCGGCCACAGGACAAGACCCTGGCATTCCTCTCCAAGAAGCACTATTTTTTAGTTATTGCATACAATCTCGAGATACGACACCGTTCCGTCCATTTTTAACAGAGGTGATTAAGCAGGTGGGATCCAACGTGCCGGGCCACTGCCACAGAATCTGTTAATGAACAGAAGGGGGAGGACCTCTTTGGGCTTCCTCGTCCTGAAGTCTGAGTACCTGCACAGCAACACGTTAAAACCCTCCCAGCAAATGCTACCTGTTCAAGAGCTACGCTCTGAAAAAGAATGGACTACAGAGCCTGCTTCCAAAGTGTCTAAAAGTGCCACATTCCCCACCCGGCTGTCACAGAGGCCGACCCAATTTCAAAAGGAAGGGACATAAGACTGACTTTATTTTTTTTTCTTTTAAAGTCTACTTATTTTAGGGGCAACCCGGGTGGCTCAGTCAGTTGAGCATCTGACTTTGGCTCAGGTCATGAGCTCACAGTTTGTGAGTTTGAGCCCTGCGTTGGGCTCTGTGTTGATAGCTGGGAGCCTGGAGCCTGCTTTGGATTCTGTGTCTCCCTGTCTCTCTGCCTATCCCCCACTCATCTCTCTCAAGTTTATGTATTTTTGAGAGAGAGCTTGAGGGAGGGAAGGGAAGGGAAGGGAAGGGAAGGGAAGGGAAGGCAAGGGAAGGCAAGGGAAGCGAAGGGAAGGGAAGGGAAAGAGAGAGAGAGAGAAAGAGAGAGAGAGAGAGAGAGAGAGAGAGAGAGAGAGGCAGAATCCCAAGCAGGCTCTGTGTTATCAGCACAGAGCCTGACACGGGGCTCAAACCCACTAACCATGAGATCATGACGTGAGCTGAAGTCAAGAATTGGACGCTTAACCGACCGAGCCCCCCAGGAGCCCCAAGACTGACTTTCAGTGAGGCAGGGGCAGAGTTCGGTAAGAACACATGGACAAAGGGGCGCCTGGGTGGCTCAGTTGGTTAAGCGGCCCACTTCGGCTCAGGTCATGATCTCACGGTCCATGAATTCGAGCCCCGCATTGGGCTCTGTGCTGACAGCTCAGAGCCTGGAGCCTGTTTCAGATTCTGTGTCTCCCTCTCTCAGACCCTCCACCATTTATGCTCTGTCTCTCTCTGTCTCAAAAATAAATAAACGTTAAAAAAAATTTTTTTAAAGGACACGTGGGACAAGGAATATCAGCATGGCCATTTGTGGAATACGCAATCTGCCATAATCTGGTTCCCAGACTGCCTCCTGAACCTCATTCCCAAGAAGCCTCACATCACTTCCCCTCTCTCTTGCCTGACTTTGAGACCTATCCATTCCTCCATTCTTCCTCAGGATTTGATCCAGTTTCTGGGGCAGTAAACTCACTCTGCGAACCGTCATCCACATCTCTCATTTACACTTAGGCCAACAGCTTCTGAACGTTATTTGCCGACATGTGAAAACAGTGGTTTTCTTTGCCTGGAATGTATGTCAGATCTGTCTGGCTGGGTGGGGTGGTGGGAAGGGGAGCCCTCTGGGTTAAATGAAGAATGGGAAGGGGAGCCCTCTGGGTTAAATGAAGAATTCAAGAGCAATTGAAAATGCTCCCCCCACACACACCCGACCCGCACTATAAACATGCTCCCATTTTAAGGTTTACTCTGTGGTCACAGAGCTAAGAGATAGAGGTGGTGAATCTGGGTTTTGAACCCAGGCAATCTGAGCCTAAACAATGTTTTAACCCCTATCCAACCGTGACCCTAACAAGGAAGTGGCCTCTGTCTCTAAAGCCCTCATCAATCACCAGGATGACGAGCATGGTTAACACAGGTTGCTGGTCCCCGACACTCAGATCCAGGGAGGGGATAAGAATGTGCATTTCTTATGTTTTTAAAAAGATTTCATTTTGGGGGTGCCTGGGTGGCTCAGTCAGTTCAGTCTCTGACTTCAGCTCAGGTCATGATCTCACCATTTGTGAGTTCAAGCCCCATGTTGGGCTCTGTGCTGACAGCAAAGGGCCTGGAGCCTCTTTTGGGTTCTGTGTCTTCCTCTCCCTCTGCCCCACCCCTGCTCACTCTTACTATCTCTCTCTCTCTCCCTCTCTCTCTCTCTCTCTCTGTCTCTCTCTCTCTCTCAAAAATGAACAAATATTAAAAAAAAAGATTCTATTTTTAAGTCATCTCTACATCCAACGTGATGTTGAGATCAAGAGTCACGTGCTCTACCTACAGAGCCCCAGCCAGGCACCCCACGAATCTTCATTTCCAGTGAGCTTCCGAGTGCCTGCCTAGGTAAGCTGGTCCACAGGCCTCACTGACAACACTTCTGAACTCTTATACCTGAACAGCAATGCTGAGAATTAAAAAAGAAAATGTATTTCTTCTTACTCTGATTGCAGCAGGAAAAAACTGCAAGAAGAATGAATACAAGAAACCCACACCTTTGTTAATACTTAAAACTCCGGATGTTTTATGTATGCCTATGTTCAAGTGTATATTTTTTCAGTTCACAAAATTAGTTTCCCTTTTAATAAAAATTGCATGCAATTTTAAATAATCCAAGGATGTAGACTATGATTCTGAAAAGTAATCAGCTTTATGAAAAAGTAAAACATGAATCATTCCTGTTATTAACATCACATCACCTTAGCGGTCTGGCCAGCGGCTGTCTTCTCTCAGAAGTGGGCCAGGATCCCTGCACAACAAGCTGGAAACCAAAGTGAAGGTGTCCCAGGCCACATCTTTCTGGGAGCCCTGTTCTCACCATTATTATTGTAATAAGAAATGCTAATTGGCATCAAAAGGAAATCACATGAATTGTCTGTGCAAAAGGACTACAAAAAAAGTTTTTATTATTGTTATTTCAATTTCTAGATATTTCATTGTAATGAGAGAAATCACAGGCCTGGCTGAGAGTTACTCTGGTATTTTGTGGTGTCGTGAGGAATATTTTTCCCTCCTAATCTCTGCTTAAAGTGTAAGTAAGAGTGCCTCTATCCACTGCCGTGAACAAAAAGCACAAAAGGATTCAGAAAGTAATAACAAAGATAAACAACTTTGCAATAAAATTTCAGCTCCAGTAATTTCCCATCTATGTCTTCTCACTGAATCATGTAGTCCTGAGCTTTGCACTTTGCACGTGCGTGCTGCACTGAGCAGCCATTTCATATCCGATGCTTCCCAGTGAGCCCAGTCGACACCTGCTCGGTGTGCCCGTGCAGTCACTGAGTTCGACAGTCGGCCCATAACAGGCCTTCCTGTGTGATTTCCTGGTATTTCTCAGGCAATCAATCTCAGTGTCTGAGACAGAATGAGTTGTCAGTCAACCCCTTCCATCAAAGGGGGCTTCAGATGTGATTACTTAAGGCCGCTCACCCTTGGAAGCAAATGCTGAATGTGGTTTTCCCAGCTGAAACCACTGACGTGGTTTTCAGCCAGCGAGTGTGGGCCTCACCAGTAGAGCGACCGCCAAGTGCATCAGGGCACCTCAGGGAACGTTCCAGAGACAGAAAGGAGGTAGAAGGAGGGAGGGTGGGGGCCAGGAGCAGGGGGAGAGGGCTCCTCAGGTGGCGTATAGGAACAACACTTCTGTTCTGTTGAAACAATGCCGTCAAACCCAAGATAGATTTCACCATGTCTTATCACATTATATTATTTGCAATTCCCATTCATAAGTTGATGGACATTGTAGATATGTCCACTTCTATGCAACGCTGCTCGGAACAATCTACGGGTTAAGTTTCATCAGCCTTGGATAAGGGCGGCGGGGGGTGAGGCTGTGGAAAACAAACCTCCCAGGACAGAAGGGCAGCATGGATGCACCATTGCCTTCAGCAGAACCCCAGGGCTGAAGGAGCCTGGCCTGGCCTGAGCAAGGCTACTGTGCACTGAGCTCTCTGCACGGATGACCCCACTCACTACCCCCTACAACTTGTGACGATTTCCTCATTTCACAGATGGAGAAATTGAGGCTTGCCCAAAGTCACATGCTCGGACTGAAATCCAAGCTTTTCCAGCCACAAACACTAGGTTTTCAGCGAGGATGCTATGGAGATCCCGGGGTGGCTCATGGGGGTGGGGGGGAGGGTGGTGTGGACCCCTCAGTGCTCCTCTCTAGCTAGCCACCCTCTGCGGGATCACCCGCCCAGTGGCTCTGTCCCCCGACACCCACCATCCAGTGTAGCCCAAATACCTGACAACAGCTGACGAGTCCCTTGTCACTGAGCCCCAGCCAGCTCTTCAAACTGCCTTCCAAGGCACAGTTTTCATTCCCCCACATGATCTCCCTGAACCAAATCTCATTAATAAAAGACGATAAATACGTTTTAACAAAGGTCTTGCCGAGATGCTCTGCAGCAGCAGACGCTGTCAAAAACTTCCCCCTGCTCCTTGAGCAAGAAAGTTTTTTCTCCGCATGGCAAAGCAATCTCCCATCCTTCCAGCAGGTCCTTGGATCGCCAGCCAGGAAGCAGCCTGAGTGTGAACTCGTATTTGTATGTGTGCTGTTACTTCCTCCCTTGTTGAAAAATGCAAATCTCCCTGGTGTACTTAAAATATGCCATTAATTACCGAACATTGTGTGGGTTTGGAAAGAAAAGAAAAAAAGAGACAGTACATAATTGGAGACTCCCTTTCAGTCTGAAGATGTTCTGGGCAACATGGAAGGAAGTCACTGGAGTGTGACTGGCTGTCACCAGGAGTCGGCTGGTGACAGTGGCTGCGAGTGCCACACAGCAGAACGCTGTAGCCTTGGGAGGCGTAGCTCCCAAGGCTTCCTCCCAAGCCTTGGAAGCCTTGGGAGGCGTGGGTCCCAAGCCTTGGAAGCCTTGGGAGTCATGGCTCCCAAGCCTTGGAAGCCTTGGGAGGGCAGAGATACTGCCCCTGCTCAAGGAGACCTTGGGTTGGCCCTGAGGAAGCGGCTTTGTTTGACCTCGTGGTCTGATAACCTGCAGGGCCCAGCCCACGCTGCACATGTCCAGCCGGGGACACAGGAGTCTGCTCTGGCAAAAAAGGCACAAAGACAACTCCCTCTAAGCCAAACCTTCAAAGAGGCGCCTGGTGTCCTTCCGCTCAAAGGTCTGCAATGTCCCTGCCTTGCGCATGTCTTCCCTCTAGAGTCTCCTGCTTTCCGTTCAAGTTTACTTACGCTTGTTTCCCACGTCATCATGCTCAACAGACAGGAGCGCTGGCTAGGAGCCCTCCAGCCTCCGATCAGAGATGCACAACAGGAAGTCATGTGTCCTGGCTGCACCTCGTGGGCTGGCGGTTTCAAAGGCCAGAGACGGTGCTGGGGCCCCAACCAGGCATGGCAGATAGTCACAGGCTGCTTCTAGTCCACTCCACTGCCTTTGTGTTTTGCATCTCAGGAGCCTGAGTTCTGTGCAGTGCCCTGCAAAGCCGGGCTTACACACAGCCCCGTGGAGCGCTCAGGAAGAGAGGGAAGCCGAGGAAAGAGAACCCGCGGGCTCCCTGCCAACAGCTCTGAATGATGGCGTGGAGCAGCGTGGGCCCCACGCAGCTTAGATCCAGTAGAAGCCGTGTTCTTGCTCCTCCTCCATCAAGACAGCAGCCTGCGCGTCCCTGGCTATCAGGCTTTGACTCTGGGTCGAGTGACCATCCTCCAGGAATGGCTTGCTGTGTCCACGGGGCAGAGGCTGAGGGCAGAGGTCACGTTCGCGCCACCAACCGGAGCAGTGGAAACCCGAGTAAAGGGAGAAGGGCCCACAGTGGCCACCCCCCACTTCCTGGCTGAACACAAACAGGTCCATCGGGCGACCTGCCTCAAAACAGCCATGAGCCCTGCCTGCTCACCTTCCTCCTGGAACACAGCCCCGCACCTCCACTTCATGACACATGGCCTCTCCCTCCCCCATTGTCCAGACCCAAGACTCCAATAAACTTCTGTCTCCTTTTTTCTGCCCCTGGGGAATCTGTCACCATATACATACATATATATGTATGTATGTATATATATATGTAGTATGTATATGTATATATAATATATATATGTAGTATGTATATGTATATGTATATATATATATATTTATGTGTATGTGTATGTATATGTGTATGTGTATGTGTATGTGTATATGTATACATGTATATACGTGTGTGTGTGTATATATATATATGTTTTTTATACACACACACACACACACACACACACACACACACACACACACACTACACCTTTATCCATTCACGCATCGATGGACGTTTGTACTCTTTCCATACTTTGGCTATTGTTGATAGTGCTGCTATAAACATTGGGGAGCATGTGCCCCTTCGAAACAGCATATCCGTATCCCTTGGATATCGTAATTGGTGGCTCACAGGGTAGTTCTACTTTAGTTTTTGAGGAACCTCCATACTGTTCTCCAGAATGGCTGCACCATCTTGCATTCCCACCAATGATGCAACAGAGATCCTCTTTCTCTGCATCCTCACCAACATCTGTTGTTGCCTGACTTGCGAATGTTAGCCATTCTGACAGGTGTAAGGTGTAAGGTGGTGTAAGGTGGTATCTCATTGTGGTTTTGACTTGTATTTCACTGATGATGAATGAAATTGAGCATTTTTTCATGTGTCAGTTGGCCATCTGGATGTCTTCTTTGGAGAAGGGTCTATTCATGTCTTTTGCCCACTTCTTCAGTGGATCATTTGCTTTTTGGGGGGTTTGAGTTTGATAAGTTCTTTATAGATTTTGGATACGAGCCCTTTATCTGATATGTCGCTTGCAAATATCTTCTCCCATTCTTTCACTAGCCTTTTAGTTTTGCTGATTGTTTCCTACGCTGTGCAGACGTTTTTATTTTGATGAGGTCCCAGAAGTTCATTTTTGTTGTTTTCCTTCTCTCTAGAGGACATGTTGAGTAAGCAGTTGTTGGGGCCAAGATCAAAGAGACTTTTGCCTGCTGCTCCTCGAGGATTTGGTGGCTTCCTGTCTTACATTTAGGTCTTTCATCATTTTGAGTTTATTTTTGTGTATGGACTAAGAAAGTGGTCGAGGTTCATTCTTCTGCATGTCGCTGTCCACTTTTCCCAGCAACACTTGCTGAAGAGACAGTCTTTATTCCATTGGATATTCTTTCGTCTTTGTCAAAGATTAGTTGGACATATGTTTGCTGGTCCATTTCTGGCTCTCCATTCTGTTCCATTGATCTGAGTGTCTGTTGTTGTGCCAGTATCATACTGTCGCGATGATGATTACAGCTTTGTATCATCAACGATAGCTTGAAGTCTGGGATTGTGAGGCCTCCTGCTTTGGTTTTCTTTTTCAAGATTGCTTTGGGTATTCGGGGTCTTTTCTGGTTCCAAACACACTTTAGGGTCATTTGTTCTAGCTCTGTGAAGAATGTTGGTGTTAGTTTGATAGGGATTACGTTGAATATGTAGATTGCTTTGGGTGCTATCGACATTTTAACAATAGATGTTCTTCCTATCCAGGAGCATCGAATCTTTTTCCATTTCTTTGTGTGTCTTCTTCAATTGCTTTCATAAGCTTTTTATGGTTTTCAGTGTATGGATTTCCCACCTCTTTGGTTAGATTTATTCCTAGGTATCTTAGGGGTTTTTGTGCAACTGTAAATGGGATCAATTCCTTGATTTCTCTTTCTGTGGCTTCATTGTTTGTGTATACGAATGCAACCTATTTCTGCGCATTGATTTTATATCCTGCAACTTTGTTGAATCCATGGATCAGTTCTAGCAGTTTTTGGGTGGAATCTTTTGGGTTTTCCATATCGAGTATCATGTCATCTGTGAAGAGTGAATGTTTGACCTCCCCCTGGCTGATTTGGATGCCTTTTATTTCTTTGTGTTGCCTGATTGCAGAGGCTAAGACTTCCAGTTAATTCTCTGTTGAATAATCGTGGAGATAGTGAACATCTCTGTCTTGTACCTGACCTTAGGGGGAACGTTCTCAGTTTTTCCCTCTTGAGGATGATATTAGCGTTGGGTCGTTCAATATGGCTTTTATGATCTCGAGTTAGGCTCCTTCTATCCCTACTTTCTTGAGAGCTTTTATCAAGAAACGTTGCTGTATTTCTTCAAATGCTTTCTCTGCACCTATTGAGAAGATCATATGGTTCTTGTCCTTTCTTTTATTGATGTGATGAATCACGTTGATTATTTTGTGGATATTGAACCAGCCTTTCATCCCAGGTATAAATCACACTTGGTTGTGGTGAATAACTTTTTTTTTTTAATATTGTTGGATCCGGTTGGCTAATACCTTGTTGAGGAACTTTGCATCCATGTTCATCAGGGAATTTGGTCTATAGTTCTCTTTGTTAATGGGGTCCTTGTCTGGCTTTGGAATCAAGGTAACGCTGGCTTCATAGAAAGAGTTTGGAAGTTTTCTGTCCATTTCTATTTTTTTGGAACAGTTTCAATAGAATAGGTGTTAACTCTTCTTTAAGTGTTTGGTAGAATTCCTCTGGAAAACCATCTGGCCCTGGAATCATTTCTTTTTTTTTGGCAGATTTTTTTTTATTACTAATTCGATTTCCTTACTGACTATGGGTTTGTTCACATTTTCTATTTATTCCTGTTTCAGCTTTGGTAGTGTATATATTTCTAGGAATTTGTCCATTTCTTCCAGATAGTCCATTTTAGTGGCATATAATTGTTCATAATATTCTCTTATTATTGTTTGTATTTCTGTTGTGTTGGTTGTGATTTCACCTCTTTCATTCTTGATTTTGCTCATTTGGTTCCTTCCCTTTTTCTTCTTGGTCAAACTGACTAGTGGTTTATCAATTTTGTTAATTCTTTCAGAGAACCAGCTTCTGGTTTCATTGATCTGTTCTACTGTTTTGTTTGTTTGTTTGTTTGTTTGTTTTTGGTTTTGATAACATTAATTTCTGCTCAAATGTTTGTCATTTCCTGTCTTGTGGTGTTTTTGGGTTTTACTTGCTGTTTTTTTTTTTTTTTTTTTTTTTCCAGCTCCTTAAGGCATAAGGTTAGGTTGTGTCTCTGAGATCTTTCTTCCTTTTTTAGGAAGCCCTGCGTTGCTATATACGTTCCTCTTATGACCACCTTTGCTGCATCGCAGATGTTTTCGGTTGTGGTGCTATCATTTTCTTTGACTTCCATATACTTAATTTCCTCTTTCCCTTCTGTGTTAGCCCATTCAATTTTTGGTAAGATGTTCTTCAGTCTCCAAGTATGTGTTACCTTTACAAATTGTTTCTTGTGGTTGATTTGAGTTTCATACCATTGTGGTCTGAGAATATGCACGGTATGATCTTGGTCATTTTGTACTTACTTAGGGCAGATTTATTTCCCAGTATATGGTCTATTCTGGAGAGTGTTCCATGCGCACTGGACAAGAATGTATATTCTGATGCTTTAGGATGAGATATTCTGAATATATCTGTGAAGTCCATCTGGTCCAGTGTGTCATTCAAAGCCTTTGTTTCTGTGTTGATTTTTTGATTAGATGATGTGTCCATTGCTGCTAGTGGGGTGTTAAAGACTCCTCCTATTGTGGTATTACTATTGATGCGTTTCTTTATGTTTGTTTTTAAGTGATTTATATATTTGGGTGGTCCCCACATTTGGCACATAACTGTTTACAATTTTTAGGTCTTGTTGGTGGATAGACCCCTTGATTATGATATATGCCCTTCTGCATCTCTTGATACAGTCTTTATTTTAATGTCTAGATTGTCTGATAGACGTATGGCTATTCCTGCCTTCTCCACCTCCTTATTTTAAATCTGAAGGGGTCTTTCGGTCTAAAGGGGGTCCTTTGTAAATAACATATAGATAGATCTTGTTTTCTTATCCATCATATCTTTTGATTGGAGTATTGAGTCCATTGACGTTTAGAGTGAGTACTGAAAGATATGCATTTATTGCCATTATGATGCTTGTAGAGTTGGAGTATCTGGTGGTGTTCTATGGTCCTTTCTAGTCTGTTTTTCCTTTTGGTATATATATATATATATATATATATATATATATATATATATATATATATATATATATATATATATATATATATGTACACACACACATATACCTGTGTATATACATATATATGTACATATACACGTATATATATATATGTGTGTATATATATATATATATATATATATATATATGCTCTACCATATATATATACATATATATATACATATATACATATATGTATACATATACATATGTATGTATATGTATACATATTTTTGCATTTATATTATATTATATTATATTATATTATATTATATTATATTATATTATATTATATATTATATTATATCATTCATATCATATTATTATATTTTATTATATTATATATTATAATTTATATGTATGTGTATATAATTTTCATCTTTTCTCCCCTCAGAGTGTCACCCTTAAGATTCCTTGCCGGGCTGGTTTACTGGTCACAAACTCCTTTAATTTTTGTTTGTATGGGAATCTTTTTCTCTCTCCTTCTATTTTTGAATGACAACCTTGCTGGGTACAGAATTCCTGGCTGTGTATTTTTCTATTTCAGCCATATTCAATTCAGCCAACTGAATATATTTCACCACTCCTTTATGGCCTGCCAAGTTTCTGTGGATAGGTGTGCTGCAAACCTGATCTGTCTTCCCTTCTAGGTTAGCGACTTTTTTTCCCCCCTTGCTGCTTTCATTATTCTCTCCTTGCCTGAGTATTTTGTGAAATTGACTATGATATGGCTTGTTGATGGTCAGTTTTTGTTGAATCTAATGGGAGTCCTCTGTGATTCCTGGATTTTGATGTCTGTATCTTTCCACAGTTTAGGAAAGTTTCTGCCATGATTTGGTCACATAATCTTTCTACCCGTATTTCTCTCTCTTCCTCTTCTGGGTCCTCTATGACTCCGATGTTTTTTCCTTTTTAATGAGTCACTGATTTCTCTACTTCTTAAATCATGCTCTTTTGTCTTAATCTCCCTCTTTGTTTCTGCTTCTGTATTCTCTATAAGCTTGTGCACTATGTTCTCAGAAAACTGATTCCCTGTTCTGCCTTGTTCGTCCTTACCGCCACTGCATCCATCTGTGATTGCAGCACCGTTATAGCATTTTAAATTTAATTCTGGATATTTTTTACTTCTCTTATCCCTGCAGAAGGGGATTCTAATCTATGTTGGACTGCAACTAGTATTCTTGTTATCGTGATTCTAAATTCTGGTTCAGACATGTTTCTTGTATCTGTGTTGGTTAAATCCCTGGCTGTCATTTCTTTAACTTTCTTTGGGGTGAAATCCTTTATTTTGTCATTTTGAAGGGAGAAAAGGAATTAAAGAAGTAGAAAAATTGAAATTAAGAAAAATGAAAATTAAATAACATAAAAATCAAAAATTACACACACACACACACACACACACACACACACACACACACACACACACACACACAATTCGAATAGATGATGCTAGACCCTAGGTGTGTTTTGGTCTGAGTGTTAACGTGGTTTGACAGATTAGAGAAATGAAAAAAAAAGGGGGGGGGGGGTAAAAGATGGAAATCGTTTGAGATTTTGAGAAAATTATTGCACTTAAGTAGACTAAAGTGAGATGATGTGGGTAAAATAGAATTTGAAAAAAATTATTCGCAATAGTAGAGAATGTAGTATAAAAATTATAGAAAAATATTTTTAATAAAAGTTAATAAGAAATATGAATGTATTAGTTTTCTGTATTTAAGAAAAAAGAAAGAAATGAATGAGTAAAAAGATAAAAAAGCAAAAAAAAAGAAATAGTTTGAAAATTTGTAAAAGTGAATACACTGTAGTAGTTGAAATAAAATATGGGAGTAAGATAGAATTTGAAAAAGAAAATATAAAAGCAAAAAATATAGTAATAAAAATTAAATAAAATATTTTAAAAGAATTTTAAAGTACAAATGAAGTTTCTCTGTTTTTCTCCATTCAAGAAAAAAAGAAATGAAAAAGAGAAAAAAGAAAAAGAAAGAAAAAAAGGAAACTGCTTGAAAATTTGAAAAGGTGAGTACACTGAAGTAGATTAAAATAAAATGGTGGAAGTAAAGTAGAATTTGAAAAAAATTACACAAGGAAAAAATTTTAGTAATAAAAACTAAAGACAGATATATTTAATAAAAATTGAAAATAAAATGAAATTTTTTTCTTTCTGTATCGAAGAAAAACAAAAGAATTCTAAAAAAGAAAAAGGAAAAGAGAGAAAAAAAGAAAAAAATGAATAGATGAAAAGTGCTCACAGATTGAAGTAGGACTGAAATGGCTTCATTTTCCCCTACAGATCAGTCCATGTAGCTCTTTGTAGTCCACAAATTAAGCCGGGGAAAAGGTTTTTGTTTTTGAAGAGCAAAGTTGTCCCAGTTGGGCGGGCTTCGTGTAACAGCTCTGCGCTCCACGAGATGGCGCTGCTAGCCTACTGTGGTTGATTGTTCCAGGGCTGTTAGGTGCGCATAGGCATTGTGCCAGTGGTGAAAAAGGCGCAACCCAGTTACCCAGTCTGTTCTCTTGGATCTTCAATCGCTCACCGGTCCTCCATCTTCAGCTGTCATCCACTCCCCACTTTTGCACTCTCCGTGACCAGGCCCCAGGCAGTACTCTGTCCCAAGTTGTGTCTCAGATGCGGCTGTTTTCCCCAGCCCCTTACTTCTGACAGACTGTGGCTTTGATCTGTTGCACCCCTCTGTGGGAGGGTCTCACAGAGCAATGGCCAAATGAGCAATGGCGGAGGGTGGCTGCACCCAGGAATTCCCTCCAGACTCTGCTGTTGCCAGTGTCCCGACACTGCGGCCAGGTGCCAGCCCGCCCCCAGAAAAGATCGGGAGACAGTGTAGCATCAGCTTTTCAGGGATTACGGAAAATCGCAACACAGATCTGGCACCAGGCTTCACCCACAACAACCTTGCCCCAGCGCCAGCGAATGTGGCTGTCTTCCAGGGTCAGCTGGGAACAGGTGACGTCAACAGTCTCTACCAAATGGTCTTCCAGCAGTGAAACCAGTTTTCCCCATGTGGCCCAAGAACCTCCCAGACCCCACTCTGTTCCTGGGCATTCACCTTTCCCACCAGAGCACTGCCAGGTATCGAGCTGAGGAGTTGCAGCCTTTGCAACTCCCCTTGTCTACAGTCTTCATGGAATTTAAACCCTCTGCTTTCTCCTTGGTCCTTTCTCCCTTTTTACTTTAGTTCCTGTGGGTGTTTCCAATTTTCTACTTTCTCTCCAGCTGCTTTTGGGGAGGTGTCCTTTTCCCGTATGTTTTCTCCCTCCCCCAGTCTCTTGCTCCCCAAGTTCAGCTCTTTGTGTCGCATACTTGCTGAATAGTGTGGTTCAGGTTGTGCAGATTGTTGTGTTAAACTTCCAATCAGTTTCTAGGTGTGTAGGATGGTTTACTGTTGGTCTGGCTGTATTTCATGGATGTGAGACACACAAAAAACGTCCATGCTGTTCTGCCCTTCTGGCTCCTCCCCCAGGATATCATTTATCTTAGCTGAGAGTGCAGTATCCTTCATTATACCTGGGAGTGTGAATACATTCAATCTGCCTGGATGTGCTGTCTACATTTTCCTGCCCTGGAGAACAATATTCATTACGTTCCCTTGGTTGCTGTGTCTCTTATACTGCCTGAGAGCATGATCTGTTTAATTATGTCTAGAGTAAGGTTTCTGATTTATTGCCTTGAGGAGGCATCCCAGTCTCCTAACATGGGAGTGTCACCTTTTTCTCCTTTGGGAAAATGGCTTCCATCATTTCCATAAATTTTCCTGGGAGCATGATCTCCAACATTTCTCCCTATAGGGCAGTCTACAATTCCTGCCTGGACGTGTCATCTCTGTCATACTTCGTGGGTGTGAGAAACCATAATTCTGCATAGAAAGGCCATCTCTTTCATCCTGCCATTGAGCACAGTCTGCATAATCCTGACTACAGGTGACTCTCCCTCTTCCAGCCTGGGAGAGTGACGTACTTCATCATGCTTAGCAACACAAACTATCTCATTCTGTCTGGAATTCAAGTTCTCAGACATACCGTCGGGAACATGATGTTGGTCAACCTGCCTGGGATTGCTCTTTTATTCATCCTACCTGGTAGCACATATCTTGCATCCTGCTTCAGAGAACCCTATGGTCATTTACCTTGCTGGAACAATCATCGTCATCCTGCTTGGGAGCATCATCTCTTTCATCCTATATCAGGGTCTGGAAGAAGCACCTCTTTCATCAGTACGCTGGAGTACCACCTACAAATTCTACTTGGGACTGCATATCTGTCACCCTTCCTCAGAGCACAATCTCCAGCATCCTGCCTATGAAGACTGTCTTCATCATCCAACCAGGGAGCATCTTCTCCAACATTTCCCCTGGAGCACATCTCCTTATCCTGCCTGGAAGAGTGGTTACCTTCATCCTGCATGGGACATCCATCTCCGTCGTCCTGTCTTGGTGCCTGGGAGAATGATTTTTCTTTTCATCCTGCACTGGAGTGCCGTCTAAGAAACCTGCCTGGTAGCACTTATTTGTCATCCATCATGGGGACATGATCTTCACCATCCTGCCTCATAAGACCATATCCTTCATCCTGCCAGGGAGCATGTTCTCCAACATCTTGCCTATGAACATGTCTCTCACCATGCCTGGAATAGTGGTCCCCTTCATCTCTAGGACCTCTACCTCTGTCATGCTTCCCAGGAGCGCCAACTCTGTCATCCTGGTAGGAAGCACAAACTCACTTTTGTCATGGGGAACCATTTCTCTCATCCTCTCTGGTAGTGCAGTATCCCTCATCCTGTCATGGAGGGCCTTATCTCTCTTTTTGTCTGGGAGCAACATATCCATCATCCTGCCTAGGTGTGTGGTCTCCCTGTCCCTCTTTTCCTGAAAAAGGATGGTATCCTTCTTCCTGCCTTGGATCATGATCTCTGTCATGCTGCCTGGGTGCGGATCCATGTCATCCTGTTTAGATGGCCATCTCAGAAATCCAGTCTGGGAGCATGTTTTCAGACATTCTACCTGGGAGTGAGATGTCCTTCATCCTACATGGGAGAGGACTCTCCATCATCCACATGTGGAAAGCAATTTCTATTGTCTTGCCTGAGTAGCGAGCTCTGTCACCCTGCCTGGGGACATGGTCTCCTTCCTTCAAGGTGGAAACACCATGTGTCATTGAGGCAGGGAGCGTGGAAGCCACATAGTCCCTGGTTATACTATATCCACCATCACCTGGGGAAATGAACTCCATCTTCCTGAATAAAAGTGCTCTTACGTCAACCTGTCTAGGAGCACAATATGCCTTATCTTGCGTGGGAAAGCCTCCTCTTCATCTTTTTTGCAAGCACAGTCTCAGTCATCATGTCTTGAAGCATGATATTACTCACCCTACTTGAGAGTGTCCCGCCCTTCATTGTACCTGAATCTGTGATTACCTTCAAAAAGACTGGGAGTGCCTTCTCAATTATCTCATCTCAGAGCACGATCTCCATCATGCTCTTGTGGTGTATCATGTCTATCGTACGTCCAGGGAAGGCCATGTCTCTCATCATGCCTGGATGCACAATATCCTTCAACCTACCTGGATACCCAGTGTATGACATCCTGTCTCAGAGTGCCTTCTATGTCACGCTTCCTGTTATCATTTTCCCCATCCTCCTGTCTTGGAACACTATCTCTATCATCTTACCTTGGATCATTGTCTCTATCTTTTTTTTCCCCCCTGGGAGCACAATATCTATCCTCCTGCCTGCCTAGGAAACCTGTGTCCATCCTCCTATCTGGAGGTATGATCTATGTCATCCACCCTGGAAGTGCTATCTCCATCCTCCTTCCATTACCCTGCCTCTGAGTGCATTCTTTGTCATCCAAATGGGAGGAAGTAACTGTCATCCTTCCTGGGTGGGTACTACCCTGCATCCTGTGTAGGTAAGCTCATCTCTTTCATCCTGCCAAGGAGCATTTTCTCCATACCTTGCCTGGGAGTGCATCTCCCTCATCCTGCCTGGACGAATGGTCCCCTTCATCTTACCTGGGAGTGCCATTTCTGTCATCCTGGTTGAGAGTGCCAACTCCTTCACCCTTGCAGAATGCATGATCTCCCTTTTTCTGCCGTGGAGCACCATTTATGTCATCCACCATAGTTGTGCAGTATCATATTCCTACCTTAGAGGGCCTAATCCATCATTTTTCCTGGGAGGGCCATTGTGGTCCTCATGTCTGGGACTACCTTCTTTGTCTTTCTTCTTGGAGCAATGTCTCCATCATCCTGCCAGGATGCATGATCTCGCTAATCCACCTGGGGTGGAAGTCTCATTCATCCTAATTTGGAGAAAGGTCTACGTTATCCTGTTCTGAGCATGATTTTTTTTTTTTTTTACTGATAACTTGAGAGCTTTATTTCAGACATCCTACATGGAAGCGCGATTTCTTTAATCCTTCTGGACAGTGTCCTCTCCACCATCCATTTGGAAAAGCTATTTCTTTTCTTTTAACTGGAAATGCCATCTCCATTACCATGACTCAGAATAATATCTCTGTCCTTCAGGTTGGAAAGGCCATCTCTGTCATCCTGATTGAGAGCGTGGTGTTCACATTACTCATAGGAACATGACATCCACCATCGTCTGGAGTCATGAACTCCATCATCCTCCTGGGAAGCACCGTTTTCTCATCTTGGCCAGGAGAGCAATATCTCTTATCCTGTGTGGGAGTGTCTTCTCCGTCATCCTTCCTGCTAGCGCATCTCTGTTACCCTTCTTGAGAACAGGATATCATTCATCATACTTGAGAGTGCTGCGCACTTCATTATAACTGGGAGTGTGATTACCTTCAACTTGCTTGGGTGTGCAGTTTACCTTATCTTGTCTTGGAGAGCGATTTCCATCATGCTCCCTTGGTTGCTATGCCTGTCATCCTGCCTGACAGCACAATCTCTGTAATTGTGTCTAGAGGAAGATCTTGGATTTACTGCCTTGGAGAGCTATCAAGGTGTTCCTGCATCATCTCCATTCCCTCTTCACGAACCTGATTCCCATCATTTTTTTTCCCCTGGGAGCTCCTTCTATGTCATCTTTTCAGGCTGCATGGTCTCCTAATTTCTGTGCTGGAGTGCAGTCTACAATTCCTGCCTGAGAGCGTCTCTCTGTCATACTTACTGGGAGTGGGACATCATGATTCTGCATAGAAAGGTCATCTCTGTCATCCTGCCAGGGAGCACAGTCTCCATAATCCTGCCTAGGAGTGATTCTTCCTCGCATGGCCTGGGAGAACAATGTCCTTCATCATGCTTAGGAGGGCCAACTGCACCATTCTGTAAGGAAGTGAGTTCTCAGACATCCTGTGTAGAATATGGTCATCATCATCCTGCCCAGAACTGTCCTTTATTCATCCCACCTGGAGGCACAGTACCCCTCACTGACCAAACATGCCTGGCAGTGCTTGTCTGTCACACTTCTGGGAGCATGATGTACATCACCCTGCCTCAGAAGGCTGTCTCCATTGTCCTTCAAGGGAGAAACTTCTCCAGAATTTCCCTGGGAGTACATTTCCCTCATCCTGCCTGGAAGAGTAGTCTCCTTCCTCTTTACTGGGACAACCATCTCTGTCATCGTGCCTTGAAGGCAAACACCATCACGTTTACAGGAAGCATGATCTCCCTTGTTCTGCCTTGGAACACCGTTTTTCTCATCCTGCCTGGTAGCCCAATATCCCTCATCGTGTCTTGCAGGGTCTTTTCTGTGATTTTGCTTGGGAGTGCCATTGTAGTCATCATGCCTGGGAGCACCTTCTTTGTCATCCTCCTGGGAGCAACGTATCTGTCATCCTACTGTGTCCATGGTCTCCCTGATCATCCTGAGAGAACTATTTTCTTCATCCTGCTTTGCACATGATCTCTGTCCCCCTGTGTGGGAGGACGATTTCTGTCATCCCGTTTAGAGAATGATCTTTTACATCCATCATGGGAGCACGGTTTCCTTCATCTTACTTGGGATCATTCTGTCTATGATGCTTTCTTCTGTTGTTTTGCCTGAGAGTGTCACCTCTCTCATCCTGACTCGGGGAAAGGTCTAAGTTCTTCAGGTCGCAAACGTCATTTCTATATTGTGGCTATGCAAATCCCATGCCCACTAACCCATTTTTTAAATCTAGAAATAAATGGCATTTCACTAAAACTACAATCAAACCAATGCATGATTGTGTACGAGTTTAAAGAAAAGGAATGCCTTCTTCACCTATACTGAAAGTTATTTCTCATGCAGTAAACCCACATGCATCAGCAATGTGATAATACGTACTGAATTCACAGCGCATTACAAGTATAACTCCTCACAATAAATTGAAGTCAGGTGATGTGAATCCAAATTTAGGGACATAAAAAAAAAAAAAACACGAAGATCATAAACATAAAAAATCTCAATTGCTAAAGACAAAACGCCACTTCATAAAACAATTGTATTATGGATACCTAAGAAAATTAATTTTAATTGTATCTTACCCTAATAAAGCCCTGATAATAATAGCACTCCACATTGTCAAGGGTGAATGACAGCCAAATACACCCCAGGGTGGAAAGTAGTAGATCACGGTTCCAGAAACGATGACAAAAAGGGAGGTCCCAGGATAAATGATGTATACAGCAATCCTAGGCAGGCATGATGAAGGATAAGGTGCTCTAAGGAAGGAGGACATGGAGAGAGTGCTCCATATCAACATTATGGAGACGGTATTCCAAGGCAGAATGATGGGGAACACGATGGCAGAAGGATGATGTACAAGGTTCTCGTAGGCAGGAATTTAGAAACTGAGATTCCCAGGCAGGTTTAAGGAGATAATGCCCCTAGGCATGCTGAAAGATGCTGTGCTCGCCAGCAGTATGACAGACATGGGATGCCAAGGGAGCATAATGGAGATCATGCTCTGGGGCAAGATTAGGTAGACCACGCTCCAAGGAAGCTTGAAGGAGGTAATACTCTCAGGAAAAATGAAAGACATGGTGCTCTCATGTAGAAACAATATGTGCTCCCATGAAGGAAGATGACGACTGCTGCTCAAAGGAATGATGACGGAGGAGCACTCCCACATAGGACAAGGAATACTTGTCGGGGAAAGGTCTAAGTCCTTCAGGTCACAAACATCATTTCTATATTGTGCCTTTGCAAATCCCATGCCCACTAACCCATTTTTTAAATCTATAAATAAATGGCATTTCACTAAAACTACAATCAAAGCGATGCATGATTGTGTAGGAGTTTAAAGAAACGGAATGCCTTCTTCACCTATACTGAAAGTTATTTCTCATCCAGTATACCCACATGCATCAGCAATGTGATAATACATACTGAATTCACAGCACATTACAGGTATAACTCCTCAGGATAAATTGTCACTTATCCTGCAAAGCAGTATGACAATATGGCATTTTCAAGCAGGATTATGGAACCTGTGTCCCCATGCAATGATGGACATAGTATTACCGGCAGGAGGTAGTTAGCCCATTCCCTGCCATGAAGCCATAAATGTTGCTTCCAACCAGTGGGGCAGAGATGGTGACCACAACCAGGGTGATGGATATGGAACTCCAAGGAAAACAAGGTAAATCTCATTTCCAAAAAGGATGATGGAGAGGATGCTCCCAATTTGAATGAAGGAAATTGCACTCCCAGGTAGAATGACCAAAACCACACTCTCAGTCTTAATATGAGTGATCATCCTCTAAACAGGAAGGCTTAGGTAATTCTCTCAGGCAGGATGATAGAGATCATGCTACAGAGCAGGGTGAAGGAGGCTACCCTCCCAGCAGGAGTATGGAGACCATGCACCGAGGCATGATAATGGATATGGCACTCCCAGGAGGATGACAAAGAAGGTGTTCTCAGGCGAGAAGGTGGCAATGGCTCTCCCAGACAAAGTGACACATAAGCCTCTCCAAACCGGCAGGAGGGATTTTGCTCTACAATGCAGGATGAGGGAAATGATGCTCCAAGTAAGAATGAGGGAGGTTTTCAGGGAGAAAGCAGGAAAAAACATCTTTGATCTTGGCTGCAGCAACTTCTTACTCAACATATTTCCAGAGGCAAGGGGAACAAAAGCAAAAATGAACTAATAGGGCCATGTAAAAAACAAAAACAGAAACAAACAAACAAAAAAGAAACAAAGAAAAAAATCTTCTGCACAGCAAAGGAAACAATCGGCAAAACTAAAAGGCAACTGACAGAATGGGAGAAGACATTTGCAAGCAACATATCAGAGAAAGATTAGTATCCAAAATCTATAAGAACTTATCAAACTCAACATGCATAAAACAAATAATCCAGTGAGGAAATGGGCAAAAGACATGAATAGACACTTCTCTAAAGAAGACATCCAGATGGCCAACGGACACATGAAAAAATGCTCAACTTCACTCATCATCAGGGAAATACAAATCAAAACCACAATGATATACCACCTTACACCCGTCAGAATGGCTAACATTAACAACTCAAGCAACAACAGATGTTGGTGAGGATGCACAGAAAGAGGATCTCTTTTGTATTGTTGGTGGGAATTCAAGCTGGTGCAACAATTCTGGAAAACAGTATGGAGGTTCCCAAGAAAACAAAATAGAACTACCCTATGACCCAGCAATTGCACTAGTAGGCATTTATCCAAGGGATACAGGGGTGCTGTTTCGAAGGGACACATGAATCCCAATGTTTATAGCAGCACTATGAACAGTAGCTAAAGTAAGGAAAGAGCTCAACTATTCATTAATGGATGAATGGATAAAAAAGATTAGATAGAGATAGAGATAGAGATAGAGATAGATAGAGATAGAGATAGAGATAGAGATAGAGATAGAGATAGAGATAGAGATAGAGATAGAGATAGATGTAGATGTAGATGTAGATATAGATATATAGATATAGATATATACAGATATATATAGATATATAAAGACATATACACATACATATCTTTATATATATGTGTGTGTGTATATATATATATGTATACATACATACATACATACGTACATACAAACATACTTACATACATACACACACAATGGAGTATTACTCGGCTATCAAAACGAATGAAATCTTGCCATTTGCAACTACGTGGATGGGATTGGACGGCATTATGCTAAGTGAAATTTGTCACAGAAAGACAAAAGTCATATGAATTCACGCATAGGATGACTTTAAGAGACAAAACAGGTGAACACAAGATAAGGGAAACAAAAATAATATAAAAACATGGGGGTACAAAACATAAGAGACTCATAAATATGGAGAACCAACTGAGGATTACTGGAGGGGTTGTGGGGGGGTGAGCTAAATGGGTAAAGGGGCACTAAGGAATCTAGTACTGAAATCATTGTTGTACCACATGCTAACTAATTTGGATGTAAATTAAAAATAATAATAATAATAAAAAGAACGAGGGATATTATGTTTCCTGCTACGATGATGGATTGGTGCTCCCAGGCAAGATGATGGGGACCACTCTTCCAGGGAGAATGAGGGAGACATGCTCCCAGGCAAGATTCTGAAGAAGACGCTCCTTTTCAGGATAATGGAGATGGTCTTCCTAGTCACGATGATGGATATATGTTCTCAGGGAGGATGACGGATAAGTGCTCCCAGGAGGATTCATACAGAGCACTCCATGGCAAGATAAAAGGGATATTTCTTGCAGGCACTGAGACCGTATCTCAGGATCTGATGGATCTCAGATGGAGACAGGATCTCAGGCAAGAAGACAATGATGGCTCTACTGGGGTAAATGACAGTAAGGCATTTGAGGCGGGAAGAGGGTTACTGCGTTACCAGATAGGATGACAAATACGTTGCTCCCAGCTGGGCTGATGCAAATCATGTTCCCTACAATAGGTTGGAGAACATGCTTCCTGTCAGGAAGATGGAGATGTCTCTCTCAGGTATGATGAGGGAGATCCCTCTTCCAGGCATGAGAGAGGGATGCACTTGTAGGCAGCATGATATAGAGATGGTGCTCCTTGGGAAGATGATATCCATGGCCTTTCAAAACAGAATATGGTTTCTTGGTCCCAGTCAGTATGACAGAGAATGTATTCACACGCTGGAATTGTAGAAGAGCCTCCAAGGCCGGCAGATGGAGATCATGATCGCAGACAGAATGATGGAAAGGGTGCTCCCAGTAAAATGATGTAAATAACCTTCCCGAAAGGAGATCAGAGATTACACTCCCAGACAGGAAGGGAGAGAGTGATATCCCGGGGGGGGGGGGGGGGGGGGGAATTGGACATTCTATACATGGCAAATGTGAAAGATTGTATTCCCTGGCATGATGAGGGGGCTTGTGTTCCTGGACATTATGATGAAAATGTCCCTTCCAGACTGCAGGAAGGAGATGGAACTACCAAGGAAGATTTACAGAGATTGGAACTCCACACAGGAGGATGGACACAGCACTCCATGGCAGGCAGGAGGACGGCTAAGTACTTCCAGGCAAAAAGACACCAATGGTGCTCCAAAGGAAGATGAGGGAGACAAGGTCCAAACAGGAGGACAGGAAAAATGATAGCAGGAAGGATGAAGAAAACACTTTCCGAGGCAGGAAGTTGGAGACTTAGTATCCAGGTAGCTTGAGGGAGGTCATGTAACCTGGCAGGATGAGGGACACGGTGCTCCCTGGAAGTAAAACAGACACAGCACACCAAGAAAGCATGATGAAGATTGTGCTCCTAGAGGAGCTAACGTAGATGGCATTTGAAGGTGGGTGGAAGGAAATCACATTCCGAGGTATAATAGAAGACATGGTGTTCTTGGGTAGGAGGAAGGATATCATGGTCTCAGGCAAGATGATGGAAACTGCACTTGCAAAAAGGAAGACAGAGAAGGTGCTCTGACACAGGATAAGCCATATTGTGCTACTAGGCAAGAGAACGGCCCTTTCCGGGATGATGGAGTCTGTGTACCCAGGGTATGGTGCATATAATGTTCCCAGGCAGGATGTGGACACCATGCTCCCTGCCATGATGGTGAAGATGGCGCTTCCATCCTGAAGGACGGAGCTCATGTCCCCGGCAGGCTGAAGGAGATGGAAATCCAGGTAAAACAATACAAATAACGTTCCCAAAAAAGATTATGGAGAATATGCTCCAAAGTTGAATGAAGGAAATAACACTCTTAGGTAGGATGACTAAAAACATGTTCTGAGGCTGGATAGTGGAGATCGTCCATGAAACAGGATGACATAGATCATGCTCACAACGGAATCACAGAGATCACTCCGCAAAGCAGGATGAAGGAGACTTCCCTCCTTCAGGTCAGGAGGAACAGGGAGACCATGCACCCAGGCAAGATTATTAATATGGTGCTCTTGGGGGAAATGAAAGATAAGGCCCTCACAGGGATGAGGAATATTTTAATACCAGGCAGGATGGGAGAAACAAGTGAGATCTTCTAGGATGCTGGAGTTGGCGCCCTTGGGCATAATGACAAAGATGGCGGGTCCGTGGCAAGATGAAGGTAATGACTCTTACAGGCAGGATAAGAGTGGTGCTCTCTTAGGCAAGATGTTGGAGAATATGCTCCCTGGCAGGATGAAGGAGATGGTCTTCTGAGGCAGGATGTTGGACACGGTGGTTCCAGGAAGGAAGATAGATAACCACTCGCAGGAGGGTTTGGTACACCATGCCCCAGGACAGGGTAAAAGAGACCATTCTCCCAGGCACTGAGGTAGTGTGATGGAGAAGCCAGCCAAAGGAAAGGCGAAGGAGACCACTCTTCCAGGTAGGATTGAGGGAGATGAGCACCCAGTCAAGATGTTGTAGAACATGCTCCCTGGCAGGATGACAGACACTGCCTTCCTAGGCAGGATGATGGAGATCATGCTCCCAGGAAGAAGACAAATAAGTGCTCCCAGGCAGTATTCAGAGAAGGTGCTTGAGGGCAAGATGAAAGAGATTCTTCTCCCAGTCACCGAAACAGGATGGTGGAGGTGGCTGTCCAGAAATGATGATGATGATGATGATGATTGTTCTGACGGGGTAAATGACTGTAAGGTGCTCTGAGGCAAGATGAGGGATATTGTGCTACAAAGAAGGGTCATCTCTCAGGATGAGTGAAACATTTTCAGGCAGGCTAATGAGGATCATGTTCCAGACAGTGTGTCTACGAACTTGCTTCCAGGGAGGGTGACGCAGTTGGTGCTGCTAACTATGATGAAGTACATCACTCTCCCAGGCAGAAAGGAGAGTGAGAATCGCTCCTAGGCAGGATGGTGGACACTGTGTTCCCTGACAGGATGACAGAGACAGCCTTTCTAGGCAGAATGACATTTTTTTTTTCTTGCTCGCAGTCAGGATGGCAAAGAAAGCAATCTCAGCAAGGAATCGTAGACTGTGCCCCAGGGCAAGAAGTAGGGGATCGTATTATCAGGCAGAGTGACAAAGAGGTTGCCCCAGAACAAATTATGGAAATCACATTCCCAGAAGGAGAATAGAGGTGATGATCCCATGCGGGAAGAACACGATTGCTCTCCAAGGATAAGTCGAAGATCTTCCTCTAGGCCGAGTGAAGGAGATCACGCTCACATATAGGATGATGGGGATTGCATTCCCAGGGATCATGAAAGAGGTGGCCCTCTAGGCAGGAGATTGCACAGAGCATCCATAGGCATGCAGGATGACCGATATTGTGCTGCCAAGCTGGAAGACTGAGGTGCTCTCCATGGCAAAGTGGTAGGGATGGTGTTCCATGGCAGGAGGACAGGGAACATGATACCAGGAAGAATGAGGGAGAAGACACTACAAGGCATGAGTCAGAGACCGAGTTCCAAGGCAGGTGAAGGAGAACATGCTCCCAAGAAACATGAAGGACATAGCGCTCGCAGGCAGTTCAGCAGATCCCGCACACCACTGAAGCATGATGGAGATCTCATTCCAAGGCAAGATAAATCAGGTGGTGTTCCCAGGAAAGCTGAATAAAATACACTCACAGGCATAATGAAGGACACAGCGCTCTCAGGTAGGATGAAAGGTATTGTGGTCCTAGAAAGGATGACAGTGACTGCTCTAGCAGGAAGGATGACAGAGCAGGTGCTCCTACACAGGATAAGGGATATTGGACTCCTTGGCAACATAAAAGAATGGCTCTTTCAAGTAGGATGATGTAGTTTGTGTCCCCAGGCAATGGTGCATATCGTGTTCACTGGCAGGCTGCCTTTACAATGCTTCCTGCCACAAAGATGGAGATATTGCTTCCCCCCCTGAAGGACGGAGATGATGCCTCCAAGCAAAGTGATGGAGAGCATTCCCAGGTAAAACAAAAGAAATCACTTTACCATAAAGCGTGATGGAGAGGACACTCCCAAATAGGATGAAGGAAATCATGCTCTGAAATAAGATGACCAAAACCACTGTCCCAGGCTGGCTTTTGGAGTTCATGCTCTAAACAGGATAACGTTTATCACACTCCTAGGCAGGGTGACGGATATCATGCTGTGAAGCAGGATTAAGGAGACTACTTGCCCAAGTGGATCAAGGAGACCATGCCCCCAGGCAGGATGATGGAAACAGGGCTACAAAGAGACTGACAAAGTAGGCACTCCCAGGCATGAGGATGACAATAATGCTTCCAGGCAAATTAACAGATTCGGCCTTCCAAGGCAGGATGGCTGATATTGCATTACCAGACAGGAGGACAGAAATGGTGCTCCAAGGCAGAATAAGGGAGATTATTCATCCTGCCAAGAGGAAGCAGTTGGCACTCCCAGGCAGAACGACAGAGATGGTGGTTCCAGGCAAGAGGAGGAGGGCCATACTTCCAGGCAAGATGAGGGAGACAACACTCACAGGTAAGATTCTGGAAAAGATGCTCCCAGGTAAAATGACTGATACAGACTTCCTAGGCAGGATGCTAGTGATTGTGCTCTGAGGCTGGATTACCATGATTGCTCCACAAGGGTAAATGACTGTACGTCACTCCGTGGCAGGATGTGAGATATGGTGCTATCAGGTAGTATGAGGAAAACGCTGCCAGACAGGTTGGCAGAGATCATGTTCCAGACAGTATGTCTCATACCTCGTTTCCACGCTGGATTACCCTGTAGTTCCAAAATAGGATGAAGGACATCACTCTCCAAGGCAGGACAAGGGAGAAGCACTCCTAAGCCAGATGAAAGAGATAGTGCCCCCTGGCAGGATGATAGAGGTGGCCTTTCTAGTCATGATGACAATTTCTTTCTCCCTGACAGTATGAGGCAGAAGGCACTGTCAGGCAAGAGTTGTAGTCTTCACTCCAAGGTGGGAAGTAGGAGATCATGATCCCAGTCAGGGTGTCAAAGTGGGTGCTCACAGGCAAAAGGATGGAAATCACATTCCCAAAAGGAGAAAATGCTCCCAGGCATGAAGACCAGGATTGCTCTGCCAATTAATATGTTGGAGATCCTCTTCTAGGTAGAATGACAGAGATCACGCTCCCAGGCATGTTGAGGGAAAGTGCATTTCAAGGCATCAAGAAACAAATCCCCCTTACAGGCAGGAAGACAGAGCCAGCACTTCCACGGACGATGGAAGAAATAAGGCCTCCAGGCAGGGGGACCTCCACAATACTCCTCGCCAGGCAAAACGGTGGATATAGTGCTCCCAGGGAGTAAACCCGAGACGGCACCTAATGGCCAGGTTGATGAATATGGTGTTCCAAGGCAGGGTGACATGTAACACGATACCAGAAATGGAGACGTTGAAGGAGTTCCCAGGCAGGATTTCGAGACTGAGTTGCCCCAACAGGTTGAAGGAGATGATGGTCCCAGGCAGAAAGCAGGACATAGAGCTTCTGGGAAGTATGAAAGAAACGACACACCAAGGGAGCATGATGGAGTTCATAACTGACAGGAGAAGATAGTCAGTGCTCCTAGTCAGTTTGAAGGAAATAGGACTCCCAGGCCTAATGAAGAACTTGTAGCTCTCAGGTAGGGTGAATGATACCTTGCTCTCAGAAGGGATGATGGAGACTAAATCTCAAAAAGGATGGTGGAGAAATGGTCCCTACAGTGACATTGCGCTCCTAGGCAAAATAACAGAATGGCACTTTCAGACAGGATGATGGGGTTTGTGTCCCTAGGTAAGAGTGGATATCGTGTTCCCATTCAGTACGCAGATGCCATGCTCCCCACCACAATGACGGAGCTTGAGCTCCTACCCTGAAGGATGGAGGTCATGCCCCAGTAAGCACTCCCAGGTAAAAGAACAGAAAACATGTTCCCACAAAGTATGAGGGAGAGGATGCTCCCAAGTAGATGAAAGAAATAGCACTCCTAGGAAGGATGACAAAAAACACAGTTCCATGGTGGATGTTGGGGATCGTCATCTGTACAGGATGAAGAGCATGCTTCCAGACAGGATGACAGATCATGCTATAAGGCATGATGAAGGACACTGAACTCCTTCAGGTCAAGAGGGAGAGGGAGACCATCCACCCAGGCAGGATGACAGATATGGCTCTCCCAGGGCGAAATGTCGATAAAGACCTCTGAAGCAGGATGAGGGACATTGCACTGCCAGGCAAGATGAGAGAAATGGTGCCCTAAGGTAGAACGCGGGAGATGGTGGTTTCTGCCAGGATGAAAAGGATTTGGTCCTCCTGGGCAGAATGACAGAGTTGGCGGTTCCTTGCAAATTGAAGGGGACCATTCTTCCAGGCAAGATCAAGGAGACGTGTTCCCAGGCAAGGTGTTGGGGAAGATGCCCTCTGGTGGGATGATGCAGACGGCAATCTGAGGCAGGATGGTGGAGACTGCATTTTCTGGAAGGACGAATAAGCACCCCCATGCAGGATTCGTAGATGTCTCTCCATGGCAGGATGAAAGAGATCATTGTCCCAGGTACAGAGGCAAGAAGAGGCTGATGGTGTTCCCAGGCAGGATGATGGTGATTGCTCTACCAGGATCAATGACCATAAGGCACTCTGAGGCATGATTAGGGATTTTATGCTACCAGGTAGGGTGGCCACAACAGCACTCCCAGGAAGGTTGATGGAGATTGTGTTACATACAGTACATCGGAGAATTACTACCAGGCACGATGATCGTTGGTGCTCCTAAGCATGATGACTGGTCATATTTCTCCCAGGCAGGAAGAAGGAGAATGCTCCCAGGCAAGAAGACATGGATTGGTGCCCCCGTAAAGAGGACAGAGACAGTGTTTCTAGGTATGGAGATGGTTTTGCACTCCCAGTAAGTATGATGGAGTAGGGACTTTCAGGCAGGAATCATAGTGTGTTACACAACAGGAAGTAGGAGATTCTGCTCCCAGATGGGATGACAAAGAGGGCACTACCAGGCAAAATAATGGAAGTCAATTTCCCAAAAGGATAAGAGAAATGACTTTCCCTACAGGGACACTGAGATCCATGCCCAGCAACTACGTTGGAAATCTTCCCTGAGGCAGAATGACAAGATTGTGCTCCCAGGCATGATGAGGGAGGTTGCAATCCCAGGCACGATGAAGGAGATCACCAATCCAGGCAGGCAGAAGGAGAGGGCACTTTGAAGGAGGATGAGAGATCACCCATGGAGGAAGGATGACGTACAAATGATTTCTAGGCATACAGGATGACAGATATAGTGCTTCCAGGTCGGGTTACTGAGATGGTCCTCCATGGCATGTTCATGGAGAAGTCGTTCCAAGATAGAATTACAGGGACTATGATAGCAGGAAGGATGACATAGAAGGCTCTCACAGTCAGAATGTCAAAAGCAGAATTCCCAGGCTGGTTGAAGGAAATCATATTCTTAGACAGGAGGAGGTACGTGGTGTTCCCAGACAACAGGACAGACATGGCACACTAAGGGAACACGATAGGTTCACACTCTGACAAACTAAGTTAGATGGCACTCCCAGGCAGGTAGGAGGAAATCACCCACCCAGGCAAAATGAAGGACACAGCGCTTTCAAGTAGGATGAATGATATGCTCCCAGGCAGGGTAACAGAGACTGCACATGCAGGATACAGGACGGTAAAGGCATTCCCACAGAGGATAAGGGATATTGCGCTCCTAGGCAGGATGCCAAAAAACGACACTTGGAGGTCGGGTGGCAGAGGTTGTGACCCCAGGAAATGGTGGATATCATGGTCCTGAACAAGATTCAGATACCATGCTCCCCACCACGATGACAGAAATGACTCCTCCAACCTGAGAGATGGAGATCGTGTCACCAGAAAAGATGAAGGAAAAGTCCCTCCAAGGTAAAACAACAGAAATCGCATTCCCAAAAAGAATGGTGGGTCAGGATGCTCCCAGGTACGATGAAGTACATGACGCTCTCAGATAGGATTGCCTGAAGTCACACTCCCAGGCCGGATGTCAAAAATCGTCTCAACGGACTGATGTAGATCATGCTTCCAGGAAGGGTGATAGAGCCCACACAGCGTGGCAGGAAGAAGGAGTCTGCACGGCAGGAAGATCAAGATCACATACTCATGCAAGATGAAGGATGCCGCATTCCAAGGCAAAATGACAGAAAATACCCTCCAAGGCAGCATGAGGGGTATTGTGCTAAAAGGCATGATAAGAGAAGATTTTCTCCAAGGAAAAGAAGAGGGATGGTGCCTCCTGCCAGGATGACAGATATGGTGCTGCCAGGTAGGGTGATTAAGATGGTAGTCACAGGCAAGATAAAGTGGAGTTATCCACTCAAGGCAGGATGAGGGATACACGCTCCTAGGGAAGATGTTGGAAAAGATGCTCCCTGGAAGGATAACGGACATGGCTCTCTGTGACATGATATGGAGATTTCACTACTAGGAGGAATTACACATACGCACTTCCAGGTAGGATTCGTAGATGGCACTCAAAGGCAGGATTAAAAGAGCAATCTCCCAGGCACTGAAGTAGGGTGTTGGAGATGGTGCTCCCAGGCAGGATGAGGATGATTGTTCTAACAGCTTGAATGACTGTAAGGTGCTCTGAGGAAAAAGAGGGATATTTCACTACCAGGTAGGTAGGATGGCTGAAATGGCGTTTCCAAGGCAGGGTCGCTTACATCATGTTCCAGGCAGTATGCTTGAGAACTTGTTTCCAGGCAGGATGATGCAGCTGGTGCTCCAAAGCATGAAGCAGGCCATCGTTCCCCGAGGCAGGAGGAGGTAGAAGCCCTCCTAGCAGGATGACAAAGATGGTGCTTGCTGGCAGGATAACAACGCAGCCTTTCTAGGCAGTGTGATGGTTTCTTGCCCCCAGTCAGTATGAGGGAGAAAGTCCTCTCAGGTAAGAAGCATCAACTGCACTCCAGAAAGGAAACTAGGAATTCATGCCGCGATTCAGGATGAAAAGAGGGCACTCCCAGTCAAGATATTGGGAATCACCTTCCCTAAAGTAGAATGGACATGACTATCCCAGGAAGGAAGACTGAGATGGCTCTCTCAGGCATTTGTCAGAGATCTTCCTCTCGTCAGAACAGCAGAGACTGTGCTACTGGACGTGATGAGAGAGACTGTGTTCTCAGGCATCCTGAAGGAGATGCGTCTTCCAGTCAGGAGGACCGAGGCAGTACTTACAGCAGGATGAGTAACATCAAGCCTCCAGGCAGGAGGACATACAAAGCACTCCCAGGCAGGCGTGATGACAGATACAGTACTGCCAGGCAGGTGTACCGAGATGGCGCTCCGTGCCAAAATGATGGAGATGGTGTTCCAAGGCAGGGTGATGGCAAATATGATATCAGGAGAATGATGTAGGGGGCACGCCCAGGCAGGCAGGAGATCAGAGACTGGGTTCCCAAGCCAATTGAAGGAGATCATGCTCCCAGGAAGGATGGATTCTGTGCTCCAAAGGAGGATGAGGATTGCACTCCTCGGCAAGTTAAGTGACACAAATCTCCCAGGTATGATGAAAGAGAAGGTGGCCCAGGCATGTTGAAGGAGATAATGCTCCCAGGGAGGAGGAGGATGGAGATCCTGGTCCATGGCAAGATGATGGGGCAGTGTTCAAAGTCAGTGTGGTGGGGAACACGATAGCAGTAAAGGTGAGGTGAAATGCACCCCGAGGCAGGACATCGGATGCTTGGTTCCCAGGAAGGTTGACGGAGGTTTTGCTCGGAGGTAGGCTGAAGCATACTGTGCTCCCAGGAAGCGCAACAGACACAGCAGACCAAGAGAGCATGATGAAGAGCCTGCTCCAAGGCAGGATATGGTAGACTGCCCTCCAAGCAGCTCTAAGGAAATCATCCTGCCAAGCATGATGGAAGACACAGCACCCTGAAGTAGAGTGAATGAAATTGTGCTGCCAGCCAGGATGATGAAGAAAGCGCTCCAACACAGGAAAAGGGATAGTGAGCTCTAAGGAAGGATGACAAAATTGTGTTCCTGGGCAGGATGATGGAGTTATTGTCCCCAGGCAACGTTGGATATCATGTTCCCTGGCAGAATGCGGATACCTGGCACCTTGCCAGGATGATGGAGATGGCACTTCCAACCTGTCAGGCGGAGATGGTGTCCAAATCCAGGGTGATGGGGATGGAACTGCAAGATACAACAACACATATCACATTCCCAAAAGACTTATGGAGGAGACACTCCCATGTAGGATTAAGGAAGTCTCACTTTCAGGTATTATGATCAAAATAACACTCCCAGGCTGGATGTCAGAGATCTTCCTGTAATCAGGATGACGTACATCGTGCTCCAAGGCAGGGTGACAGAGAACACGCTGTAAAGCAGGATGATGGAGACTGCCCTCCCAGGAGGAGCAGAGGGACCACACACACAGGGAGGATGATGGATTTGTCACCCCCAGAAGGATGACAAAGAAGGTGCTCCCAGTGAGGATGATGGTAATGGAGCTCCCAGACAAAAGGACAGAAAATATCCCTTATCCAAGCCAGGATAAGGGATAATGCACTCCCAGGCATGATGAGAGAAACACCGCTCCAAGGAAGAAAGAGATAGGTTGTGTTTCCTACCAGGATGACAGAGTTGGTGCTACCAGACCTGATGACAGAGATGGGGGTGCCAGGCAAGAAGAAGGGGATCACACGTCCAGGCAGGATGAGAGAGATGTGCTCCCAGGCAAGGTGGTGGAGAAGATGATCTCTGGCAGGATGACAGAGGTGGTCTTCCTAGGCAGGGTGATGGTAACATTGGTCACAGGCAGGACAACGACGATTACTCTACCAGGGTAAGAGACCATAAGGTGTTTGTTACAAGACAGGCTGAGTGATATTGTGCTACCAGGGAGAATTACTGAAACAGTGATCCCAGGAAGGATGAAAGAGACCATGTTCCAGAAAGCATGTCAGAGAACATGCTTCTAGGCGGGATGATGGACTTGGAGTCCCCAGGCATGTGAAAGACAATCACTATAACAGGCAAGATGAGGGGGAAATTCTCCTAGGCGAGATGACAGAGATAGTGCTTCCTGAGCGGATGCCATATACAGCCTTTCAAGGCAGGACAAGGGTTTATCACTCCCAGTCACTATGACACCGAAGTGACTCTCCGGCAGGAACTGGACTGTGCTGCATGGTGCGGATTGGGAGTTTATACTCCCATAAAGGATGACCATGATGATGTTCCCAGACAAAATGACGTGAATTAGATTTCCAAAAGGAGAACAGAGATGATATTCTCCCAGACAAAAAGACTGAGATCACTCTCCCAGAACATATGTCAGAGATCTTCCTCAGGCCACAATGACAGAATACATGCTTCCAATCATGAGAGGGAGATTGATTTCCATGGCATGATAAAGGATATGGCCTTTCCCAGAAGGAGGACGTACTCAGCACTTTTAGGAAGACAGGATGACAGGCATACTGCTCCCAAGGCAGTAGGACGCATACAGACTTAATGGCAGGATGATGGAGATGGCATTCCACGGCAGCATGATGGAGAAAAGGATACTAGGAGGGATGATGTAGAAGGTGCTCCCACACAGGATGTCAGAGACTGAGTCCAAGACAGGGGAAGGAGATGGGGCAACCGGTGATCCCTGGCAACAGATGGAGATGGCGTTCTGAGGCAGGATGACAGGGAACAGCATACCAGGAAGGATGACTTAACGGGTGCTCCTAGGCAGGATGTTGATGACTGAGACCAAGGCAGGTTGAAGGAGATCATATGACCAGGCAAGATAAAGGACATGGTGCACCAAGGGAGCATGACAGAGATTGGGCTCTGAGGCAGGAAAAGGTAGAAGGCACTCCCAGGCAGGTGGAAGGAAATCACACTCTCAGGATCATGAGGACACTGCTCTGTCAGGTAGGATGAAGGATATGCTTCTCTAGGCAGGATTATGCGGATGACACTCACAAAAAGGATGATGGACAAGGTGCTCCTACACAGGATAAGGGATATTGCTCTACTATGCATGTAGCAAAAGGGCGCTTTCAGGAAGGATGGTGGAGTTTGTGTCCCAAGTTGTTGGTGGATATCCTGTTCCCTGGCAGGATGCAGAGACCAAACACCCTGTCACAATGACAGAATGGCATTTCCACCCTGAAGGATGGAGATCGTGCCCCATGCAGGCTAGTGGAGATGGCACTCCCAGGTAAGACAAAACAAATCATGTGCCTCTCCCCCGCCAAAAAAAAAAAAAAAAAAAAAAAGACGATGGAGAGGGCACTCCAAAATGGGATAAAGGAAATCATGCTCTCAGGTTGGATGACTGAAAAGAGGCTCCCAGACTGGAAGTTGGAGATGGTCCTATAAATAGGATGATGTACATTTTGCTCCCAGGAAGGGAGACAGAGAGCATGCCGAAAAACAGGATGAAGGTGACTACCCTCACTCGTGGCCACACAACCAGGAAGATTGATGGATATGGTGCTGTCAGGCAAAAAGGCATATAAGGACTTCCAAGCAGGATGAGTATATTGCACTACAAGGCAAGATGAAAGAAACGGTGCTCCAAATGAGATTCAGCTTCCTGCCAGCATGACATATTTGGCGCTTCTGGACAGGATGACAGAGTTGGAGGTCCCAGGAAAGATGGAGGCGACTCTTCTTCCAGGCACGATGAGGGAGACAGGCTCCCAGGGAAGATGTTGGCAGAAATGTTCGCTGGAAGGATGACAGAGTTGGCATTCTGAGGCAAGATGATGGAGATCACACTCCCAGGAAGGGTGAGGGATACGTGCTCCAGGCTGGGCTGTAAGAAAATGTCCCAGGGCAAGAAGAAAGAGATTATCCTAAATTCAACCAAGGCAGAATGAGACAGATGTGCTCCCAGGCAAGATGCTGGAGAAGATGCTCCCTGGAAGGATGTCAGAGATGACCTTCTTAGGCAAGATGTGGGGATAAACCTCCAAGGAAGGATGACAAAAGAACTCCCAGGCAGGAACCATAGACAGAACTCCAGGTCAGGATGAAACACATCCTTCTCCCTGGCACCCAGACAGGATGATGGAGGCAGATCTCCCAGGCAGTATGAGGATGATTGCTCTAGCAGTGTAAACGACCATAAGGCGCTTTGAGGCAAGATGAAAGGTATTGTGTTACCAGGTAGGACGACTGAAATGGAGCTCCTGGGCAGGATGATAAGGATTGTGTTCCAGACAGTATGTCTCAGAACTTGCTTTCAGATAGGATGATGCATTTGGAGCTCTTAATTATGACTGGCATTGCTATCTCAAGCAGAATGAGGTAGAACTGCTCCTAGGCAGGCTGGTGGAGACTGTGTTCCCTGGCAGGATGACAGAGGCAGCCTTTCTAGGCATAACGATGGTTTCTTGCTCTCGGTCAGTATTAAGGAGAAGGCACTTTCAGGTAGGAATTGTGGACTGTGCTCCAGGGTGGGAATGAGGAGAACATGTTACTAGGTACGATTAGAAAGAGGGAGCTCCAAGGCAAGATGATGGAGATCTGTTCCCAAAAGGATAAAGGAGACAATGATCGCATTCAGGGCGACCAAGAATGCTCTCCAAGATAATAAATTGGAGGTATCCCTTCAGACAGAATTACAGAGATTGTGCTTGTAAGAAGGATTATGGGATTGCATTCCCAGGCATCATGAAGAAGAGGACCCTTCGAGGCAGGAGGATGGATACAGGACTCCTAGGCAGGCAGGATGTCATATATTGTGCTGCCAGACCAGAGTATAGACATGGTGCTCCATGGAAAGATGATGGAGACTGTATCCCAAGCCGGGATGATGGGGAACATGATACCAGCAAATATGACATAGAAGGCACTCCCAGGCAGGATGTCAGCGACTGACTTCCCAGGCAGGTTTAAGGAGATTGTGCTCCCAGATAGGATGAAGGAAGGGTACAGCACTCAGAGGCAGTACAGCAGAGACAGCAATGCAGGGGAGCATGATGTGGATCATGATCAGAGGCTGGCTAAGGTAGATGGTGCTCCCAGGAAAATTGAAGGAAATCGCACTGCAAAGTATAATGAAGGGCAAGGCGCTTTTAGGTACGATGAATGATTTCATGCTCTCAGGCAGGATAATAAGGATGAGCTCACAGAAAGAATGATGGAGAATGCACCGCCACACAGGATAAGAGATTTTGCACTCCTACACAGGATGACAAAATGGTGATTTCAGGCAGGATGAGGTAGTTCATATCCCCAGGCAATGGTGGATAACGTGATCTCAGGCAGGTTGAAGATACCATGCGCGCCACCATTATGATGTACATGGCGCTTCCAACATGAAAGACAGAGATCATAGCTGCAGGCATGGTGACAGAGATGGCACCCCAAGGTAAAACAACAAAAATCGCATTCCAAAAAAAAAAAAAAAAAAAAAAAAAAAGACTAGGGACAGGAAGCTCCCAATTAGGATGAAAGAAATCAGGCTACCAGGCTGTATGCCAGACTTCATCCCCTATACAAGATATCATAGGTTGTACTCCCAGGAAGTATGACAGAGATCACACTGGAAAGCAGAATGAAGGAGACTGTCCTCCCAGGAGGATCAGGGATACCTCACATTCATGCAGGATGAAGGATACAGTGCTCCCAGGATGATGACATAGACAGTGCCAGCAAACATGACAACCACAATGGTGCTCCCAGGAAAAATGGTGGAAATGGCCTTCAAGGCCATTCAACGTGAGTGATGGATACTGTGCTACCAGGCAGAATGAGAGAAACAGTGGCTGAGAGCAGAATGAGGGAGGCCTTGCTTCCTCTCTGAATGATGGAGTTGGCACTCCCAGGCAGGATGACAGAAATTTAGGTCCCAGGAAAGATGTAGGGGACCACTATTCTTGGAAGGAGTAGGGACTTGCATTCCTAGGCAAAATGCTGGAGAAGATGCTTTCTGGAAGGATGTCCCAAGGTGTCCTTCCTAGGCAAGATGATGGAGATTGGGCTCCCAGGGAGATGGAAAGATAAATATTCCCAGCAAGATTTGGTAGACGATGCTCCAGGGGAAGATGAAAGAGAATCTTCTTGCAGGTACCAAGGCAGGAATAGGGAGATGGTCGTCCGATGTAAGATAAAGGATTTAAATTACGTGTTTCTCATTCAATTAGCAGATATGGATTTTCCACAGATTGCCAGATGCACAGATGTCTACCAACGTGTGACAGGTGAGTTGGGGTGATTCATTATTTCCAGCTGGGCTCATTTCAGTAGGAGTGTCTCTATTATTGCCTAATAACTAAGAATCACAACACCCAAATCAAGCAAACATAAATAAAATTATATGGCCAGTCACATCAGTGGTGTTACCCACGTTCATCATTTGTTTCAAGCTTGCATTGGTCTTCACTCCCTGCCTCTTTTGTACTGTTCACACAGTATCCTTCTAAGACAGAACACTGATTTTATTCAAGAGCAAGGAACACTTTGTGTTCAATAATTAATTAAAAATAAACAGATTTAAGCACGGTATAAAGAGTATACTGGAATTGTGTTTTCTCTGTAAAACAACATTTGACAATTTCCCTGTCACTTATAAATTAATGAGACCAGAAGTTTGTTTTTTTTTTTTTTAGAAGACTTTTATTTCCTTTTAGAGAGACACAGACAGCGTGTGTGTGTGGAAAAGGCAGAGAGGGAAGAGAAAGAGAGAATCCCAAGCAGGCGCTATGCTGTGAGCACAGAGCCTGATGCAGGTCTTGAACTCATGAAACCATGATCTCATGACCTGATCCAAAATCAAAAGTTGGAGGCCTAACCAACTGAACCACCCAGGAGCCCAATACCAGAGTTTTTTGTTTTTTGTTTTTTGTTTTTTCTCGCTTGTATGTAAACTTCACGTTAAGTAACACTCAGTAACCAATTTATATGGACTTTGACTCTAATATGTACTATCAGTATGTGCTAGTGCAGCTTTGGGGAAACAAATTTTGTAAGACTAATCTAATTCTCCCCAGTACTGTACCATTCAAAACCACAAACAAACCTTGGAGGAACCATGAAACTTGTCTAATCTCCATGAACTTGAGGTAATATGATGTGAAAGATTTCATCAGCATGGTTGGAAGCATGGCATCAAAGACAAGATACTCAGTTTTGCCAATGCTAGAAATGTAGAGAAAAACTCAAATAAGGCCAGATGGCAAAAAAAAAAAAAAAAAAAAAAAAAAAAAAAAAGGTCGCAGGACAAAATAATGGTTCCATAGGAAGAATCTAGTGGAGGGTTGCTATAAAGATAATTGATCAGATGAGAAAATAATCTATTTACTTTTATTGATTGAGAGCTAAACAAGGGCAAAGTGACAACATTTTAAGAAAGTAAACCAGATAATGTGAAAATCCATTCAAACTTTGATATGGTGGTGATTAGTTCAAAACATTCTGATGGACAAATTTATTCATCACACATATGTGTGAAGATTAGATTGCCATCTCTCTGTTAATTTGGCTTGTTTGAAAGCAGATAGATAAATGCACTTATTTGAGGATGCTTCCTGGATGGTTAAGCTTTCACCTTCAGCTCAAATCATGATCTCATGGTCCATGAGTTCAAGCCCCATATCTGACCCTTGCTGACAGGTCAAAGTCTGGACCTTACTTTAGATTATGTATTTCCTGCTCTTCTGCCCTTCCCCCATTCATTGTTTCTCTCTCCCCTGTCTCTCTCTCTTTCTCTCTCCATGTCTCCCTCCATCTCTCTCTCTCTCTCTCTCTCTCTCTCTCTCTCTCTCTCTCTCTCTCACACACACACACACACACACACACACACACACACACACACACACAGATGGAGACGCACACGCACACGCACACACACACACTCCAAAAATTAATTTTAAAAATAAATAAATAAATAAACATTTAAAAAAGAAAGAAAGAAACTAGGTGCAAGTTTGGCTGAGTCAGTTAAGCATCTAACTTCAGCTCAGGTTATGATCTTATGGTTCATGAATTCTACATCAGCATCAGGGTCTGCGCTGCAGCTCAGAGTTTGAATCTTGCTTGGGTTCTGTGTATCCATATCTCTCTGCACCATCCGACCTTGTGCTCTCTTACTCTCTCTCTCCCTCTTTCTATATTTCAAAAAAATAAGCATAAAACTCTCTTAAAATGTTTTTAATGTTTATTCATTTTGCACAGAGAGACAGAGACACAGCATGAGCAGGGAAGGGGCAGAGAGAGAGAGAGAGAGAGAGAGAGAGAGAGGGAATCTGAGGTAGGCTTCATGCTCTGAGCTGTCAACACAGAGCCTGACGTGGGGCTCGAATTCACAGACCATATGATCATGACCTGAGCCAAAGTCGGACACTCAACCACTGAGCCACCCAGGCTCCCCAAAACAGAAAACCCTTATAACAATAAATAATTTAAGGCAGGCAACATAAAACAATCTTCTGCTTTTTACTTGATTTCACAGGGCAGTGACTGCATATACATTGGATTTTCATGGTTTTATCTATGGCCAGTAACAGCAGCTCATTTCGGGGAAACTAAAAATATCAGGGACAAAATATTTTCTTAAGAGCAAAAGGGAAACTTAGAAACCTAAAGTTGTTTTCCTAAAGTTGTATATTTGCTTAAAATTCGTGGATATCAAATAATATTACGTGATAGCCATAGTAACACATGTAAAGTTCACCATTTCTACCTTTGCTCTTCTAAATGTGGAATAATAAGTTATCGGGCCTTACAGAACAACTGCTGTTTATTTGGGGTGCTTTCCCTTATCTGTCTTCTATATCACTGATATGTCCTTCCACATGCCGTCTTCTACAGGTGATTCCCTCTAGTGTTTTGTGTTTTTTTTTTTTTTACTTTTCAGCTATTATCTTCTTGAACTCTGATTTTGTGTGTGTTTGCTATCTCTTAATTAAGGGTCTCACTTATTTCTTCCCTTTTCTCTGCAGCCCAGCAAGCATCTTGACCATCATTAATTTATATTCTTTATTTAATTGAGGCACAATGCTTACCTCTGTTTCAGCTCTTTTCTGGGTTTTTTATTGTTCTTTCTTTTGGAGCATATTTCCCTGTCTCTCCATTTTGCTTACCTTTCTGCATTTGTTTCTATAGATGAGGCAGAGCAGCTACTCCTCCTACACTTGAAGGAATTGTCTTATATATGATTGTCCCCCTGGGTAGACTCTGTGTGCTAGTTGGTAACATTGGCTGGCTGGCTGAAGCCGTGGCTTGCATGGACTGGGGATCCTGGGGCTTTCTACATAGCAGGCGCCCTGTCAGGATAGTTAAAGCTGAAGTGAATGCAGACTGGGGTGTCCTAGGATTCTGTGTGTTGAGGGTACCCTGGCAGGACAGCTGAAGCTGAAATGATTGCAAGGTGAGGCATGCTGGGGTGCTGTGTATAGGTGCCCTGTACAGGGTGGCTAGAACGTAAGCAGTCTGGGGGTCAGGTTCTCCTTGATCTCTCTATGCAGACGGTTCCTGGGCAAGATAGGTGAAGCTAAAGTGGGTACAAGCTGAAGGCACCAGGGGCTGTACATGCAGAGGATACCTTGCCAATATAGTTGAAGCTGAATTGGATATAAACTAGGGTGTACCAGGACTTTCCACTGAGAGGGTGCCCTGAAGGGGCCGTGGGAGCTGAGGTGGGTTACAGTCCAGGAATGGCTCTTTTTATATGCTAGTTCCCCTTTAAAGTATATTGTTTAAGGGGGGAAAGCATGTCATGGGTGTGTGTGTGTCCAGTGCAATTGGGGCTGGTGTGTATTGTGTGCCTGGAACTTACTGAGGCAGCAGGCCAGCTACAGCAACTGGACCCTGCTGTGGTCTATGCTTTTAAGGTGGATGGAGAATGTGGGGCAGCTTGGTGGCTCAGTGGATGGAGTATCTGACTTCAGCTCAGGTCATGATTTCACAGTTCATGAATTTGAGAACCACATTGGGCTTGATGCTGTCAGTGTAGAGCCTTTCCTGAATCTTCTGTCCCTCTCTTTCTGCCCCTGATCTGCTTGTATTCTCTGCTTCTCAAAAAGAGGTAAACATTAAAAAATGTGGATGTAAGAACAGATACTACACTTGATCTTAGCCGATTCTGTGTCTCCCTCTCTCTCTGCCCCTCCCCTGTTCATGCTCTGCCTCTCTCTGTCCCAAAAATAAATAAAAACGTTGAAAAAAAAAATTAAAAAAAAAATGTGGATGTAAAATGTAACCCTGCCATTCTCCAGTCTCTATGACCCAGATAGAACTCCTGTGGCTCCTCTGTCGTTGACAGAGTTCTAATGCTCTCTTTTATATGACAGTTGCTCTTTTCAAACTGCAGCGTTGTGTTTTGTTTTTTTCTTTCTTTCTTTTTTCTGCCCAAAGACAGAGTAGTCTGTTCCTGGTCCTTCCCCAGCTGCCCTTGGCAACGTTAGGGGTGAGTGTTTCCTTTGTTACTGTCTCTCTGTCTTGCTGTTGTCTTTCAATTTTCTATGTTTTGTTAGGCACAATCTGTGCAGTCAGTCCTCAGCTCCTCAGGAGGAATTGTTATATCAATGGGTGCAATCCCCAGGGAGCTGGACAAACTGGAAGTACACCTTCTGGCTGGTTCACCAGAAACAGAGTCAGGGAGTTCAGGTACAAGAGCACCTAGCTCCAGGGGACCCAAAAAAGGTGAGGTTTGGCTACCCATTACTGACAAGATCGCAATTCAAAGGAACTAGTGGAGGTGAAACAAATGGGAAATTTATTCAGAAGCTGACACCAGAAATGCAGCAGACTCACATCAAAGACTCTCTCTAACGTGCTGAAAATACTTCCAGGTTTATATAAGGAAAATGTGGGACAAAAAGAGGTAGGCATACACAGGTGGTCACTAAGGTCAGGTTGGTTGTTGTCTTGGGCTTGAGGGTGGAGTCTTATTGGCTCAGGCAATCCTTATTGCTAGAGCGGTAGATTCACTTCCCATTAAGTGATACTTTGCTTTCAGGATCCTGAATTAAGAGATAAGCTAAGGATGGGGAGGGGGCGCCTGGGTGGCTTGGCTAATTACGCATCCTACTTCAGTTCAGGTCATGATGTCATGGTTCATGGGTTCATGCTCCGCATTGGGCTCTGTGCTGACAGCTTAGAGCCTGGAGCCTGTTTCAGATTCTATGTCCCCTGCTATCCCTGCCCGTCCCCCACTTGCGCTCTGTCTCCCTCTGTCTCAAAAATAAAGAATCATAAAGAAGGAGAGAAGCTGGAAAGAAATAGTTAATCAATTGGAAAGTTTAAGGTCAATCTGGAGGTAGTTGGAATCTTCTTTCACCTTGGAGGAGTTGAGTTCAAGGCCTTCCTACACAGCCATCTTGAACCGAAACTAGAATAGGGTCCCTCTGAATCCTATTTTGATTGGGGAAAGTTTGGGAGAAATCCAAGGAAGGAGACAATACAAGCAAGGAATCTGTCAGTTCTGTGTACAAATCGACATAAACACCACTACCTCCCCTGATTACAAGCATGGCATGTTCACAAAAAGGCATAGAAAAGGCCTTCAGAATGGAAAAAGTAAAAATAAAAACTATCTCGATTCTTTTATTTATTTATTTTTCAATTTGTATTTTGGAAAGAGAGAATGAGCAGAGACGGGGAGAGAAAGAGACAGAGAGAAAGACAGAGAGAGAAGCTTAAGCAGGCTCCATGCTTAGCACAGAGCCCCACACGGGGCTCAATCCCCTGACCATGGGACCATGACCTGAGCTGCTGAACCCAGCAGTCTGGTAGTCAACTGATGGAGCCATCAAGGTGCCCTGAAAACTGCCGCGACTCTTAAATCATGGGGTTATCAACATGAAACAAATTCTAAGGGGTATACATCAGGTTTCTAGAACTCAAACATAATTAAATAAGCCCCAGAATACACGGTCAATATATACAACTCAGTTTTATTTTTATACATATGCAATGAACAATTAGAATATGAAAAGCTTTTAAAGAACCATTTAATATCAAACCAAACATTGAAATACTTACATTTAAATCTAACAGCCATGCACAGGATCTGTATGCTAAAAGCCACAGAAGGCTGATTGGATCAATCAAGGAAGATATAAATAAATGGAGACATATGCCATATCTACCCATGGAAGCTTCGCTAGTAAGATGTCAATTATCAACTTGATCTAGAGATTCAACAGAATCCCAGTCGAAATCCCAGGATTGTTTTGTGGATATCAGCAAGCTGATCCTAAAATGTGTGTGAAAAGACAAAGGAACTAGAACAGCCAAACAGCTCTGAAAAATAACCAAGTTGGAGAACTCATGTTGCACAATTTTAAGACTCAATATAAATCTCCCGTAATCAAGGCAGTGTGATAGTGAAGAAAGATGGAGACACAGGTCAAGAGATAGAACAGAGAATCCAGAAACTGACCCCATACACAAGCATCCTCACCCAACTTCTGATAATGACATATAGCCAACCTAACACAAAAAGGGATATAGTCTTTCATCAAGTGTTACTGGAACATTTAAGTGTTCGTATGCAATAGTAATCAATGAACTAAGTAATTAATTGTTTAATTAATCGGTTCATTGATTAATTAATTAAAAGAAGACTTGACCTAAATTCATAACTTATACAAAAATTCACCCAAATGCATCATAGATGTAAGTGTAAAGTACAAAATTATAAAACGTTCATAATAAAGAAGGAGTGATGTTGATTCATTGAATCATTCAGTAAAAACTTTTGGAGCATTTAGAGTGAGACAACACAGTCTACACCTGGAGGGTCCAATAGTGAACAAAAGGAGCAAGGATCACTGTGATCTTGGTGCTTAATAGTCCAGTGGGAGGACTGACAAAGATAATGGAAATAGAAACTATGGTAGAGAATAATGAATGGGGAAAAAAAGGAAATACATCTTGGAGAGGATAGAAGAATTGGGGGAGGGGGTGTGAAATACTAGACAGGGTGAAATACTAGACACAGAGGGTCCTGCTGAAAAAGGTGTCAGTTGAATAAATACCTCAAGGAAATGAGAGAACTACCTGCTGACAGGAAGGTGATCTAGGCAGAAGGACTCATGAATTCCCCAAGGCAGGAGTGTGAACGTGTGTACTGATGGGAAGCAAGGAGGCCGGTATAGACAGAGAAACGAGGATGAGAAGAAGGAGGAATAAAGAGGTGGAGGTTGTGGGTCTAGGAGGAGAAAAAGAGGATGAGAGAGAGAAGGATGTAAAGACTGTCAGTAATAGACAAGGCGAAGCCACATCTGGTCATACCTGTTCCTCCGCTTCACATTACTGGCTACAGTTCTTTTTATTTTTTAATTGACATTTACTAAACCGTGTCTAGACCATGAAAAGCTAATTCTATTTGTAGCGACTAATTGAAGCAAGAAAATGGAACACCCTCAATGATCAATAGCAGTGTTTAAATAGGTTATGGCATGCTATGTGGCCTTTAAAATTCATAGCCCTGCAGAACATTCATGACCTAGCGAAATGCTCGTATCACTAGATGACCAGAAATGGGATTCACAGCTACATAGCTAATTTTGGTTAACGCATGTACATATACCTCTTCCCTGGCGATTATACCACAGTGTTAGAGGAGCTTGCCTCCAGGGGCACCTGAATGGCTCAGTCGGTTAAGCATCTGACTCTAGATTCCAGCTCAGTTATGATTCCAGAGTGTGTGGGACCAAGCTGCATATTAGGCTCTGCACTGACAGCGTGGAGCCTGCTTATGATTCTATCTCTCTCTCTCCTCCCATCCCTCACTCTTGCTCATCTCTCTGTCATATTCTCTCTCTACCAAAAATACATAAATTTCCCTGTGCTTCATCTATTATTCATCTCTCCCTTCCCCCTGAGTTCCTGGCAACTACAGGTCTCTTTCCTGCCTCCATTATTTGTGGCAACACTTTTAACTGTTCCAGGTTTATATTCTTTTCTTAGGTATCTTCATGAATATAAGTAATATAGCATACTGCGCTTATTGATTTGTCAGTTTTAAGCACCGTCTACTGACTTCCCATGTGAAGACGACGTATATAGGTCGCTTAAGCCACCTGTCTTCTCTCTTCTCACCTTCCCATATATTCCTGAACTTCTATCTTTATACTGTTTCAGTCAGGTCCAGCCAGACGGTGATTCACTATCGGTATTTTAAAGAGTTACACACGTGATGGGAAATCCCAGAAACTAAACAAAGGATGGCGAAGCAATCAGGAATTAGTATCATCAGAAAGCTGTTTCCACCCCCAGGGCTAGAGAAATTCAGAACCATACCTAGCAGGAACTGAGAACATGGGAGAAGAGGCTCTTGGAAAGAAGCTAGAATTTGGAGGAGATAAAATCACCGGTAGCAAGTGGAGCGGACGAGAGAAAAACCTCTGGGCTTATACCTTCCTCCCTTTCTCCCATCAAACACCCATTGGTCAAACCCTTCTGGAAGCCAGGTGGCAAGGAACCAGGAAACACAGTCTGTAGGAGAAGTGAAGGAACTGGATCTGAGGGCAAAAAGACATAATGGATGAAGTTACATATATGTCCCAGTTAGGGTTCTCCAGAGACTCAGTATCAATAGGAATTGGTTCACAGGATTACGGAGGCTGAGAAGGGCAGACCCAGGAGATCCAGTAGTTTAGTTCCAGGCAGACTCCAAAAGCCTAAGAATCAGGAGAGCTGATGATGTATGTTCCACTCCAAGTCTGAGTCTGAAGTCAGGAGACCAATATCGCAGCTTGAAGACACTCAGATACACAACAGTGGATTCTCTCTTACTCTGCCTTTTGTTCCATTCAGGTCTTCAATCGATTGGTTGCGCCCACCCAGTGTTTGTCAAGGCAATATGTTTTGCTTAGTCTCCTGATATACAGATGTTCATTGTACTAAGAAATGTCCTCACAGACTCATTAGAAATAATGGTTAACCATATGTCTCGGTACCCTGTGGCTTATCCCAGTTAAAACATGAAATTAACCATCACAAGATATAATTTTATGTGTGTATGTATGTATGTATGTATGTATGTATGTATGCATGTGTGAATGAATATATGTTATTTGAGAGAGAGAGAGAGCGAGCATATGCTCAAGCAGGATAGGGGCAGAGAGAAGAATTGTGAGCTGTCAGTGCAGAACCTAATGCTCATCTTAGTCTTATGAACTGTGAGATCATACTCTGAGCCAAAATCAAGAATTGGTTTCTGAACTCACCGAGCCACTCAGGTACCTCACAAGATGTAATTTTAAAATAGAGACCTATTTCCCTTACTTGTACTATCATTTTTCATTCCTTACATTGTAAGATAAATGTCTTCCTTAACCTTGCTGCACTTTTTCTCGGTCTCCCATCAGCTTTGGACTTCTGTTTGTCATTGTTGTTAACACTGGTATTATGCTCTGCAATCAAGTCTCTTTAGATTGTTCAAGGTTGATTCTAAAACTTGAAAACTAATAAATGGTTTAAATTATTGGGATTATTAAATAATATGCAAACATTAGAATTACTACTCTTTTCCTGGAGTCCTTGAACCTGCTGTATGAGGACATCTCTGGGATCAAGGTGAAATGGGTCCTTTTTCTTTGTATTCCATCAGTGCTTTAAACCACGCCATGTTTCACTTGGCTCATTCAGACTAAGACCATCTTACGGATATTTTCTCGCTCTCCTTAGTTTTCTAATTGCACTTCTTTGTTTTATTGCACTCTTTCAGTGTTCTCAAATCATGCCACTTATGACATCTTCCTGTTAACCTCTTAGAGTCATTCATCGACCCTTCTCTTTTCCTGCCTCATTTAGGTGGTGACTCAGTAGGTCTGCTTCATAGCTTCCTTCCTGTGATTTTCCTCTACTATGGTCCCCATTTGTTTCCAAGGTTTCATGGTAATATGGCTATCTGGGAAGTTAGGGAGCATTTAAAAGCCTGGACTCTTGAGCCACACGGCCTGGGGTTAGACTTTACTTGTTCCACTTACCAACTGAGTACGTTGGATGTTGGATGAGTTATTTGGCTTCTTTATAACCCTATATCCTCCTCTAGAAGATAATAATCGTAATTGTATATACTTTATAAGTTTCTTGTGTGGTTAATATGTAATAATTTGTGAAAATAACCCATAACAGTGTCTGGCACAAAAATACACACTCTGTTAGTGTTGGCTATTATTAAGTATAATTTTTCTTTATTTTTTCTCTCCTTGTTTTGCTGAAATATACCTTCAGATAACTTCCTAATGAAGAATGAATAGAGTCAAATGTTCTGAGTCTTTGCATGTCTGAAGATATCTTGACTCCACTCTCAAATTGAATTGATAATTTTGATAGGTGTAGAATTCTAGCTTCTTTTTTGTTTTATTTATTTTTAATATTTAAAGTTTACCTCCACATTAGTTAGCATGTAGTGCAACAAGGATTTCAGGAGTAGATTCCTCAGTGCCCCTTACCCATTTAGCCCATCCCCCCTCCCACAACCCCTCCAGTAACCCTCAGTTTGTTCTCCATTTTTATAAGTCTCTTCTGTTTTGCCCCCTCCCTGATTTTATATTATTTTTGTTTCTCTTCCCTTATGTTCATCTCTTCCACTCATAGAATTCTAGCGTCTAATGGCCAGTTGCCCCTTCCATCGATTATCTCCTGATCACAACACCATTGGAACTACAATATCTGCTCTTTAGAGTGTTTTTGACTCACCGTCACTTTCACCTTCTTGTATTTTTCAAAACCATTCAGTACGTCTGGCGTATGCTTAAGGAAAAGGGAATGGAGGTCCACCTTTTGAAGGGCTTAAAAGAGAATTTATGAACATATTTTAGACTGCCACAGCCTGTCTGCTGGCCTCCTATTATTCACTTTCATTCTGCGTGAAAAATACCCTCACCCTACCCCAAGAATCCTCCCTCTTAAAGACCCAACCCTTGTAACATCAGCTCAAAGTCCAGGATATTTTTATCCAAATTATGTCCAGGTGTGAATGAGTCTCCTTGTGTGCCCTGGTCGTCGAATACACTTTTAATCTGAAGACCTATGAATGAAGACCTATGAATTAAGCATACAACCAAAATGGGCACACACAAAACAGACACACACACACACACACACACACACACACACACACACACACACACACACACAGAAAAAACAAACAAACCAACCAACAAAACACAAACATTTCTGTTCCAAAAGAAAGGAAGGAGGTTTTCATGAGTCACTGGTCCATAGCAATTCTGAAGTTCAGCTGGCACAGATAGGCAGTCCTTTCATTGGGTCTTAAGGCCTGGGAGTGATTTTCCATGGCTCTAGCTCCTCCAGGGTTCTGGCTTTCAACCTCCAAGTCATTCTTCCCTTCTCATGAAAGGTAGCCTGTGTCTACAGCCTTATGGTTGTCTCGGCCTACTTACTGATTGTAGGAGTTTGTGGGTCCAAAGACTTCTTTCATTTTACTCTCTGGGATTAAGTAAACCCTTCTCTACCATGGACTTTTTCAAACCTTTATAAGGAAAAAGCCTCCTAAACTTCAAGTTATATTGTAACATTGAGAACGCTGTGCCCCACAGTTTAGTCTGCGAGGGTATGCTTAAGAGAGAGAACACTGGTATTCTCCAAGACCCTTCTTCATTTAGGATACTTTTCTAGCATCTTTTCCCCAACATCATCTGCTGAGTGAGGTTGGTAATAATTTCACCTTCAATAAGAGTGACATTATTGATGTTATCTGTGCTAACAAAACATGAAATTGTATTTGAATGGCATTGAGTAAGGGCAAGTAGTATCGGTTAGGGACGTGTTCAGCTATCACAGAAAGGCTGCCACCAGTGGCATGAACAAAGAGAGTTTTACTCACAAAGAGGCTGTAGGTTGTGTCCCATTAAGGCTGCATGGAATGGCAGAGCTGCCAATTTCTTTATGACCTACTACACAATTTTGGAAAAAAGGGTAGCAGCCATTAATATAATAATACAAATATTTTTACCACTTTCCATCTTCATTATGCATCACATGTGTGAGCATTTCAAGCTCACAGCACATTTGTGAGGTAGAATTGTTGATGTCTTTTGGAGGTCATTCGTTTTCTTCTTAAGTCAAAAATTAGCTGTCACATTTCTAGGGCATGTGGCTTCACCAAATCCCCTCCTAAGTTTCCTTTGCTTATCAATGCATCAAGAAAACTCATAGGAATTCTAGAATTTAATACTTGTGAGTCATGGAGAAACCAGTTCTGCCTTATCAAATCACATTAAGTACTCATGCCATTCAGTATACTCTCAGATGAACCGTTGGAAGGTGCTCCTGTATTAGCGTTGTATTTCTGTTGGCAAGAACCTTGCCTCCTAGGAGGCAATGTAACTTTCATATCTATTAGTAATTGCCAATGAAGTAAAAACCAAGAGTTTTCTTTGTCTTCTTGTTGACACGTTATAATGTATACTAAGGTACCCCGTTCCTTGTTTTAATTCTTAGCAACATATACCAACTGCAATATCATCACAGAACAATGGTGGCCCCAAATGTAGCATCATTAGCTTTGGAAACTTCAGATATGGCCACGGTAGCAGTTAGGGTGGACTCCACCCAGTTCTTGGCCACTTGGCCTTGTCTGATTCTTCCCGTTTATCTACCTCCCACCCCATACCCCCAGCCCCAGCAGTACTGAGAATCTGGTTAGTCAGTGAATCTCCAGCAGATACAGATGCAGATCATTTCTCTGGATAATCTTTATGGTTGCCTGTGGCCTGGATAGCAGGACTCGTTCAGACAGAAACACCTGATTTGGGTGCCATCAAGCAGTATCTGTGCCCTCCCTCAGAAATGGGACAGTATGCATTTCAAACACTTCAAGTCTCCACTTCTCCCTGCAGACTTCTGTGTTTTGTTGCTTTCATCCACCTACCAAAGCAACCCAAACTTTATGCTAAAGAGAATGGGCCTCGTGTGTCCTTTGCATATCGGAATGCTGTTACTAGTTTGGGTTATTTTAACAAAAACTGGCAAATTATCTAAAAATGTAGAATTCGGTGTGAATTCAGAATCCGTACCTGTAGTAAGCCCTCCATGATTCCGTTGATTAAGGAGAGGTATCAGACCATATTGTAAGAAACCCTGCCTTCGAATGCTACAGCTCTATGGACTTTCAAAGCACTATTTCTAACCTGGTTATCAAAAGTCGTTAAGTCTTTGTGAGTATACATTCAGAGCTTTTTTTAAGATCTGGATCGTAGTCTCCAATTTTTCATTACCTTCCTAACCCATTTATTCCCAGAGTTCTCTTTATTTTTGAATCGTTCTGTTGGGCATTTGACCAAACCTGTCAAAAAAAATGCCTCAAATTGAATATATGAACATTTAAGAGCAGTCACGTGTTCACTGCCCAAATATTTTATGATTTCCGTTAGGAGTTTATTCGGTCTGTGGACGGTGAATAAACAAATGTCTATTTTTTTTTTCTTTTTTCCTCACATAAGTAAGTAGATGTGCAAGGTAGAATGCTAGGTACCTCTCAAGGGTAAGAGGACGTTCAGGAGTGTAAGTAAGATTTCTGTCATCAAAAAAAGAAAAAAAATATATTTGATGAACTAAGATAAGCTAAAAAGCTTAAAGAAGTTGATGAACTAAGATAAGCTAAAAAGCTCTACTGACACGATGATAAAGCTCATCTTTAAAGCTTGCTTTGTGTACTGATATTATTCCTTTTTTCTTGAAATCTAAAGAAGCCTTTCTCTTTGGCTCTTAGCATGAAATGAAAAGACATTTTCCCCCTATATGTTCCTCTGCCATTTTTAGGCTGAGCTTTTCCAAAAGGCTTTTATGTATTCATTGTTTTTTTATCTTCATCCTTTTTCCAAAACAAGCCTTGAGATTGGGAATGATGTGGACTATTTCTAACCCAAGCTCAGAGGACTTAACTACTCATAAAACCCATCATTTGAGGAGGCATTGAACTCATATCATGGAGTTCCTTGTGCAGCCCATGGGCAGGATTCCACTGAAGTAATCGATAGCATCGTGGAGACCCTGTCTCTGGAAGGAACTAACAACAAATAAGGATTTGACCTTATAGGCTGATTTTCCTAGAAATCTAGGAATCAAGAGGGCCAGAAGTGGGATGGTGGGAGAGGGACACTGGAGAAGTGCTGAATACCCAGGTTCACTTGAAGCCAACTGAGCAGAGGAAGGTTCTGTCCTGGAGGAGCTTGGCTCAGCAGGGATCAGCTCCCAATTGTTATGCACTTAGTGAAAATACACTCATGAGAGCCTACATGAAGGATGCCTCCAGAACTCTAAGAGGATTCGTTCCTTTCTTATGTCTTTTTTTTATGGAAAGTGTCTTGGGGGTGCTTACTTCACCTTTGTGTGTGCACAGTTCTTCTTCCCACTAATTGTGTTGCCATGAACCTCCTTACATAGCCGTTGCTCCCCTCCTAGACCACGTGTTCCTCATGGACAGGGCTCACCTTAGCCATCCGTGTGTCGTTACTACAGTGCCAGCCATGTGCAAAGGACCCTGTACATACTGAATGAATGCAATGTGTTTATGGGGTTTCAGTTCCCATTTTTTACAGAAGAACTAGCTGTCTCACTTCAATTTTATGTGTAACAGCAGCAGTCTATACTGGGGATTCTGTCTCACATTCTCTCTTTTTACAAACACCTGCATAATCAACTTTTGATGAACTCTTACCCTTTTGTGATCAGATGAATTGAGTGGAAACTTTGCCATCTCTTAAGATCTTATTTGCAACCCAATACCACTCAAATTCCCTATCCTACAGTAAATTCTTGCTTAGCAAGAAGCACTATAGTTCAGTGACAAAGAGGGTGGCCCCTGGAGCCAGGCTGCCTGGGATCTGAAATCCTATTTTGCTCTATTTCTAGCAGCAGACCTTTGGACAACTTACTTTTTCTCTTTGTTACTCAGTTTTCTCAGCTGTAAAATCAGGCACAACCTAGCACCTTCACCATAGAGCTATGAAACTAATTCAGTGAGGTAACAAAGGTAAAACACTTAGAATAATGCATGGAACCCCCTTAACTGCGAGTCAGTAAATACTTGCCTTTATTAGTGATGTAACTACGTTTTTGACAAATTCGCTGCTTGCTTACTTAAAACCTCCACGTTGTCTGTGTTGAATGTCCATTACTCTTGCCCTATATGTGATAAGGAGCTTCCTCTTTCTACTTTCAAAATAATATCTTTATTTTCCAATAGTGTAACTATGATTTCTCTAGGTGTGTTCTTCTTTGTGTTCATCCAAATTGAAGTTATTTCAAGTTTTTGGATCTTTGAGATAATTTTCATCAAATTTGGTATGTAAACAACTTGTTCAGTAATATTTTTGTCCCTTTTTCTCCCTCCTCTCCATCTGGGGCACCTATTATACATGTGTTACATAATTATGTTGGAGCCCCTGATATTGTCACACAGTGCTCTACTGATTGGTGTCCAATTTTTCTCCCCTCTCTATTCTTTGGCTTGGCACATTTCCCTTGATTTACCTTCAAGTTCACAGATTCTTTCTTCTATTTCTAATCTACTGTGTTAATCTAGTGAAATTTTATTTGAGTTATTGTATTTTTCAATTCCATAAATTTCACTTTTTTAAAAAATCTCTTCCATTTGTCTATTGTGATTCTCGGTGGACTCACATCATGTTTCCTACTGTATCTTTGAATACATGTTCCTTTAGTTCTTTAAATATAGTAGCTGCTGGAAGTCTTTGTTAAATCCAAATACATTTTCCTTTAGTTCTTTAAATATAGTAGCTGCTTGAAGTCTTTGTTAAATCCAAAGGTGGGCCTAGTCAGTTTCTATTTAACTACTCTTTTTCTTCAGTATGGGTTAAACGTTGTTAATGTGCGTGTTTATTATTTTTAGGTGAAAAGTAAACACTTATTTAGATTATCTGCTCACTTGCGTGCGCACGCAGGCACGCATGCACACACACACTTGTTGCTATCATGACTGGCAAGAGATAATATTCTCTCTTACTAATTAGCATTTCCATAACAAAATCCTAGAAACAATAACACACTCATACGTGCTAATACAAGCATAGACTCCCTTTATAAAAGGGGCCACTAAAGAACAATTAAAGTTGCTTGAGGAGGAAAGAAGGGATTTGAACACGTGTACCTTTTGAAATTCACATCCACAAACTACCTATTCATTTAAAAAACAAAAACAAAAACAAAAACAAATCTGTTTCACTGATACTCAGCAACAGTACTGTGCATTAAAACCTAAAAGCACCTTTTATTTTAAATTTACTACGTTCTCATTATAATCGATTCTTCACTAGGAAATAGCAAAATACATTTTTAAAGCAGGAAACAAGAGTTAGACTCCCAAACATGGCTAAACCACCACATCATACACTTTCCTTTTTACAACCATCATCCTTTTATGAACCAAATAAGTGAGGTACCACTCCAATGGTATTCAGATGCTAGCTGGCTATTAGCCTTTCAACTACTGACAGTGGGGACAGGTTTGGAAATACTATTCAGTTTAAAAGTAGCAAGCAGATCTCTTTTAACACGATAGGGACTCAGAGCTGAGCAGAAAAGGTGAGAGCAGTGAATTTACTCCTGGATGGCAAAACCTAGGTTGGCTGAAATCAGGAAATGCTTTTGAGATCAGCTTGTTCAGAAGCTCCCCATCTGAGATCCTTGGAACTGAGAAAACAGAAATGGGATCTCCTGCATTTACTCAACATATCAAGGAGACTTTTTAAAGACCTCATTAATATTATCAATGAAAAAGCTGCTCTGGATAACCAAAACAGGTATTTTTTTACACCCTACATCTTTCTGGTCATACCAGCATTACCAACATTATTTCTCATCATCAGCCCCCAGGACAATAAGTTTCTCATGTCCCCACATTGATACTACATTCTTTCTACCTTATACACCAGTCCCTACTGTCTATTAAGCTTCTCTTTATCTTGCAAGATCCACCTCAAGTATTATCTATTTTTTTTTAAAAAGAACACATTTTTATTTGTTTTGAGACAGACAGAGAGAGAGAGAGAGAGAGAGAGAGAGAGAGAGAGAGAATGCGAGCAAAAGCAGGGGAGCAGCAGAGAATCCCAAGCAGGCTTAACCACTGAGCCACCCAGGAGTACCATCTCTTAATGAAAATATTATCTCTTAGTGAAAGCATGAGCACTGCAGCCAAACTACCTGCCTGGGTCCAAGTTACAGCTCTAACACTGATTGTAAGACTAGTCCAGGTCTCATCAGGTATCCCGTCTGCATCCCAGACGTGCAGCTTCCTAAATGATACCTAGTCACAGCATGACGATATTGGAAGAACAGACAAAGACTATGCCACGGCAGGAAAAACAAAAACAAAAACAAAAACAAAAAACAAAAAAACTGGACCAAAAAAAAAGTACTTACTTTATGATCTCACTCATCAAGAACTCTAAATAATAGAAACTAATATATTGTGACAGAATGCAGATCAGTAATGGGTGGCAGAGAGGGGCAAGAGGAAAGGATGACCAAGGGACACAAGGAAACTTTTCGGTGATGGATATGGTCACTATCTAGACTGTGGTGGTTTCATGGATATGTGTGTGTATATAGTTTTTGATCTGTGTGTATACTCATCCACACTGAAGTATAAACTTATCAAATAGCACACGTTAGCTTCCTGCAAGTTATGCCAATTATACAACAATAAAACTTTTTAAAAATAAAAACAAACAGGATGATATTTTTAATAAAATGCAACGTGTGGGATTTGCTTCATATAAACCAGGGGAAGACAGGAGCAAGGACAAAACGGGTAGAAAGACAGATGAAACAAGATTAGACATGAGTTTTTGATAATTTTTAAAACTAGGTCCTAAGTACATGAGGGTATAATATACTATTTTCTTGACTTTTACATATTTGACATTTTCTATAATAAAAACAATTTTTAAGTTAAAGGGGAGAAAATCATAAACCAGGATAAACTAAAAGAAGAAAAATACTATGCTGGCTCCAGAGCCCAGACTGCTAGTAGCCAAAGAGTTTCTTAGAAGTTGAAGAGCAGGGGAATGTGGAGTTTAAAGGGACACATTTTATTCTCTACTCTATCACCTGAGAAACGTGCATGTTCCTTAGAGAGCTAAGCCATCCTTTCCCTGGTTGGCTCAAAGCTGGGCTCCCTTGCACACTTGACTTCTCGTGGAGCCTTCAAGCTGTCAGACCACACAGGCTTCCACAGATATGCTTCCAACAGCCTGAAGTTTAGGATAAAAGGAAAACCATCTTGTTGCCCATTTGAAGTATTTCATGCATGCTGAAGCAGCACCTGGTTAGATACCCAAGTACTACAGCCACAGGCAACTCAGAAACACACAAACAGAAGCAACATTTTTATCTTCTTTTCCTCCAAGCCTCTGCTCATGGATCTTACAAAAGGAGTCCCAATCACATCAACCAATTTTTAAAGAAAGGAACTCTTGGCCAACATTTGCTTAGAGCACACTAACTCATCATCTCATTTGAGCCTCATGTTTAACCTTGGGAAGCAGCACATGATTTACCCCCTTTTTAAGCATGCTAAATACTGAAACTCAGAGAGATGAAACAAATGGAGTGCCCAAGGTCACACAGCTAGCCTGTGGCAGGGCCAGGAGTCAAGGTCCGTCCCACCTCTGTGCCTGTGTAGCATGACTACTTCACAAGCTTAGCAGAAACTGTCATCAAGATGCCTATATGAAGAAAAGTCATATCCCAATTAACCCACTTTTTTTCTACCCAATCTCAAACACGTCAAAGGATTTTAAGAGTAGGCACATGAAACCATTACTGCAAATAAAGCTTTTTCAGTTATGTATAATTTCTTTATCCGCTAGCACAAGGATGTATGAAGAAGGGACAGCAATTGACTTTAGACATTACATGAGGGGAGGAAAAGGAAGGTATTGCTCAAAGAAAGATCAAAGAAAGAAAACTAGGGATCGGACTGGAAAGAACAGGACATTAAACACAAAACCCAAATTAACAACCCCCATGGTATTTTCTCTGTAACATCAGCATGTCCTGGGTAGTGATTACCTGTTAGTGAAATGAAAGAAAACGGCCATTTTTTTCAAGCTACTGGTTTCACCCATGCTAGGTTAAACTGGAAGAGAATTTTTCAAAACTGTATTAAATTTGCTCACACTGTGGTGATTCTCCATTTTCCAACAAAACATGTCACTTTCAGAGTTCAAGGTCTACAGTAACAATCCTTGCCTCTGGGGTAATGTATGAAACTGGATAGTTAAAACGTGTATTCTGGTTGTCACAGCTAATAATAGCAACTAGTACTTACTGAGCACATATTATGAGCAGGTATTGTTTCTAATGCTTTTAATCTTCAAAATGGATCTTCTGACACAGGTTCGCTTACTGTGAGGGGAACAATACAATTTATTGTCCAAATAAAGATACTTTGGGGAATCAAAGCGGAAAGCCATTAACAGTTGTGCCAGGCACGGCCACAATCCAGGAACATTTGGACATAGAATCACTAGTCTCATTTTGCAAATGGAGACTTAAGGAACAGAAAGGTTAAATGCCTACCCAAGGTCACACATCTAGTCAGCCAGGGTTCAAGCCCAGGTCATCTGGCTCCAGGCTCATATTCAGCCATTCTGCCATGTGCCCCCTCTGAGTTGATATACTACCTTAAAAAAAAATACATCATCCCACTGTTCACTTTGAAGCACACAAACCTCTCTGTATTTCAGAATACATTTGCTACAAGAAAATGGCTAAAACCCAAGGAGACCTATGACTCAAGAGTTCATATGTTTAAAAAATAAAGACAGGGCGCCTGAGTGCCTCAGTCAGTTACTATCGGACACTTGATTTCAGCTCAGGTCATGATCTCATGGTTAGTGACATGGAGCCCTGCGTCAGGCTCTGCACTGCCAGGTTCTCTCTCTTCCCATCTCTCTCTCTCTCTCTCTCTCTCTCTCTCTCTCTCTCTCTCTCTCTCTCTCTCTCTCTCCCCCTCTCTCTCTCTCTCCCCTTCCCCTGCTTGCATTCTTTCTCTCTGTCTCTCTCTCACACAGAATAAATAAAATCTTTAAACACACACACACACACACACACACACACACACACACACACACACACATACATTTGCTCTTGGGTATGCAACTGAAACATGTCCCTTGTTACACATGCTTTTCTTAATTATTTTTCTCCACATACAGTATGTCCTCCTTTCATTCAGGAATAAATCCACAGCTAAAGCAGCAACAGCTACCATTCAGACATGCATACTTAGATTGATACCACAGATACATTCAGTGGTCTCACTGGCTCAGACCACACAGGGCTTTGGGGCCTTCACCTTATACCATAGAAGCAAAGTCTCACCTTCCCTTGAGTAGTACTGGATGGTTTTCAAAAACTTCCAAGAAAAAATGATGTCCCAGAAATGAGTTTGGAAACTAGAGAATTCAACATTGTCCTTTCATTACTAAAAAAAAAAAAAAGAAAGAAAACTACAGGCATCATAAAACTTCAGAGAGCCGCAATGCCAGGTAGGTAGAAAGTGTTTTTGTGAATATACAAGACTGCTTGCAGATGTGCTTTTTGAGGCAACACAATACTGGCATGTTTCACATCATCCCTTTTCTCAAATACCTCAGTGATACCACTGTCCTTTTACACTTACAGCTCTTCCTGCATCTTCCCTCAGATGACTGCATGTTTGCTTCAATGCTCCATTTAGTGTGTCTGTCAGACAGCAATTCACCAGCCAGGTTAAGATCATGCCCTTCCACCAGCCAGCATCACTCTCTCTCCTCTTACCCCATCTATCCCTTTCTTCATAGCCAGGGTAGAAGAAAAAATAAAAATAAAAATAAAAATAAAAATAAAAATAAAAATAAAAATGAAAATGAAAATAAAAATAAAAATAAAAATAAAAATAAAAATAAAAATAAAAATAAAAATAAAAATAAAAAAAGAGTCCGGAAGATGGTGGTGTAGGAGGACGCGGGGCTCACAGCGCGTCCTGTCGATCACTTAGATTCCACCTACACCTGCCTAAAGAACCCAGAAAACCACCAGAGGATTAGCAGAAGGGAGTCTCCGGAGTCAAGCGCAGACCAGAGGCCCATGGAAGAGGGTAGGAAGGGCAGCGAGGCGGTGCGCGCTCCACGGATGGCGGGAGGGAGCCGGGGCGGAGGGGCGGCTCGCCGGCCAAACAGAGCCCCCGAGTCTGGCTGCCAAAAGTGGAGGGACCGGACGGACTGTGTTCCCACAGCAAGCGCGACTTAGCGTCTGGGAGGTCATAAGTTAACAGCTCTGCTCGGAAAGTGGGAAGGCTGGAGGACAAAGGGAGGGAGAGCTGCTGAGCCCCCTGACGGCAGAGCTCAGCTTGGCGGGGAACAAAGGCGCCAGCGCCATCTCCCCCGCCCATCCCCCAGCCAAAATCCCAAAGGGAACCAGTTCCTGCCAGGGAACTTGCTCGCGCAGCGCAAACACCCAACTCTGTGCTTCTGTGGAGCCAAACCTCTGGCAGCGGATCTGACTCCCTCCCGCTGCCACAGGGCTCCTCCTGAAGAGGATCACCTAAGGAGAAGAGAGCTAAGCCTGCCCCTCCAGCCCCCGTGCACCTTGCCTACCCACCCCAGCTAATATGCCAGATCCCCAGCAACACAAGCCTGGCAGTGTGCAAGTAGCCCAGATGGGACACGCCACCCCACAGTGAATCCCGCCCCTAGGAGAGGGGAAGAGAAGGCACACACAAGTCTGACTGTGGCCCCAGCAGTGGGCTGGGGGCAGACATTGGGGTGGACTGCGGCCCCGCCCACTAACTCCAGTTATACACCACAGCACAGGGGAAGTGCACTGCAGGTCCTCACCACGCCAGGGAGTCTCCAAAATGACCAAAGGGAAGATTTCCCCTCAGAAGAATCTCCAGGAAATAACAACAGCTAATGAACTGATCAAAAAGGATTTAAATAATATAACAGAAAGTGAATTTAGAATAATAGTCATAAAATTAATCGCTGGGCTTGAAAACAGTATACAGGACAGCAGAGAATCTCTTGCCACAAAGATCGAGGGACTAAGGACCAGTCACAAGGAGCTGAAAAACGCTTTAAACGAAATGCAAAACAAAATGGAAACCACGATGGCTCGGCTTGAAGAGGCAGAGGAGAGAATAGGTGAACTAGAAGATAAAGTTATGGAGAAAGAGGAAGCTGAAAGAAAGAGAGATAAAAAAAAAATCCAGGAGTATGAGGGGAAAATTAGAGAACTAAGTGATACACTAAAAAAAAATAATATACGCATAATTGGTATCCCAGAGGAGGAAGAGAGAGGGAAAGGTGCTGAAGGGGTACTTGAACAAATTATAGCTGAGAACTTCCCTGAACTGGGGAAGGAAAAAGGCATTGAAATCCAAGAGGCACAGAGAACTCCCTTCAGACGTAACTTGAATCGATCTTCTGCACGACATATCATAGTGAAACTGGCAAAATACAAGGATAAAGAGAAAATTCTGAAAGCAGCAAGGGATAAACGTGCCCTCACATATAAAGGGAGACCTATAAGACTCGTGACTGATCTCTCCTTTGTAACTTGGCAGGCCAGAAAGGCTTGGCACGATATCTACAGTGTGCTAAACAGAAAAAATATGCAGCCGAGAATCCTTTATCCAGCAAGTCTGTCATTTAGAATAGAAGGAGAGATAAAGGTCTTCCCAAACAAACAAAAACTGAAGGAATTTGTCACCACGAAACCAGCCCTACAAGACATCCTAAGGGGGATCCTGTGAGACAAAGTACCAGAGACATCACTACAAGCATAAAACATACAGACATCACAATGACTCTAAACCCATATCTTGCTATAATAACACTGAATGTAAATGGATTAAATGCACCAACTAAAAGACATAGGGTATCAGAATGGATAAAAAAACAAGACCCATCTATTTGCTGTCTACAAGAGACTCATTTTAGATCTGAGGACACCTTTAGATTGAGAGTGAGGGGATGGAGAACTATTTATCATGCTCCTGGAAGCCAAAAGAAAGCTGGAGTAGCCATACTTATATCAGACAAACTAGACTTTAAATTAAAGGCTGTAACAAGAGATGAAGAAGGGCATTATATAATAATCACAGGGTCTATCCACCAGGAAGAGCTAACTATTATAAATGTCTATGCGCCAAATACCCGAGCCCCCAGATATATAAAACAATTACTCATAAACATAAGCAACCTTATTGATAAGAATGTGGTCATTGCAGGGGACTTTAACACCCCACTTACAGAAATGGATAGATCATCTAGACACACAGTCAATAAAGAAACAAGGGCCCTGAATGATACATTGGATCAGATGGACTTGACAGATATATTTAGAACTCTGCATCCCAAAGCAACAGAATATACTTTCTTCTCGAGTGCACATGGAACATTCTCCAAGATAGATCATATACTGGGTCACAAAACAGCCCTTCATAAGTTTACAAGAATTGAAATTATACCATGCATACTTTCAGACCACAATGCTATGAAGCTTGAAATCAACCACAGGAAAAAGTCTGGAAAACCTCCAAAAGCATGGAGGTTAAAGAACACCCTACTAACGAATGAGTGGGTCAACCAGGCAATTAGAGAAGAAATTAAAACATATATGGAAACAAACGAAAATGAAAATACAACAATCCAAACGCTTTGGGACGCAGTGAAGGCAGTCCTGAGAGGAAAATACATTGCAATCCAGGCCTATCTCAAGAAACAAGAAAAATCCCAAATACAAAATCTAACAGCACACCTAAAGGAAATAGAAGCAGAACAGCAAAGGCAGCCTAAACCCAGCAGAAGAAGAGAAATCATAAAGATCAGAGCAGAAATAAACAATATAGAATCTAAAAAAACTGTAGAGCAGATCAACGAAACCAAGAGTTGGTTTTTTGAAAAAATAAACAAAATTGACAAACCTCTCGCCAGGCTTCTCAAAAAGAAAAGGGAGATGACCCAAATAGATAAAATCATGAATGAAAATGGAATGATTACAACCAATCCCTCAGAGATACAAACAATTATCAGGGAATACTATGAAAAATTATATGCCAGCAAATTGGACAACCTGGAAGAAATGGACAAATTTCTAAACACCCACACTCTTCCAAAACTCAATCAGGAGGAAATAGAAAGCTTGAACAGACCCATAACCAGCGAAGAAATTGAATCGGTTATCAAAAATCTCCCAACAAATAAGAGTCCAGGACCAGATGGCTTCCCAGGGGAGTTCTACCAGACATTTAAAGCAGAGATAATACCTATCCTTCTCAAGCTATTCCAAGAAATAGAAAGGGAAGGAAAACTTCCAGACTCATTCTATGAAGCCAGTATTACTTTGATTCCTAAACCAGACAGAGACCCAGTAAAAAAAGAGAACTACAGGCCAATATCCCTGATGAATATGGATGCAAAAATTCTTAATAAGATACTAGCAAATCGAATGCAACAGCATATAAAAAGAATTATTCACCATGATCAAGTGGGATTCATTCCTGGGATGCAGGGCTGGTTCAACATTCGCAAATCGATCAACGTGATACATCACATTAACAAAAAAAAAGAGAAGAACCATATGATCCTGTCAATCGATGCAGAAAAGGCCTTTGACAAAATCCAGCACCCTTTCTTAATAAAAACCCTTGAGAAAGTCGGGATAGAAGGAACATACTTAAAGATCATAAAGGCCATTTATGAAAAGCCCACAGCTAACATCATCCTCAACGGGGAAAAACTGAGAGCTTTTTCCCTGAGATCAGGAACACGACAGGGATGCCCACTGTCACCGCTGCTGTTTAATATAGTGCTGGAAGTTCTAGCATCAGCAATCAGACAACAAAAGGAAATCAAAGGCATCAAAATTGGCAAAGATGAAGTCAAGCTTTCGCTTTTTGCAGATGACATGATATTATACATGGAAAATCCGATAGACTCCACCAAAAGTCTGCTAGAACTGATACATGAATTCAGCAAAGTTGCAGGATACAAAATCAATGTGCAGAAATCAGTTGCATTCTTATACACTAACAATGAAGCAACAGAAAGACAAATGAAGAAACTGATCCCATTCACAATTGCACCAAGAAGCATAAAATACCTAGGGATAAATCTAACCAAAGATGTAAAAGATCAGTATGCTGAAAACTATAGAAAGCTTATGCAGGTAATTGAAGAGGATATAAAGAAATGGAAAGACATTCCCTGCTCATGGATTGGAAGAATAAATATTGTCAAAATGTCAATACTACCCAAAGCTATCTACACATTCAATGCAATCCCAATCAAAATGGCACCAGCATTCTTCTCGAAACTAGAACAAGCAATCCTAAAATTCATATGGAACCACAAAAGGCCCCGAATAGCCAAAGTAATTTTGAAGAAGAAGACCAAAGCAGGAGGCATCACAATCCCAGACTTTAGCCTCTACTACAAAGCTGTCATCATCAAGACAGCATGGTATTGGCACAAAAACAGACACATAGACCAATGGAATAGAATAGAAACCCCAGAACTAGACCCACAAACGTATGGCCAACTCATCTTTGACAAAGCAGGAAAGAACATCCAATGGAAAAAAGACAGTCTCTTTAACAAATGGTGCTGGGAGAACTGGACAGCAACATGCAGAAGGTTGAAACTAGACCACTTTCTCACACCATTCACAAAAATAAACTCAAAATGGATAAAGGACCTGAATGTGAGACAGGAAACCATCAAAACCTTAGAGGAGAAAGCAGGAAAAGACCTCTCTGACCTCAGCCATAGCAATCTCTTACTCGGCACATCCCCAAAGGCAAGGGAATTAAAAGCAAAAGTGAATTACTGGGACCTTATGAAGATAAAAAGCTTCTGCACAGCAAAGGAAACAACCAACAAAACTAAAAGGCAACCAACGGAATGGGAAAAGATATTTGCAAATGACACATCGGACAAAGGGCTAGTATCCAAAATCTATAAAGAGCTCATCAAACTCCACACCCGAAAAACAAATAACCCAGTGAAGAAATGGGCAGAAAACATGAATAGACACTTCTCTAAAGAAGACATCCGGATGGCCAACAGGCACATGAAAAGATGTTCAACGTCGCTCCTTATCAGGGAAATACAAATCAAAACGACACTCAGATACCACCTCACGCCAGTCAGAGTGGCCAAAATGAAGAAATCAGGAGACTATAGATGCTGGAGAGGATGTGGAGAACCAGGAACCCTCTTGCACTGATGGTGGGAATGCAAATTGGTGCAGCCGCTCTGGAAAGCAGTGTGGAGGTTCCTCAGAAAATTAAAAATAGACCTACGCTATGACCCAGCAATAGCACTGCTAGGAATTTATCCAAGGGATACAGGAGTACTGATGCATAGGGGCACCTGTACCCCAATGTTTATAGCGGCACTCTCAACAATAGCCAAATTATGGAAAGAGCCTAAATGTCCATCAACTGATGAATGGATAAAGAAATTGTGGTTTATATACACAATGGAATACTACGTGGCAATGAGAAAAAATGAAATATGGCCTTTTGTAGCAACATGGATGGAACTGGAGAGTGTGATGCTAAGTGAAATAAGCCATACAGAGAAAGACAGATACCATATGGTTTCACTCTTATGTGGATCCTGAGAAACATAACAGAAACCCATGGGGGAGGGGAAGGAAAAAAAAAAAAAAAAAAAGAGGTTAGAGTGGGAGAGAGCCAAAGCATAAGAGACTGTTAAAAACTGAGATCAAACTGAGGGTTGATGGGGGGTGGGAGGGAGGGCAGGGTGGGTGATGGGTATTGAGGAGGGCACCTTTTGGGATGAGCACTGGGTGTTGTATGGAAACCAATTTGACAGTAAATTTCATATATTAAAAAATAAAAAAAAAAATTGTAGTGTAGGGCTAACCTGTAGCCTTGAGAAATAACAGCTTTGTTTTGACACTGTAGGTTAATAGATAACAGCCTTGTCCTATCAATCAAGGGAACAAAAGTTCAAGGAAAATCAACTGGATTAGTGTTTGATTGGATTGGGGCAAGGGCATGCCTGAACTGTTTCTACCCCCATCTGGGAACTATTTCTTTGTTCTGTTCCCAGTTGATGATAAGATGATGTGGTTGGCTATAAAAACTCTGTACCTCGGCTGTTCGAAGCCACGCTCTGGTCAAGAGTGTCCATCCCGATTGGTAGGCCTTGCCTCTCATTGCAATAAACTTTGTTGTGACTGTCAAAAATAAATAAATAAATAAATAAATAAATAAATAAATAAATAAATAAATAATAAAAATAAAAATAAAAATAAAAATAAAAATAAAAATAAAAATAAAAATAGTGTTGAAAGGAAAAAAAAAACACCCATTGAAAATTCTATATCCAGCAAAAGTGTATTTCAAACTGAAGAAAAAAGACTTTTTGGGGTGCCTGTGTGGCTCAGTCGGTTGACCATCTGACCTTGGTTTCTGCTCAAGTCATGATCTCATGTTTAATGATATTGAGCCCCACATAGAGCTCTCTGCTATCAGAATGGAGTCTGCTTGGAATTCTCTCTCTCTCCACCCCCCTCTCTCTCTGCCCCTTTCTCCCTCAACATAAATGTATAAACATTAAAAAAGATGTTAGGCATGGAGTGCGTTACTCTTCCCAAAAGCATCTGAAGTTTACCATCCCTCACCTTTGTAAACAACAAGAACAACAACAAGAAAAACAACAACAACCCCAAAACAAGTAATACGTTGTGAAACAAAAAAGGAAGGACTTTATCACTAGTAGATTTGCCTTGCAAGAAAAAAAAAAAAAAAAAAGTTCCTTGGAGGATACCTCAGTGGTTAAACACCCGACTTTAGCTCAGGTCATGATCTCATCATTCATGAGTTCAAGTCCCACAGTTTGTGAGTTCAAGTGCCACATCAAATGAGCTCCAGCCCCAATGCAAGTGAGCATGAGCCATGCTTTAGTGAGATCCCATTATCTCTCCCTCTCTCTCTGCCTGTCATGGGATTCTCTCTCTGCCCCTTGCTCGTTTGTGCCCCCTGTCTCTCTCAAGAGAAAGGTCTTTAGAAAAAGGAATATGGATATAGGTTATAGATAAGGAATTCAGATCTATGTTTAAAAAAGAAGAGGATTAGAGTAGGAATAAGGGAAGGTAAGATAAAATATTTTATTTTTCTCATTCCCAACTTATCTGATAGATAACAATTTGTTTAAAGTGATAACAGCAGCAATATACTCGGTTGATCATAGCAAATGGATAAGGAGGTAGATGACCTCAATATTAGAAGGCATGGGATGGAGGAATTGAGAAAGTTTTATAAGGTAGCTGCACTACCTGTGAAGTGGCACAGTGTGATTTGAAAGAGGAATTTGACTAGTTATAAATGAGTAATGCAAATGCAAATAAAGGGGATACCACTCCAACATTTTAAAATAAAAAAGTATAATGAATATGCTAACAGAAAGAAGAAAATGGAATATACCCACTGCTGCATTAAAGTCCACAAGGCAGAAAAAGGTGAAGATAGAAAGGAAGCAAAGTATAAATGCAGTGAATAGAAAACAGTTACAAACATGGTAGATATTATTCCAACTATATCAATACTCACATCAAATATGAATAGTCTAAATATACCAATTAAAGCTCAGAGATTGTCACAGGAGATCCAAAAACAAGATGCAACTCTATATTGTCTATAAGAAATTCACATGAGATATAAAGGTACAGATAGATTAAAAGAAAAAAGGATGAAGAAAGATTTATCATGCTAATGCTTATCAAAAGAGAGTTGGAGTAATTGCATTAATTCCAGACAAAGCAAACTTCCAAACAAGGAAACTCTAGAGAGATAAAGAGTGTCATTATATAAAGAGATTATCTAGAGAGATAAAAGAGTCAGTTCTGTAAGAAAACATAACAATCCCTAATTTTCTATGTCTAACAACAGAGAATGAAAATACATGATGGAAAAACTTTTAGAATTTCAAGGAGAAAGGGAAAAATTCATTATTATAGTGGAGACTTCAACACCTTTCTGTCAGTGACTGACAGGTCTAGAAGGATATAGGTAAGGTTACAGCTAGACTAAGCAGTAGCAGTAATCACCTAGATCTAACTGATACGTATGGAATATTTTATCCAACAGTAGTTGAATAAACATGTTTCTCAAGTTCACACAGAACATGCACGAAGTCAGAACATGTTCTGGGCCATAAAACACATCCTACCAAATTTCAAAGCCTAGAAACCATACAAAGTATGCTGTCAGGCCACACTGGAATTAAACTGGATGGAAAGCAATAATAAAAAGATAGCAGCAAAAATTCCCAGATGTTTAGAGATTAAAGAACATACTTCTAAATAACACATCAAATAAGGAATCTTGAGAGAAATTTCAAAGTAGTTTGGACTCAAACGAAATTAAATACAACCTACCAAAATGTGCAGGACGGGGGGTGGGGGGGGCACTGAAAACATGGTTTACAGTAAAATGTAAAACATTGAATGCATTTATTAGAAAAGTAGAAAGATCTTCGGGCATCTGGGTGCTCAGTCGTTTTAGCATGCAACTCTTAGTTTCTACTCAGGTCATGCTATCATGGTCATGAGATCAATCCCCTGTATTGGATTCCTGCTTGGGATTCTCTCTCTCCCCCTCTCTGCCATGCCCCTGCTCACGTACATGCTTTCTCTCTATCTCTCTCAAAGTAAGTAAATAAATGTAACATAATCGAAAAGGAGAAAGACCTTAAATTAGCAGCCTAAACTTCCACCTTAGGAAAATAAGGGAGGAGGTACAGTTGAAGGCTGCAGTAGAAGAAAAGAAATAATAATAATTAAAAAAATAATAATTAGAACAGATATCAATAAAATAAAAGATAGTAGAATACTGGAGATAATCAATAGAGAAATCAAAAGATGGTTCTTTGAAAATATCAATAAAGGCAATGAACCCCTAACTAGGTTATCCAAGGAAAAAAGTAGACGCAAATGACTAATATCAAAAATGAAAGAGACATAACCGCTACCGATTCCATGAACATCAAGAGGATAATGGAAAATATTATGAATGACTCTATGCCCCCAAATTTCATAACTTACATGAAACAGATCAATTATTTAAAGATGCACATGATGGGGCACCTGGGTGGCTCAGTCAGTAAATGTTTGACTTCAGCACAGGTCATAATCTCCTGGCCCGTGGGTTTGAGCCCTGTGTCAGGCTCTGTGCTAACATCTCAGAGCCTGGGGCCTGCTTCAGATTCTGCATCCCCCTCTCTCTCTGCCCCTCCCCACCTCCCACTCTATAGTTCTCTCTCAGAAATAAATGAAAACGTTTTAGAAAAATATAGAAAACAAATAAAAGACACACACTACTAAAACCCACATAAGGAAACATAGATTATCTGGATAGGCCTACATTTTTTAAGTAAATAGAGTCAAGGATGAATAACCTCCCCAAAAGAAAGCATCAGGCCCACATGGTTTCACTGAAGAATTCTAGCAAACATTTACAGGAAAAAATGATGCTAATGTCCTATAATCTCTTCCCGAAAATAAAAACAGAGGGAAAACTTCCTCATTCTAGGAGGCCAGCATTGACAAAACAAGGTAAATGCATTGTAAGAAAGGAAAACTGGAGACCAGTGTCTTGCATTTTCATATACACAAAATACCCAATACATGTTAGCAAATCAAATCCCACAATGTGTAAAAAGAATTATACATCCATAACCAAGAGGGATTTAGTACCAGTATGGGAGACTGGTTCAATATTCAAAAATCAATTAGTTTAACCCCTCACAACAATAAACTAAAGAAGAAAGACAGGATAATGAACAGATGGTCTTAAAAACAGATGCAGACAAGGCATTTGTTACCTCCATTCATAATAAAGAAAACATTCTCTCCGCAAACTATGAGTCCAGGGAGACTTCATCAACTTGATAAAGGACTTGTATAAAACAAACAAAAACTAATCCCCACCAAAAAAATCCTACAACTAGCATCATAACAGTTTCACCATTTCATGGGGCGCCTGGGTGGCTCAGTCGGTTGAGTGTCCGACTTCAGCTCAGGTCATGGTCTCACAGTTCATGGGTTTGAGCCCTGCATCAGGCTCTGTGCTGACCACTTGCTCAGAGCCTGGAGCCTGCTTCGTATTCTATCTCCTTCTCTCTCTGCCTCTCCCCCACTCACACTTTGTCTCACTGTTTCTCAAAAATAATAAATGTAGACACAAAAATTAAAAAAAAATGTTTCACCATTTCAATGGGGAAGAATGGGATGCTTTCTGAAATGCTACTGTAGCTGATTATGAAGAGGCCAGGTAGGTGAAGTCACCTGTAGTAATAATGGACATAATTATATAATTCTATAAGAACACACCCAGAACAGGCCTGTTCTGTTGAATTGTTCCTGATTCTGCTACAACACTAACTTTTGATCAGTTAATGATTTCTGATTCCATCTTTAGAGGAACTAAGTATTGACAAAACAAACATCTTGTAACACTGAATGTACATTCATATTGTCAGAGGGACGTCATACACCAACTTAGAGCTACTCAGAGTAAATAGAGAATTATATGGAGCCAAAGTATTCCCTGCAAATGATATTTTGTTTTTATATTATATTCTGTTGATTTTTTCCAGCTTTTTTATATTGTTCCTTTTTTTTTCAAATCCCGATAATTCTACAAATATTAAAGTTTTAGTCATTTGTTTAGAGGTGAATTTTAAAATCACGGGTATCTAGCTAAAACTGGCTGACTGAAGAGAGTTTCCAGTTTCCATGAATGCAAATTAATAGATTCAATTAAGGGAACAAGCTTGAAAACCAGATGTTGCTGTACCCCAAGGATAGGCCCCAGCTAGTTGAGAATCAGTGAGAATAAATTACCTTTAGATAGCTCACAAACAGGACCTTCTTAAATTTGTCTTCAGTATACACTCCACATGATAAATTAATGACAAGGAAAGTAAAACAGAACCACAGCAATGACTGCAATCTGTACAGTAGAAAAGACCCTCCAGGAGATAAAACATGTGTGTACAAGTTGTACATTTTACAGATTTGAGGGTTACCATTCGCACTATAGTTCATATAAATCATGCCCCCTAGAACTGTGCAGTATACAACTTGTGGAACCAATAGCAACAAACTGAAAACATTCTGATGCTGGTATAGAATAGCAAATATATGAACAAGGAGTACAAATTACAACTGAAGTTATAAGGTGTATAAATTGGATTCATATAAAAGAAAAAAAATCTCTAAATTGCACTTCATTATTACTAAAACTTTTGCTTGGTAAAAGACTCTGTGAAAAGAACAAAAAGACAATCTATGGACTTGGAGAAAATATTCCCAAATCATATATCCAGCAAAGGTCTTGTGTCCAGGATGTCATATATTGAAGTGCGCAAAACGATGCTCCACAACACTAGGCTTCAGGGAAACACATTAAAACTGCCCTGAGATACTGCTATACACATATTGAAACTGTTTTTTTCAATCTTTACTTATTTTTGAGGGATAAAGAGAGACAGAGTGTGAGCAGCGAGGGGCAGAGAGAGAGAGAGGAGATACAGAATCCAAAGCAGGCTCCAGGTTCCGAGTTGTCAGCATAGAGCCAAACATGGGGCTTGAACTCACAAACCGTGAGATCATGACCCGAGCTGAAGTCAGCTACTCAATCTACTGAGCCAACCAGGAGCCCATGAAATATATCTATTTTTTAAAGACAATACCTAATACTTGCATGTGACCCATAAATCTGACTCCTAGACATTTGCTCTAGAGAAGTGAAAACTTATGTTTATAAAACAAAAACAAAAAAAACATGCACACAAATGTTTACAGCAACTCTAATCATAACTGACAAAAATGGAAAAACACAAATTTCCTTCAGGAAATGAATGGTTAAACAAACCCTGGTATATCCGTACAGGGAAACACTAAGAAACAGATGTATTGTAAAGGCATGATGTTGAATGAAAGAAACCAGTCTCATAAAGTTACCTACAATAAGGATCCATTTATATGCTATTAAAGTTGGAGATAGATGGTTGCCAGGCCTCAGGGGTGGGGTGAGAGTGATTCAACATGAGGGAATTCTGGGAGCTGATGGAATTGTTCTCTTTGTGTCTAATTTTTTTTTGGGGGGGAGACAGAGAGTGAGAGTGGGGGAGGCACAGAAAAAGAGGTAGAGAGGGATAATCCCAAGTAGGCTCCGGGAAGTTCATGAACATGGGCTAAACTCAAGAACAGTGACATCATGACCTTAGCTGAAATCAAGAGTGGGATGCTTAAGTGACTAAGCCACCTATGTGCCCCAGGAACAGAACTCTTCTGTATTATCACTGGGGTGACATTTACATGAGTATATACAATCTTTAAAACTCAAAGCACTATGCACCAAAAGAGTTATTTTATATAATGTTAATTACACAACAAAAAGCATTTTCAAAAAAATACCACATCTGTCCTCATCTCTCCATTTACTGCGTCCACACTAATTCCTGTCACGTTCACCTCTCCTGGTCAACTGCAATGACTCCTTTCCTGATTTCCTCGCAATTACATTCTTCAATCTGTCTTTCTAATAAACTTATGAAATATTACTCCTGAATAAAGTGTTATAAGGAAAAAAAATAAGCCAGATCTAAATAGCTGCACCTTCCTTAGATCATACATGTACACCACTCCCTATGGTATTTGTAACATGAAGACCCAATGTGCAAATACAATAAGCAGCCAAGGGGAGCCTAGTGGCTCAGTTAGTTGACTGACCTAATCTTAGTTTCAGTTCAGGTCATGATTTCGCCATTTGTGGTTTCAAGCCCCAGGTCACACTCTGCACAGAGCCTGCTTGGAATTTTCTCTTCCCCCTCTCTCATCCCCTCCCCTTCCTCACACACACTGTAAATCAACCACCCACTCACCCACGCAACCAACCAACAAACATTAAAATAAAAATAAGCAGCCCAAATCATAGGGTTTGTAGTATGTTACACATTTATCCCATAGTTCAAATAAAAGCAAAGAAAACTTGACTATCGTGCTGGAATTATTTTTCTTTCTTATACCCAACACATTTTGCTCACTTGTGGTTCACTTCTGTGTCTCCTCCTCTAAATGCAGTGCCCACTTCCTCTGGCAGTCCTACTTGAAGTGAATTCTAACTGCTTCAACTCAGTACCTTCTTCATTCTGTTGCCTTTGTCATGAAGACCTGGAACAAAAATCCGTGAAAGAATGAACACCCCAGGCCTGGCATGCCAATACTAACACCTGGCAAACAGCAACAACGTCCCAGAGACAGCAACTAGCAAACAATCCGTTGTCTATTTAGGAAACATGAGCGAGAAGATGGAAGAAATAGAACTTCCCAAAGGGAGCCTGAAAAAGAAAACCAAAAACAAAATCCCCTGGCGTTAAAAAGTGAAAACAGGTAACACCAAGGTTTATCTCAATGTTATTGCAGGTGTTACTGGATAGACTAGATGAACCTGAAGCAAATGATTTCTAAACAACAAAAACAACAACAACAACAACAACAACAACAACAACAACAACAACAGCAGTAGCAGCAGCAACAACAACAACAAAAGAGTCTTCTAAATATGCATTGGTGTAATTTAGCAGATAATCAGAGCTGCAGAAACTAGCTTTATGTGGGAATAATCAGAATACCATAGCTACTCAGAGGAGTCACGCTTATTGCGAATAACTGATGCTCAGGTGGTGTGATCACTGTATCACACAAAACCAAGTAAGGGTGTTAAAAAGGAGGAGGGAACACATGCAGGGCAGCAGATGCCAGAACACATGGGGTGAATCAAGGGCTCAGTGAAACAGGAAGACTTAATCACAAAGTGAACAATTTGCCTGAAAATGCTGCAGATTCAGGCCAGCACACAGGCCTCCAGGCTCCCTGGCAGGAGTCCTGGGAATACCAGGAGCAAAGCAATGAACTTACAGCTACCAATCACTTCCCTGTGGCAAGCACGTTACCTGATAAAGCATCTCAATTGACCCTGTGTACAGAAGAAGGAATTGAGGCTGAAGGAGATGTTATAATTGCTCAAGGCACAGAACTAAGAAAGTTATGGAAATGGCCATTACCCCAAGCACTCTGACTCCTTAGTGCATTACATGCTGTCTCAAGTATGCAAAACTCAGATTCAGTAACCCTTTTACATCTTTTTAAGTAATTTTATTTCAAAAAGTTTTGATTGTTGTATTTTCATTTTTTATTTGCTTTCTTATGTCTTTTAATTTCTTTTCTAATTGTCTGGTTGACTGATTTGTTCTTTAGTAGGTTGTTTTTTAACCTGTATGATTTTAGACGTTTAGCAGACTTTTTCCTGTAGTTTATTTCAAGTTCTAACCATTGTGATCTGAAAGTGTGCATGGTGTCATCTCAATTCTGTTATATTTATTGAAGACTTTTTGTGACCCAGTATGTGGTCTCTCTTGGAGAATGTTCCACGTGCACTCCAGAAGAAAGTATGCTCTGCTGCTTTGGGATGTAGAGTTCTAAAATATCTGACACGACCTTCTGGTCCAATGTACCATTCAGGACCATTGTTTCTTTCCTGATTCTGTCTAGATTTTCTGTCCATTGTTGTAAGTTGAGTATTAAAGCCCCCTACAATTACCACATTCTTATCAATGAGATTGTTAATGTTTGTGATTAAATGTTTTAAATCTTTGTGTGTTTCCGAATTCACTGCATACTCATTATAATTGTTCGCTCCTCCTGATGGACAGACACTGTAATTATTTAATAATGCCCTTAAACATCTCTTGCTACAAACATTAATTTAAGGTCAAGTTTGTCTGATATAAGTATGGCTAATACAGCTTCCTCTTGACTCGCAGTAGCATGAAAGGTAGTTCTCCATCCCCCCACTTTCAATAGTAAGGTGTCCTCAGGTCTGAAAGGAGTCTCGTGTAAGACAGCAAATAGATGGGTCTTGTTTTGTAGTATCCATTCTGATACCCTATGTCTTTTGGTTGGAACATTTATTCCACTTCCATGCAGTGTTATTATGGAGAGCTATGGTTCCGAGGCAGTGTGATGTCTGTACTCTTCATGCTTGTACTGGTGTCTGTGGCACTTTGTGATACTTGCGACATTTTCCTCATAGAATCCCGCTTAGGATCTCTTGCAGGGATGGTTTAGCGGTGATGAATTCCTTCAGTTTTGGTTTGTTTGGAAAGACCTTTACCTCTCCTTCGATTCTGAATGGCAGGCTGGCTGGATAAAGGATTCTTGGTTGCATATTTTTCCTGTTCATCACATTGAAGATTCCCCTATTCCTTTATGGCTTGTCTGATTTCAGTAGATGGGTCTGCTCCTATCCCAATACTTCTACCTTTGTACGTTAAGGTCCACTCATCCCTAGCTGCTTTCAGAATTCTCTCTTCATGCTTGTATTTTGCCAGTTTCACTACTATATGTTGTACAGGAGATCAACTCAAGTTACATCTGAATAGAGTTCTCTGTGCCCGTTTGGTTTCAATGCCAGTTTCCTTCCCCAGATTGTGGAAGTTCTCAGCTATGATTTGTTCAAGGTCATCTTCACACCCCTTTTTGCTCTCTTCTGGAAATCCTGTGCTATGGATATTTTTCCATTTGATTGCATCACTTAGTTCTCTAATTCTGCCCTCTCGATTCTCAATTTTTTCTCTATCTTTTTCTCACCTCCTTTCCCCCATGATTTTATCTTATATCTCATTTAGTCTCCCCTCTGTCTCTTCAATCCGCGCTGTGGATGCCTCCATTTTAAATTGCACCTCATTTATAACATTTGAATTCATCATGACTACTTTTTATTTCCTTGATCTCTGCAATAATGGATTCCATGCTGTCTTCTATGCCTTTGCCAATCCCAACGATTCATCTTTTGACTGTTATGCTAAATTCTGATATGTAACTTATATCTGTTTTGATCAAGTCGTTAGCTGTCCACTTCTACCCGGAACTTCTTTTGCGGGGAGTGCTTCTTCTGTTTCATTGTTTTGGCTAGTTTTCTCTCTCTTATGAGGTTTAAAAGCTTGTTATTTGCTCTGCACCTGCAAGAATTGCTATATGAAATGGGGGTCATGCCCTGTGCAGGTTCTAGCCCTGTACGTAGTGTTTCTTGGAGAGTGTTACTTGCTCTCTGTTGTGGCAATGGCTCTTTGAGTTCTCTACTCGTCATGATGTTTTTGACCCTCCACAAGGTGTGCGTTTATTTGTCCCTTGAGGTAGCCCTGGAAAGGAAAACAAACAAACCAACACACAGGAAACAGAGACATGGAAGGAAACGTGCAACTAAAAGAAATAAATGGACACACACACGCTCAGACACACAGACAAACAGTCTGAAATCAAAAACGAAACAAAACAAACAAACCAGAAACACCAGCTACAAGTAAAGAACACGGTAGAGGTGTTGCTCTTGGAAGAACACATATAAAGAGGGAAATGACAGGAGTGGGGAAAAGGAAAAAAAAAAATATATATATATATACATAGTATATATGTATATACATGTATATATACATGTATATACATACATATATACATATACATATACTATATATATATATATATATATATATATATATATATATATATATATATATATATATATATATATATATATATATATTGACCAGACTGGGAGGCTAAATGGCTTAATGCAGAGAGAGAGAGAAAGGAAAAAAAGGAAGGAGGTGTGGGAACAAAAGGAAGATAAGTTTACCCAGGCAGAGAAATGAGATGGCTTGATTATTCCAGAGAGAGAGAAAGGAAAGTATAGAAATATAGGTAGGAAATGTATCAAGGGAATGGATTATAAATGTCCGCTTAAACGAACCAACAAGCAGAGTTATCAACCTAAAAGAGGGAAGAGATAGGAAGGGAGAATATGTCTAACTAACAAGAGTTGTCGCGGAATTAATCCAGTCTATGAAGCATCACTGGTCCGGATGATGGACCTTCCTGGTTCCACAGCGCCTACCCTGCTCCATCAGATAAGCAGGTACCCAGCACAGAGGGGCGTGGTTTGGGGTAGGCTGGTCCCACCTCCACTATGGACCCTCGGACTGATCCCTGAGGCCCCGCCTTGGTGCTGGTGGTGGTGGCGGTGGTGGTGGTGGTGGGGAAATGGTGATGCCCAGCCTCTTCTCCATGACCTGGTGTACTCCGTTCCAGTTGTCCTCATTGTGCCCAGGGCACACGCCGGGTGGTCCTTCTTGCTCCGCTGACTCCTTTGGCATAGGGCTTGTCTAGGATTCGCAGACCCGTTCCGTGTGCTCTGGCACTGGGGAAGTGCCTCTCTGTGCTGCTACAAATGTCTTCCTGGCTATCTTTGTGCTGCTGTGCTTCAGGGAGCCCCGCCTTTTCCTGCCGTGGACTGCGCTGCTGACCTCACTGCTGAGCTTGGGCATGGTGGATGCAGGCAGGCATTGTTTTGTCCCACAGCGACGCCCCCAGGGAGGGGGCCACTTTCTCCTACTGCAGACTGCGCCCTAGACACAGCCACTGATCCGGGGGGTGGTGGATTCAGGCAAGCTTTGTTCTCTTGCACAGCCCTCCAGGGAGGGGCTACTGTCTCCTTCTGTAGACTGTGCCCCTGATCTACCCCTGAAACCAATGCTGGCTCCTCTCCTCCCCAGGTGTGCAAACAGGGAGCCTAGCCCCAGACCCAAGAAAGCCCCACAGTTAGAGATAAGATCCCTCTCAGTCCCAGTCCGAGGTTCTCCTCTTATCCACATACAGCCCTACACTTCTCGAGCCACTCTTTCTCTTACTTTTGTCTCTCCGCAGAAGGGGATCTCTTCCCTCCATTCCTACTTGGCCCAATTTTTGTACCCCAGTTCACAATCAGCCACCTGTCATTTCTCAAGTTGTCTCATTTCCTTCAGGAGTATTCAGTCTGTTTTCCTCGCAGACTTTTGGGGTTCAAAATACTTTGGCTTCAGCACTTTGTTTGAGAGACATGGGATGTGCAGATCCCCCTACTTCTCCACCATGTTGACCACTCTGCCCAAGACGGATTTATTTATAAATTGATGGACATCAAATTCTAGATCTTATTTTCTGATTAATGTCATTAGGATTAACCTCAGTACATACTTTTCGTTTTAAGAAAAATTCCCTGTGATTTGAATCCGTTGAAAATGAATTGAAGAGGCAATCCGATAAAATATCACATTCCCATACTGGGACTTCTCTCTTCATCTCTCTCTCTCTCTCTCTCTCTCTCTCTCTCTCTCTCTCTCTCTGACACACACAAACACACACACACACACACACACACACACACACACACACACACACACACACTTCCCCCAGACTGTCAGGAATTTCTCTAAGGTGCCCACCAACTCCATGGCCAGTACATAAACTTCACCAGTACTCAGGACTAGACATCCTCACTAAGGTCTGCCCGAAAAAAATGGAAGAAAACAGCCTCTGTCAGTCCCACTCTCCTGCTTGTGCAGTTTCCTCCCTCCTGCCAGGTCACCCTGACCCCAACCCCACCTTACTGTCAAAGCCCATTCTATAACTACCTGAGAAACCTAGCTAGTGTTTGATTCTACAGCAAAACGCAACAAAGTTCCAAAAGGTCTCAGCCCTCCCAGGCCAATGAGTTACCAGGAAAACACCAGGCCAAAAATCACACTAGGAGAATTCTCATTCCAGCTGTACCACTTCCTGGCTGAAGATGCACAGTGAAGCTGTCATCCAACAACATCCAACAACAACAGTCTATCTCCACATCTGTAGGCCTCTAGCCCACCTGCATTGCTACCAGGCTTGGGGAAACATCCAACGATTTTGTTTCTTGAGCCCTTTCTGGACTGTGTTTGCTTTTTTAAAAATGTCTACCTCTAGGATAAACTACATTTTGAGATACAAATTTGCACAAATATGCAAATTCCCCAAGGGAAAAGACACATCCAGGAGTCTGTTCTTGCAGTCTTCCATATTCCCAAAGCACTGATTTCTACCGTGTACATAATTAGAGAGAAGAAGCAGGCAGAAACCTGCCCAATGACAATGGAATAGCAACAGAATGTGATGGAGAGCCCCCCTGATGTAGTAGCTGGAAGCCCAGAAGTCAAGAATTACCCACAACCACCACGGAGGCAGGGGTATACCTCGAGAACAGAGCCTGGCACACAGAGTCCCTCAGTCAGTTTTCGGTGAGTGGTGAATAAAGCCACAGGTGGACCAATAAACTGACAAGCAAGCGAGCAAAGGCTGACAAGGGGAAATCCACCTGTTTTATGGTGGTATAGAGAAAGTAGGTGCTTTTAGCAATGCCAGTAAGAGGGTAAACATTATAGAACAGACCAATTAGTGAATTCTGTGGGTGGAATGTTTTCTCCTAATTACAATGGGCAGCTTATCCATCCTCCATCTCTGAAGCATATGGTAAGTGGACACCACATGCTGGCGACAACAAGTTCTGGAGTAAAGGAGTGGAAGTAACAAGTCTCCACCTTTGCTAGCATGCCAGCTTCCATTTACAGACCCTCCATCTGCCCCCTGGCCCTTTCTTCCTCCCACCCACCCCGATTACTCCCACGTATTATGTCCTTACTGCAATCTTGCAATCCTTGGTTTTGAACCATCCTTCTAATCTGTTGTGTTGTTGTTTGTAAGATCTGTCATTTATCTACGTAAAAACCTGGGAATTTTAAACAACTATACAGCTGCACGGCTCATGCTAGGTATTTAAACCTTGACATATTTTAGTTTTCTGTTTTTCATTATTTAATATTTTTTTTATAATTACCTTTTGCTACAATCTCATAAATATTAACTTGGGTAATGGACATCCAAGTTTCCAGCTTATCTGTTTTTGTATCGGTGATTAAAATCAATCCCTATGTCATTGCCTTTTTAATTAACTATGGCTATGTTTTAGTTCTTTTATCACTGCAATACTAAATTCTCTGTTGTCTTCTATGCCTTTCTTCAAGCCCAGTGATTAATCTTATGAAAATTATTCTAAATTCTTACTGTTATACTGCTTTTATCTATTTTGAACAATTCTTTAACAGTCACTTCTCCTGGAATTTCGTCTGAGGGGAATTCTTCCGTTTCATCATTATGGATAGTTTTCTATTCCTTATGTGTTTTAACGTTTTTGTTGTTGTTGTTGTTGTTGTTGTTTTGTTTTGTTTTGTTTTGTTTTGTTTTGTTTTGTTTTGTTTTATGTGCTCTGCACCTGAGAGCACTGCTACATTAAAGTGGGCTCATCCCCTCTCCATGGCCTGGCCCTTCTGGAGGTGTGTTTTGGAAAGTGTTACTTGCTTTGCGTTGCTATGACGTTCCTTGTTTGATTTCTCATCTCAGAGTGATTTTTGAAAATCCCACGAGGTGTGCTTTGATTTGCTCCTTGAAGTACCGAATGAAGTAATTGGAGGTTTGCACTACCTTGACAGGGGTTAAAACACCTTAAGTTGCCATGGATGGATGTTCGTGCCCTTCCCAATAATGGTGGTTTCTCCTGGTAGTGAGATCCTGGAGATGTGATGGCGTCAAAGCCCGGGCTCCACACGGACGGCTCCGCCGAAAGGCTCTGGGCAGCTGCACTTATGAAAGCCGCTCATGTTCTGATTACCCAGAGGTTACCTTGGGCAAAATTGTGGATTTTTTAAATTACCTGGCCCCATAAATTTCTTCTAGCAGCCATATCTTAAATTATAGGCAAATGATACCTCAGAGTTTGCTTTTCCAATTTGTAAAGGGCAAGTATAATGCCTATGTTCAGTATAGTTGTGAGATTATTGGTAATGCTGCAAAACGTATGGAAAAAATCTTGGCACATTACACTCAATAAACACTGTATTTTGTTTTGATTTCCTCGTAGTTGTCACTACATCCATGCAAACTGTATCTCTAGGGTGGGGTCTTTTGTAGGGCAAAATGTAACCTACGCCATAGAAGCTATCAACGAGGCAAACTGTTTTTCCTATTCTTGAGGAGGTGACCCTTCCCTTTTTTGTATATGAATACTAAATTTGGTGGTAGAGATTATTGGAGACTTGAATGTATATTCCAGTCCAGCACACTGGGAGATAGTTAAAAGTCCCCTATTTCAGGCACTGTGGATATACATATCGAGCACCATAGGTGTCAGGTGCTATTAGGTTCAAGTACACAGTGATAATCAAACATGCACGCTCCATATATTCAGGATGTTTCAAACCTTAGCTACAAAAGGTACATGTGTAATTACAACTTGTGGCAAATGCTGTTAAATAAAAGACTAAATGTTATGATTAGGAATGACGCAGGGGACAGAATGTCGATTAGAGGATTGGCCAACAAAGGTTTCTTGGGGAGAAAAGTCCTTTATTCAAACTTGGACCCGTAGCAAGAACGGTAAGGAAACTAGCAAACACAAAATGCATTCTAAGCGGAACCTACGTAACTCTAATTTGAGAAACCAGGAGAAGAGATGGTCCCAATCACCTAATGAAAGGAGAATGAGGAAAGATGGCATTAGAGGGGTGACAAGGCAAGACTGCCAAATCTGGTGGTCACGTTACCGATTCTATGTGTCATTTTGAGTAGAGTGGAGATTAGAGGGTTGTTTTAAGCAGAGGAATGAACTGCTCAGATTCAGGATTTTTGGATTGCATTCCTGATGCAGTGAAAAGAATGAACTGGGATTTTGGTTGGAAGGGAAAGGCAGCATGGGGCTAAGAACGAAAATGGAGAGTAAGCAGGTGGTGAGAAACTAGGTGGCTTGGCATACGTTGGAGGTGGAGTTGAGAACCCCTGCTGCTGAATGGATCACAGGAAAGACGTTGAGGAGGGGACGACTGACAATGAGGCTCTTTCCCTCTTGAGCAACTGAAGACAATGTCCCATTAACGGAGAGACACAAGAGGGGTCTTAACTTGGTCATGGATTTCAATTGCTTATTGATTGGGTATTAATTCACATACTTACAGAAGTTTGCTTAGAATTTTAACTTTTCATTGTTTTGTTTCTACCGAATTGCTTCATTATTACCATCTGGAGGTTCTAACTGATGGTCTCCAATTCTTCGCTGTCAACAAGACCTTCTTACATAAGATTATGGAATTGATGGGTGATGTAGGTACCTCATCTTCTACCCAGTCTTGGTCATCGTCACAAATACTTAATGGCCACTGTTGTAGAAGAACCTCAAACTCCAACAGGGTTGTTCTCACTGTTCTTGGAATGCCTGCCCCTCCTTTTTTCCCCACACATTTGCTTTTGTCTCCTTTGTCCTTCTCCTTTCTGCCTGCCAGCTAGAAATTTGGTCATCCTTTAAGATTCTTTGTGCTATGCCTCTGAGATGTCTTTACTGATTAACTCAGCTCAGTGGACTTCTCCTGATACATGAAACTTGACCTTGAAGTCTTACTGTGCTTTGTATGGGGTTTGGGTTTTTCCTACTCTCAAATATTGTAAGTTTCTTGAAGGCAAAGATGAGGTCTTCCATGCTTCCAGAAACTTTTATAAACACTCAAACATGGTCAAAGTTTAGAAATCTTTCTTGGTGAAGTGTTGGAGTCAACGTCATATCAGGTGGGAGGGGAGTCTGCTGAAGGAATTTTCGGATTCAAGTGCAACCTTGAAACAACGTTTACATCACAAACTAAAGGCAATTACCTAACTTCACAAAAATAATAACTTACTGCACATATCTTCACATTTCATAAAAGAGTTATATCATGACCTCTGTTTTCTCCTACCTCTCAATGCATATTGGAGACTGAACTTGAAGAATGTGTTTTCAGAGTTTTGTGAGACCTCAATGTTAACTGTTGCAGTACTTTCTAGAGTCACATTGTTCGTTTTTGGCTTTCATTTCTGACATATATTCATCAAGACAGATTCTGGGCATGAATCCAAAAAGCAGTTTCAGAAAACTAGAAAATTAAACAGCACCAACTAAATTTTCAGTTGTAACAGTTACTACTAAGGAGATCTCATTTAATTCTGTCTTTATCTGGACCATGGAAAATTAACTCTTGCCTTTTCCAGTCTCAGTATTTATGGAGCTGGGAAATCAAACTAGGGTATCTAGATATTTGATACCCTAATCTACCACTCAAGTGTGCCGTATCATGGAACACATATTTTTAAAACATGTCTAAAGACGTTTCCTTTGAGAATTTAGGGAATTTTCCACATATTATGGAAGTCATGAAGAGTGTCTTAAAACCTATATGTAGTCTTTTCGTGTAGGAGCTTTATGAAAGAAGAAGAAGAAGAAGAAGAAGAAGAAGAAGAAGAAGAAGAAGAAGAAGAAGAAGAAGAAGAAGAAGAAGAAGGAGAAGAAGAAGGAGAAGAAGGAGGAGGAGGAGGAGGAGGAGGAGGAGGAGGAGAGGGAGGATGGGGAGGGGGAGGAGGAGGAGGGGGAGGAGGGGGAGGAGGAGAAGAAAGAGAAAAAGATCAAGAACAAGAAGAACAAGAAGAAGGAGGAGGAGCAGGGGGGGAGGGCGAGGGCGAGGGGGAGGAAAGTGATGTCAATATGGCCACAAAATAATTTTTACATTGCATTTTATTGTCCAGAAAGTGTAACCTATTGAGAATTCCTTAAACTGGATTCATCTCCTCATTTTGTCTGGGGATTTCAACATCTACCCTAGTGGTTCTTAACCCAAGCTCAAATTAGAATGATCTGTGGAACTGACATCCAGACATCAGGGTGATTCTGATGTACAGCCAGGGTTTAAGGCTAAGGCAGCTAACTAAACATTAACGCGCTGTAGTAGATATGCTTCATGCTGAGCACAGTAAAAGGGAAATGTTCATAGCAGTCTTCCATATAATAAGTACAGTACGGAAACATACATTCCAAACGTGAATCAACAGTAGAAGGGATAAGCAAATTGTTAAATAATCATGTAAGAGAATACAATGTGGAAGTACCAATCCCTGAGTTACACCTATGCAAAACAACATCGATGAGCGTTATAATGTTGAACGGAAGAAGCCAGATCTAAAGAAATGCATATTATTCCATTATATTTTTATACAATTCAAACATGGAATAATTTCATCTCTGTTGCTCAAAGTCAGGATATTGATTACGTTGGGGAAGGGAGATGGAGCAGGAATGGGGAGTGATCGCAGGGAGAGAATTCATGATGCTGGTAATGTTCTCCTTTTGGAGTTTCATGGAAGTTAGAGGCCTAAGGTCATACAATATAAAATTATGTATTTCCTTTACATTTTCAGTATGTCCTCAAACCTATATGCTGAACTATTTGTAGAAGTTCATCTGTATTAAAAGCAATAGACTCCTTTGAAATAAGCTCTTTGGCCAAAAAAATAGTAACAAAAGTTGACAGTGTGATGGATCATTATGCATCATGTTTTGCTACTAGTTCTTGTTTTGTTTGTTTCTTTGCCTGTCTGTTTGTTGGCTTGCTTGCTTGTTTGTTCGTGTTTAATATGATGTGGTCCTGGAGCAGACCCACTGAAGATGATATTTTGGAAGTTAATATATTAATTAGAGTAAGTGGGTTGATGAATCTGTTCACTAAAGTCTTTTGTAAAGCCAATAGCATATGGTGTAAAGCCAATTATATGATTTTCAAACAAATGTAATTTCTTATAAGCTCAGTTTTTATGGACTCCTGTGTGGCTCAATTAGTCAAGCATCTGACTTCAGGTCAGGTCATGATCTCACAGCCTATCAGTTTGAGCCCGGAATCGGATTTGGATTTTGGATTCTCTCTCTCTCTCTCTCTCTCTCTCTCTCTCTCTCTCACCCGGCTTTTACTCTTTCTCTCTCTCTTAAAAATAGATCAACATTAAAAAATTAAAACAATAAAAAAAAATAATGTTGATTTTGAGACAGAGAGATTACAAACAGAGAAGGGGCAAACAGAGGGGACAGATGATCCAAAGTGAGTTTTATGCTGATAGCACTGAGTCTGATGTGGTGCTTGTATTCACAAATTGTGAGATCATGACCTGAGCAGAAGTTGGACACTCAGCTGACTCAGCTACCCAGGTATCCCTTGACTCCCATTGTAATCTAGACCTTAGCAACGTTAACACTGGACTATTTGAAACTATCCTTGATATGTTGAATGTACCTAATAAATTTATGAAATTGAAACACTTTATTTATTTAAATGATACTAGACTGAATCATTTATTTGAAATGTTATTTTATGATTATGGTAGCCTTAAAGTATATTGCAGAAAAGTTAGAAAATTAAAAATAAAAAGAAAGAAAAATGGTCATAAGTCAAACACCTGGAGATAAGCATATCTAAACACCTTTTATTATGTTTATATATTTTTGGCAGAGGGAGAGAAAGAGAGAGAGATGAGCAAAAGTGAGGAATGGGAGGAGAGAGAGAGATAGAATCATAAGCAGGCTCCACGCTGTCAGTGCAGAGCCTAATATGCAGCTTGGTCCCACACACTGTGGAATCATAACTGAGCTGGAATCTAGAGCCAGATGCTTAACCGACTGAGCCATTCAGGTGCCCCTGGAGGTAAGCACCTCTAACACTGTGGTATAATCGCCAGGGAAGAGGTATATGTACATGCGTTAACCAAAATTAGCTGTGTAGCTGTGAATCCCATTTCCGGTCATCTAGTGATACGAGCATTTCGCTAGGTCATGAATGTTCTGCAGGGCTATGAATTTTAAAGGCCACATAGCATGCCATAACCTATTTAAACACTGCTATTGATCATTGAAGTGTTCCATTTTCTTGCTTCAATTAGTTGCTACAAGTAGAATTAGCTTTTCATGGTCTAGACACGGTTTAGTAAATGTCAATTAAAAAATAAAAAGAACTGTAGCCAGTAATGTGAAGCGGAGGAACAAGTATGACCAGATTTGGCTTCCCCTTGTCTATTGCTGGCAGTCTTTACATCCTTCTCTCTCTCATCCTCTTTTTCTCCTCCTAGACCCACAACCTCCACCTCTTTATTCCTCCTTCTTCTCATCCTCATTTCTCTGTCTATACCGGCCTCCTTGCTTCCCATCTGTACACACGTTCACACTCCTACCTTGGGGAATTCATGAGTCCTTCTGCCTAGATCACCTTCCTGTCAGCAGGTAGTTCTCTCATTTCCTTGAGGTATTTATTCAACTGACACCTTTTTCAGCAGGACCCTCTGTGTCTAGTATTTCACCCTGTCTAGTATTTCACACCCCCTCCCCCAATTCTTCTATCCTCTCCAAGATGTATTTCCTTTTTTTCCCCATTCATTATTCTCTACCATAGTTTCTATTTCCATTATCTTTGTCAGTCCTCCCACTGGACTATTAAGCACCAAGATCACAGTGATCCTTGCTCCTTTTGTTCACTATTGGACCCTCCAGGTGTAGACTGTGTTGTCTCACTCTAAATGCTCCAAAAGTTTTTACTGAATGATTCAATGAATCAACATCACTCCTTCTTTATTATGAACGTTTTATAATTTTGTACTTTACACTTACATCTATGATGCATTTGGGTGAATTTTTGTATAAGTTATGAATTTAGGTCAAGTCTTCTTTTAATTAATTAATCAATGAACCGATTAATTAAACAATTAATTACTTAGTTCATTGATTACTATTGCATACGAACACTTAAATGTTCCAGTAACACTTGATGAAAGACTATATCCCTTTTTGTGTTAGGTTGGCTATATGTCATTATCAGAAGTTGGGTGAGGATGCTTGTGTATGGGGTCAGTTTCTGGATTCTCTGTTCTATCTCTTGACCTGTGTCTCCATCTTTCTTCACTATCACACTGCCTTGATTACGGGAGATTTATATTGAGTCTTAAAATTGTGCAACATGAGTTCTCCAACTTGGTTATTTTTCAGAGCTGTTTGGCTGTTCTAGTTCCTTTGTCTTTTCACACACATTTTAGGATCAGCTTGCTGATATCCACAAAACAATCCTGGGATTTCGACTGGGATTCTGTTGAATCTCTAGATCAAGTTGATAATTGACATCTTACTAGCGAAGCTTCCATGGGTAGATATGGCATATGTCTCCATTTATTTATATCTTCCTTGATTGATCCAATCAGCCTTCTGTGGCTTTTAGCATACAGATCCTGTGCATGGCTGTTAGATTTAAATGTAAGTATTTCAATGTTTGGTTTGATATTAAATGGTTCTTTAAAAGCTTTTCATATTCTAATTGTTCATTGCATATGTATAAAAATAAAACTGAGTTGTATATATTGACCGTGTATTCTGGGGCTTATTTAATTATGTTTGAGTTCTAGAAACCTGATGTATACCCCTTAGAATTTGTTTCATGTTGATAACCCCATGATTTAAGAGTCGCGGCAGTTTTCAGGGCACCTTGATGGCTCCATCAGTTGACTACCAGACTGCTGGGTTCAGCAGCTCAGGTCATGGTCCCATGGTCAGGGGATTGAGCCCCGTGTGGGGCTCTGTGCTAAGCATGGAGCCTGCTTAAGCTTCTCTCTCTGTCTTTCTCTCTGTCTCTTTCTCTCCCCGTCTCTGCTCATTCTCTCTTTCCAAAATACAAATTGAAAAATAAATAAATAAAAGAATCGAGATAGTTTTTATTTTTACTTTTTCCATTCTGAAGGCCTTTTCTATGCCTTTTTGTGAACATGCCATGCTTGTAATCAGGGGAGGTAGTGGTGTTTATGTCGATTTGTACACAGAACTGACAGATTCCTTGCTTGTATTGTCTCCTTCCTTGGATTTCTCCCAAACTTTCCCCAATCAAAATAGGATTCAGAGGGACCCTATTCTAGTTTCGGTTCAAGATGGCTGTGTAGGAAGGCCTTGAACTCAACTCCTCCAAGGTGAAAGAAGATTCCAACTACCTCCAGATTGACCTTAAACTTTCCAATTGATTAACTATTTCTTTCCAGCTTCTCTCCTTCTTTATGATTCTTTATTTTTGAGACAGAGGGAGACAGAGCGCAAGTGGGGGACGGGCAGGGATAGCAGGGGACATAGAATCTGAAACAGGCTCCAGGCTCTAAGCTGTCAGCACAGAGCCCAATGCGGAGCATGAACCCATGAACCATGACATCATGACCTGAACTGAAGTAGGATGCGTAATTAGCCAAGCCACCCAGGCGCCCCCTCCCCATCCTTAGCTTATCTCTTAATTCAGGATCCTGAAAGCAAAGTATCACTTAATGGGAAGTGAATCTACCGCTCTAGCAATAAGGATTGCCTGAGCCAATAAGACTCCACCCTCAAGCCCAAGACAACAACCAACCTGACCTTAGTGACCACCTGTGTATGCCTACCTCTTTTTGTCCCACATTTTCCTTATATAAACCTGGAAGTATTTTCAGCACGTTAGAGAGAGTCTTTGATGTGAGTCTGCTGCATTTCTGGTGTCAGCTTCTGAATAAATTTCCCATTTGTTTCACCTCCACTAGTTCCTTTGAATTGCGATCTTGTCAGTAATGGGTAGCCAAACCTCACCTTTTTTGGGTCCCCTGGAGCTAGGTGCTCTTGTACCTGAACTCCCTGACTCTGTTTCTGGTGAACCAGCCAGAAGGTGTACTTCCAGTTTGTCCAGCTCCCTGGGGATTGCACCCATTGATATAACAATTCCTCCTGAGGAGCTGAGGACTGACTGCACAGATTGTGCCTAACAAAACATAGAAAATTGAAAGACAACAGCAAGACAGAGAGACAGTAACAAAGGAAACACTCACCCCTAACGTTGCCAAGGGCAGCTGGGGAAGGACCAGGAACAGACTACTCTGTCTTTGGGCAGAAAAAAGAAAGAAAGAAAAAAACAAAACACAACGCTGCAGTTTGAAAAGAGCAACTGTCATATAAAAGAGAGCATTAGAACTCTGTCAACGACAGAGGAGCCACAGGAGTTCTATCTGGGTCATAGAGACTGGAGAATGGCAGGGTTACATTTTACATCCACATTTTTTTTTTAATTTTTTTTTTCAACGTTTTTATTTATTTTTGGGACAGAGAGAGGCAGAGCATGAACAGGGGAGGGGCAGAGAGAGAGGGAGACACAGAATCGGCTAAGATCAAGTGTAGTATCTGTTCTTACATCCACATTTTTTAATGTTTACCTCTTTTTGAGAAGCAGAGAATACAAGCAGATCAGGGGCAGAAAGAGAGGGACAGAAGATTCAGGAAAGGCTCTACACTGACAGCATCAAGCCCAATGTGGTTCTCAAATTCATGAACTGTGAAATCATGACCTGAGCTGAAGTCAGATACTCCATCCACTGAGCCACCAAGCTGCCCCACATTCTCCATCCACCTTAAAAGCATAGACCACAGCAGGGTCCAGTTGCTGTAGCTGGCCTGCTGCCTCAGTAAGTTCCAGGCACACAATACACACCAGCCCCAATTGCACTGGACACACACACACCCATGACATGCTTTCCCCCCTTAAACAATATACTTTAAAGGGGAACTAGCATATAAAAAGAGCCATTCCTGGACTGTAACCCACCTCAGCTCCCACGGCCCCTTCAGGGCACCCTCTCAGTGGAAAGTCCTGGTACACCCTAGTTTATATCCAATTCAGCTTCAACTATATTGGCAAGGTATCCTCTGCATGTACAGCCCCTGGTGCCTTCAGCTTGTACCCACTTTAGCTTCACCTATCTTGCCCAGGAACCGTCTGCATAGAGAGATCAAGGAGAACCTGACCCCCAGACTGCTTACGTTCTAGCCACCCTGTACAGGGCACCTATACACAGCACCCCAGCATGCCTCACCTTGCAATCATTTCAGCTTCAGCTGTCCTGCCAGGGTACCCTCAACACACAGAATCCTAGGACACCCCAGTCTGCATTCACTTCAGCTTTAACTATCCTGACAGGGCGCCTGCTATGTAGAAAGCCCCAGGATCCCCAGTCCATGCAAGCCACGGCTTCAGCCAGCCAGCCAATGTTACCAACTAGCACACAGAGTCTACCCAGGGGGACAATCATATATAAGACAATTCCTTCAAGTGTAGGAGGAGTAGCTGCTCTGCCTCATCTATAGAAACAAATGCAGAAAGGTAAGCAAAATGGAGAGACAGGGAAATATGCTCCAAAAGAAAGAACAATAAAAAACCCAGAAAAGAGCTGAAACAGAGGTAAGCATTGTGCCTCAATTAAATAAAGAATATAAATTAATGATGCTCAAGATGCTTGCTGGGCTGCAGAGAAAAGGGAAGAAATAAGTGAGACCCTTAATTAAGAGATAGCAAACACACACAAAATCAGAGTTCAAGAAGATAATAGCTGAAAAGTAAAAAAAAAAAAACACAAAACACTAGAGGGAATCACCTGTAGAAGACGGCATGTGGAAGGACATATCAGTGATATAGAAGACAGATAAGGGAAAGCACCCCAAATAAACAGCAGTTGTTCTGTAAGGCCCGATAACTTATTATTCCACATTTAGAAGAGCAAAGGTAGAAATGGTGAACTTTACATGTGTTACTATGGCTATCACGTAATATTATTTGATATCCACGAATTTTAAGCAAATATACAACTTTAGGAAAACAACTTTAGGTTTCTAAGTTTCCCTTTTGCTCTTAAGAAAATATTTTGTCCCTGATATTTTTAGTTTCCCCGAAATGAGCTGCTGTTACTGGCCATAGATAAAACCATGAAAATCCAATGTATATGCAGTCACTGCCCTGTGAAATCAAGTAAAAAGCAGAAGATTGTTTTATGTTGCCTGCCTTAAATTATTTATTGTTATAAGGGTTTTCTGTTTTGGGGAGCCTGGGTGGCTCAGTGGTTGAGTGTCCGACTTTGGCTCAGGTCATGATCATATGGTCTGTGAATTCGAGCCCCACGTCAGGCTCTGTGTTGACAGCTCAGAGCATGAAGCCTACCTCAGATTCCCTCTCTCTCTCTCTCTCTCTCTCTCTCTCTCTCTCTCTCTCTCTCTGCCCCTTCCCTGCTCATGCTGTGTCTCTGTCTCTCTGTGCAAAATGAATAAACATTAAAAACATTTTAAGAGAGTTTTATGCTTATTTTTTTGAAATATAGAAAGAGGGAGAGAGAGAGTAAGAGAGCACAAGGTCGGATGGTGCAGAGAGATATGGATACACAGAACCCAAGCAAGATTCAAACTCTGAGCTGCAGCGCAGACCCTGATGCTGATGTAGAATTCATGAACCATAAGATCATAACCTGAGCTGAAGTTAGATGCTTAACTGACTCAGCCAAACTTGCACCTAGTTTCTTTCTTTCTTTTTTAAATGTTTATTTATTTATTTATTTATTTTTAAAATTAATTTTTGGAGTGTGTGTGTGTGCGTGTGCGTGTGCGTCTCCATCTGTGTGTGTGTGTGTGTGTGTGTGTGTGTGTGTGTGTGTGTGTGAGAGAGAGAGAGAGAGAGAGAGAGAGAGAGAGAGAGAGAGAGAGAGAGAGAGAGATGGAGGGAGACATGGAGAGAGAAAGAGAGAGAGACAGGGGAGAGAGAAACAATGAATGGGGGAAGGGCAGAAGAGCAGGAAATACATAATCTAAAGTAAGGTCCAGACTTTGACCTGTCAGCAAGGGTCAGATATGGGGCTTGAACTCATGGACCATGAGATCATGATTTGAGCTGAAGGTGAAAGCTTAACCATCCAGGAAGCATCCTCAAATAAGTGCATTTATCTATCTGCTTTCAAACAAGCCAAATTAACAGAGAGATGGCAATCTAATCTTCACACATATGTGTGATGAATAAATTTGTCCATCAGAATGTTTTGAACTAATCACCACCATATCAAAGTTTGAATGGATTTTCACATTATCTGGTTTACTTTCTTAAAATGTTGTCACTTTGCCCTTGTTTAGCTCTCAATCAATAAAAGTAAATAGATTATTTTCTCATCTGATCAATTATCTTTATAGCAACCCTCCACTAGATTCTTCCTATGGAACCATTATTTTGTCCTGCGACCTTTTTTTTTTTTTTTTTTTTTTTTTTTTTTTTTTTGCCATCTGGCCTTATTTGAGTTTTTCTCTACATTTCTAGCATTGGCAAAACTGAGTATCTTGTCTTTGATGCCATGCTTCCAACCATGCTGATGAAATCTTTCACATCATATTACCTCAAGTTCATGGAGATTAGACAAGTTTCATGGCTCCTCCAAGGTTTGTTTGTGGTTTTGAATGGTACAGTACTGGGGAGAATTAGATTAGTCTTACAAAATTTGTTTCCCCAAAGCTGCACTAGCACATACTGATAGTACATATTAGAGTCAAAGTCCATATAAATTGGTTACTGAGTGTTACTTAACGTGAAGTTTACATACAAGCGAGAAAAAACAAAAAACAAAAAACAAAAAACTCTGGTATTGGGCTCCTGGGTGGTTCAGTTGGTTAGGCCTCCAACTTTTGATTTTGGATCAGGTCATGAGATCATGGTTTCATGAGTTCAAGACCTGCATCAGGCTCTGTGCTCACAGCATAGCGCCTGCTTGGGATTCTCTCTTTCTCTTCCCTCTCTGCCTTTTCCACACACACACGCTGTCTGTGTCTCTCTAAAAGGAAATAAAAGTCTTCTAAAAAAAAAAAAAAACAAACTTCTGGTCTCATTAATTTATAAGTGACAGGGAAATTGTCAAATGTTGTTTTACAGAGAAAACACAATTCCAGTATACTCTTTATACCGTGCTTAAATCTGTTTATTTTTAATTAATTATTGAACACAAAGTGTTCCTTGCTCTTGAATAAAATCAGTGTTCTGTCTTAGAAGGATACTGTGTGAACAGTACAAAAGAGGCAGGGAGTGAAGACCAATGCAAGCTTGAAACAAATGATGAACGTGGGTAACACCACTGATGTGACTGGCCATATAATTTTATTTATGTTTGCTTGATTTGGGTGTTGTGATTCTTAGTTATTAGGCAATAATAGAGACACTCCTACTGAAATGAGCCCAGCTGGAAATAATGAATCACCCCAACTCACCTGTCACACGTTGGTAGACATCTGTGCATCTGGCAATCTGTGGAAAATCCATATCTGCTAATTGAATGAGAAACACGTAATTTAAATCCTTTATCTTACATCGGACGACCATCTCCCTATTCCTGCCTTGGTACCTGCAAGAAGATTCTCTTTCATCTTCCCCTGGAGCATCGTCTACCAAATCTTGCTGGGAATATTTATCTTTCCATCTCCCTGGGAGCCCAATCTCCATCATCTTGCCTAGGAAGGACACCTTGGGACATCCTTCCAGAAAGCATCTTCTCCAGCATTTTGCCTAGGAATGCAAGTCCCTACTCCTTCCAAGAATAGTGGTCCCCTACATCTTTCCTGGGACCTAAATTTCTGTCATCCTGCCTGGGAGTGCCAACTCCATCATTCAGAGAGGAAGCAAGGCCTCCCTCATTCTGCTCTCAGCCACTGTTTCTCTCATTCTGCCTGGTAGCACAGTATCCATCACTCACGTTGAATGGCCTTGAAGGCCATTTCCACCATTTTTCCTGGGAGCACCATTGTGGTTGTCATGTTTGCTGGCACTGTCTATGTCATCATCCTGGGAGCACTGTATCCTTCATCCTGCATGAATGTGAGGTATCCCTGATCCTCCTGGGAGGACAGTCTCCTTCATTCTGCTTTCCAGTGTGATCTCTGTCATACTTCCTGGGAGTACAACCTATGATATCTTGTATAGGGGATGAAGTCTGGCATACAGCCTGGTAGCCTGATTTCTTTCATCCTAATTGGGAGCTTCCTGTCCCTAGTCTTTTTTTTTTTTTTTTTTTTTGGAATGCGATTTTTGTTGTTTTACCTTGGGGTGCCATCTCTGTCACCATGCCTGCAGCTATGATCTCTGTCTTTCATGTTGGAAGCGCCATGTACATCATAATGGTGGCGCGCATGGTATCTTCAACCTGCCTGAGATCACGTTATCCACCATTGCCTGGGGATATGAACTACCTCATCCTGCCTGAAATCACCATTTTGTCATCCTGTGTAGGAGTGCAAAATCTCTTATCCTGTGTGGCGGTGCATTCTCCATCATTCTTTCTGTGAGCTCATCCTTATTATCCTGCCTGAGAGCATGAAATCATTCATCGTACCTAAAAGCGCCTTGCCCTTCATTATACTTTGCAGTGCGATTTCCTTCAATTTTCCTGGGAGCACCATCTACCTTAGCCAGCCTCTGATCATGATCCACATCATGCTCCCCTGCATTGCTGTCTCTGCTGTACTGCCTCTGAGTGCTGTACCCTTCCTTCATCCTATCTGGGAGCACAATCTCCTTAAACCTGCCTGGGAAGTCAGTCGCTGACATCCTGCCTGGGAGTGCCTTCTATGTCATATTTGCTGGTATCATGTTCCCCATCATCCCGGCTTGGGATACAGTCTCCATCATCTTTCCATGGAGCACCATGTCTATACTCTGGTCTGGCAGCACAATATATGACATCCTGCCTGCCTAGGAGTCCTGTATCCATCCTCCTGCCTCGAAGGGTCCTCTTCTTCATGATGCCTGGGAATGCAATCCCATAATCCTTCTTACAAGCACAATCTCTGTAATTCTGTCTGAAGGGATACCTCCAATTTATTATCTTGGAGAGCATTCTTGGTCGCCCTGAATGCGATCATTGTCTCCTTTATCCTTTTGGGAACAGATCTCCATCATCTTGCCTTGGAGCTCCCTCTTTCTAATCGTACCTAGTAACATGTTCTCCTCATTCCCACCCTGGAGCACAGTCCACAATTCCTACCTGAAAGTGCCTTCTCCTTAATACTGACCGAGAGCAAGAAACCATCGTTATGCCTAGAAAGGCTGCCTCTGTCATCCTGCCAGGGAACACAGTCTCCACCAGCCTGCCTAGGAGCAGTTCTACCTCATTCTGCTTGAGATAGCAATGCCAGTCATAATTAAGAGCTCCAAATGCATCATCCTATCTGAAAGCAAGTTCTGAGACATACTGTCTGGAACACAATCCTTATCATCCTGCCCAGGAGCTCCATTTCAGTCGTCCTACCTGGTAACACAATACCTTTCATCTTGCCTCAAAGCGCCTTATGGTCGTTTACACTGCTAGAGCAATCATCCTCATACTGCCTGGGAGATCTGCCTCCATCATCCTGTCTGGGTGCCAGGGAGAAGGATGTGTTTCATCCTGACCTGGAGTTCTGTCTATGGTTCCTGCCTGGGAGTTCTTTTGTCATCCTTCCTTGGAGGTTTATCCCCACATCTTGCCTAAGAAGGTCATCTCTGACATCCTTCCAGGGAGCATCTTCTCCAGCATCTTGCCTGGGAGCACATCTGTCTCATTCTGCCTTGGTTGAATTTAGGATAATCTCTTTCTTCTTGCCCTGGGACATTTTCTTACAGCCCAGCCTGGAGCACGTATCCCTCACCCTTCCTGGGAGTGTGATCTCCATCATCTTGCCTCAGAATGCCAACTCTGTCATCCTTCCAGCGAACATTTCTGCCAACATCTTCCCTGGGAGCCTGTCTCCCTCATCGTGCCTGGAAGAAGAGTCGCCTCCATCTTTCCTGGGACCTCCAACTCTGTCATCCTGTCCAGAAGCGCCAAATATGTCATGCTGGCAGGAAGCTGAATCTCATTTGGAGCACCGTTTCTTTCATCTTGCCTTGTAGTGCAATATACTCATCCTGCTTGGAAGTCCTTATATGCCTTTTTGCCTGACAGCACCATATCCATCAATCTTCCTGGTTGTGTGGCCACGAGTGAGGGTAGTCACCTTCATCCTGTTTTTCGGCATGCTCTCTGTCTCCCTTCCTGGGAGCAAAATGTACATCATCCTATTTATAGGACCATCTCCAACTTCCAGTCTGGGAGCCTCTTTTCAGTCATCCAACCTGAGAGCATGATTTCCTTTATCCCATTTTGGAGTGCCCTCTCCATCGTCTTTTTTTTTTTTTTTTTTTTTTTTGGCGGGGGAGAGGCACATGATTTGTTTTGTCTTACCTGGGAGTGCCATCTCCACTAGCCTGCATGGGGCACGATCTCCATCCTTCAGGGTGGAAATGCCATTCTGTCATTGTGACAGGGTGTTTGGTCTCTGCATCCTGCCAGGGAACAGGATATCCACCAACAACTTGGGACACAAACTCCACCATCCTTCCTGAAAGCGCCCTTTTGCTACATGCATAGTAGAGCAATATCCCTTATCCTGTGTAGGAGCACCTTGTCCATCATCCTTTTTGTGAGTGTCATCCGCATAATCCTGCCTAGAGAAGCATATCCTTCATCCTACCTGACAGAGCAGTGTCCTCATGATCCTGAGAGTGTGATTTCCTTCCACCTGCCTGGGAGTGCCTTCTACCTTTTCCTGCCTCAGAGCCCAATCTCTGTCATGCTCCCTTGGTGCACCATGTCCTTTATCTTGCCTGGTCATATGATCTCCTTCAACCTGCCTTGGTCTCAGTCATCAACATCCTGCCTAGGAGCACCCGTTAAGTCATCCTTCCTGGTATGCTGTTCCCTGTCATCCTGCCTCAGAACGCCATCTCCATCTGTTGCCAGGGATCACCGGTTGCCCCATCTCCTTCCCCTGTCTTGGACTCAGTCTCTGACATCCTGTGTGGGAGCACCTTCTACATCATCCCTCCTAGTATCCTTTTCTCCATCATGCTGCCGTGGAATGCCATCTCCATCATCCTGCCATTAAGTCTGTATGCGTCCTACTGCCTTGGGAGCAGTATGCCTGTCATCCTGTCTTCCTAAAAGTGCTGAGTACGTCCTCCTTCTGGGAAAGGCCATATCCTTTATCATGCCATGGAAATCAATCTCCCTCTCATGATTGGAAGCATGTATTCTGTCATTGTGGCCTGAGGAAGATCTCTGACATATGTTCTGGGAGAGTGATCTCAGTCTTTTTGTCTGGGAGAATATCATCTCTGTTCTCCTTTTGGAAATCTAATTCACGTCATTTTGTCTGGGAACATCATCATGGTCATCCTTTATGGGAGTATAAACTCCCAATCCGCACCATGCAGCACAGTCCAGTTCCTGCCGGAGAGTCACTTCGGTGTCATAGTGACTGGGAGTGATAAACCCTTGTCCTGCCTTGAAAGGCTGTATATGGCATCCGCTCAGGAAGCACTATCTCTGTCATCTCGCCTAGGAGAATTTCCCCCTCATCTTGCCTGTTATAGTGATTGTCTTTCACATGCCTGGGGACTCCAAGTCCATCATCCCGCCTAGAAGCATGTTCTCTGACATGCTTTCTGGAACATGGTCTCTTTCATCCTTCCTGGGATCACTGTTTCAGTAATTCTCCCTGGTAGCACAATATCACTCAGCCTGTCTTGTAACAAACACCTTATGGTCTCTTACCCTGGTAGAGTAATCGTCGTTGTCCTGCCTGTGACCAATGTTACCATCACCCTGCCTAGGAAGACCACCTCTGTCATCCTGCCAGAGATCATCTTCTCCACCACCTTGCCTGGGAGCACATCTCTCTCATCCTGCCTGGACGTGTGATCCCCTTCTTCTTGCCTGGCACCCCCATCTCTGTCATCAGGTCTGGTAGCACCAACTCTGTCATCCTGGTAGGAAACACAACCTATCTCTTTCTTCCTTGGAGCGGTGTTTCTCTCATCATGCCTGGGAGTGCATTATCCCTTATCCTGGCTTGGATAAGGGATATTTTCTGTCCTTTTGTCTGGGAGCTCCATTACCATCATCCTCACTGGGAGCACCTTCTTTGTCATCCTTCTGGGGGTGACAAATCCATCATCCTCCCTGTGTGTGTGGTCCCTCTGCTCCTCCTGGGAGGGCAGTCTCCATCATCCTGCTTTACAGCGTGTTCTCTGTCACCCTGCCTTGGAGCACGATGTACGTCATCCTGATTACAGGAAGATCTCTGACATCCAGCCTGGGAGTGTTATTTTGATCATAATACCTGAAAGTGAGACTTCCTTAATCCTACATGGGAGTGTCTCCTCCATAAGTCTTTTGGGAATGTGATATGTGTTGTTGTATCTTGCAGTTCCATCCCCATCACCCTGGATTTGGACACCATCTCCGCCTGACAGGTTGGAAGTGCCATCTCCATCATCCTGGCAAGGTGCCAGGTATCCGCATTCTGCCAGGGAACATGATATCCAACGTTGCCTGGGGACAATAACTCCATCATCCTGCCCAGGAACACAATTTTGTCATCCTTCCTTAGAGCTCACTATCCCTTTTCCTGTGTTGGAGCGCTTTCTTCATCATCCTGGCTGGCAGCACAATTTCATTCACTCTACTTCAGGGTGCTGTGTCTTCCATCATGCTTGGCAGGATGATTTCCTTAGAGCTGCTTGGAGGGCAGTCTACCATATCCTGCCTTGGAGCAGGCTCTTCATCATGCTCTCTTGGTCTGCTGTGTCTGTTGCGCTTCCTGGGAGCACAGTATGCTTCAGCCTACCTCCGAGCAAAACCTCCGTCAACCTTCCTGGGAACCAAGCATCCGATGTCCTGCCTCGGGGTGCATTTCACCTCACCTTTACTGCTATCGTGTTCCCCACCACACTGACTTTGAACACTGCCCCATCATCTTGCCATGGACCAGGATCTCCATCCTCCTCCTCCCTGGGAGCATTATCTCCTTCAACATGCCTGGGCCACCTTCTCTTTCATCATACCTGGGAGATTTGTGTCACTTAACTTGCCGAGGAGTGCAATCCTCATCCTCCTTTGGAGCACAGAATCCATCCTTCCTGGGAGCATGATCTCCTTCAATTGGCTTGGGAACCCAGTCTCTGATCTCCTGCCTGCCTGGGCGTGCCCCCTACATCATTCTCCTGATATCATATTTGCCATCACCCTGCCTTGGAACACCATCTCCATCATTTTGGCACGGAGCGCCATCTCGGTACACCTGCCTGGCAGTACTGTATCTGTCATCACGCCTGCCTGGGAGTGCTTTGTATGTCCTCCTGCCTGGAGGCTTGATGTTACTCATCCTGCTGTAAGTACTGCCTCGGTCCTCCTGACTGGAAGACGCATCTCCTTCAGGATGCCTGAGAACACAGTCTCTCTCATCACGTCCAGTAGCACAGTCTCTGCTGTTCTGACGAGAGGAAGATCTCTGACAAATGCCTGAGAGAGCCATCTCAGTCTTCCTTCCTGGGATAGTCATGTCCATTCTACTTTAGGGAAGGTGATTCCCAATATCTTGACTGGGAGTGCCCTCTTTTCATCCTGAATCGCGGCATGAATTCCTAGTTTCCTTTCTGGAGTGCAGTTGATGCTTCTTACCTGAGAGGACTTTCTCCCTCATACTGACTGGGGGCAAGAAACCATCACACTGCCTAGAAAGGCTGCGTTGTTATCCTGCCAGCAAGCACCATCTTTGTCATCCTGCTAGGAGGGCTTCTACCTCCTCCTGCCTCGGGGAACGATGGCCTGCTTCATGCTTTGGAGCACCAGCTGCATCATCCTGCCTGGAAACAAGTTCTCAAGCATACTGCCTGGAACATGATGTAAGCGACCCTGCCTTGGAAACGCCATTTCAGCCATCCTACCTACCTGGTAGTGAAATATCCCTCTTTTTCCTCAGAGCACCTTACAGTCATTCAAGCTGTTAGAACAATCATCCTCATCCTGCCTGGGAGCACCATCTCCAACACCCTACTTCAGTGCCTGGGAGATTGCTCTTTTAATCCTGCCTTTGAGTGCCATCTACGAATCCTACCTGGAAGTGCGTATGTGTAATTCCTCCTAGTAGTGAAATCTCCATATCATGTCACAGAGAGCCATGTCCGTTATCCTTCCAGGGAGCATCTTTTCCAACATCTTCCCTAGGAGCGTGTATCCCTCATCCTGCCTTGAGTGGATAACTCCACTTTATCTTGCCTGTGACTACCATCTTAATCACCCTACCTGGCAGCACCATATCTGTCATCCTGGCAGGAGGCACCATCCCTCTTCTTTTCCTTGGAGAAAATCTTCTCTTATCATGCCTTTTAGCACAATACCCCTCATGCTGCCTTGGAGGGTATTTTCTGTCATTTTGCCTTGGAATGCGGCATCCTTCATCTTGCATGAGTATGTGATCTTGATCTTCCTGCCGTGCAGACTCCTTCTTCCTGCCACGCTGTGTGGGCTCTATCACCCTTCCTGGAAGCATGATCTACATCAGTCCGTTGAGACGATTTTTGACATCCGGCCTGGGAGTGTGACTTCAGGCAATCCTATCTGAGAGCGTCATGTACTTCATCGTACCTGGGAGCATCCTGACCCACCATTCTTTTTGGGAATGCGATTTCTGTTGTTTTACCTTGGAGGGACTTTTCCTTCATCTTTTCTGGTGACACGATCTCCATCTCTCAGGTTGGAGGAGTCATTTCTGTCATCGTGGTGGGGAGCATGGTATCTGAATCTTGTTCAGGACCATGATATCCACCATTTCCTGGGGTCACAACCTCTGCCACCCGACCTCCAAGTGTCGTTTTTTGGCATCCTGCCTAGGAGCGCAATATCCCTTATCCTCTGTGGGAATGCCTTTACCGTCCTGTATCCTGCATGTGCAGTCTCTGTTACCCTGCCTGGGAGCATATCATTCATCCTACTTGAAAGCGCTGTGTCCTTCATTTTGCCTGGGTGGGTGATTTCCTCCTACCTGCCTGGGAGTGCCATCTAACTTAGTTTGTCAGAGTGTGAACCTATCGTGTTCCCTTAGTGTGCCATGTCTGTCCTGTTGTCTGGGAACACCACGTACCTCCTCCTGTCTAAGAATATGATTTCCTTCAACCAGCCTGGGAATTCTGCTTTTGACATTCTGACTGTGAGAGCCTTCTATGTCATCCTTCCTGCTATCATAGTCCCTGTAATTCTATCTTGGAACGACTTCTCCATGAACATGCCATGGAGGACCATCTCAGTAACCCGACCTGGAAGCACTATATCTGTCATCCTGTATGCCTAGAAATCATTTGTACGTCATCCTTCCTCCATGGGTGATCTCTCATCCTCCTTCAAAGTGCCCTCTCCTTCTGCCTGCCTGGATTGGTGATCTCCTTCATCGTGCCTGGGATTGCAACCTCCCTCATCATGCCTGGGAGCACAATCTTGTCATTCTGCCTCAGGGAAGATTTCCAACGTAGTTGCTGGGCATGGATCTCAGTGTCCCTGTAGGGAAAGTCATTTCTCTTATCCTTTTGGGAAATTGACTTCCATTATTTTGCCTGGTAGTGCCCTCTTTGTCATCCCATCTGGGAGCAGAATCTCCTACTTCCTGTTGTGTAACACACTATGATTCCTGCCTGAAAGTCCCTACTCCATCATACTTACTGGGAGTGCAAAACCATCTCCATACCTAGAAACACTGTCTCTGTCCTCTTTACGGGGGCACCAATCCATGTCTTCTTGCCTGGGAGCATTCTCCTTCTTCCTGCCTGGGAGAAATATGACCAGTCATCATGCTTAGGAGCACCAACGATCATCGTGCCTGGTAGTAATTCTCCGATGTACTGTATGTAACACAATCTCCATCAACCTTCCTGGGAGTGCTGTTGTGGCCACCCTACCTGGTAGCATAAAATCCCTAATCATGCCTCAGAGTGCCTTATGGTCATTGATCCTGGTAGAGCAATCACCATCATCCTGCCTGGGAACACCATCAGCCTCTTCTTGCCTCTGTACCTGGGACAATGATCTCTTTCATCCTGCCATGGAGAGACATCTACGAATCCTGCATGGGGGTGCTTATTCGTCCTTCCAGAAAATGCAGTCTCCACCATCCTGCCTCAGATTGCCGTCTGCATCATCCCACCAGAGGGCATCTTCCCCAACACCTTGCCTGGGAACACGTCTCCTTGATCTTGCCTGGAAGAATGGTCCCCTTCAATTTGCAAGGAACCGCCAACTCTGTCATTCTGCCCAGGAGGACCAAATCCTTTTCATCCTGGCAGAAACCACCATCTCCCGCGTTCTACCTTAGGGCACCATTTCTCTCATCTTGCCTGGCAGTGCAATGTCCCTCATCCTGCTTCAGAGGTCTTTATCGACATTTCGCCCTGGGAGAGCCATATCTGTCATCCTGCCTGGGTGGATGGTCTCCCTCTCCCTCTTGACCTGAAGGAGTTCAGTGTCCTTCATCATGCCTTATAGCATGATCTGTCATCCTGTCTGGAAGCATGCTCTTCATCCTGTACAGATGACGATCCCCAACATCCACCATGGAACTGTGTTTTTTGTCATCCTTCCTAGGAGTGCTATTTCTTTCATCTACTTGGGAGCATCCTCTCCCTCATACTTTGTGGGAACATGTTTTCTGTTCTTTTACCTGGGAGTGCTTACTGGGGCATGACCTCCATCCTTCAGGGTAGGAGCTCAAGCTCCGTCATTGTGGTGGGGAGCATGGCATCTGCGTACTGAATGGGAACACGATATCCACTCTTACCTAGGGACACAAACCCCATCATCCTGTCTGAAAGTGCCATTCTGTTATTTTGCCTAGGAGCGCAATGTCACTGTAGGGACCATTTCTCCACCATCCTTTTTGAGATTTAGTCTCCATCATCCCTTCTGAGAGCAAGGTATCATTCACCCTACCTGAGAGCTACAAGTTCTTCATTAGGCCTGGGAGTCCTATTTCCTTCAAACTGACTAGGAGCACTGACTATCTTCTCCTGTCAGTTATGAACTCCATCATGCTCCCTTGGTGTGTCGTTTCTTTCATACTTCCCAGAAGCTCTATGTCCTGCTTTCTGCCTGGGACCATCATCTCCTTCAACCTGTTGGGGCAACTCAGTCTCGAAATCCTGCCTGGGAACTCCTTCAACGTCTCCATTTCTGGTATCGTGTTACATGTCACCCTGCCTTGGAACACCATATTCATCAACCTGGCCATTAGGTGCCGTCTCGGGTTTACTCCCTGGGAGCACTATATCCACCGTTTTGCCTGGCGAGGAGTATTGTGGAGGTCCCCCTGCCTGGAGGCCTTATTTCTTCCATCGTCCGTGGAAGTGCTGGCTCTGTCTTCCTGCCTGTAAGGGGGATTTGTTTCTTGATGCCTTGAAATGCACTTTCCCTCAACATGCCTGGGAGCGTGATCTCTGTCATTCTACCTAGAAGAGGATCTCCAACATATTAATTGGCAGAGCAATCCTGGTCTTCATGCCTGGGAGCATTTTCTCCTTTTGGGAATGTGATTTCCATCCTTTTGCCTGTGAGCACCCACTTTGACACCCTGACTGGGATCATGATCTCCTACTTCCCACCTTGGAGTGAAGACTACAACTCTTGCCTGACAGTGCCTTCTGCCTCATACTGTCAGGGAGAAAGAAATTGTCATCATGACTAGAAAGGCCACCTCTATCATCCTGCCAGGGGGCACTATCTCTTTCATCTGGCTTAGGAGTGCTTCTCCCTTGTCCTGCCTTGGAGAGTGATGTCCTTCATCCTATTTTGGAACTACAGGGTAATCCAGCGTGGAAACGAGGTATGAGACATACTGTCTGGAACATGATCTCTGCCAACCTGTCTGGCAGCGTTTTCCTCATACTACCTGATAGCACCATATCTCACATCCTGCCACGGAGTGACGTACAGTCATTTACCCTTGTGGAGCAATCATGGTAATCCAGCCTCAGAGCACAATCACTAGCATCCTGCCTAGGAAGTCTGTATCAGTCATTTTACCTGGGAGCATCTTTTCCAGAATCTTACCTGTGAGTGTTGTCTCCCTCATCTTGCCTGGAAGTATGGCCCTCCTCCTCTTGCCTGGAACCACCATCTCTGTCGTTCTGCCTGGGAGTGCCAACTGCTTCCTCTTGGCAGGATGAATAATCTCCCTTATTCTGCCTTGGAGCACCATTTCTGTCCTCCTGTCTGGTAATGCAATATCAGCCATCCTGCCTTGGAAGGCCGAATCTGTTAATTTGCCTGGAAGCATTATTGTCATCCTCATGCCTGGGAGTGCCTACTTTGTCAGTCTCTTTGTAGCCCTGTTTCCATCATCCTGCCTGGGGGCATGGTCTCCTTGATCCACTTGGGCAAGTAGTCTCCTTAATCCTGCTTCACAGCATGATATCCGTCACCCTGCCTAGGAGTGTGATAAACGTTATCCTGTTTAGAGCATGAACTCCAAAAGCCAGCCTGGGACAGTGGTTTTGGTCATCTTATTTCAGAGCATGATTTCCTTCATCCTATTTGGGAGTGTCCTCTCCATCACGCTTTATGGTAAAGTGATTTCTTTTGTTTTACCTGGGAATGCTCTCCATCACTTTGCTTGGAGGCATCATCTCCGTCCTTCAGGGGGGGAAGCAATATCTCCATCTTTGTGGCAGGAAGCATTGTAAAGGCAGCCTGCCAGTGAACACGATATGCACCATTGCCTGGGGACACAAACTACATCATCCTACTTGAAAGAGCCATTCTTTTATGTTGCCAAGGAGTCCAATATCCCTTATCCTGTGTAGGAGCACCTGCTCTGTCATCCTTCCTGCTAGAGCAGTCACTGTCATCCTTTCTAGGACCACAATACCTTTCATCCTACCTGAGAGCGCTGTGTCCTTCATTATGCCTGTGAGTGTATTTTATTCAGCTTTCCTGGGAACACCACCTGATTTATCTTGCCTTGGAATGAGATCTCCATCATGCTTCAGTGGTGTGCGGGATCTGCTGAACTGCCTGCGAGCGCTATGTCCTTCATGTTTCTTGGGAGCATGTTCTCCTTCACCTGCCTTGGAACTCGGTCTCTGACTCATGCCTTGTAGTGTCTTCTCCCTCATTCTTCCTGGTATCATGTTCCCTGTCCTCCTGCCATGGAACACCATCCCTACCACTTTGCCATGGAGAGCACCTCAGTCTTCCAGCTTGGCAGCACAATATCGGTCATCCTGCATGCCTATGGATGCTCTGTGCAATCTCCTGCCTAGAGGGCCACCTCTTTCATGATCCCTGGGAATGCAATCCCCATCATCCTATATGTGAGCGTGATCTCCTTCACTCGGCCTAGAGGAAGATCTTCGACTTATCCTTGGAGAGCAATCGTGTTCTTCCCGCATGGGATCATCACCTCTATTCTCCTTCTGGGAATGTGATTTCCATAATTTGTTCTGGGGCAACCTCTTTGTCACTCTGCCTGATAATACGATCCCCTACTTCTTGCCCTGGGGCACAGTCTACGATTCCTTGCTGAGATTGCTTTCTTTGCCATCCTGACTGCGAGCAAGAAAAAAAAAATGTCATTCTGCCTAGAAAGGCTGTCTCTGTCATCCTGTCAGGGAACACAGTGTCCACCATCCTGCCTAGGAGCGATTCTCACTCTCCTTTCTGCCTGGGAGAGTGATGTACTTCATCATAGTTAGCAGCACCAACTGCGTCACCCTCCCTGGAAGCAAGTTCGTAGACACACTGTCTGGAACATGATCCTCATTAGCCTGCCTGAAAATGTTTCACTCATCCTGAGAGATGACCCTTCTTTGTAGCACAATATCCCTCATCTTGCCTCAGAGCACCTTACAGTCATTTACCCCGTCAGAACAATCATCATCATCATCATCATCATTTCTGGACAGCCACCTCCACCATCCTGTTTCGGTGACTGGGAGAAGAATCTCTTTCATCTTGCCCTCAAGCACCTTCTCTGAATACTGCCTGGGAGCACTTATTTGTCTTCTTCCTGGGAGCATGATCTCCATCATCCTGCCTAGGAAGGCAGTGTCTGTCATCCTGCCAGGGAGCATGTTCTACAACATCTTGACTGGGTGCTCATCTCCCTCAATCCTGCCTGGAAGAGTGGTCTCCTTCGCCTTTCCTTTGGCTGGCTTCTCCATCACACTACCTCAGTGCCTGGGAGAATGGTCTCTTTTACCCTGTCCTGGGGCATGGTGTACCAAACCCTCCTGCAAGTGGTTATCTATCTTCCTTCCTGGAACCACCGTGTCCAACATCCTGCCTCAGAAGACCATCTCCTTCATCCTGCCAGGGAGCATATTCTCCAACATCTTGCCTAAGAGAGCACCACTCTTATCCTGCCTGTAAGAGTCATTACCTTCATCTTGCCACGGACCCGCCATCTTTGTCATTATGCCCAAGGGCGCCAACTCCAGCATCCTAGAAGATCTCACTTGTTTCTCCCATCCTGCCTGGTATTAAAATATTCCTCATCCCTGTGAGGGCCTTATCTTTCATTTCCCCCAAGAGCACCATATTAATAATCTTGCCTGGGTGCATGGTCTCCCTGTTCCTCCTGACCTGAAGGAGGGAAGTCTCCTTCATCCTGCTTTGCGGAGTGATCTCTGTGATTCCGTTGTGAGCATGATCTATGTCATCCTGTTTCATGGACGATCTCCACTATCCAGCCTCAGAACATGTTTTTAGTCATCCTACCTAAGAGTGTTATTTCCTTCATTCAACTTTGGAGCATATTCTCCATAATCTTTTTTGGGAACGTTATTTGTATTGTTTTACCTGGATTTCCATCTCCTTCAGCCTGCCGGGGACATGAGCTCCGTCCTTCAGGATGGAAGCGCCATCTTCACCATCATGGCAGGGAGCATGGTGTCCACATCCTGCCTGGGAACATTATATGCACCATACCCTGGGTACACAGACTCCATCATCCCGGAAAGGGCCGTTCTCTTGCCTAGTAGCACAATATGGCTTATCCTGTGTCAGAGCACCTTCTCTGTCTTCCTTTTTGCAAGTGCAGTTTCCATCATCTTGCCTGAGACCATGATATCCTTCCTCCTACCCAAGAACACCATGTCTTCTATTATACCTCGGAATGTGATTTCCTTCCACCCACCTTCAAATGCCATCTACGTTAGCTCCTCTAGGAGCACAATCTTCATCATGCTTTCTTGGTGTGCTGTGTCTGTTTTACTTCCAGGGAGCACCGTGTCCCTCATCCTGCCAGGTTACATGACCTCCCTCAAGCTACCTGGATACTAAGTCTCCAACTTCCTGCCTCGGAAAGTGTTTTCTTCATCCTTCCTGCTATCATTTTTCCTGTCCTCCTGTTTGGACCTTGTCTCCCTCATCTTCCTTTGGAGCACCATTGGTGTCTTTTTGCCTGGAAGTACTTAGCCGTCCTCCTGCCTGCCATGGAGTGCTGTGTCCATCCTCCTGTGTGGAGTTCCAATCTCTGTAAATCTTCCTTGGTAGTTCCATCTCCTTCCTGCAGTCTGGAAGGGACATTTTCATCATAATGTCCAGGAACACAAGCCCCCTCATCATGCCAGGGAATACAATCTTTCACATTTGCCATGTATAGAATGTCCAATTCCCCCCCCCCCCCCCCCCCGGGATATCACTCTCTCCCTTCCTGTCTGGGAGTGTAATCTCTGATCTCCTTTCGGGAAGGTTATTTACATCATTTTACTGGGAGCACCCTTTCCATCATTCTGTCTGCGATCATGATCTCCATCTGCTGGCCTTGGAGGCTCTTCTACAATTCCAGCGTGTGAATACATTCTCTGTCATACTGACTGGGACCAAGAAACCATATTCTGTTTTGAAAGGCCATGGATATCATCTTCCCAAGGAGCACCATCTCTATATCATGCTGCCTACAAGTGCATCCCTCTCTCATGCCTGGAAGAGGGATCTCCCTCATCATACCTGAGAGAGACATCTCCATCTTCCTGACAGGAAGCATGTTCTCCAACCTATTGTAGGGAACATGATTTGCATCAGCCCAGCTGGGAGCAACGTATTTGTCATCCTATCTGGTAACGCAGTAACCCTCTTCCCGCCTCAAATGCCTTACTGTCATTTACCCCAGTAGAGCCATCATTGTCTTCTTGCCTGAGATCCTGTCTCCATCTGAGATCCATCAGATCCTGAGATACGGTCTCAGTGCCTGCAAGAAATATCCCTTTTATCTTGCCATGGAGTGCTCTGTATGAATCCTCCTGGGAGCACTTATCCGTCATCCTCCCTGAGAACATATATCCATCATCGTGACTAGGAAGACCATCTCCATTATCCTGAAAAGGAGCGTCTTCTTCAGAATCTTGCCTGGGAGCATGTCTCCCTCATTCTCCCTGGAAGAGTGGTCCCCATCATCTTGCCTGGGAGCACCAATCCATCATCGTAGCAGGAAACATAATATCCCTCGTTCTTTTTATTATTATTATTATTTTTAATTTACATCCAAATTAGTTAGCATGTGGTACAACAATGATTTCAGTACTAGATTCCTTAGTGCCCCTTTACCCATTTAGCTCACCCCCCGTACAACCCCTCCAGTAATCCTCAGTTGGTTCTCCATATTTATGAGTCTCTTATGTTTTGTACCCCCATGTTTTTATATTATTTTTGTTTCCCTTATCTTGTGTTCACCTGTTTTGTCTCTTAAAGTCATCCTATGCGTGAATTCATATGACTTTTGTCTTTCTGTGACAAATTTCACTTAGCATAATGCCGTCCAATCCCATCCACGTAGTTGCAAATGGCAAGATTTCATTCGTTTTGATAGCCGAGTAATACTCCATTGTGTGTGTATGTATGTAAGTATGTTTGTATGTACGTATGTATGTATGTATGTATACATATATATATATACACACACACATATATATAAAGATATGTATGTGTATATGTCTTTATATATCTATATATATCTGTATATATCTATATCTATATATCTATATCTACATCTACATCTACATCTATCTCTATCTCTATCTCTATCTCTATCTCTATCTCTATCTCTATCTCTATCTCTATCTCTATCTCTATCTCTATCTCTATCTCTATATCTAATCTTTTTTATCCATTCATCCATTAATGAATAGTTGAGCTCTTTCCTTACTTTAGTACTGTTCATAGTGCTGCTATAAACATTGGGATTCATGTGTCCCTTCGAAACAGCACCCCTGTATCCCTTGGATAAATGCCTACTAGTGCAATTGCTGGGTCATAGGGTAGTTCTATTTTGTTTTCTTGGGAACCTCCATACTGTTTTCCAGAATTGTTGCACCAGCTTGAATTCCCACCAACAATACAAAAGAGATCCTCTTTCTGTGCATCCTCACCAACATCTGTTGTTGCTTGAGTTGTTAATGTTAGCCATTCTGACGGGTGTAAGGTGGTATATCATTGTGGTTTTGATTTGTATTTCCCTGATGATGAGTGAAGTTGAGCATTTTTTCATGTGTCCGTTGGCCATCTGGATATCTTCTTTAGAGAAGTGTCTATTCATGTCTTTTGCCCATTTCCTCACTGGATTATTTGTTTTATGCATGTTGAGTTTGATAAGTTCTTATAGATTTTGGATACTAATCTTTCTCTGATATGTTGCTTGCAAATGTCTTCTCCCATTCTGTCAGTTGCCTTTTAGTTTTGCCGATTGTTTCCTTTGCTGTGCAGAAGATTTTTTTCTTTGTTTCTTTTTTGTTTGTTTGTTTCTGTTTTTGTTTTTTACATGGCCCTATTAGTTCATTTTTGCTTTTGTTCCCCTTGCCTCTGGAAATATGTTGAGTAAGAAGTTGCTGCAGCCAAGATCAAAGATGTTTTTTCCTGCTTTCTCCCTGAAAACCTCCCTCATTCTTACTTGGAGCATCATTTCCCTCATCCTGCATTGTAGAGCAAAATCCCTCCTGCCGGTTTGGAGAGGCTTATCTGTCACTTTGTCTGGGAGAGCCATTGCCACCTTCTCGCCTGAGAACACCTTCTTTGTCATCCTCCTGGGAGTGCCATATCCATTATCATGCCTGGGTGCATGGTCTCCATACTCCTGCTGGGAGGGTAGCCTCCTTCACCCTGCTCTGTAGCATGATCTCTATCATCCTGCCTGAGAGAATTACCTAAGCCTTCCTGTTTAGAGGATGATCACTCATATTAAGACTGAGAGTGTGGTTTTGGTCATTCTACCTGGGAGTGCAATTTCCTTCATTCAAATTGGGAGCATCCTCTCCATCATCCTTTTTGGAAATGAGATTTACCTTGTTTTCCTTGGAGTTCCATATCCATCACCCTGGTTGTGGTCACCATCTCTGCCCCACTGGTTGGAAGCAACATTTATGGCTTCATGGCAGGGAATGGGCTAACTACCTCCTGCCGGTAATACTATGTCCATCATTGCATGGGGACACAGGTTCCATAATCCTGCTTGAAAATGCCATATTGTCATACTGCTTTGCAGGATAAGTGACAATTTATCCTGAGGAGTTATACCTGTAATGTGCTGTGAATTCAGTATGTATTATCACATTGCTGATGCATGTGGGTATACTGGATGAGAAATAACTTTCAGTATAGGTGAAGAAGGCATTCCGTTTCTTTAAACTCCTACACAATCATGCATCGCTTTGATTGTAGTTTTAGTGAAATGCCATTTATTTATAGATTTAAAAAATGGGTTAGTGGGCATGGGATTTGCAAAGGCACAATATAGAAATGATGTTTGTGACCTGAAGGACTTAGACCTTTCCCCGACAAGTATTCCTTGTCCTATGTGGGAGTGCTCCTCCGTCATCATTCCTTTGAGCAGCAGTCGTCATCTTCCTTCATGGGAGCACATATTGTTTCTACATGAGAGCACCATGTCTTTCATTTTTCCTGAGAGTATTACCTCCTTCAAGCTTCCTTGGAGCGTGGTCTACCTAATCTTGCCCCAGAGCATGATCTCCATTATGCTCCCTTGGCATCCCATGTCTGTCATACTGCTGGCGAGCACAGCATCTTTCAGCATGCCTAGGGGCATTATCTCCTTAAACCTGCCTGGGAATCTCAGTTTCTAAATTCCTGCCTACGAGAACCTTGTACATCATCCTTCTGCCATCGTGTTCCCCATCATTCTGCCTTGGAATACCGTCTCCATAATGTTGATATGGAGCACTCTCTCCATGTCCTCCTTCCTTAGAGCACCTTATCCTTCATCATGCCTGCCTAGGATTGCTGTATACATCATTTATCCTGGGACCTCCCTTTTTGTCATCGTTTCTGGAACCGTGATCTACTACTTTCCACCCTGGGGTGTATTTGGCTGTCATTCACCCTTGACAATGTGGAGTGCTATTATTATCAGGGCTTTATTAGGGTAAGATACAATTAAAATTAATTTTCTTAGGTATCCATAATACAATTGTTTTATGAAGTGGCGTTTTGTCTTTAGCAATTGAGATTTTTTATGTTTATGATCTTCGTGTTTTTTTTTTTTTATGTCCCTAAATTTGGATTCACATCACCTGACTTCAATTTATTGTGAGGAGTTATACTTGTAATGCGCTGTGAATTCAGTACGTATTATCACATTGCTGATGCATGTGGGTTTACTGCATGAGAAATAACTTTCAGTATAGGTGAAGAAGGCATTCCTTTTCTTTAAACTCGTACACAATCATGCATTGGTTTGATTGTAGTTTTAGTGAAATGCCATTTATTTCTAGATTTAAAAAATGGGTTAGTGGGCATGGGATTTGCATAGCCACAATATAGAAATGACGTTTGCGACCTGAAGAACTTAGACCTTTCCCCGAGTCAGGATGAGAGAGGTGACACTCTCAGGCAAAACAACAGAAGAAAGCATCATAGACAGAATGATCCCAAGTAAGATGAAGGAAACCGTGCTCCCATGATGGATGTAAGAGATCATTCTCTAAACGGGATGACAGAAATCGTCCTCCCACACAGGGGGACAGAGATCATGTGCAAAGCAGGATGAAGAAAATAGTTCTCTCAGGATGATCAGGGAGACCATGGACACAGTAGGATGACAGATACGTTGCTCCCAGGAGGATGACAAAGAAGGTGCTCCCAGGCATGATGACTACAATGGCACTCCCAAGCAAAATCACAGAAAAGACCCTGCAAGACACGATGAGGGATATTGGGCTACCAGGCAGGATGAGAAAAACGGTGTTCCAAGGCAGAACAAGGGAGATCATGCTTCCTGTAAACGTGATGGTGTTTGCCTTCAAGGCACGATGACAGAGATGGTTGTCCCAGTAAAGAGGAAGGAGACTACTCTTCCAGGCAGGATGAGGGAAATGTACTCCCAGGGAAATTCTGGAGAAGTTTCTCCCTTGAAGGACAATGGAGACAGCCTTCTGAGGCAGGGTGATGTACATCATGCTCCCAGAAGTGTGACAGACAAGCACTGCCAGGCATGTTTGGTCAGTGAGGGGTACTGTGCCTCCAGGTGGGATGAATAAAGGACAGTTCTGGGCAGGATGATGATGACCATATTCTACACAGGATGTCTGAGAACTCACTTCCTTACAGAATGGTGCAGTTGGCCCTCCTAAGCATGATGAAGGACATTGTTCTCCCAGGCCATGCGAGGAAGAATCACTCCTAGGCAGGATTATGGAGACTGTGCTCCCTGGCAGGATGACAGAGATGACCTTTCTATGCAGAATCATGATGTCCCACTCCCAGTAAGTATGACAGAGAGACGCTCTCAGGCAGGAATTGTAGACTGCACTCCAGCACAGAAATTAGGAGACCATGCAGCCTGAAAAGATGACATAGAAGGAGCTCCCAGGGGAAAAAAAATGATGGGAATCAGGTTCGTGAAGAGGGAATGGAGATGATGCAGGAACACCTTGATAGCTCTCCAAGGCAGTAAATCCAAGATCTTCCTCTAGACACAATTACAGAGATTGTGCTGTCAGGCAGGATGACAGGCATAGCAACCAAGGGAGCATGATGGAAATCGCTCTCCAAGACAAGATAAGGTAAACTGCACACCCAAGCAAGTTGAAGGTAATCACACTCCCAGTTATAATGAAGTGCGCAGCACTCTCAAGTATGATGAATGATATCCTGTTCTCAAGAAGGGTAACAGAGATGCGCTAGCAGGAAGGATGACGGAGAAGACACTCCCACACAGGATAAGAGATATTGCTCTCCTGGCCAAGATGAGAAAACGGTGCTTCCCAGGAGGATGATGGAGTTCATGACTCCAGACGATGGTGGATGTCATGTTCCTATGAGTAATGTGAACACCACGCTCTCAATCAGGATGACAGAGATGGCCTTTCCAACCTGAAGGACAGAGATATTATTCTGAGTCATGGTAATGGAGATGGCATTTCCAGTTAAAAGAAAAGAAATAGCTTTTCCAAATGGATGGTGGAGAGGACACTGTCCAGAAGGATTAAAGAAATCGCGCTTCCATGTAGGATGTCTGAAATAAAGCTCTCAAGTTATCAGTAAAAAAAAAAAAAATCATGCTCAGAACAGGATAACGTAGACCTTTCTCCAAATTAGGATGAATGAGACTTCCACCCCAGGTGGATTAGCGAGATCATGCATCCTGGCAGGATGATGGAGACATTGCTCCAAGAAGAAAGACAAAGAAGGTAGTCCCAGACATGAGGACCACAATGGCCCTCCCAGGAAAAATGATGGATTAGGCCCTCTAAGGTAGGAATATGATACTGCACAACTATGGTGGATGACATAAATGGTGCTCCACGGCAGAAAAAGGGAGATCATGCATTCTGCAAGGGTGAAGGAGTTGGCACTCTCAACCAGGATGACAGAAATGGCACTCCCAGGTAAGATGAAGGGGACCATTCGTCCAGGCAGGATGAGGGAGATGCACTCCCAGGCAAGGTATGGAGAAAATGCTCCTTGGCAGGATGAAAGAGATGAGCTTACCTACACAGGATGCAGGGTAGTACCCACCCAGGAAGGATGACAGTTACTTCCTCCCATTTGGATGACAAAGAATGCACTCAGAGGCAGGGTAATGGAAGGAGGATGGAGATAGCACTTCCAGGGTGGATGACATAGATCATACCTCCAGATAGAAGGATGGACACAGGTTTCCTAGGCAGGCAGGAGGATAGATATTGTGCTCCCAGGGGGGAAAAAAAAGATAGAGACAATGATCCAAGGTAAGATGATAGAGATAGTGTTCCAAGACAGGAGGATGGGGAAAATGATAACAGGAAGCGTGACATAGAAGGCACTCTGAGACAGGATGTCATACACTGGGTATCCAGGTAGGTTGAAGGATATTGTGCATCCAGGCATGATGAGAGACATGGCCTTCCCTGGACGTACGATAGACATGATACACCACAAGAGCATGATGGAGATCGTGCTCTGAGATGAGATAATTGAGAAGGCACTCCCAGTCTTTTTGAAGGTAATCACAGATTCAGGTACAATGAAGGGCGGGACACTCTCAAGTAGGGTGAGTAATATCATGCTTCAAGACATGATGACTGAGACTGTGCTTGCAAAAAAGATGAAGAGGAGGCTTTCCCACGCAAGATAAGGCATATTGTGCTCCTAGACAGGTTGACGTAAGAGCACTTTTATTCAGGAAGATGGAGTTCATTTCCCCAGGTGATGGTGGATATAGTATAACCAGGGACTATGTGGCTTCCACGCTCCCTGCCTCAATGACACATGGTGTTTCCACCTTGAAGGAAGGAGACCATGTCCCCAGGCAGGGTGACAGAGCTCGCTACTCAGGCAAGACAATAGAAATTGCTTTCCACATGTGGATGATGGAGAGTCCTCTCCCATGTAGGATGAAGGACATCTCACTCCCAGGTAGAATGTCTGAAAACATGCTCCCAGACTGGATTTCTGAGATGGCCATCTAAACAGGATGACATGGATCCGCACCCAGGCAGCATGACAGAGATCATGATCCAAGGCAGGAAGAAGGATACCATCCTTTTTCAGGAAAAGAGGGACAGGGAGACCACACACCTAGGCAGGATGATGGATATGTTGCTCCCAGACAAAAAGAGAGATAAGGCTCTCCATGACAGGATGAGGGATACTGCACTACCAGAGAGGATGAGAGAAATGGTTCCCCATGACAAAAGTGAGTTTGTGCTTCCTACCAGGATGACAGAGTTGGCGCTCCTGGGAAGCATGACAGAGGTAGAGGTCCTAGAGATGAAGGGGACCACTATTCCAGGCATGGTGAGAGACATGTTCATAGGCAAGATGTTGGAGAACATGCTCCCTGGCAGGATGAAGGATATGGTCTTATGAGGCAGGATGGTGAAGATCATGTCCCCATGATGGATGACAAATAAGTGCTACCAGGCAGGTTTCTTAGACGGCACTCCAGTGCAGGATGAAAAGAAAAATCATTCTCCCAGGCACCAAGACAGGACGACGGAGATGGATGTCCCATGCAGGATGAAGGTAACCACTCTTCCAGGCAGGATAAGGAGATGTGCTCCAGGGGAAATGTTGGAGAAGATGCTCCCTGGTTGGATGATGAAGACAGTCTTCATAGGCAGGATGCTGGAGATTGTGCTCTGAGGAAGGGTGACAGATATGCAGTCCCAAGTAGAATTTGTAGGTGGTACTCCAGCGTACTGATGAAAGAGGTGCTTCTTCCAGACCCTGATATAGGATGAAAGAGATGATGCTCCCAAGCAGGATGACGATGATTGTTCCAGCAAGGTAAATGACCATAGGGTTCTCTGAAGCAGGATGCAAGATATGTGCTACCAGGTAGGATGAATAAAAGAGCAATCCCAGGCAGGTTGACCAACATCATGTTCCCGACGGTATGTCTGAGAACTTGAATTCCAGACAGAATGAGATAGTTTGTGTTGCTAAGCATGATGAAGTACGTCACTCTCCCAGGCTGGAAGAGGGAGAGTCACCTGTAGTCAGGATTATGCAGACTGTGCTCAATGGCAGGATGAAAGAGATGGCCTTTCTATGCAGAATTATGGTTTCTCACACCCACGAAGTATGACAGAGATGACACGTCCAGGCAGGAATTGTAGACTGCCCTATAGGGAGAAATGTTGGAGATCATGCTCCCAGGAAAATTTATGGAAATGATGGAAGCCATTTTCCCAAAGGAGAAAAAGGTGACACTCCCATGTTAGGAGACTGGGATGCCTCCTCAAGGCAATAAATCAGAAACCTTACTCTAGACATAATTAAACAGATCATGCTCTCAGGCAGTATAAGAGACACAGCAACCAAGGGAACGTAATGAATATTGTTCTCCAGGGCAGGAAAATGTAGACAGCACATCCAGGCAGATTGAATGTATTCACACTCCCAGGTATAATGAAGGATACTGCACTCTCAGCTAAGATAAATGATATCCTGGGGGAGGAGCCAGAAGGGCAGAACAGCATGGACGTTTTTTGTGTGTCTCACATCCATGAAATACAGCCAGACCAACAGTAAACCATCCTACACACCTAGAAACTGATTGGAAGTTTAACACAACAATCTGCACAACCTGAACCACACTATTCAGCAAGTATGTGACACAAAGAGCTGAACTTGGGGAGCAAGAGACTGGGGGAGGGAGAAAACATACGGGAAAAGGACGCCTCCCCAAAAGCAGCTGGAGAGAAAGTAGAAAATTGGAAACACCCACAGGAACTAAAGTAAAAAGGGAGAAAGGACCAAGGAGAAAGCAGAGGGTTTAAATTCCATGAAGACTGTAGACAAGGGGAGTTGCAAAGGCTGCAACTCCTCAGCTCGATACCTGGCAGTGCTCTGGTGGGAAAGGTGAATGCCCAGGAACAGAGTGGGGTCTGGGAGGTTCTTGGGCCACATGGGGAAAACTGGTTTCACTGCTGGAAGACCATTTGGTAGAGACTGTTGACGTCACCTGTTCCCAGCTGACCCTGGAAGACAGCCACATTCGCTGGCGCTGGGGCAAGGTTGTTGTGGGTGAAGCCTGGTGCCAGATCTGTGTTGCGATTTTCCGTAATCCCTGAAAAGCTGATGCTACACTGTCTCCCGATCTTTTCTGGGGGCGGGCTGGCACCTGGCCGCAGTGTCGGGACACTGGCAACAGCAGAGTCTGGAGGGAATTCCTGGGTGCAGCCACCCTCCGCCATTGCTCATTTGGCCATTGCTCTGTGAGACCCTCCCACAGAGGGGTGCAACAGATCAAAGCCACAGTCTGTCAGAAGTAAGGGGCTGGGGAAAACAGCCGCATCTGAGACACAACTTGGGACAAAGTACTGCCTGGGGCCTGGTCACGGAGAGTGCAAAAGTGGGGAGTGGATGACAGCTGAAGATGGAGGACCGGTGAGCGATTGAAGATCCAAGAGAACAGACTGGGTAACTGGGTGGCGCCTTTTTCACCACTGGCACAATGCCTATGCGCACCTAACAGCCCTGGAACAATCAACCACAGTAGGCTAGCAGCGCCATCTCGTGGAGCGCAGAGCTGTTACACGAAGCCCGCCCAACTGGGACAACTTTGCTCTTCAAAAACAAAAACCTTTTCCCCGGCTTAATTTGTGGACTACAAAGAGCTACATGGACTGATCTGTAGGGGAAAATGAAGCCATTTCAGTCCTACTTCAATCTGTGAGCACTTTTCATCTATTCATTTTTTTCTTTTTTTCTCTCTTTTCCTTTTTCTTTTTTAGAATTCTTTTGTTTTTCTTCGATACAGAAAGAAAAAAATTTCATTTTATTTTCAATTTTTATTAAATATATCTGTCTTTAGTTTTTATTACTAAAATTTTTTCCTTGTGTAATTTTTTTCAAATTCTACTTTACTTCCACCATTTTATTTTAATCTACTTCAGTGTACTCACCTTTTCAAATTTTCAAGCAGTTTCCTTTTTTTCTTTCTTTTTCTTTTTTCTCTTTTTCATTTCTTTTTTTCTTGAATGGAGAAAAACAGAGAAACTTCATTTGTACTTTAAAATTCTTTTAAAATATTTTATTTAATTTTTATTACTATATTTTTTGCTTTTATATTTTCTTTTTCAAATTCTATCTTACTCCCATATTTTATTTCAACTACTACAGTGTATTCACTTTTACAAATTTTCAAACTATTTCTTTTTTTTTGCTTTTTTATCTTTTTACTCATTCATTTCTTTCTTTTTTCTTAAATACAGAAAACTAATACATTCATATTTCTTATTAACTTTTATTAAAAATATTTTTCTATAATTTTTATACTACATTCTCTACTATTGCGAATAATTTTTTTCAAATTCTATTTTACCCACATCATCTCACTTTAGTCTACTTAAGTGCAATAATTTTCTCAAAATCTCAAACGATTTCCATCTTTTACCCCCCCCCCTTTTTTTTTCATTTCTCTAATCTGTCAAACCACGTTAACACTCAGACCAAAACACACCTAGGGTCTAGCATCATCTATTCGAATTGTGTGTGTGTGTGTGTGTGTGTGTGTGTGTGTGTGTGTGTGTGTGTGTGTAATTTTTGATTTTTATGTTATTTAATTTTCATTTTTCTTAATTTCAATTTTTCTACTTCTTTAATTCCTTTTCTCCCTTCAAAATGACAAAATAAAGGATTTCACCCCAAAGAAAGTTAAAGAAATGACAGCCAGGGATTTAACCAACACAGATACAAGAAACATGTCTGAACCAGAATTTAGAATCACGATAACAAGAATACTAGTTGCAGTCCAACATAGATTAGAATCCCCTTCTGCAGGGATAAGAGAAGTAAAAAATATCCAGAATTAAATTTAAAATGCTATAACGGTGCTGCAATCACAGATGGATGCAGTGGCGGTAAGGACGAACAAGGCAGAACAGGGAATCAGTTTTCTGAGAACATAGTGCACAAGCTTATAGAGAATACAGAAGCAGAAACAAAGAGGGAGATTAAGACAAAAGAGCATGATTTAAGAAGTAGAGAAATCAGTGACTCATTAAAAAGGAAAAACATCGGAGTCATAGAGGACCCAGAAGAGGAAGAGAGAGAAATACGGGTAGAAAGATTATGTGACCAAATCATGGCAGAAACTTTCCTAAACTGTGGAAAGATACAGACATCAAAATCCAGGAATCACAGAGGACTCCCATTAGATTCAACAAAAACTGACCATCAATAAGCCATATCATAGTCAATTTCACAAAATACTCAGGCAAGGAGAGAATAATGAAAGCAGCAAGGGGGGAAAAAAAGTCGCTAACCTAGAAGGGAAGACAGATCAGGTTTGCAGCACACCTATCCACAGAAACTTGGCAGGCCATAAAGGAGTGGTGAAATATATTCAGTTGGCTGAATTGAATATGGCTGAAATAGAAAAATACACAGCCAGGAATTCTGTACCCAGCAAGGTTGTCATTCAAAAATAGAAGGAGAGAGAAAAAGATTCCCATACAAACAAAAATTAAAGGAGTTTGTGACCAGTAAACCAGCCCGGCAAGGAATCTTAAGGGTGACCTTCTGAGGGGAGAAAAGATGAAAATTATATACACATACATATAAATTATAATATATAATATAATAAAATATAATAATATGATATGAATGATATAATATAATATATAATATAATATAATATAATATAATATAATATAATATAAATGCAAAAATATGTATACATATGCATACATATGTATATGTATACATATATGTATATATGTATATATATATGTATATATATATGGTAGAGCATATATATATATATATATATATATATATATATATACACACATATATATATATATACGTGTATATGTACATATATATGTATATACACAGGTATATGTGTGTGTGTACATATATATATACCAAAAGGAAAAACAGACTAGAAAGGACCATAGAACACCACCAGATACTCCAACTCTACAAGCATCATAATGGCAATAAATGCATATCTTTCAGTACTCACTCTAAACGTCAATGGACTCAATACTCCAATCAAAAGATATGATGGATAAGAAAACAAGATCTATCTATATGTTATTTACAAAGGACCCCCTTTAGACCGAAAGACCCCTTCAGATTTAAAATAAGGAGGTGGAGAAGGCAGGAATAGCCATACGTCTATCAGACAATCTAGACATTAAAATAAAGACTGTATCAAGAGATGCAGAAGGGCATATATCATAATCAAGGGGTCTATCCACCAACAAGACCTAAAAATTGTAAACAGTTATGTGCCAAATGTGGGGACCACCCAAATATATAAATCACTTAAAAACAAACATAAAGAAACGCATCAATAGTAATACCACAATAGGAGGAGTCTTTAACACCCCACTAGCAGCAATGGACACATCATCTAATCAAAAAATCAACACAGAAACAAAGGCTTTGAATGACACACTGGACCAGATGGACTTCACAGATATATTCAGAATATCTCATCCTAAAGCATCAGAATATACATTCTTGTCCAGTGCGCATGGAACACTCTCCAGAATAGACCATATACTGGGAAATAAATCTGCCCTAAGTAAGTACAAAATGACCAAGATCATACCGTGCATATTCTCAGACCACAATGGTATGAAACTCAAATCAACCACAAGAAACAATTTGTAAAGGTAACACATACTTGGAGACTGAAGAACATCTTACCAAAAATTGAATGGGCTAACACAGAAGGGAAAGAGGAAATTAAGTATATGGAAGTCAAAGAAAATGATAGCACCACAACCGAAAACATCTGCGATGCAGCAAAGGTGGTCATAAGAGGAACGTATATAGCAACGCAGGGCTTCCTAAAAAAGGAAGAAAGATCTCAGAGACACAACCTAACCTTATGCCTTAAGGAGCTGGAAAAAAAAAAAAAAAAAAAAAAACAGCAAGTAAAACCCAAAAACACCACAAGACAGGAAATGACAAACATTTGAGCAGAAATTAATGTTATCAAAACCAAAAACAAACAAACAAACAAACAAACAAAACAGTAGAACAGATCAATGAAACCAGAAGCTGGTTCTCTGAAAGAATTAACAAAATTGATAAACCACTAGTCAGTTTGACCAAGAAGAAAAAGGGAAGGAACCAAATGAGCAAAATCAAGAATGAAAGAGGTGAAATCACAACCAACACAACAGAAATACAAACAATAATAAGAGAATATTATGAACAATTATATGCCACTAAAATGGACTATCTGGAAGAAATGGACAAATTCCTAGAAATATATACACTACCAAAGCTGAAACAGGAATAAATAGAAAATGTGAACAAACCCATAGTCAGTAAGGAAATCGAATTAGTAATAAAAAAAAATCTGCCAAAAAAAAAGAAATGATTCCAGGGCCAGATGGTTTTCCAGAGGAATTCTACCAAACACTTAAAGAAGAGTTAACACCTATTCTATTGAAACTGTTCCAAAAAAATAGAAATGGACAGAAAACTTCCAAACTCTTTCTATGAAGCCAGCGTTACCTTGATTCCAAAGCCAGACAAGGACCCCATTAACAAAGAGAACTATAGACCAAATTCCCTGATGAACATGGATGCAAAGTTCCTCAACAAGGTATTAGCCAACCGGATCCAACAATATTAAAAAAAAAAAGTTATTCACCACAACCAAGTGTGATTTATACCTGGGATGAAAGGCTGGTTCAATATCCACAAAATAATCAACGTGATTCATCACATCAATAAAAGAAAGGACAAGAACCATATGATCTTCTCAATAGGTGCAGAGAAAGCATTTGAAGAAATACAGCAACGTTTCTTGATAAAAGCTCTCAAGAAAGTAGGGATAGAAGGAGCCTAACTCGAGATCATAAAAGCCATATTGAACGACCCAACGCTAATATCATCCTCAAGAGGGAAAAACTGAGAACGTTCCCCCTAAGGTCAGGTACAAGACAGAGATGTTCACTATCTCCACGATTATTCAACAGAGAATTAACTGGAAGTCTTAGCCTCTGCAATCAGGCAACACAAAGAAATAAAAGGCATCCAAATCAGCCAGGGGGAGGTCAAACATTCACTCTTCACAGATGACATGATACTCGATATGGAAAACCCAAAAGATTCCACCCAAAAACTGCTAGAACTGATCCATGGATTCAACAAAGTTGCAGGATATAAAATCAATGCGCAGAAATAGGTTGCATTCGTATACACAAACAATGAAGCCACAGAAAGAGAAATCAAGGAATTGATCCCATTTACAGTTGCACAAAAACCCCTAAGATACCTAGGAATAAATCTAACCAAAGAGGTGGGAAATCCATACACTGAAAACCATAAAAAGCTTATGAAAGCAATTGAAGAAGACACACAAAGAAATGGAAAAAGATTCGATGCTCCTGGATAGGAAGAACATCTATTGTTAAAATGTCGATAGCACCCAAAGCAATCTACATATTCAACGTAATCCCTATCAAACTAACACCAACATTCTTCACAGAGCTAGAACAAATGACCCTAAAGTGTGTTTGGAACCAGAAAAGACCCCGAATACCCAAAGCAATCTTGAAAAAGAAAACCAAAGCAGGAGGCCTCACAATCCCAGACTTCAAGCTATCGTTGATGATACAAAGCTGTAATCATCATCGCGACAGTATGATACTGGCACAACAACAGACACTCAGATCAATGGAACAGAATGGAGAGCCAGAAATGGACCAGCAAACATATGTCCAACTAATCTTTGACAAAGACGAAAGAATATCCAATGGAATAAAGACTGTCTCTTCAGCAAGTGTTGCTGGGAAAAGTGGACAGCGACATGCAGAAGAATGAACCTCGACCACTTTCTTAGTCCATACACAAAAATAAACTCAAAATGATGAAAGACCTAAATGTAAGACAGGAAGCCACCAAATCCTCGAGGAGCAGCAGGCAAAAGTCTCTTTGATCTTGGCCCCAACAACTGCTTACTCAACATGTCCTCTAGAGAGAAGGGAAACAACAAAAATGAACTTCTGGGACCTCATCAAAATAAAAACGTCTGCACAGCGTAGGAAACAATCAGCAAAACTAAAAGGCTAGTGAAAGAATGGGAGAAGATATTTGCAAGCGACATATCAGATAAAGGGCTCGTATCCAAAATCTATAAAGAACTTATCAAACTCAAACCCCCCAAAAAGCAAATGATCCACTGAAGAAGTGGGCAAAAGACATGAATAGACCCTTCTCCAAAGAAGACATCCAGATGGCCAACTGACACATGAAAAAATGCTCAATTTCATTCATCATCAGTGAAATACAAGTCAAAACCACAATGAGATACCACCTTACACCACCTTACACCTTACACCTGTCAGAATGGCTAACATTCGCAAGTCAGGCAACAACAGATGTTGGTGAGGATGCAGAGAAAGAGGATCTCTGTTGCATCATTGGTGGGAATGCAAGATGGTGCAGCCATTCTGGAGAACAGTATGGAGGTTCCTCAAAAACTAAAGTAGAACTACCCTGTGAGCCACCAATTACGATATCCAAGGGATACGGATATGCTGTTTCGAAGGGGCACATGCTCCCCAATGTTTATAGCAGCACTATCAACAATAGCCAAAGTATGGAAAGAGTACAAACGTCCATCGATGCGTGAATGGATAAAGGTGTAGTGTGTGTGTGTGTGTGTGTGTGTGTGTGTGTGTGTGTGTATAAAAAACATATATATATATACACACACACACGTATATACATGTATACATATACACATACACATACACATACACATATACATACACATACACATAAATATATATATATATACATATACATATACATACTACATATATATATTATATATACATATACATACTACATATATATATACATACATACATATATATGTATGTATATGGTGACAGATTCCCCAGGGGCAGAAAAAAGGAGACAGAAGTTTATTGGAGTCTTGGGTCTGGACAATGGGGGAGGGAGAGGCCATGTGTCATGAAGTGGAGGTGCGGGGCTGTGTTCCAGGAGGAAGGTGAGCAGGCAGGGCTCATGGCTGTTTTGAGGCAGGTCGCCCGATGGACCTGTTTGTGTTCAGCCAGGAAGTGGGGGGTGGCCACTGTGGGCCCTTCTCCCTTTACTCGGGTTTCCACTGCTCCGGTTGGTGGCGCGAACGTGACCTCTGCCCTCAGCCTCTGCCCCGTGGACACAGCAAGCCATTCCTGGAGGATGGTCACTCGACCCAGAGTCAAAGCCTGATAGCCAGGGACGCGCAGGCTGCTGTCTTGATGGAGGAGGAGCAAGAACACGGCTTCTACTGGATCTAAGCTGCGTGGGGCCCACGCTGCTCCACGCCGTCATTCAGAGCTGTTGGCAGGGAGCCCGCGGGTTCTCTTTCCTCGGCTTCCCTCTCTTCCTGAGCGCTCCACGGGGCTGTGTGTAAGCCCGGCTTTGCAGGGCACTGCACAGAACTCAGGCTCCTGAGATGCAAAACACAAAGGCAGTGGAGTGGACTAGAAGCAGCCTGTGACTATCTGCCATGCCTGGTTGGGGCCCCAGCACCGTCTCTGGCCTTTGAAACCGCCAGCCCACGAGGTGCAGCCAGGACACATGACTTCCTGTTGTGCATCTCTGATCGGAGGCTGGAGGGCTCCTAGCCAGCGCTCCTGTCTGTTGAGCATGATGACGTGGGAAACAAGCGTAAGTAAACTTGAACGGAAAGCAGGAGACTCTAGAGGGAAGACATGCGCAAGGCAGGGACATTGCAGACCTTTGAGCGGAAGGACACCAGGCGCCTCTTTGAAGGTTTGGCTTAGAGGGAGTTGTCTTTGTGCCTTTTTTGCCAGAGCAGACTCCTGTGTCCCCGGCTGGACATGTGCAGCGTGGGCTGGGCCCTGCAGGTTATCAGACCACGAGGTCAAACAAAGCCGCTTCCTCAGGGCCAACCCAAGGTCTCCTTGAGCAGGGGCAGTATCTCTGCCCTCCCAAGGCTTCCAAGGCTTGGGAGCCATGACTCCCAAGGCTTCCAAGGCTTGGGACCCACGCCTCCCAAGGCTTCCAAGGCTTGGGAGGAAGCCTTGGGAGCTACGCCTCCCAAGGCTACAGCGTTCTGCTGTGTGGCACTCGCAGCCACTGTCACCAGCCGACTCCTGGTGACAGCCAGTCACACTCCAGTGACTTCCTTCCATGTTGCCCAGAACATCTTCAGACTGAAAGGGAGTCTCCAATTATGTACTGTCTCTTTTTTTCTTTTCTTTCCAAACCCACACAATGTTCGGTAATTAATGGCATATTTTAAGTACACCAGGGAGATTTGCATTTTTCAACAAGGGAGGAAGTAACAGCACACATACAAATACGAGTTCACACTCAGGCTGCTTCCTGGCTGGCGATCCAAGGACCTGCTGGAAGGATGGGAGATTGCTTTGCCATGCGGAGAAAAAACTTTCTTGCTCAAGGAGCAGGGGGAAGTTTTTGACAGCGTCTGCTGCTGCAGAGCATCTCGGCAAGACCTTTGTTAAAACGTATTTATCGTCTTTTATTAATGAGATTTGGTTCAGGGAGATCATGTGGGGGAATGAAAACTGTGCCTTGGAAGGCAGTTTGAAGAGCTGGCTGGGGCTCAGTGACAAGGGACTCGTCAGCTGTTGTCAGGTATTTGGGCTACACTGGATGGTGGGTGTCGGGGGACAGAGCCACTGGGCGGGTGATCCCGCAGAGGGTGGCTAGCTAGAGAGGAGCACTGAGGGGTCCACACCACCCTCCCCCCCACCCCCATGAGCCACCCCGGGATCTCCATAGCATCCTCGCTGAAAACCTAGTGTTTGTGGCTGGAAAAGCTTGGATTTCAGTCCGAGCATGTGACTTTGGGCAAGCCTCAATTTCTCCATCTGTGAAATGAGGAAATCGTCACAAGTTGTAGGGGGTAGTGAGTGGGGTCATCCGTGCAGAGAGCTCAGTGCACAGTAGCCTTGCTCAGGCCAGGCCAGGCTCCTTCAGCCCTGGGGTTCTGCTGAAGGCAATGGTGCATCCATGCTGCCCTTCTGTCCTGGGAGGTTTGTTTTCCACAGCCTCACCCCCCGCCGCCCTTATCCAAGGCTGATGAAACTTAACCCGTAGATTGTTCCGAGCAGCGTTGCATAGAAGTGGACATATCTACAATGTCCATCAACTTATGAATGGGAATTGCAAATAATATAATGTGATAAGACATGGTGAAATCTATCTTGGGTTTGACGGCATTGTTTCAACAGAACAGAAGTGTTGTTCCTATACGCCACCTGAGGAGCCCTCTCCCCCTGCTCCTGGCCCCCACCCTCCCTCCTTCTACCTCCTTTCTGTCTCTGGAACGTTCCCTGAGGTGCCCTGATGCACTTGGCGGTCGCTCTACTGGTGAGGCCCACACTCGCTGGCTGAAAACCACGTCAGTGGTTTCAGCTGGGAAAACCACATTCAGCATTTGCTTCCAAGGGTGAGCGGCCTTAAGTAATCACATCTGAAGCCCCCTTTGATGGAAGGGGTTGACTGACAACTCATTCTGTCTCAGACACTGAGATTGATTGCCTGAGAAATACCAGGAAATCACACAGGAAGGCCTGTTATGGGCCGACTGTCGAACTCAGTGACTGCACGGGCACACCGAGCAGGTGTCGACTGGGCTCACTGGGAAGCATCGGATATGAAATGGCTGCTCAGTGCAGCACGCACGTGCAAAGTGCAAAGCTCAGGACTACATGATTCAGTGAGAAGACATAGATGGGAAATTACTGGAGCTGAAATTTTATTGCAAAGTTGTTTATCTTTGTTATTACTTTCTGAATCCTTTTGTGCTTTTTGTTCACGGCAGTGGATAGAGGCACTCTTACTTACACTTTAAGCAGAGATTAGGAGGGAAAAATATTCCTCACGACACCACAAAATACCAGAGTAACTCTCAGCCAGGCCTGTGATTTCTCTCATTACAATGAAATATCTAGAAATTGAAATAACAATAATAAAAACTTTTTTTGTAGTCCTTTTGCACAGACAATTCATGTGATTTCCTTTTGATGCCAATTAGCATTTCTTATTACAATAATAATGGTGAGAACAGGGCTCCCAGAAAGATGTGGCCTGGGACACCTTCACTTTGGTTTCCAGCTTGTTGTGCAGGGATCCTGGCCCACTTCTGAGAGAAGACAGCCGCTGGCCAGACCGCTAAGGTGATGTGATGTTAATAACAGGAATGATTCATGTTTTACTTTTTCATAAAGCTGATTACTTTTCAGAATCATAGTCTACATCCTTGGATTATTTAAAATTGCATGCAATTTTTATTAAAAGGGAAACTAATTTTGTGAACTGAAAAAATATACACTTGAACATAGGCATACATAAAACATCCGGAGTTTTAAGTATTAACAAAGGTGTGGGTTTCTTGTATTCATTCTTCTTGCAGTTTTTTCCTGCTGCAATCAGAGTAAGAAGAAATACATTTTCTTTTTTAATTCTCAGCATTGCTGTTCAGGTATAAGAGTTCAGAAGTGTTGTCAGTGAGGCCTGTGGACCAGCTTACCTAGGCAGGCACTCGGAAGCTCACTGGAAATGAAGATTCGTGGGGTGCCTGGCTGGGGCTCTGTAGGTAGAGCACGTGACTCTTGATCTCAACATCACGTTGGATGTAGAGATGACTTAAAAATAGAATCTTTTTTTTTAATATTTGTTCATTTTTGAGAGAGAGAGAGAGACAGAGAGAGAGAGAGAGAGAGGGAGAGAGAGAGAGATAGTAAGAGTGAGCAGGGGTGGGGCAGAGGGAGAGGAAGACACAGAACCCAAAAGAGGCTCCAGGCCCTTTGCTGTCAGCACAGAGCCCAACATGGGGCTTGAACTCACAAATGGTGAGATCATGACCTGAGCTGAAGTCAGAGACTGAACTGACTGAGCCACCCAGGCACCCCCAAAATGAAATCTTTTTAAAAACATAAGAAATGCACATTCTTATCCCCTCCCTGGATCTGAGTGTCGGGGACCAGCAACCTGTGTTAACCATGCTCGTCATCCTGGTGATTGATGAGGGCTTTAGAGACAGAGGCCACTTCCTTGTTAGGGTCACGGTTGGATAGGGGTTAAAACATTGTTTAGGCTCAGATTGCCTGGGTTCAAAACCCAGATTCACCACCTCTATCTCTTAGCTCTGTGACCACAGAGTAAACCTTAAAATGGGAGCATGTTTATAGTGCGGGTCGGGTGTGTGTGGGGGGAGCATTTTCAATTGCTCTTGAATTCTTCATTTAACCCAGAGGGCTCCCCTTCCCATTCTTCATTTAACCCAGAGGGCTCCCCTTCCCACCACCCCACCCAGCCAGACAGATCTGACATACATTCCAGGCAAAGAAAACCACTGTTTTCACATGTCGGCAAATAACGTTCAGAAGCTGTTGGCCTAAGTGTAAATGAGAGATGTGGATGACGGTTCGCAGAGTGAGTTTACTGCCCCAGAAACTGGATCAAATCCTGAGGAAGAATGGAGGAATGGATAGGTCTCAAAGTCAGGCAAGAGAGAGGGGAAGTGATGTGAGGCTTCTTGGGAATGAGGTTCAGGAGGCAGTCTGGGAACCAGATTATGGCAGATTGCGTATTCCACAAATGGCCATGCTGATATTCCTTGTCCCACGTGTCCTTTAAAAAAATTTTTTTTAACGTTTATTTATTTTTGAGACAGAGAGAGACAGAGCATAAATGGTGGAGGGTCTGAGAGAGGGAGACACAGAATCTGAAACAGGCTCCAGGCTCTGAGCTGTCAGCACAGAGCCCAATGCGGGGCTCGAATTCATGGACCGTGAGATCATGACCTGAGCCGAAGTGGGCCGCTTAACCAACTGAGCCACCCAGGCGCCCCTTTGTCCATGTGTTCTTACCGAACTCTGCCCCTGCCTCACTGAAAGTCAGTCTTGGGGCTCCTGGGGGGCTCGGTCGGTTAAGCGTCCAATTCTTGACTTCAGCTCACGTCATGATCTCATGGTTAGTGGGTTTGAGCCCCGTGTCAGGCTCTGTGCTGATAACACAGAGCCTGCTTGGGATTCTGCCTCTCTCTCTCTCTCTCTCTCTCTCTCTCTCTCTCTCTCTCTCTCTCTCTTTCTCTCTCTCTCTCTTTCCCTTCCCTTCCCTTCGCTTCCCTTGCCTTCCCTTGCCTTCCCTTCCCTTCCCTTCCCTTCCCTTCCCTTCCCTTCCCTTCCCTTCCCTCCCTCAAGCTCTCTCTCAAAAATACATAAACTTGAGAGAGATGAGTGGGGGATAGGCAGAGAGACAGGGAGACACAGAATCCAAAGCAGGCTCCAGGCTCCCAGCTATCAACACAGAGCCCAACGCAGGGCTCAAACTCACAAACTGTGAGCTCATGACCTGAGCCAAAGTCAGATGCTCAACTGACTGAGCCACCCGGGTTGCCCCTAAAATAAGTAGACTTTAAAAGAAAAAAAAATAAAGTCAGTCTTATGTCCCTTCCTTTTGAAATTGGGTCGGCCTCTGTGACAGCCGGGTGGGGAATGTGGCACTTTTAGACACTTTGGAAGCAGGCTCTGTAGTCCATTCTTTTTCAGAGCGTAGCTCTTGAACAGGTAGCATTTGCTGGGAGGGTTTTAACGTGTTGCTGTGCAGGTACTCAGACTTCAGGACGAGGAAGCCCAAAGAGGTCCTCCCCCTTCTGTTCATTAACAGATTCTGTGGCAGTGGCCCGGCACGTTGGATCCCACCTGCTTAATCACCTCTGTTAAAAATGGACGGAACGGTGTCGTATCTCGAGATTGTATGCAATAACTAAAAAATAGTGCTTCTTGGAGAGGAATGCCAGGGTCTTGTCCTGTGGCCGACCCCCTTCTCCAAGCCCGGGGTGTGCATGGGAGCAGTTAGTTCACATCTCACTAGAACAGAGACTTAAGAAGCTTGCAGTGGTGGGGCTCCCCAGTGGTAGGCAAAATAAAGCCTAGACCAGGGTGACCTCTGACCACTCCCATGCTCCTGGCAGACGTACAAGGCACAAGAAGTCACTTGCTGGGAGAGCCCGCCAAGATGGCCCTCTTCTCCTTGTGTCAAGGCACCTGGGGCCCAGCGATGCCCTCCATTTTCAGACGGAGGGGGAACGCCCTGCAGGTAGTTCCTGGACTTGGAAACACCAGACATGCTTCTTTTGGACGCACCCTGACTCGGCTGTGCTGCCAGAACTCATCTTGGAAATACAGCCCTTCCGCAGGCCTTATCTGAAGAATGCAACTCTTCCCTGTGATTTCTCTTCAGCGGTTGTATTTTTGGAGCGTGTTTCTTGATGGGAGACGTGCTGGGATCCGTAAGGAAGGATGTTGATGTTCTGGTGTCGCTCCTGGTCATTGGAGTGGCTGGCGGGGACACACATCAGTAGGTACGGTTGGGCTTAACATGATGTCCCCTGCCTCCGTGCTGCCTGGTTTCCCTCTTGCCGAGAGAAGGGATGGTCTCTCTTCCTTCTCCAGACTTCTCAAGCTCTCCCTGGTGACTGCTGAGGGGGCAGATCCCTTTGTGGGGGGGGGGATTCTAAGAGGGGAAAATAGACTATTTCTTTTGCTGCATTCATATAGTATTGGGGACATTAGAAAAAAGGTGGCAAAGAAAAAATTATTTTCAAGGCTTGGGGGGGTGCTACTGCAGTGTAGTGGTGTTACCTTCTTTTTGTTTCTTTCCTCCAGGGCAGAGTTAAAATTCTGAATTAGAATTTTTGTGGCATGTTCTCACTGTGCATCTTGATGATCAGATTTCCACTACGAGATGATATTTATCCCATATGCCTCACTTTAAGAACTGCCTTTTTTGAATCATTCCTCACAAGATGGGAGTGACTTTGTTTCCGGTTTTCAAATGCCTTTCATCTCATGCATCTCTCTCCCTATTTTGAATAACACAGTTTTGACTCAAGAAGACACTTCAGGCTGAAAGAGCCTCATTCAGTCCCAGCTTGGGTGCTTATGGAGGGAGCACATATCAAGATTGGTAGCGAAGGTTTTTCTTTTTTTTTCCCCAAAGCAATAAAGATGACTTAGCACAGATTTGGCAATTATTGCATGAGGTGGGAGCTCGGATCTCCAAGCCTTGTGTGTTATCGGACACAGGTCTGTCAAGAACCACTTTAAAAAGCAGCACAGGAGCAGTTACTCTTGAGCTCATGTGATTTACACGTATCAGAAAAGAAAAAAAGAAAAGCAAACCGTCCTTGTGTCACACAAATATGCACTTGGACTAGGCAGCAATTTCCAGAAACACATTCATGTGTGGAATCAAAAAGTGCTTAATTGCAAACATCTGAGATGAAAGGAAAAGTGGGATACTTGGAAAAGTATGCTAGATGATTCAAATGGGCACCCTGGAGATGGGAGAGACACTGATGGGAGAGGCGAGCACGGGGTCTGAATGAAGTCATCTCATCAGACGCGAGATGGAGAAATTAATGTTTCCACGTTGATACTTTCTACGGGATAAAAATGTGTATACGTGCCTAAGTTAATAACCTGAATATTATTAATAGATATTGGATGTCTTCATCTTTTTCAAGGAGCTTTATTTATTTATTTTTTCATTCAGTTTGGTCAGAATCTACTTTGGGATTACCTCTTACTGGAAAAACAGCACCATGTCTCTGGGCACATGCATTGTTGATTTTGCTTTCAGACCTTGGAGCAAGGCTCGAGTTTGGGGAGTATTGGGGGGAGAGAGAGAGAGAGAGAGAGAGAGAGAGAGAGACAGAAGAGGCAGAGAGAGAGGGAGACACAGAAACAAAGGCAGGCTCCAGGCTCTGAGCTGTCAGCACAGAGCCCGACGCGGGGCTCGAACCCACAAACTGTGAGATCATGACCTGAGCCAAAGTCCGGTGCTTAACCGATTGAGCCACCCAAGTGTCCCAGAACCACAGGCATTTTGAGCTCCAGCCACCCTAGTAAGCTGCCTGGGACAGTGTCAGGTCAGCTGTGCCCAACTCAGGGTCCTGGGCACCTTCCTGTGAGAAAGAATTCCAAGCAGGATACCAGGTGGAAAAAGCCTGGATTTTCACAAGAGACATGTACTTGATGTATAGGTGTCTTGTTCTGTTCTGGTGTGGGGCAGGGGTAGGATACACTCCTTATCTTTCTTACCCTCTTTTTCTGAGCATCTGTGCTTCTGAGCTCAGCGTTGGGGAAGCAGGGCTGGTCAAAACACGGGTCCTGCTCTCCAGGGTCCGCATGTGGCGGTGGGGAGACAGAGGCAGGTCAGCGAACAGACAGGCACTTTCAGGTGCTGAGGGAATGGCGGAAGTCACAGGGCGGGGGTGTGGGGTGAGGCATGGGGTCCCCATGAAGGGCCTCCTTGAGAAGGAGGGAGGGGTAGGAGGACTGACAGAGGAAGAAGAAGGAGGGGAGGGAGGAGGCGAAAGGAGGGAAGGAAGAGGAGGGAAGAGGAGGGATGGAGGGAGAGAGGAAAAGGAAGCATGCATGGCTACCACTGTGTGGTAGGCTGTGGCAGCTGCTCGCCCACCTTCCTGGGCGCTGGCTGCTTGGCTGCCCTCGGTCTTCCTCAAGCCCGCCATGTCCCCACCTCTCACCACCTCTGTCGCCATTGTGCTATCTCTGACTTCCGGCATCTGTGGCCCCCAGCCTGGCCCCTGCTTCTGGCCCAGATGTGACAGTTCTACCTTTTATCCAGTCCTTGAATCTTAATATGTTTCAGCAGCTTGGGGCCTGGGTTCCCCTGCTGGTCTCGTCCTCACCTCGTTGCTGGCAGCACCTGGTGCCCCTGTCCCGGTGGCTTGCGGTCACCTGCGCCGTCCTCCAGGGACCGGCTTCTCTGCCACAGCCCTGGCCTCCGGGTCCCTAGAAATTAGACATTTTGGTGGAGGCAGTAACATTTCTTAGCACCTGGAATCGGCAGGCAGCCTCCTGTCCGTGCGTTACCCGCAGTCATCCGCCGCCTGCGGTTATGGTAAACCGCGTGCGCGTGGGGGTGAAAGGCTCGTGTGGTGACAGATGTGGCCCCTGGTTCCACACCCCACGCAGGATTAAACATGTGTTTCACCTTCTGCTTATGAATTCTGTCAATAAGTCTAATAAGAACTTGCAAACATTAAATTAGAATCAGCTCATAGGTTTTTACCATGAAAGGAGACAAAATTTGCTGAGATAAGTCAATTTGAAAAAAAAGAAAAGAAGCTGCTCACATTATGCATTTATGAAGTAAAAACTCATTTTCCCATCCAATTTGAGCTTGCTGTTTCACGATGGGTAATAGGTACTTCTGATAACAACAGCAGCCCCTGATGGAAACGCCAACGCAGTCTCACCAGTAAGTTCTCTCCAGGCTCGGGTCAGTGATGAAACTCTCATTGTCCGGACCCTGGCTAGTTAAAGGCAGAGTGCAGTGTGCCAGCCAGTTCCTTGGCTACTTGCCCTGCTGTGTTTATTTATTATTTGTACCTAAATGCTGCCCACCCTGTGCACGTGAACTCCAGGCTCCCTCCTCTGGGAAGCGTCCAGGGCTGGCCCTGGGCTGCAGTGACTGCGCCTCTGGCCACCACCAACCTTCAGGCCCCTCGTCCGCTGCTCCCTGCTCTGTGCTCAGGACGGGACAGGCAGAAAGGGAAGGCGGGTGCTGAGTTTGACACCCATTTTCTGCTGGAGCCCTCACGAGAAATCTGTTTGTGGACCTGACAGGCCCCTGCTCAGTCTTCTGGGGGTGACCTCTGCCTTCTTGGGCCCCAGCCTGGGTGTGGGAACCAGGACGGTGGGTGCAGAGGCCTAGAAGGGCCCAGAAAGTTCTGCATAAGCCACGTGGTTGAAAAGCAGGCTTGGGGAAGGTTTGCTCTTGGAGAACTAGAGTCAGAGAGATCAAGGGGGGAGCTGGGCACCCGGCCTAGGGAGGATTAAGGCGTTATCTGGGGTGGACGGTTTACAGAGAAATGATGAAGGATTTGAGGGCAGCCGGAAGGCAAGGGCTAGACAGCCCGTGAGTGGGGAGAGGACTGGTGTGCGGTATTGTCACTCGGGGTCACTCACCCCATCTTCTCCGGTGTTCGCTGAGATGCTCTGCCAGACCCAGAGGGACCGCATCTCTCTGCACTGCCCCGCGTGGCCGTGTGACCCCTTGGCTGCATGGCGTGTTGTTGGCTGTATGTGGCCCATTTGCTCAGGCCCGTGTCTGAATTCGGCTATGCGGCGGGGAAGCTGGATGGCAGATCTGGAGCAGGTTGCTTAGCTCTCTAAGCCTCGTGTCCTCAGCTGTGAAAGGGGCACAACTAATCACCTCCTAACGGGGTTGTTCTGAGATCAAAGTGAGATAAAGGGAGGTGACATGGGGTGAGGGGCTCATCACGCAGCAAACAATTGGAGGCTAACAGGTCTTTGTGTCATTGATATCCTAGCCCCACATGGCTCAGCCCTACCCTTTGTCTGCGTCTTACCCCTCAGCTGCTGTGTGTGCCCTCTGCGGAAGGGGCCATGACTCAGGAGCTGTTTATGCCCCCAGAGCCCTCCCAGGAAGGGGTACGCAGGGGGAGCTCAGTGAGCCCATGAGCATGTTCCTCCTGTTACCTCAGCGGGCAGTTTCCTGAGCTGCGGGAAGGCCGGGCTGGCTCAGGCACAGAGGAGAGCCCTGGGGCCAGCACGCTGGCCCGACGGGATTCCTCTCTGGCTGCGCTGTCCTGCATCTGAGTTTCTGGACTTTGGTCACAAGAATCTCGTTGGAGAGAAGCACGTGGGTTTGGCATGCTACACTCAACCTCTAGAAATAGCACGCACACACACGGCTCTCAACACATGTTCCTGCGAGGAGTCATAAATTCGTAAGCACATTTAATTGTTCAACAACAAGGCGTACACTTGTCTAAGGGGAAAATACTGAAAAATGCATCAAGCAGGGGAAAATGACCAACAAAACTTGAACTTAAAGTCCCATGACTAAGTATTTATGTAGGGTGTTCCGTTCAATCGCAGTTGACCATGTCTGAAAACAGTCAGATGGTGCAGCAGGCATGGGAGAGTTGGCCATGGGTCAGCCCAAGCTGGGCCCGTGGACCCAGGCTATGTCTGTGAGCAGGCGACTCAGGCAGATACAGTGGCTCCTTGGACTGTGGTTTCACAAGAGGAGCTGAGGGGCTGTGTGCACAGCGTCCAGCACCAACCGAGGACTCAGTGTACCCCAGACGTTGTAACTGTTATTACTGTAGTTTTTATTTTATTTTTTTACTTCATTTTACTTAATTATTTTATTTTACTGTATGTATGTATGTATGTTTGTATGTATGTATGTATGTATGTATGTACGTATGTATGTATGTATGTATTTGAGAGAGGGAGAGAGAGCACACAGGCATGTGAGCAGGGGAGGGGCAGAGAGAGAGAGAGGGAATCCCAGGCATGATTCACGCTCAGCATAACGCCCCACAAGGCCTCTGTTTCACAACCATGAGACCACGACCTGAGCTGAAATCAAGAGTCAGATACTTAGCCTATTGAGCCACCCAGGGGCCACCCTTATGATTGTATTTAGGAGCACTAATGCCATTTGTTCCTCCTGAAAAAATGGCCGTTCTTAATTCTTTTGTGTACTCTCAAGTGAGATAAACATGTTAACTGATTGCTGTCGCACGTTCCGCGTCTGACACCCTAGTGAACGGCAAACACATCTCCATTCAGTAACGGCCTTAAAAGAACCACAGACCTGGTTTCGCAAAAAGATGTATCTTTGCAATCAACAGACCTTCCGTTCATTCCTGCAGCCATCAGGAGGCTCTCAGCTGTTGGCACACATCCACCAAAAATGCAGAGAGAGGGTGCGTGACCTTGAATACTTACGTGAGAACAACAGGTGTCTGTGAACACGAGCTGAGAGCAAAGAGCACACTTAGGGACATTTCGCTCAGAGTGGGACCCCTGGCGCTCACACCTACTCCCCTGGAAGCAAATTTACTGAGAAAGCAATGGAGTCAGCATGACAGCGTCTCAGACTGGAGCCCCCCGCCATCTGTGCAAAGACCTAAGCGTGTGGTGCAGACCCCGTGCCTTTTCTCTCAGGGTGTTTTAAGATAAATATCCTGAAAAAGCATAACTGTTGACTGAGCTTGATTCAGTCATTATGGAAAGAAAAGTCCGAACTAATAAGCAAAGAGAAAGCACTCAGAGGTTTGGCGGTTGGTGGGCGTTTGGCTCACCACCAGTCCCCAACCCCAGTGCTGGGCATTATCCCACTATTCCTGCTGTGACTGTAATCCCTAATGAGCAAGGGCCAGGCCTGGGTCTCAGAAGCAGCTGAGGTCCCTGATGGGAGACAAGTGATGGTAAGACCATAGCTGTGAGCCAGCCCTTCCTGCACAAGGTGCTTTGCAGAGTGATTCTGTTTGCCTCGGCCATCCTCGGATTGTGGCGTCACTCTGACCTCTGCCTCCTCTTCACATCACCTCCGCTGTACGTCGTCTCCTCTTTGGTCTTTTATAAGGACACCACTGTGTCACATCTGGCATGAGCTCATCTCGAGACCCTTCACATAACTCCATCTGCAAAGACCCTTTTCCAGAGGAGGTGACATTCACAGCTTCCAGGATGCAAATGTAATTGGGGGCGAGGGGGCACCGTTCACTCTCTGCAGAGAGCCTTCAGTCAAATCTCTCAGCACAATGCCTGGCACCACTGAGTGCTCGAGGAATATTATCTGTTCCTGTATGGTAACTATTGTTTCCTGGGAGAGGGTTTGGGAAGCCCTCTGACCCTTTGTTTAAAACAGAACAGATGGAAGGGAGAGTCTTCATGACGGGGCAGGCGAGAAGGGGCCAGGGGCACTGCCGCCGGGCCTGCCAAGCGAACACGGGCTCCCTGCCTCAGTCCCCTCAGCCTGGGTTGAACTTTTCTTTTGGCATCTGCATTGTGGGTTTCTCGGGAGCAGAAGTTTTCCCGGGTAGAGTATGCTTTCCCTCTGGAGAGGCTCGGCTGTCCTGCCCCTGGCCAGTGTGCTCCTGCAGCACCAAGTCTCAGAGCTAACCACCACCTGCTGTCAGCAGAGAGGTGGGCAGAGCCCAGGAGGATTGTACCAGGGGACGAATGCACCACTGGCCTCCTCTATCATCTGTGGCCTCACTGGAGCTGCTCGGATGCCAGACTGGAGGAAGCAGCAGAATCTTCCTCTCTTCCCAGGGGAGGAACCCATGCACCTGACCTGGGACATTCGCCCAACAGAGCACCAGGACTGAGGGGCTCGGAGCTCCTTGCCTGAGGCTGGGGCTCTCAGACAGGTCTCTGTCCCAAGCCCTGCACAGCAGCCCCATCACCCCCGCCTGACCTCTCCGACCCCATGGGTGGCCCGCAGACACTCATGTCCTTCCATGTTCTCTTGCCTTCTGGGGATCACGGGCCCACTTTATGCCAGGTGAGGTGCTAGGTGGACGCTGCAGCCTTGGAGGGAGCACTGGCCAGAGAAAAGCCATCTGTCTGTGTCTGCCCCCATTTACCGATTTGTGGGATGAACAGATTCTGTCCAGGTGGTGAAGGTTGACCACATGCAGGCTGCAAGCCACCTTTCCCTGCGATCCTCAGGTGCGTCTCCGGCTCTGGCCTTGTGTGTGCGCTAAGAGCCAATTAAGTCTGTTCCCACATCTGTTTATGCCAATTGCACCAGTTCGTGTAATTACATCACGTGACTAAATATTACATGAAACAATGGCATTTCAGTGCGAACAGGAAGAAGACGTTTGTTTCTATAAAAACAGTCGAATTTTTGGAAACACTTAAAATGGGCAAGGTAGTAAAATTTTTCTTTCAAATTCAGGTTCCATGAATCAGCAATAAAGGATTGAAGGAAGGAGTCACAATTCTGACTGATGGTGATACCTGCGGGCGCTTCAAATTGCCTGCGTCCTCACAGCACGTTAGGTGGGTGGGATGTGCGCTGCGGGCATGGTAGCTGTGAGTCAGAAACCAGAGGGCAGGGGGGGGGGTGTTTTCCCAGTGGTGACCAGACAGTAAGTGAGCATATGTCTAAGCGTTTTGTGTTGAGATGTTTAAGGCATCATCGGTGGTAATGACTGTCCACTTCACAAGACTGAGCCTGTGTGGCTCAGTCGGTTTAGCATCTGACTCTTCTTGACTTTGGCTCAGGTCATGATCCCAGGACTGTGAAATCGAGGCCTGCGTCAGGCTTCGTCCTGACTGTGGAGTGGATCCTGCTTGGGATTCTCTCTCTCTCTCTCTCTCTCTCTCTCTCTCTCTCTCTCTCTCTCTGTCCCTCTCCCCTCCCTCTCCCTCCCTCTCTCTCCCTCATCCTCTCTCTTTCTCTCCCTCCTCTCTCTCCCTGTCTCTCCTTCTCTCTTCCTTCCCCCTCCACCCCTCTTCTGCTCATGCTCCCTCTTTCCAAATTAAAAAAAAAAAAAAAATGGTCCACTTCATAGGACGTTTTTGGTCCCGTTTGAGAGGGAGTCTTCTGGGAGGCACTGTGATGGCGGGAGCTCACAGGGACCCAGGTCTCTCCAACATCCAGGATGTCATCCCCAGACCAGAGATCCCAGAACAGTGATACCTGTGGGATGGCATGTCAGTGTCTCCACAGCGCCTGACACATCCTCAGGAGGAAGCACTCCAGTTTTGTTGTTACTCTTCAGTGGAGGAAGCGTATAAAAGAGGGGTTACTTTTGTCACACATACGCACATGCGTGTGTATTTCTCTCTCTGTTCCAAAGACGGTAACTCTAAACGTGACCTTCTGTTCAGTCAGTGTACACAAAATAATCCTGAAAACATGGGAACTCACTTCCAAGAGAGAAAAAGAAGTGTAGACAGAAACTGAGGCATAAGCAGCAGTTACCTGCTGGTCAGGTCTCCTTAGGGTCCCAGAGAGCTGTCAGCTGGCCCCTCGACATGAAGACGCAGGGTCTCACACAGCGGCCACCTGGATGCTCACACACCAAGCGTGGGGATGCTTTGCTTGCAAAGCTCATTGCACTCCGTCTAGTTAGAAGGCAATATCTTTTAAAAGGTAAAATATTGCTCATGTAGATTATTTAACTTTTTTTTTTAGCTCCTTCTGTAATAATAAAAAGAGACATACAGCATCGAAATGAGCGATTTATGGAAACATATAAAGGAGCACATTTTCTTGGCGAGTCCTTGAAATTTAATTTAGAGATGTGGCAGCAGAGGAAAGGATGCATTTTCATGATGCTTGTTTCCTCTCCTTTGGGTGGCTTTGCGGTGCCTTTGTGAGAGCAGCTGAGTTCAGGGAAGGAGCCACAGGGCCTTTCAGATGGTCAGGCATCCCCGTCCCTGAGCATTGGGTGGGGAGGGCCTTGTGCTAAGCCTGAGGACCTCCTCTCTCTGCACTCACTCCCTCGCTTGAGAGTTGAGTGCCACCGGCGTGTCTCTACTTTGACGTCAGGAGACCATCTCACACTTGATGCGTGGGGAGCTCAGCTCCCGCCTCCGAAGCTTTCTCTGCGAAGTCTTTCCCATCCTCATGGATTTCAACAGTGTCTGTCCAGGTGCTCCAGCTGGATCACCGTGTCATCCCGGCTCCTCTTTTCCTACATCTCACACGTAATCTATCACCGTGCCTTTCAGCAACACCTTCCAAATACATCCAGAAGCCAGCTGACATAGATAGGTAGCTTGTAGCCAACACCACGTGGGCGCCTGAGGAACTGCCGTGGCTGCTGAACTTCCATCCTGCCCACCCTTACCCCATTTCAGTGTCTACACGACGGCCAGTGGGAACATGCTAACGCCCAGTAGGGCGATGTCACCCTGCTTCCAATCCTCTGAGGGCTCTTTTCTCCCTCGGCCGGTCATGTGACTGTGTGAGTGAGGGGCTGGTCTGCCGTGTGGTGCCAGGGGCTCCTGCAGCTGGAGACACTGAGAGCTGGGGGTTGAATGCAAGCGGGCACCTTCACAAATGGAGCAAGCCCCATGGACAAAGCAGGTTCTTAGTGTTCTGGCCCTGTCCCTCTGATGCCAGAGCAGGCACATCCCTGTATCACGTCATCGTCACTGGGGAAGGCCTCCTAGGCTAGGACCTTGGTGGATGTGAAGGAAGATTGCCAGGAGGGAGAGAATACCAGATGGATGAAATGTCTACGATTCCATTCTGGTTTAGGGAAGTAACTTACGCCTCAAAGATAGTGAGTCGGGCACCCATGTGTCTCAGTCAGTTGACCGTCTTGACTCTTGAAATCATCTTAGGTCGTGATCTCACAGTTCATGGATCGAGCCCTGTGTCAGGCTCTTCATTGACGAAGAGGCTGCTTGCCATTCTCTCTCTCCCTCTCTCTCTCCCTTTCCTGCTTCCTCTCACTGTCTCAAAAAAGGAGGAGGGGGAGGAGAAGGTAAAGGAGAATGAGGAGGGGAAGGGGAAGAGGAAGGGGAAGGAGGTGCCTGGGTGGCTCCGTCACTTAAGCAACCAAGTTCGGCTCAGGTCATGATCTCACAGTTCATGAGTTCAGACCCCATGTCGGGCTCTGTGCTGATTGCTAGGAGCCTGGAAGCTGCTTTGGATTCTGTGTCTCCCCCTCTCTCTGCCCCTCCCCTGCACATGTTCTGCCTGTCTCTCAAAATTGAATAAATGTTAAAAAAATTTAGTAAAAGGAAGAAGGAGAAGGTGAGAGGGAGGAGGAGGAAGAGGGGAAGGAGGAGGGGAGTGGGGAAGGGGGAGGAAGAGGGGAAGGAGAAGGAGGAGGAGGCAGAGGGGTGGGGGAGGGGGAGGGAGAGGAGGAGAAGGAGGCAGAGATGATAATACAGAGTGGCTGGAATAACCAAAGCCCAGGTATGACCCTGTGGGATCATCCCTAGGTTGTGTGCCACAACTAGGTTTTGGTACACAACCCTAGTACTTCCCCGGGAGAGTTCCCCAGGCAAGGGACATCCCTGCTCTCACAGAGTGTACAGTCTAGAATACCTGTCTAAAGTCCCCAAGAGGGTCTGAACTGACCGACATCAGCCAAGAGAGCTCACTGGCATCACATGACGCTCTGCAGACTGAGTCTGGTTTCTCTGTGTGTCATCCAGTCAGATTGCACGTGGCATTTAAGGCCCTCGTCTGAAATGAAACCAGGGGCCCAGGTGATGGATTGTTGACTGATTCATTCATTCACACACATTCACTGCACACCTGTTGTATGCCAGGCGCTGGGTCAGCCACTGGGGGTGGTGAGCCCCGCGAGACCATGAAGCGAACCAAGAGTCTCCCAGCACCAGGGCTCCTGGAGGACCCTGTCGCAGAGCCATCTTGCACAAGGATGTCTGGAAGGCCGCCCTGTGCAGCTGCCCCCACGCACACCACATCTCTGTTGTATGTTTACACAGGGCATCAGGGATTTATGTGGGGAGGCATTAAAGCATCAGGGATATCCAGTCAGAGCAACAAAAAAATACAGGGACGTCTTTCACTCCTGGTATCTGCACAGTTCCATTTTTATGTGACAAATATGGAGAACAATTAGGTCCCTTTTGATGGGATAATTGCTTGCTACCTGAAGAAGCTGCCTTAAAATGACAACTCGAGCAACGTGGACTTGCCAGCACTATTTAAACCCATCACATTATCCAGAAGAAGTGGAAGGAAGGCTGAACCAATCCGTGAATGCCTCCTTCCTAGATTGCCCAGCCTTTTGTATCTGTTATTAACAAGTATGCTGCTTCTCTGGTGAGAAAATGTATTTGCATAGCTCCCAGTGGCTACACCAGACAGTGGTCAGCTCGAGATAAACCTCCCAGAGCTGGGTAGGAGGGTATTACGCACATACCAAAACCAGGTCCAATTATGTTGAAAACCAATAGCTGTGTTTCTCTGCCCATGTGTTCCTTGAGTGTGAAGAGAAGGAACATAGACTGATAGAATAGAATGGAATGGAATGGAACGGAACAGAACCGAATGGAATGGAACAGAATAGAACAGAATAGAATAGGAGTAAAATAAACTAGTCTAGGCTAGAATAGACTAGACTAGATTAGAACAGACTAGACTAGACTAGACTAGACTGGAATAGAATAGAAAAGAATAGAATAGAATAGAATAGAATAGAATAGAATAGAATAGAATAGAATAGAATAGAATAGACTCAAATAGACTAGACGAGACTAGACTAGAATAGAATAGAATAGAATAGAATAGAATAGAATAGAATAGAATAGAATAGAATAGAATAGAATAGAAAAATAATATAGAATAGAATAGAATAGAATAGAATAGAATAGAATAGAATAGAATAGAATAGAATAGACTCAAGTAGACTAGAGTAGACGAGACTAGACTAGAATAGAATAGTAAAATTGCTACAGGGTATTAAGGATGGGAGTCTGAGGAGGATCCTTCAGGTTCTTGCCGCTTGTTCCATCTTGTATGGGTCTCCCAGGAGCACAGGGTATGCTGGTTCTGGCAGCCCCTGTGGGCTGCCCCCTGGTTGGAGGCAGTGTTGGGGCCTGCCAGCACTCCACGTGGCACCAGCAGCCTGGAAGTGCCTTCTTGAAGAAATGGCCTGGAGAGGCACGAGGCTCCTCGTTTTCTTTCTTTCCAGTAATTGACTGTATATTGAGTTCCCCACCAAAGTGGACAGTCAGGCGCTCTTTCCGGATGAAAATTGCAGCGAGAGACAAATGGCAGTTGAAATAAGTAACATCGAGTCGCTTGACAAATGCATCTGCAGCAGCAGCAGAGGCCCCGGCTCAGGAGACACAATTATGCACCTGACCTTTGAAGCCAGTGCCTCAGTGGCCTCAGGAAAATGGATCGGCTACGCGGGGCCTGGGGTGGGCCCTTTCCATGTATTTGTCCCAGAAAAGTTAATCAGAGTGAAGTGGAGACGGGGAGAGCTAAGGTTATCCTGATAGCGTTAAAAAAAATTAAATTCCGGTTGGCCCTTTGCAATCCAGGCTCATTTCTCTCTCCCTCTCTCTCACCAATGAAACCGTGTCTATCCGTGTCTTTTCAGTGTGAGAACAGTTTCACCCTTGAATTGGTGAGAGGAGCCTTACAGTTTCTTAGGGAAGTGCAGAGGGCAGGACAGGGATTGCGAGGGGAGGTCCAGTGGTTCCCATGGTCTCCTCCACTCCACCCACAGGGCTGGCGGGAGAACACAGATAGTGCCATTTTACCTGGGCAAGCATGTGGTTGAGGACAAGGCCCCTGGGGGTTTTATGGGCATGGGTTTTCCTGGAGGACAGATCTGGGAAGGCTAAGAGAACATACGCAGGGAGCTCCGGAGGGGCAGAGGAAGGATAGGTCAGGTGTCGTCAGTCACCCAGCGCTCCTTGCCCTGAACAGATGCATCGTGCAAGAGTGTGTCTTTGCATCTGCCCATCATGCCCAAGGCTGGGGGTGATGCTACGCCCCTGAGGATTCAAGGACCAGACTGAGCCCCTCTGCTGGTTGAGCCAAGAGGAGTGTCAAGGCTGGGATCCTAGATGCTTACACTGGGGGACATCTCCCCGAGCACCATACGGCTGCCTGCCTGGCCAGTGCCAACCAACGTGGCCTGGAAGGCTCCAGAGCTCAGGCTGAGAGGCCACCTCTGGACATTGTGCCCATAGGAAACCCCTCCCTTAGCTGTCATCCAGAAGGAGAAAGTCCCTGGTGTTGCTTCTGAGGCCACCACCGCACTGCCTCTTAACACCCCAGACAGGTTCCTGGAGGTTGGATGGTTGCCGAGTAGAAACCAGCACCTCCTTGACCTGCTGCCCTTAGGAAAATGGACATGGCCCAGCAGCCGGGGGTGACTGTGCTGCCATCCCCACCCAGCCTCCAGCCATGCTGCACCCAGAATCTTCTATGGGTCCACCAGGGGGCTTTGTGCATGTGTACAGTGTCGGGAGGGCCTGCAGGAGGTTGCCTCCACCCAGTGCGGTACCCTGGTGGTGGTTCAAGGTCCTTCTCTCCTGCCCTCCCACCCTTCATGTGCGCATGGGCAGCAATGGGTCCCACGTGCCAGGTGCCGATGGCAGTGTTTTACCAACCTCAGTCATTTACTTCCTTACTCCGTGGTTTGGTTTGGCCACGTCTCCTGCCACCACGGCCCATCTTCACCGTTTTCCACTTTGAAATATTTCCTTTTTTATTATTTATTCATTGTCTCCTCTTAGTTGCCTTTTTAAAAAATAGACTTTATTTTTTAGAGCCGTTTTAGGTCCACAGCAAAATCGAGAGCAAGAGGAAGGTCCAAAAACGTTTCCATATGCCGCCCTCCCCGCACTGACGTGGCCTCCCTCGTCGTCACCGTGCCCACGGGATTTGTTACAGTCCATGAACCACGTGGACGAGTCATTATCACCCAAAGTCCATCGTTCACCTGAGGATTCACTCTTGGCGCTGTGTGCATTCTGTGGGTCTGGACTGATGTGCGGTGGCACGGCCCGCCAACATAGCACCACACACTGTGGTTTCTCGGTCCTGAAAGTCCTCTGTGCTCCCCCCTTGTCATCCATCTCGCAAATCCCTGGAAACCACCGATCTGTTTACTGTCTCTCTAGTGTAGCCTTTTCCAGAACATCATAGATTGGAGTCAGATTGGCTTCTTTCATGTGGTAATACACACTTAAGTTTCCTTAAGGTAACTTATTAAACTGAAGTGAATTTATTTTAAAGGGAATCAGTACCACGCATGGAAAACTAGTATCATTTATATTAATGGGGGATAATGGGATTAATACAATAAAAAGCAAATACGTTTTGGCTAGAGATCATCAATTAACAAAGGGTCAGAGCCCCAGATCTGTTTTCTTTATTGAAAAGATACATGAGTGTATGTGAGGTGTCAAAGCTAGAGCACCATGGAACTAAGGCTTTCCTCTTTATCGGAAGAGCTGAAGAGCCTCTGCTGCATGTGTCTGCTCGGTCGATACCAGTAGGACAGTGGTGGGTTCACACTCTTCCTTCTTTTCGGATTTAGTTATATTCTGGAGCAGATGTTACTATTGCCAGTTTAAAGAGGGGAAATTGAGGCTTGGCAAGGCAGTGGAGCCAGGACCTGAACCCAGCATCCTGGCCCTCAGGTCTCATGCTCACGAACATCGCATTCCTCGCCTCAGGGAGAGGGAGCGGTTCCGTCTCAAGGCTCCCAGCCCCCGGCATCAGACTGGCAGGGAGGTGTGCCCCCAAGGCATGTGTCGGTCCTGGAGGGCTCACGGCAGCCCACCTCTGGGGCCAGGCTGGTCATCTACCTCGCCTTTGGGTTGACTCTCTGACCCAAAGTGCAGATAGGCTTCTGTGTGAGTGGACTATCCGCAGCTGGGATGGGTTGGATCCTCTGGGAAGGGCCCTAACCTTCCTAAGCGCTCTTCTCTGTCATGTGTCTTGGGGGCAATCAGGAAGTGATGCGGGGTGACCTTTCCCCCAGAACAGAGCTCCCCATTAATGCTCGACATTAATGCTCAGGTTCAGAGGATCAGGTTCACAACATCTCAGCCTGCCCCATTAATGCTCGACACCTGGAAAGATTGGGCCCACACCAGGAGTTGGTTTCTCAGAGAGGCTCTCTGCAGCCCCAGGGTTCCTTTTAAATTTCTCAGCAGCAAAGGATATACGAGAGGGAGTGGCATGCGTGCCCAGGCGGTGGGAGGTCTTTCTTACCAGTGACCTGGGGAAGTGACCTGTTGTCTCCAGGAAGGTGGATGCTGGAAGTCCCTCACCTGTGAGCATCTGGCAGGGCTTATTATGCATGGACATGGAAGGAGCGGCCCCCCAGCTTTCACGACCCGAGGATAAGTTATGTCTGACTAACGTATTGGCAGACCCGCGAGCGTCTGTCCTGGTTTTCTGGGTCGGCTGTTGTCAGCAGGAAGATTGACACTCCTCCAGCTCCTTGTTTTGCATCCTCCCTCCTTCTGTTTGACACCTGTTGATAGCATTCCAGGAGCTCCACCACTTGGGATGGCTAAACGGCCCTGGTTTCTGCTTCTATTAGGCTACCGGGCACCTTGTCTAAGAGCGGAGCATAGACCTGGAGTGCGGGCTGTCTGCACCCACACTTCCCACCCTTGCACACAGGGGGGGCAGGCTCTCTCCGTCCCCTTCATCCCCTCTGGAAGCTTACCTTCCATTCTGTGGCTGTGACGACTGGGTATTTCTATATTTGAGGAAAGTACGCATGGTTACAGGGAGGTCAGGACCAGGGCACTTGAGGCCTCTTTCCTCCCCTTTTTGGGGTTGTGTGTATGGGAAGATAGAAATGGGACCCACTGCATCTAAGCCCTGTGTGCAGAACTGAGCCATGGGGAGTAAAGTGTCTACATGGGCATGGCCCAGGGGGCCTGGCTCTCTTGTCTGAGAAGGTTCTGGAAGCAATAGAGACCAGAGTCCAATGGTCTGTGTCATGATCCCTTGTGGTCGGTATGCCCTCTGTAGAACACAAAGTGGCAGGGTCGGTCACCCAGAGGAAGGAGTTGGCAAGCACCTGGCAATTTGACAGGTCCCAGGCACTGCCTGAGCTTTAGGTGAGGCAACAGTTCCCATGGACACTGGAGAGCTGCACAGAGATGCCCCGGTCATCAAGACAGCATGACGTGGGAGGAGAGGGGGTGATTACACCAGTGTGGCCCAAAGCCCAGGTGCCACTGGCACACCAGGTGCAACATCTCTGAACCTGAGGGAGCAGGCCAAGAGCTCGGGCCTGTCACCAGAGGGGCTGGGGCCTCTCCTCTGCCCTCTTCCTTTGCCTCTTCAGTTCTGGGCACCTGGTCTAATACTGCATATGCCCAGCCCACCCCCTTCCCTGCTGACTCGTTCTTCTGGCTGCTGCCACCATCCAATCTTACGTTGTACTTCATTCTTTCTTCCGTCGTGTGGTTCTGCCCATTGGGGTCTGGGCGGAAGAGCTCATTGTCTGGTTCCCAGTGCCGGGCACCTTGTGAGTCCAGGACACATGTTTCTTGCATGGCTGACAGGTGGCCACATGCCGCATGGACGTCTTGTGCAGGCTAGATCACACGGCCGCTTATGGTGTCTGGAGGGGGAGGTGTGCAAGGGTCCAGTCGGGCCGCAGGGACCTCGCCATCCACTCGGTTTTTATGGCTTCTCCTGGAGCAGCTTTTCTTCCGGTAAATGGTAGCCAGAGCAAATGTGCCCAAGCCTAGTTGTGAAATCTGCAGTGGTATGTAACAGGAACACTTTTACTTTCTGTAAAGCTGAACTCACAGTTCTCCCCATTCCCCCCTTTTGGGGGAGCCATGGGAAGGATTGTAAAGATATTTTTTTAACGTCAATTTTAAAAAAGAGAGACGCCACATATTCCCCTCTGTTCTGCCTTAAATCAAGGAAATACAGCTAGGGCCTTCTTGGGGGACTTTCCGACTCCTTCCCATCCACATACTTACTGCTCTGTTCAGTTTTTCATCTGGCCCACAGACACGGGTCTGGCACCCACCAAGCTCCAGGTGTGATGTGTGATAAAGAACCCTTCCTATTAGATCAGATGCTTTGAAGGTGAAAGAAACCAACCAGGGATAGCATTGGCTGAGGGCCACAAGGACTTTCTGGCAGTAGTCCTGAGAGCCTCCCTGAGTTACAGAGAGAGGAAGCCGGGGCATGAAGAGTGGTGGACGCATGAACAGAAAGAACTCAGACAGTAAGCTGGTGCTGTGTCTTTGAGAAATTTAAAGGTGAGGAGAAGCCAAAAGTCGTGAGGACAAAGCAGGGTTAGAAGCCCGGGGATTGAAATCACCGTACTCCAAGTGGATGAGGAACAGCCAGTGGAGAGAAAGAGAGCCTGCTACACATCATCTTATAAAAAAATTTTAATTTCACTTTTTATTTTTAGAGACTTTGAGTGGGGAAGAGGGCAGACAGAAGGTGAGAATCTTAAGCAGGCTCATGGAGCCCGATAACGGGGCTGGATCACACGACCCTGGGATCATGACCGGAGCCGAAGCCAAGAGGCGGACGCTCAACCAACTGAGACCTCCAGGTGCCTCGACGATGACACATCTTTCATCTCCTTGTGTCCTGCTGGCAGAGGTGGCGAGGAGGTGAGAGTTCCTGGGAGGACCTTGGGGGGCCCGTCTTTGGCTAGACTCCCAGGTTCCTTAAGTCAGGGGGAGGCCCTGAGCAACCATCCAGTGCTCCTGCACGACTGCTTACAAGATGGGGAGCGTGGTGGCATCAGCGGCGAGCGGGAATGACTTTCTTCTGGAACCTTCCTCGGTATCACCGAGCAGCTTGTAGCCTGTGACATGCCATGTGTGTCATTCGACAGGTTTGCGTGAGTGCCCAAAATATGCCGAAGAAGGCTCTCCCGAATGAAAGGTTAAGAGATGAGCGGTCCGCGTTGCTGGTGGGGCGGTGGGAAGGGCGGCTTCCACCGTCACACTCGTCTTGTGGAGCCAATAGCCGCAGGTTCTTGCAGGGACCGGGGTGCACCTGCCCCCAGCCACGCAGAGCCCTTGGTGATATTTCCGCCTGGGTCTCCATCGGCTCTGGGTGCGGCTACTCCACTAAACCATTGCCGGTGTGCTGAGGGTACAGTGATGACTCCTGTGGCTTTAATGAGCGTTTCCTGAAGACCAGTGAGTTTGAGAATTGTTTTCACGTTTGTTGGTCGGTTGGCGATGCTCTTGAGGTTTACTGACTGTGCACATCCTTTTGTTCATTGACTAATGGCTGGGTTGTTTCTTCTTGTCCTTTCTGTCAGAGGTCTGTGCGTGTTGGAGCTGTTCACCCATTGCTTCTTATCTGCTGCAAATGTGGATGGCTCCAGACTGCCGATGGTTTGACCTAACCGTTTTTCGTCTTTTCCGTGGCGTGAAGGCAACATGCACTCAGTGGAAAGCGTCTTTGGGATTGCGGGTTTGGACCTCTTCCTGGGTTAGTGATGTGTGGTCCGATCATCTCCTATGATGTGCGGCAGCGCGGGCTCCCGTTAGCCACATGACCACAAGTGTCACCAACCCATACGCTGGTGGCCACTCTGCACCCAGGCGTCCCTCTGGCTCCCACTTCAGGACAGTATTTGGTACATTCCACGAGGCAGTCAGCACTCCTTGATCCAATAGGATTTAGGATGAACGGTCCGGCCCAGCCGTGGGCTCACAGGACTGTTCTTGCATATGGAAGGCAGGCTGGACTGAGCTCTGAGGTGTGGGAGGTCAGGCGTATGCATGCATTTTAGACTTAATGATGTTTTCAAAGAAGGATGGGTTGATAGGGATACAACCCCATCGTGAGTCCAGGAAGATCCGTATTTATTTTTTTTACAAAGACTTCATTTAGGGGCACCTGGGGGGCTCAGGCCATGCGTGATCTCACAGCTGGTGGGTTTGAGCCCCGTGTTGTGCTCTGTGCTGACAGCTCAGAGCCTGGAGCCTGCTTCACATTCTGTGTCTCCACCTCTCTCTGCCCCTCCCTTGCTCACACTCTGTCTCTCTCTCTCAAAAATAAATAAATAAGTATTAAAAAATTAAAACAAAATAAAACCCACAAGGCTTTCATTTACCTGTTGATGTGTTTGCAAAGGCATTTGCTATGTAAAATTTCTCATTTTTTATGCTGCCAAGTGTGACTGCTGTCTGTGCAGCATCTGAGGTCCCTTCCTGCCCAGGGATGTGTCCCTGTGCCTAGATCCTGGTGGAGTTTCTTCTGTTTCTCCTAGGAAAGCGCCTGTCCGACACCACCCCTTAAAAGAGTCTTGTCTTTTCTGAAACATCAATTAGATCTGAAATAGGAGAAATACGGAAGGTGTAAAATTGTTGCCTGGATATTATTTTATAGCCCTGTGTCAAGATCCTATTGAGAATTGCTGGGAAACCCGTGTTGTGAGAGAACTTTGACTTGATTTTCATGGTGGATATTTCCTTCTTACCCTTTCCGCACTGAGTCCTCTTCTCTGGACAGTCTGGACAGTGGCACCCCCAATTTCTTTGGGGTAATGAAGGCGTCTCGGCCATCAAGGGCATTCGGGATTAGACCCATTGGTGTCCACTCTTGCCCCTCGAGCTCCCGGTGCAACAAAGCCTGGTGGAGGCCCTCCTGAGCTGAGTGGAGGGCTGGAGGCGGAGAGTGGGCCAGGGGGCTGGGCCGTGTCTCTAAGCCCCTGTGCCTCCCCTTTTTGCCCTCTGGGGGCATGATTCTCAGAAGTGGCCTGGCAGTCCCTGGCTGGAGCATCCTGCATTCAACTGTTCCTCATTCTGGGTATTTCCATGGCTCTTCCTGTCTCTGGCACATCGCGATGCCCAGACACGCACCAGGCAGGTTTGCACACCGGGCCGGGCTCCGGTACAAACGCTTGGCAGGCCTTGGCAGTGCAGTGTAACTCCTTTGGCTTGAATTTGGAAACACAGGTGACTCCAGGCTTACGGCAGACCTGGATCAGGTAGTCTGGTTCCCGATGTTCAGTCCAAATCCTGGAAGTTCCCTTTGGAGCAGGGGTGGACACTGGCTGAAGAGCCCTTTCTCGGAGCTGCCCCCTGGGAGGTTGGGCAAGAACGGGTGGAATAAAGACGTCAGCCATGGAGGGACAGACGTGCTCTGCGTTGGCTGTGGTTCGAGTGTCCCAGCCCCTGGCACCGGTGGAAATGTTCCCCAAATGTGATGAGGAAGCCCGTGCCCGAGGAGCTGGGGGGAGCCGGTAGTCTCTACATTTTGATGTTGAGTTTTCACACTGAAAGCTGTTTACAAGACATGTTCAGTCCAAATTTTTCATCTCCTCTTGGTTTACGGAGAAAATGCCAAACTGTGTGACTTAGTTTTTCCAGATTCAGTGAAATGGTCCTAGTCCAGGGGATGGGAAGAGATCAGCGGAAGCCTGGATGCCAGAGAAGGGGGTTGTTGGGACTTTTTCTGGTGATTGAAGGCAGTTTTGCCTCTCCCCTCCACCCACCAGGGTCCAGAGGAAACACACCCACTATAGGGTGGGTACCTCACTCTCCCCGTGGGCTGGTTTGTCAGAGCATCACTGGTCAACACATTTGCCTGCTAAATAGTGCTGATTTCACTCCTGTGCTGTAGATTGCACGTTGAGCAAAACTAGATGTGACACCTGTCTCTCTTCAGAGAGATGGAATTTAATAGAGAAGGCAGGTAACGGGTTTTACGAATATAATTTCACGTAAAGTTTGAAGGCTGCAAGAGTGAATGATAGGAGGATTTGAGTTAGTCTTGAGAGGGAGAGGGCAGGGAAGCCTTCCTGGAGTTGGTGATGACTGCTCAGAGGGAGAGAAAGAACGATTGTTTTGGGCAGAGGGAAAGACATGAGCAAAGGTCCCGGGGCTGGCGGGAGTTTAGAATTCAACTGACCAGAAGCCAGTCCTCATGGCTGGGAGTCACAGAGGAAGCAGAAATAGCAATTACAAGAAGCTGCAGTGGGGGGCTGGGCCATAGCATTCTGAGCCTTGTGTTTGGTACAGGACTTCAGACTCATCTGTCCAGCTGCTCACCTGCCCACCTGTCCAAGGTGTACCGAGGAGGTGGGTGTGGACATTGATCTCGTGACTGGTGCTCCCCGGGTCTCCCCTCCGTACCCCAGCTTTGTCCACCCAACCGGGCCTTCATGTCTCTGAGATCCCACAGCTGGCTTGCTGCCCTCCTCCACACATCTGCACCAGGCGCTCACGCACGGATGCTGCATCACTCTGGGCCCCGGGATTTCCAACCTCAGACTTCGTACCAGCGGCCTCTCCACCTCCCTGTCTCCCCTCCCTTGTTGCTGTTCACTCACACTGGTCTTTGAGCCACTTTCAGTCCAGATTTTTCGCGGCTTCCCTGAGTGAGGCTGGGACAGGAGCCCCTCACCAGGGGGACTGTGAGCGACCTCCCCTAAAGCGTGTCCCCGTCAGACTGAGCTTCTAGAGCACAGGGCCTGGCCAGGCCCCTTCCCTGCTGTGAACTTGGTGCCCAGCGTGGTGCTTAGCACACGGGCATGCAGCGTGCACATGACCCAGTGAGAGCCCCCGCGCACCCGCTCCCTACATCCCAAACCACCCCAAGGGCCCTGCCCCGCAAGCTGCTGCAGAAGGAGCCCGCTGTTCATGCAGATGCAGACAGACACACTGATGCAGCGGCTTGCAGACCAGGAGAGGATGAGACACCGGTTCCAGAAACTTTCTAGCTGCCACCATTTAACGCCCAGAGCTATTTTCAAATGTTAGACACAGACATTTTGAACCGCATTAGAATGCACAGAATTCCGAATTATCTTCTCAGCAGCACATGAGAGAACTGTCTGTCACCCGAAAGGGGAAGAAGGGAATGATGAATTTCTAAGGTACAAAACCTGGAAAGGGGAAACTAATCCACAGGCAGTTCTGGAACTTTCCTCCATACCAGGTGGTTCTCTCTGCTGTCCTCCGTTTCCAGCCCCAGCTCCGGTGACTTGGGGAAAGTGGGAACAGATGAGGTGGAGCAAGCCGGAGAGGGGAGTTCATGCTGATGAGCAGCAGCTCAGGAAAAACAGAGCCCTGCCTGAGGACCGCTGAGGAGGCCATGGCCAACACAGGACACAGCCAGCCAGGCTCGGATGCACATACCGCAGGATCCTTGCAAACGAGAGTTTTGCGGACAGCGTGAAAAGCATCGCACGTGCCTTCCCCTTTTACTCCCCAGGACTCCTGTCAAAGCTGGGCCCTCGCCAAATGGTATCTCCGTGTCCCGCTCATAGGCCCTCGGTCACAGTGACCGCCCCACTGTGGTGTCCGGCCTTAGATCATCCCCCACCCCATGCTGCGGCCACACTGGCTGCCCTCCAGGTCTCTTGCAGACCAGGTGTATCCCCGCAACACACACACCACGGGGCCTTTGGTCATGCTGCGCCTGCTTATAGAAGGTCCTATTCTATTCGCCCAGCTGCACCTTCTCTCTGGTCTCAGCTTGGTTTTATCTCCCCTGAGAGGCCCTCCTGCCCCCACCCCACCCCTAATTTGGCCTTCCCTTTGATTCTGTTACTCTGTCCTGTGTGGCATCCCATGTGGCGTCCTACGTGCTGTCCGGTGTGGCACTGATCACGAGTGTGGCCACTTCACATGCCTGCTCTGGCTGGTCACTCTTGTTGGTTGTCCTCACCAGAACTAACCACCACGCTGAAAGAGGCCTGCAGGCCCCCCATTGCCAAGCACAGTGCTAGGCCCAGGGTTGGGAACCCAGTAAAAGATGCAGGGACTGGAAGAAGGCCCATCTGGCAGGCATGGGGCTGGCACTGGGGGTCTCGTCTGTGCCTGTGCCTCCTCTGTAGAAAACACGCTGATCCTCATATACGATCTTCCACTTTTCTATCCACAAAGTCTATCCCAACCCACAGACCAGGCAGCGGCTTTGCTTATGGGAATATCCATGCTTTGTTCCTGGTCAGTTGTGATGTAGTGGCCACCCCAACGAAAGGCAGGACACCACACAGAGAGGTGGAGGGCACTCTGGCTGCATGTGGACACTTGCGGGTGGCAGCCAACCCCAGTGCCGTGGGATAGTGTCTCGAAGGGCCACGCCTGCCCACGCCTGCCCATTTTGCCTTCTCTGTCCTGTGGGCTTCCCACTTGGATGATCGCAGTTTGTCTGTCCAAATGTTGGATTTCTCATGGATGTCTTCCCAGACAAGATTGGTGGTCGGCGTGGTCATTCGACATCTGTGTTGATGCCTTAGTGTGTGCTCAGAGATACAGGGCAGCAGCGGTGGCCCAGAGGTGTGTTTATGTGCTCATGGAGACAGCTGTCAGGTGAGCTCAGGTCAGCAGATGCTCCAGGTTTTATAGGCGCTGCGGCTTTACCTTTGTAATTATGGCAACTGCAATATTCTAGACAGAAGGCCGGTCAAGGCAAATGTGCTGCCAGGGGTCAGGAAGGAGACTTCCACCTGCTGGGTGATTTCAGGACATGCTGAAGGAAATTGCCAACAAATCTCAATTCACAAAAAATAATCTAATGGAGATTTTTGCATTCCCCTCTGAGAAGCCACATAGTCAAAGAGCTAAGGATGTGGTCTCTTGTAAGGGGCACGTCTGAGCTTAAATGTCCATCGTGACACTGACTGCCTGTGTGACCTAGCACTGTGTTTCCCAGACTCCGCCATATCCACACACCCCTGAGTCCTGCCGCATGAGTATGCAGCTACCGCTTACTGGGCAGACAACCCTCACCGTCCTCACATCTTCCTTCTGTGTGCCTTGGTGTCCAAACTTTACCCTTCTCAGAAGGACACCAGGCTTTGGATTAGTCCCCACCTCAGATCACTATGACCTCATCGTCACCTGGTTACATCTGCAAAGACCCTGTTTCCAAATGAGGTCAATTCTGAGGCTCCAGGTGGACGAGATGTGCTGGACATACCCCACCCCACCCAGTAGATGCACCTTCAAGGTTTTTGCACTGCTCGAGAGAGCTGATTGTGCACGTCCCTTCCTGATTCTGCCGTGATTGTGCATTTATATCCACCTGACTGGGCCTCAGGGGCCCGGATAACTGGCACATACTTCCAGGTGTGTCTGGGAGAGGGTTTCCAGAAGAGATTAGCATGTGGATCCTTAAACTGAATGTAGCAAGTGGTCACCTCAATTTGGATGGACATTGCACAGTTTTTGGAGGGTCTGGGTAGGCCAAAAAGGTGGAGGGTGGATTTCTCTCTCTGCCTGACTGAGCTGGGGAGTCTTTGGCTCTTCTCCTCTTGGACTGGAAGTTACACCTTTGGATCTCCTGGTTCTCAGACCTTCAGGCTCAGATTGGAACTACCCCATGGGCTTGTCTGGGTCACCAGCTTGCAGGTGGCAGGTTGTGGGGATTCTCAGCCTCCATAACCACATGAGCCAATTTCTCCTAAATCTCCTAAGTAGGATAAATAATAGGATAAGTGTAAAGGTATAATGGGATAAATACATTTTATGTATAAATACCGGTGTGCTTGTCTGGAGAGCCCTAATAGATTAGTGTTCAGTGATATATGTGCATAGCTGGAAATTGGCTATGGTGGGAATATTTATCCCCAGGGAATCTGTAGTTGCTACAAGTGGGGCTTTTTTAACGTCTGGACCACCAGTTGTTAAACATTTAGCAGCACACCACTGGACAGCAGAGTATTCCTGGGATACTATTTGCTTCACATTTTCTTCTACAAAATACACAGTAAAAAAACAAAAACAAAAACAAAAACAAAAATACATTGATTTTGCAGAGACAACTTCAGACCAGAGGTCAGCAAACTAGAGCCTGCAGAACAAAGCTGGCCCATTGTCTCTTCTTAGAAATAAACTTTTGTAGGAGTTCAGCCATGCACGTACTGTCCGTGGCTGTTTTCAGACCACAGGGACAGAGCTGAGCAGATGGGACAGAAGCCAGATGGCCCGCAGAGGCTGAGTGTTGACTCCCAGGTCCTTGGCAGAAAATGTGCCGGCTCCTCCTTTAGACAGGTGCTTCTCAAATGTTAATGAGCAGGTGAATCACTGCACCTGGTCCTGGGCCACAGCCTTACAGCACAACTTCCTGGAAAATCAGCAGCACTTGCCCTGAAGGGAAGGAGCTCTGAAGAGAACAGGGCAAGGTGGACCAAATGGCAGAATGCTTCCCGGAGTTGGTGACCTGCCAGGGACTCCGGGCCGGATGTCCCTTTTTGTGGTGAAGGACATCGGCGAGCATCTGAGACGTGTTGGCAGTGAAACGAGACTTTGTCCTGCGTATAGGAAGAGGGGATAGGAGACCACCAAAAAGGTGAAACTCCCACCCCGTGTGGTTCAGTGGCCTTCTGTGTCGCGTTCCTGTCGCCCCTCACCTCTTGCTGCCACCGGGGAGATGTGGCCACACGTGGGGACCGCGGCACAGAGACATCATTACTTATTAAGGTGATAAAGTCATCAGGGCTGACAAATGCCTTTATTTTTGGTTCTGTTTTACATTTTTCTCCTCCCCAAGTGCCACCTTCTTTCTCGCACGCTTTGAGTATCACCGGGGACCTAGCGTGTCTGCACGGGGACGGCGGAAAAATGGCCAAGGGGATTCTTTATCGCCCTCTCCTCAAGCTCTGCCATGTTAAACTTGAAGTCCGCAGCTCTTGCATTATTTTAAAGCCTCTGGCATATCTCTAAAACTAATGGCCCAAACCGCTGTGTGATAAATTAAGATACAGACTGCCCTGGGTAGTATAGACATTTTGCCCATGAGCATGGGATATTTTCCCATTTCTTTGTGTCGTCCTCAGTTTCTTTCCTCAGTGTTTTCAGAGTATAGGTCTTTCACCTGTTTGGATAGTTTATTCCTAGGTGTTTTATTATATTTGGTGCAGTTGCAAATGGAATTGTTTTCTTGATTTCTCCTTCTGCTGTTTCATTATTAGTGTATAGACATGCAACAGGTTTCTGTACATTGATTTTTGTGTCATGTGGCCTCACTGAATTTATGTATCAGCTGAACAGTCCTCGGTCCTTCTGTAATCCTCCTTCCACACAAGCTGACAAAGGCACTGGTTCTGGGTTTCAGGGCATCTCTGGGGGCCGGTGGTTCTGCCCACCATGGCCTCATCCAGAACGAAGTGGGGGCGGGAGAAAAGTAACTAGAGCTGGAGCAAAGCGGGACGTGACTGAAGGCCTGGTTGACCCCTTGTTCCGCTGTGCAGCAGACATCCCCCACGCCAGAGCTCGGGGGTCTGCAAAAGCTGTTCCATTATGCTCTCAGACATCCTTGCAGGCCACGTCAGGGACAGCGTGTCTCTGCTCCATGCTGTCTTATTGGGAGACTACAAAGATGGGGTTGGCTCAGTGGCAGGGGGCTTGTGTCATCTGAAGGCCTCTTTCCTTATGTGGATGACTGTTGGTGGTGGAAATTCCCTAGATCTCGTCTGGATCACCTGTAGGTGGCCTGTCCCGGACCCAGGCTTCCTGACAGTATGGCTGCCTCAGGATATTTGAATTTCCTACATGGTGGCTCAGGGGTCCAGAAACCAGTGTCCCAGCCACGACACGGCATCTGCGTTGCCCCCGATGTCACACCGTGCCATTTCTGCCACTGGTTATAAGCAGGTACACGCCCCCCAAACCTCGCCTCACAGGGACAGGTGTCAGAGCCCATCTCTAATGAGGGAGTGACACATGCAGGGTAGGAGAGGTGAGGCACCAGCCTCGGCAAAGCAACCTGCCACTCTCTCTTAGGATCCCAGCATGGTCTGCCTTCGGCCAGGATGCACAGGTTGTTTCTAGACGACCTCCATCCCAGGGTTGCCAGGTTTAGCAAATAAAAACACAGAATGTCTAGTCAAATTAGGATTTCAGATAAACAATGACTCTTCAGGAAACTTACGTCCATGCAACATTTAGGATATACTTAGGCTGAAAAATAGTTGTTTTTCTGAAATTCAGATTTAACTGGGTGCCTTGCATTTTATCTGGCAGGCCTTATGCATTCTGAAAGTTCATTCTTGCATACTTTGAGCCCGACCCCTGTAGAGGAGGAAGGTAGGGACAGTTAACTAGGGGAGGTTTCTGAGAGAGGCCCTCAGGGTGGGGAGCTAACTTCTGCATGAAGAAGCCAGGACCTGAGTGTCACTGTTGCTGACTCGCCCATTTCTGAGGAGGAAACCCGTCCCCTCTCCACTCGCCATTGGCCGTGGGACAACTTCCAGCCCCCTTGTAACAAACAGGAAGTATGGAACCCATTCTTCCGATGAACTTTCGATCCATCAGTGTCTAATTCCCAAATGCTCATGAATAAATGACTAATTCAGGTCACAAATAGAATCGAAGACCTCACTGCTTATGAACAGCATGGTTTAGAGATGACCCCATCATCCTTTCAGTCAACCTCACCGTCGTCAGGGAAGCAGCGGCAGTCACTGAACACGTGAGCTGCCAGACGCCTCCCTGGATTCTCCGATCTCTTGGCAAACCAATTGCCTGGTGTCTGTTCTTACGTGAACCATGCAAACCAAGCCACTGGTCATCAGCCAGAGGTCACACAATGAGAAAGCAGTGAGGCTGGGAGGACAAAGCGGCACCCGGGTCCTGGCCCAGTTCTTTGCTTTTCTGTCCTGCTCACTGTCCCTTTCCTGAGGACAGAAAGTGAGCTTGTGGACAGGCGTTGGGGCTAACATATCCCTTTGGCTACGGTCTTGAGTTGGGTGTTGTTTCCCAAAACGATAGGTCCAGGTGGTAACCCCTGTACCTGCGAATGTGACTTCATTTGGAAATGGAGTCTTACGGATGTAATGAAGGTAAGGACCTCGGGGTGAGAACATCCTAGATTTAGGGTGGTCCCTAAGCGCAATGACTGGGGCCCCACAAAAGAAGGGAGGGGGAAGTTTGAGACATGGACACAGAGGGAAGACAGCCCTGTGAAGATGGAGGCGGGGGCTGGAGTCACGCTTCTACAGGCTGGGGACTGCAAAGAATGTGGTAGCCACCAGCAGCTGGGAGAAAGGCAAGGGATTCGTTCCCTGTCAGAGCCTCCAGAGGGAACCAGCCACACTCAGCCCTTGATCCTGGACTTCTGGACCTCAGGGTGGTGAGACAGTAAGTGTCTGTTGTTCTCAGCCATCTCATTGGCAATAATTTGTTAGCAGCCAAAGCTGAAGAGAGGGTGCTACCACCTGAATGTTCAGTTGTCTCTCCGTAGGCCTGGAGTGGCTCAGGTGGCCTCTCCCATGCCGCCGACCCCAACCAAGCCATCACGTTGCCTTTTGTCACACAAGGCACAGGGCTTTGGCCTCCCCTGTGTGTACGAGACACAAGCGGTGATCTGTGATTCTGGGCCTGCCTGCGTGGCACTGGACAAAAGACAAATCATGTCAGCAAAGCCTCTGCCGGGGTCTCCAGAGGGAAATTTAGAGTAACCTGGGCTCTGTGTGCTTCTCTTCATCAGAGAATCAAAATTACGGTTTTTATAACTGGAACGACGAAAGAGCTTGAATCCACTCCAAGCGCGAACTGGCCGGCCACTTACCCGTGTGGCTCCTGGACAAGGAGGTGCACGCGTGTTTGGGGGGATGATAAATCACTTGCTAAGTAAGAGGCTCGTGGAATTTCAATCAAACCCAGCACCTCTGGCTTCTGACAAACTTTTAAAAGTATTACCACTCCTGCCTGCCTTTGTGCAAACACCCCCAGGCAGGGGTTAGAGGCAGGACTGAATTTCACTGTTTGCTCACCTCTTAGGGCAGATTCCCCAGTGTCCCCTCCATCCCTCGCCATAGCTCAAGTGCCAGGAAATGAGTATTGCCATCTATCATCTGGCAGATTCCCAGTTCCCTCTGTTGGCTGGTGAGGAAGCAGGTCTCTGGCTGCAGGGATATGCTGACTGTTTGTAAAATGGCTTTTTGCAGGGCCAGCTGAACTGTCATCCCCCCCACCCCACCCCCAAACTTTACAAAGTGCTGGATTCACCCCAGAGCCAGGAGCAGTTGCCCTGTGAACACATCAAGGCTCTGGAAGAGGATTTAAAGAATTTGCTTAAGAGAAGCTTTGAAAACCTCAAAGAGAGCAAAGCCAGCTCAGCAGGAAGCCTGGGAGAGGAGCCCTTTCCTGGTGGGGTGTAATTTTAATTTGCAAATGTGACCAGAGGAAGGAAGGCTCAGGAGAGCAGGGCACTGATGAAATAGAAACACGTTGTTTTCTTTCATCTCCTCCACATCGAGGCAGCCAGGGGTTCTGCAAGCTGGGCGCTCTGTCAGCAACATCCGTGAACTTGGGAAATGATGTGAAGCCACTCTCGGGTGCACAGCACGTTCTTGAGATGCCCAAACTGGCACACGCCATTCCCAGAGCCTGGCAGGGCTGGGACACATCCGAGTTGGATCTTTGGGTTTGATGCTCTTTCTCTCTGCTTCCCGCCCCTGCACAAGGTGACCAGTGGGTGCAGGCGGCGGGAGAATGAGCCCAAGGCCCTTGCTGTGGCTGTGGCTGTGGCTGTGGCTGTGACTGTGGCTGTGGCTGTGGCTGTGGCTGTAGCTGTCACTGTTTTATGACCTGAGTAAGTTCCGATCCGTTTCAAGCCCTCATTCCCCCTCAGCACAATGGAGACAAAGATATCTCCTTTTGGGCTCCCAGGGTCATTTGGAACATCAAATAAGGGCACAAATGTCAAGATAATAGTACTGACCACCACTGATTGCCTGCCTAATGCCGGGCTCTGTGCTAAGTGCTTTCCATGCAGAGCACAGAGCATAGATTGGCTGCCTGCTTTGTGTAGGAGCACAGTGGGGCACAGAGTGCGAATGAGGCGCCCAAAGTCATACAGCAAAGCGATGAGTGAGGATGCCAACCCACATCAAAGCTAGTGCTCTAAGTCACTGCTCAGAGGCTTCACACATTTCTTGTAAAGGACCAGACAGTAATACTTTCGGCTTGGTGGGCCATTAGGTCTCTACTGTTATCTTCTCATCTCTGCTACTGTAGCACAAGAATGGTGGTAGTTGCCAAGTAAGCCAGTAAGTGTGGCTGTGTTCCAATAAAACTTTATTGACAAAGACCAGCAGGGGAATGGAGAGATGCTGCTTAAACAGTAAAGGTTTTACTCTGGAGTTGACAGAAATATTTGGAACTAGATAGAGTGCTGATTGCACAGCATTATGAAAGTACTAAATGCCACTGAATTGCTCATTTTTACAATGATTAATTGTACAGTTTGTGACTATCACCTCAAAGAATGAATAAAAAAAAAATTCTGGTGTTGAACCCAGTTTGCAAACTGTTCCCGGTCCCAAATCTAGTTAAATGAAGGTGTTCAAGAGGCATTGGGAATGAACTCTTTCCGCCACCTGCCAGACTCTTAAACCAGCTGGTTCCTTGTAGAAAAAACAGGGATGTCCACACAGGCAGAGGAGACCACCAGCATGCTGGAGAGCGCCAGGATCAGCACATCCTGCTTCTATTCAGCACCCGCTGAGTCCGCATGCGCAGTGGTTCAGTCTCTCAGTTTGCTCATCTGTAGGATGGGGGTGAAGGGGATGAGCTGAGTCAGTGCATGTGCACGACAAGAGTCTGCACATATTTGCCATTTTTTCAGCTTTGAGAGATGAAGCAGCTTTCCTACCCATCAGCTACTGTTTGCTACTAAATGAGAGCTCAGCAGGCAGGTCTGGTTTTATTTTTCTTTTTTTCCTCACGTTTGTTGAGATATAATTGGCCTATACAATTGTGCAGACTTAAGGTGTACACTGTGATAATTTGATAGGCCTACATATTGTGGGATGATAACCACAATAAAGTTAGTTAACACATCCATCACTTCACAGACTTCCCTTGTTTGTTATGGTGAGAACATCTAAGATTTGTTCCCATGGCAACATTTCAGTGTACAATGTAGTGTTGTTAACCATAGTCACCATGCTGTATGTTAGATCCCCAGAACTTATTCATCGAACACCTGGAAATTTATTCTCTTTGACCAGCATCTCCCCATGTAACCAGCCCCTAGCTCCTGGCAACTGCCAGACTACTTTGCTACTAGGAGTTTGGATTTTTCAGATTCCACATATAAGTGAGATCACACAGTATCTGCTTTTCTCCATGCAACTTATTTTACTTAGGATGATGCCCTCAGGGTGCATCCATGTTGTTGCAACTGGCAAGGTTTTCTTCTTTTTCGTGGCCAAATAATATTCCACTTTGAGTGTGTGTGTATGTGTGTGTGGGTGTGTGTGTGTGTGTGTCTGTGTGAGTGTGTGTGTAATGCCTGAGAGAGAGAGAGAGAGACAGAGACAGAGAGACAGAGAGACAGAGAGACAGAGAGAATGTGTGTCTGCCTGTGGAGCATATTTTCTTCATATACTCATGCATTTATAGGCACTTAGATTGCTTCCATGTCTTGACTATTGTGAATAATGCTGCAGCGAATATGGGGTGCAGATACCTCTTCAAGATAGTGATTCTGTTTCCTTTGGGTATATACCCAGAAGTCGAATTTCTGGATCATGTGGAAATACTATTTTTAACTTTCTGAGGAAACTCCATATTGTACTGGTAATGGCTCCATGGTAACGGCTGTACCAATCTATATTTCCACCAGTAGTGCACGAGGGTTCTTCCCATTTCTCTACACCTTTGCCAACACTCATTATCTCTTGTAATTTTGATGATGGTCAGTCTACTCTGTGAGGTGATATCTCATTGTGGTTTCCATTATGTGCATTTCCCTGATGTTTAGTGGTAGTGACCACTGTTTTATGCATCTGTTGGTTATTTGCAGGGCTTCTTTGTAAAAATATCCATTCAGGTCCTTTGCCCATTTTTAAAGGGGATGTTGATGATGAGGATGATGAAGATTTTGCTATTGGGTTGTATGAGTTTCTGAAATATTTTGGATATTAACCCCTTATTTGGGACATGGTTTGCAACTATTTTCTCCCATTCTGTATGTTGCTTTTCATTTTGTTGATCATTTCTATTGCTGTGAAAAAACTTTTTTAGTTTGATATGGTGCAGCTTTTTTAAATTTTTGCTTTTGTTGCTTATGCTTTTGGTGTCACATGCAAATTAGCCTTGCCAAGACCAATGTCAAGGAGCTTTTCTCTTATGTTTTCTTCTAGGAGTTTATGGTTTCAGATCTTACACTGAAATCTTTGTAATCTATTTCCAGCTACTTTTTGTGAATGGGATAAGATAGGAATCCTAACTTCATTCTTTTGCATGAAAATATCCGGTTTTCTCAATACCATTTATTGAAGATGCTATCTTTCTCCATTGAGTATTCTTTGCTCCCTTGTCACATATTATTACTTGATAGTATATGCATGGGTCTATTCTTAGACTCTCAATTCTTTTGTTTTTTCTTTGAAGGTTATTTATTTATTTTAAGACAGAGGAAGCACGCATTGGGGAGGGGAAGAGAGAGAGGGAGAGTGAGGGAGAATCCCAAGGAGCCCCCACAACACTGTCAGTACAGAACCCAGTGCGTGGCTCAAACTTATAAAACCCGAGCCGATCGTGACCCAAGCCGAAACCAAGAGTCAGGCGCTTAACCGACTGAGCCCCTCAGGCACCCCATGGGCTCTCAATTCTGTTCTGTTGGTCTATGTGTCTGATTTTGTTTTGTTTTTGTTTTGCCAGTATGATACCGTTTTGATTACTATAGCTTTTTTTTTTTAATATATAAAATATACTGTCAAATTGGTTTCCATACAACACCCAGTGCTCATCCCAAAAAGTGCCCTCCTCAATACCCATCACCCACCCTGCCCTCCCTCCCACCCTGCCCTCCCTCCCACCCCCCATCAACCCTCAGTTTGTTCTCATTTTTTAATAGTCTCTAATGCTTTGGCTCTCTCCCACTCTAACCTCTTTTTTTTTTTTTTTTTCCTTCCCCTCCCCCATGGGTTTCTGTTATGTTTCTCAGGATCCACATAAGAGTGAAACCATATGGTATCTGTCTTTCTCTGTATGGCTTATTTCACTTAGCATCACACTCTCCAGTTCCATCCATGTTGCTACAAAAGGCCATATTTCATTTTTTCTCATTGCCACGTAGTATTCCATTGTGTATATAAACCACAATTTCTTTATCCATTCATCAGTTGATGGACATTTAGGCTCTTTCCATAATTTGGCTATTGTTGAGAGTGCCGCTATAAACATTGGGGTACAGGTGCCCCTATGCATCAGTACTCCTGTATCCCTTGGATAAATTCCTAGCAGTGCTATTGCTGGGTCATAGCGTAGGTCTATTTTTAATTTTCTGAGGAACCTCCACACTGCTTTCCAGAGCGGCTGCACCAATTTGCATTCCCACCATCAGTGCAAGAGGGTTCCTGGTTCTCCACATCCTCTCCAGCATCTATAGTCTCCTGATTTCTTCATTTTGGCCACTCTGACTGGCGTGAGGTGGTATCTGAGTGTGGTTTTGATTTGTATTTCCCTGATAAGGAGCGACGTTGAACATCTTTTCATGTGCCTGTTGGCCATCCGGATGTCTTCTTTAGAGAAGTGTCTATTCATGTTTTCTGCCCATTTCTTCACTGGGTTATTTGTTTTTCGGGTGTGGAGTTTGATGAGCTCTTTATAGATTTTGGATACTAGCCCTTTGTCCGATGTGTCATTTGCAAATATCTTTTCCCATTCCGTTGGTTGCCTTTTAGTTTTGTTGTTGGTTGTTTCCTTTGCTGTGCAGAAGCTTTTTATCTTCATAAGGTCCCAGTAATTCACTTTTGCTTTTAATTCCCTTGCCTTTGGGGATGTGCCGAGTAAGAGATTGCTACGGCTGAGGTCAGAGAGGTCTTTTCCTGCTTTCTCCTCTAAGGTTTTGATGGTTTCCTGTCTCACATTCAGGTCCTTTATCCATTTTGAGTTTATTTTTGTGAATGGTGTGAGAAAGTGGTCTAGTTTCAACCTTCTGCATGTTGCTGTCCAGTTCTCCCAGCACCATTTGTTAAAGAGACTGTCTTTTTTCCATTGGATGTTCTTTCCTGCTTTGTCAAAGATGAGTTGGCCATACGTTTGTGGGTCTAGTTCTGGGGTTTCTATTCTATTCCATTGGTCTATGTGTCTGTTTTTGTGCCAATACCATGCTGTCTTGATGATGACAGCTTTGTAGTAGAGGCTAAAGTCTGGGATTGTGATGCCTCCTGCTTTGGTCTTCTTCTTCAAAATTACTTTGGCTATTCGGGGCCTTTTGTGGTTCCATATGAATTTTAGGATTGCTTGTTCTAGTTTCGAGAAGAATGCTGGTGCCATTTTGATTGGGATTGCATTGAATGTGTAGATAGCTTTGGGTAGTATTGACATTTTGACAATATTTATTCTTCCAATCCATGAGCAGGGAATGTCTTTCCATTTCTTTATATCCTCTTCAATTACCTGCATAAGCTTTCTATAGTTTTCAGCATACTGATCTTTTACATCTTTGGTTAGATTTATCCCTAGGTATTTTATGCTTCTTGGTGCAATTGTGAATGGGATCAGTTTCTTCATTTGTCTTTCTGTTGCTTCATTGTTAGTGTATAAGAATGCAACTGATTTCTGCACATTGATTTTGTATCCTGCAACTTTGCTGAATTCATGTATCAGTTCTAGCAGACTTTTGGTGGAGTCTATCGGATTTTCCATGTATAATATCATGTCATCTGCAAAAAGCGAAAGCTTGACTTCATCTTTGCCAATTTTGATGCCTTTGATTTCCTTTTGTTGTCTGATTGCTGATGCTAGAACTTCCAGCACTATATTAAACAGCAGCGGTGACAGTGGGCATCCCTGTCGTGTTCCTGATCTCAGGGAAAAAGCTCTCAGTTTTTCCCCGTTGAGGATGATGTTAGCTGTGGGCTTTTCATAAATGGCCTTTATGATCTTTAAGTATGTTCCTTCTATCCCGACTTTCTCAAGGGTTTTTATTAAGAAAGGGTGCTGGATTTTGTCAAAGGCCTTTTCTGCATCGATTGACAGGATCATATGGTTCTTCTCTTTTTTTTTTGTTAATGTGATGTATCACGTTGATCGATTTGCGAATGTTGAACCAGCCCTGCATCCCAGGAATGAATCCCACTTGATCATGGTGAATAATTCTTTTTATATGCTGTTGCATTCGATTTGCTAGTATCTTATTAAGAATTTTTGCATCCATATTCATCAGGGATATTGGCCTGTAGTTCTCTTTTTTTACTGGGTCTCTGTCTGGTTTAGGAATCAAAGTAATACTGGCTTCATAGAATGAGTCTGGAAGTTTTCCTTCCCTTTCTATTTCTTGGAATAGCTTGAGAAGGATAGGTATTATCTCTGCTTTAAATGTCTGGTAGAACTCCCCTGGGAAGCCATCTGGTCCTGGACTCTTATTTGTTGGGAGATTTTTGATGACCGATTCAATTTCTTCGCTGGTTATGGGTCTGTTCAAGCTTTCTATTTCCTCCTGATTGAGTTTTGGAAGAGTGTGGGTGTTTAGAAATTTGTCCATTTCTTCCAGGTTGTCCAATTTGCTGGCATATAATTTTTCATAGTATTCCCTGATAATTGTTTGTATCTCTGAGGGATTGGTTGTAATCATTCCATTTTCATTCATGATTTTATCTATTTGGGTCATCTCCCTTTTCTTTTTGAGAAGCCTGGCGAGAGGTTTGTCAATTTTGTTTATTTTTTCAAAAAACCAACTCTTGGTTTCGTTGATCTGCTCTACAGTTTTTTTAGATTCTATATTGTTTATTTCTGCTCTGATCTTTATGATTTCTCTTCTTCTGCTGGGTTTAGGCTGCCTTTGCTGTTCTGCTTCTATTTCCTTTAGGTGTGCTGTTAGATTTTGTATTTGGGATTTTTCTTGTTTCTTGAGATAGGCCTGGATTGCAATGTATTTTCCTCTCAGGACTGCCTTCGCTGCGTCCCAAAGCGTTTGGATTGTTGTATTTTCATTTTCGTTTGTTTCCATATATTTTTTAATTTCTTCTCTAATTGCCTGGTTGACCCACTCATTCGTTAGTAGGGTGTTCTTTAACCTCCATGCTTTTGGAGGTTTTCCAGACTTTTTCCTGTGGTTGATTTCAAGCTTCATAGCATTGTGGTCTGAAAGTATGCATGGTATAATTTCAATTCTTGTAAACTTATGAAGGGCTGTTTTGTGACCCAGTATATGATCTATCTTGGAGAATGTTCCATGTGCACTCGAGAAGAAAGTATATTCTGTTGCTTTGGGATGCAGAGTTCTAAATATATCTGTCAAGTCCATCTGATCCAATGTATCATTCAGGGCCCTTGTTTCTTTATTGACTGTGTGTCTAGATGATCTATCCATTTCTGTAAGTGGGGTGTTAAAGTCCCCTGCAATGACCACATTCTTATCAATAAGGTTGCTTATGTTTATGAGTAATTGTTTTATATATCTGGGGGCTCGGGTATTTGGCGCATAGACATTTATAATAGTTAGCTCTTCCTGGTGGATAGACCCTGTGATTATTATATAATGCCCTTCTTCATCTCTTGTTACAGCCTTTAATTTAAAGTCTAGTTTGTCTGATATAAGTATGGCTACTCCAGCTTTCTTTTGGCTTCCAGGAGCATGATAAATAGTTCTCCATCCCCTCACTCTCAATCTAAAGGTGTCCTCAGATCTAAAATGAGTCTCTTGTAGACAGCAAATAGATGGGTCTTGTTTTTTTATCCATTCTGATACCCTATGTCTTTTAGTTGGTGCATTTAATCCATTTACATTCAGTGTTATTATAGCAAGATATGGGTTTAGAGTCATTGTGATGTCTGTATGTTTTATGCTTGTAGTGATGTCTCTGGTACTTTGTCTCACAGGATCCCCCTTAGGATGTCTTGTAGGGCTGGTTTCGTGGTGACAAATTCCTTCAGTTTTTGTTTGTTTGGGAAGACCTTTATCTCTCCTTCTATTCTAAATGACAGACTTGCTGGATAAAGGATTCTCGGCTGCATATTTTTTCTGTTTAGCACACTGTAGATATCGTGCCAAGCCTTTCTGGCCTGCCAAGTTTCAAAGGAGAGATCAGTCACGAGTCTTATAGGTCTCCCTTTATATGTGAGGGCACGTTTATCCCTTGCTGCTTTCAGAATTTTCTCTTTATCCTTGTATTTTGCCAGTTTCACTATGATATGTCGTGCAGAAGATCGATTCAAGTTACGTCTGAAGGGAGTTCTCTGTGCCTCTTGGATTTCAATGCCTTTTTCCTTCCCCAGTTCAGGGAAGTTCTCAGCTATAATTTGTTCAAGTACCCCTTCAGCACCTTTCCCTCTCTCTTCCTCCTCTGGGATACCAATTATGCGTATATTATTTTTTTTTAGTGTATCACTTAGTTCTCTAATTTTCCCCTCATACTCCTGGATTTTTTTTTTATCTCTCTTTCTTTCAGCTTCCTCTTTCTCCATAACTTTATCTTCTAGTTCACCTATTCTCGCCTCTGCCTCTTCAAGCCGAGCCATCGTGGATTCCATTTTGTTTTGCAATTCGTTTAAAGCGTTTTTCAACTCCTCGTGACTGTTCCTTAGTCCCTCGATCTTTGTGGCAAGAGATTCTCTGCTGTCCTGTATACTGTTTTCAAGCCCAGCGATTAATTTTATGACTATTATTCTAAATTCACTTTCTGTTATATTATTTAAATCCTTTTTGATCAGTTCATTAGCTGTTGTTATTTCCTGGAGATTCTTCTGAGGGGAATTCTTCCGTTTGGTCATTTTGGAGAGTCCCTGGCGTGGTGAGGACCTGCAGTGCACTTCCCCTGTGCTGTGGTGTATAACTGGAGTTTGTGCGCGGGGCCGCAGTCCGACCTGATGTCTGCCCCCAGCCCACTGCTGGGGCCACAGTCAGACTGGTGTGTGCCTTCTCTTCCCCTCTCCTAGGGGCGGGATTCACTGTGGGGTGGCGTGTCCCATCTGGGCTACTTGCACACTGCCAGGCTTGTGTTGCTGGGGATCTGGCGTATTAGCTGGGGTGGGTAGGCAAGGTGCACGGGGGCTGGAGGGGCAGGCTTAGCTCGCTTCTCCTTAGGTGATCCACTTCAGGAGGAGCCCTGTGGCAGCGGGAGGGAGTCAGATCCGCTGCCGGAGGTTTGGCTCCGCAGAAGCACAGAGTTGGGTGTTTGCACTGTGCGAGCAAGTTCCCTGGCAGGAACTGGTTCCCTTTGGGATTTTGGCTGGGGGATGGGCGGGGGAGATGGCGCTGGCGCCTTTGTTCCCCGCCAAGCTGAGCTCTGCCGTCAGGGGGCTCAGCAGCTCTCCCTCCCTTTGTCCTCCAGCCTTCCCACTTTCTGAGCAGAGCTGTTAACTTATGACCTCCCAGACGCTAAGTCGCGCTTGCTGTCGGAACACAGTCTGTCCGGCCCCTCCGCTTTTGCCAGCCAGACTCGGGGGCTCTGCTTGGCCGGCGAGCCGCCCCTCCGCCCCGGCTGCCTCCCGCCAGTACGTGGAGCGCGCACCGCCTCGCCGCCCTTCCTACCCTCTTCCGTGGGCCTCTCATCTGCGCTTGACTCCAGAGACTCCCTTCTGCTAATCCTCTGGCGGTTTTCTGGGTTCTTTAGGCAGGTGTAAGTGGAATCTAAGTGATCGGCAGGACGCGCTGTGAGCCCCGCGTCCTCCTACGCCGCCATCTTCCGGCACTCCAGCTCATGGAGTATTTTTTAAAAATATATTGAATAAGGGGCGCCTGGGTGGCTCGGTCGGTTGAGCATCCGACTTTGGCTCAGGTCATGATCTCACCATTTATGAGTTGGAGCCCCATGTCAGGCTCTGTGCTGACAGTTCAGAGCCTGGAACCTGGTTCAGATACTGTGTCTCCCTCTCTGCTGCTCCCCTGCTCACACTCTCGATTACTATAGCTTTGTAATAGTTTGAAATAAGGAAGTGTGATGACTCCATTTTTTTTTTTTTTTTCTTTCTCAAGATGGCTTTGGCTTTCTGCGTGTTTGTGATTCTATTTGAATTTACGATTGTTTTCTTTATTTCTGTGAAAAATGTCATTGGAATTTTGGTAGGAATATCAGTGAATCTGCAGATTGTTTTAAGTACTATGGGCACTAACAATATTCTTCCCATCCATGAACATGGGCTATCTTTCCATTTCTTCATGTTTTCTTCAGTCTCTTTCACCAATATCTTATAGTTTCCAGTACACAGATCTTTCACCTCTTTGGTTAAATTTATTGCTAAGTACTTTATTGTGTTTGATCCTATTATAAATGGGATAATTTTCTTTTTCAGACACATTTTTGTTAGTGTATAAAAATGTAATTGATTTTTGTGTGTCAATTTCGTATCCTTCAACTGTACTGAATTTAGTTTGAAGAGGTTTTTGATGGAGTCTTCAGGGTTTCCTATAGGTAAGATGATGTTATCGGCAGAGACAAACTAACTTCTGATTTATAAACATTGTATTTCTTTTTCTTGACTAATTGCTCTGGCTAGGATTTCAGTACTAGGTTTAATGTAAGCATCTTTGTCTTGTTCCTGATCGTAGGGAAAAGCTTTCAGCTTTTCACCATTGTATGATGTTAGATGTGGGTTTATCATATATGGCTTTTATTTTGATGAAGTTCATCCTCTCCAAATCTAATTTGTTGAGAGTTTTTATCATGAAGGGATGTTGAATCTTGTCAAATGCTGCATCTGTGTCTGTTGAGATGAGCATATGGCTTTTATCCTTTATCCTGTTAATACAGTGTAACACCTTTGTCGATTTGTACATAGCGAACCATCGTTGTCTCCCAAGGATAATCCCCACTTGATCTTGGTGTATGGCTGAGAAGGGCTGGCCATTTCAAGGTACACAGCTGGGACTGAGGTCTATGGGCCTCTGAGCCAGTGCAGATATGGGTATAACTTCTCCCAGAGCCCTTGACGTATGGGGCTGGTGACAGGAGAGATGGCAGATGGTGCTATAGCTGAGCCTGCAGGGGCATGGACCTGTTTCTGGGTATATAGTTGAGACTGCAGTCAGTGAGTCAGCCACCTGCCTATGGGCTTCCATTCTCAAAATAGCGCTTGGACTGCATAGGGTTTCAGAATTTCCTACCTGGATCCCAAAGCTCCCAGAAAAACACTGTTGTCTGTGGATAGATGCCAGCTTTTTATTGCTGAGCGGGGGGTGGGGGGGGTGTGGATACGAACAGGGGACCTCCTGTGCTACCACCTTGCTGATGTCATTGTCTCAGCCTGGTTATTAAGAGTCAGCACTGGCAAGCCATAGATAAGCATGCTAAGGGAAGTTTAGAGGCAACTTCAGATAGATGTGGTTACTTCCCAGAATTCAGGAGGTTCTGTGAGCAAAGACCAGGCTTCATAACTTGTGTTTGTCATGAATATAACACAAGTGGCTCCTAACTGCTCCATTCTTTAGGGCTCACTAACTCCCATTATTGTCCAGCTACAATAGAAGCGCCTGTTTCTTGTTAGACCACAGAGGCCAATTTTTACTAGATCAGGCTTCAGGAAGGAAATAGACCACAAACTGGCAAAACAGAAGAATCAACAGAGATATTGTCCAGAGAGCGGCACATCAAGGAACCCCTTGGCTAGTGATAATGGGAGAACAATTTCCATCCCAGGACCTGAAGGAGTGGGGGAGGGGGCAGTTACAGGGCTCCATGGAGGAGAGCTGTAGGGAGCTACGGCAGAAGTGAGAGCTTCAGAAGGAGGACGAAGCCAGCTTGCAACAGTGGAGCAGAGAGGATACCAGAGGAATAAATAACTCAACCATTCTTCCTCTTCAGCTGGCTCTCTCGTACATGGACCAAAGCCAGCTACCAGCCCCTCTGTACTTACAGCACCTCCCCAGCAACTTTCTCAGCCAACATCTGATGGTTCCAGGGAAAGTCCCAGGGAAGCTTTGCATTGGCCAGGATCGAGCCAGTAGGAGACCACATTCTGAGTGGCTAAGTCTGGTGTGCAAAGGGCTTCAGGCTAGAAAGAGAAGTTCTAATGCCAGAAGAATGAAGACAGGGAAGGGAACCGAGGAGGATTATATCCATTGACATCCACTGTACTTGTTCTTCTCAGACAGACCAATGCTCTGCCCTCCACACATCACCAGCATTTTGCAGTTACATTCTCCGGAAGGGTTAAGGTCCTCCTCTGTTTCCTTAAAGTGGGATTAAATCAGGCTCCTTTCATGTTTATCAAAACTTCACGGAAAGCTTGGAGGGACCAAAGTTGAAAGAAGGCTGTGATCTGAAGCCAGGTCCACCATAGACACGGGTCCCTGCTAGATGTGCTTCTCTTTGACCCTCAACCTGATACCATGTTTCTGCATCCAGTGCACCAGTCCCAGGACCCACCTCTTGCCTGCCATCAACCGCAGCATTTTGGGATCAGAAGAAAGAATGCTGCCCGCTTCCCCCTAGCCCCCCACACAAAGTCCTAGACTCCTCTCCCACATTACACTCCCAGCTCAAAGGTGAGTTCCATGCACAGCAGTGACACACTTCACATTATCACGCAAGGCTATTTCACATCTCCTTATTTAGAACCTCTCCATTCCCAAATAGGGGTTTGGCTTCTCCTTTGTAAAGTCAAAGGGCTCCTTGAAATGCTTTGTTTTGTTTTGTTTTGTTTTGTTTTGGAAATAAAAGAGCAGTCTTCCTTTCCAAAGATGATGTAGAAAATTGCTGAGAGATTTAAAATAGCAGCATGTCCCCACTCCCACCCATCAAGTATTAAAAAATATGAGGGTCTAGACTCAGAGTATCCAATTTACACAAGGATACATTAAAATCAAAATGCTTTATTGCAAAAATGTGCTTTCTGCTGGGAAAAGTTGACCTGCCATGTGTCAAGGGGGAAAATTCTAGAGAGACACCACAATTTTCCCTATCCATAGGGAATCATAGCTGGACCTCAGGGAGCTACAGGTCAGGAGCTCTGTCAGTTTGGCAAAATGCATTCTTTTATCCTCTACCCACATCTGGAGCTACCTTGTAATCAGTCCCTCCTGAGTCCCGTTCTCATGTTTTCTTTTCTTTTGTTTTTAAGGTTTCTAATAGATGAGTTCTCTGCCACCCCCAGCCAAGTCCTTGTAGCTTCCATAATCACAGAGGTAGGAGATCAAAACAGAGGAGTTTTTGTTCTGAGGTTGGGTGTGCATCTTTGGAAGTAGAGGACATTTTGCCCAACAGAGATTTAATTGCTACCTTTGCATTCTGAAGATAATGCTACTCCATTATCTGTTATTGTTATAAACATTTTATGATTTTATTTTTTTTTTCAACGTTTTTTTTTTTTTTTTATTTTTGGGACAGAGAGAGACAGAGCACGAATGGGGGAGGGGCAGAGAGAGAGGGAGGCACAGAATCGGAAGCAGGCTCCAGGCTCTGAGCCATCAGCCCAGAGCCTGACACGGGGCTCGAAATCACGGACCGTGAGATCGTGACCTGGCTGAAGTCGGACGCTTAACCGACTGCACCACACAGGCGCCCCATCATTTTATGATTTTAAAGAAAATCTTTCCTCTTCTTTTTTTTAATGTGCCTATGCTCAGATTTCCTTGTTGTCTCTTTTATTTGGGGAATGGTTACCACTTCCTCTGGAACTACTGATTGTCAGTGAGGAAAACAATTGAGATCAATATGGGCGTGAAGTATTGATCTACAAGTGGGGGAAATCCGTGGTACAGACCTCCAGCTGCTACCATGTCAATGCAGTGCCCCCCCACCCCAACTCCCGATTCCTCCCCAAGATGCCAGGACCTCCAGCCTGCCTCCTGTCGAGGCCGCACAGTGCCAGCATCTGATCGTCCCCAGCTCTGGGTTCTGCTGAGCAAACTGGGAGGCTGTGATGCTTTCAGCAAGGGCACGGGTCTGCCTCAAACCATTTCAGAAGTTCCTCCTGGGTCCCTGCTCTTTGTGAACAGCCATAGGTCCCAGTAGACAGCCAAAGAACTCTCTGGTGAGCACTCTTTGTTGGAGAGTTATTGACTTTCTATTCATGATACTGAGCCCAGGTCCAGTGAGCAGCTAAGTGTAAGGCAGAATCCGATTCTAAGGTGATCATTGTCCAGGGAAATCTCTCTCCTCCCATGATTTTCAATACAGGATGCTGTTTTTGGATCACAGTTGGAAGGGTCTGAGAAAGAAAATCTATAGATATGTAAGATTTTCCATGATTTCAGAAGGGCTCTAGCCTTCTTAAAGCCTCACCTTGGCTTCCAGGTTCAGATCCCCTAGTCTCTCAGCTGCTCTGAGGACATGTTCATCCATCCATCCATCCATCCATCCAATAAATGCTGTTTTGGGTGTCTATTAGGTAACAAGCTATAGTGATACCTAGCAGAATAAAATAGACATAGTTGCTATCCTTTGAGGGCTTATCATTTTGAGGGAGTTTCCAGACTATAGGCAAAATAAAGAAGCAAATAAAGAGTTATGACTGGTGAAGGTGCTATAAGCAAACCCAAATCAACAGTAATAGAGTGAATTGGCATTGGATGTGTGTGGCCATCCAGTAGAAACCTGGTCCAGGAAGTACCTTGTGAAGATGTAGCATTTAAGCCATGCAGGCAAAGTGCTGGTGAGCACATTCTAGACAGAGATAGAACATGTGCAAAGGCCCTGAGATAAGGGGGTAGTCAGTTTGGTCCAGCACAGAATGGAGGCCAGCATGGTGCAAGTCCAGGGACCACAGGGGGAGGGAAGAGATAAACAGGATCGGATCCCTCAGGTCTTGTGGCACAGGTAGGAGCTCAGACTCTTCTTTTAAGTTTAGTAGGAAGTTAAGCAAGGATTGGATATGACAGCCCAATCTAGGTTTAAACTTCCTTTTCAGCTGCAGTGAAGAGAGTGTGCTGGAAGGAGCAGGAATGGGAGAAGTCCGTTTTTGAAGTGAGAGTTGATAACTTGAAGTCAGGTGGTCATGGTGGCGACGGGGAGAGGCAAACTAATTTGGGATGTAGAAGTGGTGTGTTGGTAAGTGGTAAGCCAACAGTCTTAAAAACAAACACGATGAGTGTTACAATTCCATGACATAAACAACTTCACCGCTGGCTGATTGCAAGCTGCCTGGGTGATGTCACTGAACGTGGAGTCAGGAAGCCGTGCGCACAGTCAAGCTGCAGTCTGGCACTGGTTAGCAGGAGGCACCTCAGGCAGGGAGGTGGATTGAAGAGGCCAGCAAGGAGGTATTGGAGACCCCCACACGTTTTGGTTTGAGTAGCTAAGAGGATACCAGGAGGACTGGACACCTGAGGTGCATGCATGTAGAATGGACAGGCTTCTTTCCTGTGCCCTCTGGAAGCTGGCACTTACTCAATCTATGATGCTGGAAGGTGACAGAAGGAAGGGAGACAGACAGTCTTTGGGAAGAGGGTGTGCGTGACACCCACGGACTTTGAGATGTTCTGCCTGAACCCTCATCACCCTGGGATCTTTGGATTCTGAAGCCGCTCACTTCCCTGGCCTCCTATCCAGTAACAGACAGAGACCAAAACAGAAGACGGGGATCATGTGGAGGGTGGCCCCAGGGGGTGCTGGCCATGGCCCTGTTTCCTAGCTTGATGAGCTCTGGCCTCCCAGACCCCAGGCCTTGGAGCCACAGCTGGAACCTGCCTTTGCTGACACAGTGCTTCCATATGTTTGATTAGACATGCTAGGTGGACCCTGATTTAAATGACAGGATGTTCAGGGCACTACTTTGGTCACAGCATACCTGCAAAGAAGAAAAGTTGCAAGTAGGAAATAAGTCAAATACTGAGGCCAGGACCAAATCTCTGAGCAGCCTGGCAAGATTTACAGACCCTGCCTTGGGCCAAGGTCAGAGAATGCAGCTCACTTCCAAGGGCTTAGTGAGAAACAAGGGGCAGGAGGGCCTGAGAAAGGGGCTGTGGAGGGAGCAAGGTGATCAGGCTTCATGCTGCCCAGGGCCCAAGCATGTGGTCGCCATCTCTGTAGGGACCCAGGGAGGGGCAGTGGGTGTGCTCGAATGTGGGCGAGCCGTGGGTTCAGGGTGGATGTGAGAAGGAACGTTGGATGCATGCGGCCACCTTGAGGGGTTGGGAGAAGCAGCCAAGTCTTCAATCCAGGCAGGTCTTTCTATTAATCATTTATTGAGCACCTAGATACACCGGGTACCATTCTAGTATCAAGGCTACAAATGCAGCAGGGATTCATCAGGTTCCCAACTCTGAAGTGCACGGAATACCTAATACCCTTACTTTCTGGCCATCAAAGGAATGAACAAGCTGAGCCTTCATCCTTCCTGGTGAGAGGAAAATTCAGCCACACTTGTTCTTGGGGGTCAGCTTCTGTCAGGGTTTTGGAGAACTTCCATTGTTGGAGGCCGTAGCCAGGTGTGGAGGAAACTGCTCTGGCCACTGGTCACTAGGCCAGAGTGCCCGCGTCCCAGCATGAAGGTCCATGCTGTTTTATGCCCATCCTGGACCGCAAGAGTCTTTGGCCAAGAAGTCTGGGGTGTGAAGCAGGCGTACTGAACAGGTGTGCCCCTAAGATACAGCCAAGGCTGGGGCTACTTCCAGAGCCTCCCTAGTCCCCTCCTCCCTCACTTTCTGCTCCCAGAAGACACTTCTTTTCCTTTTTCCTGCAAATTCAACTCCATTTAAGCTTCTCCACCTCATCTTGTATTCTCCCTGTTCTCTGCCACTTCTAACACTTGCTGAGGTCTTCCCTGCCCCGGAGCCTTTGAACCTGCTATTTCTTTCTGTCATCAGTGCTGTTTTCCTTGCTTTAGCTCTGCCCTCCTAATTCTGATCTCATCTCAATACGATTTTCCAAAGGGCTTCCGTGGTCACTTGATTTTCATAGCCTTCAGTCATTGTCACTTCCTATCAGGCATGCTGTTGGCTTGTCTTTATAAAGGACACTGCCATCTTAGTGTTTTAAACTTACTTCTTTGTTACAAGTCGGTCCCAGCAGAATGTAAGCATTTGAGGATAGTCTCATCCTGTCCTGTTCACCATTGTGTCCTTCTCAGTGGCCAGCATTTAGCAGTTGCTCAATAAATACCTGTTGAGTGTGGGGTGGACAAACCCAGAATGTCTGGCTTCTTCCACGCTAAGTAGAGCTCACTGAAGATTCCTACCTCCCTCCTCCAGAGTCCCTCTGATTGGGGTGGATTGACTAGAGAATAGGGCTGTTTTTATTTCTTTTCTGGATCTCATAGAATACATCTATTTCCAGCTTAAATAAAAAAAAAAAAAAAACAAGAGACAATAAAAACGCATTGTTACAGATTGGATGGGTAAAACAATTGGCTTGACAGTAATCTGGGAATTTAATTATAGCAAAACATGCCCATGTAATACCCAGATTTGGGAAAGAAGTCTTGAAGGGGTCCAATAAATCATTGTTTGTAAAAACAGAAGAAGCCTTTGTAATCGTCCAGTTACTGCTGATGAGGCCATAAAGAAGGCCTAAGCAGGCTGGGCACCATGCATCAAAAGCCTTAATGTGCAGGCGGCTCTTCGGAACGGGGAGCTGCCTGGGAAAGAGCTGAACTCTGTGGTTATTTGTCTCCAATGGAAAGCAATCACTCAGGGTGGTGGGAGCTGTTTAGTGAAGATCCTTCATGGCCAACCGCACGGTCCCGCACATGTTTGGGCAGGAGTCTAAAGGAGCAAGGGTGGGGGGGAGACAAAGATGGCCAGGAAGCACTCGCAGCCCCACTTGGGCAGAATTCCCTGGTAGACGGCTTCTGGCAGCTCGCCTGCCCCCAACCGGGCCTGCGAACACATCCTCCGGGATCCCCTGCCCGGCGAGCGATGCAGGTCCCCAAGCGCCCCTTCACGCCTCTTTGCGATGGCACCTCCTTCATGCACCAGCTCCTCAGAGAGCCCTCTTGCCTGTCCACGTAAAGAACCTACTGCCACCACCCCTCCCCCTCCCCCAGTCCCTGGTTGATTTTCTTCAGAGCATTTATCACCATTGGAGAGTGTCTTACCTGAGGGTTTGTTCACACATTATCGGTCCCCGCAGTGTGACGTAAACTTTGAGAAGGCGGGAGCTAGCTCACATTGCCACAGCCCCACATCTGGTCCCTGGCACGGCGCCAGGCCCGCTAATGTGTGCGTAGCTCGTGGAGCGGTTCTCTAGCTGACCCAGGGACAGGATGTCCTGCCACCCACCCCCTCTTCAAGAAAGTGAGTGTGGAGAGGGCAGTGCAGGGGCATTAGACAGAGAAGCAATTTCTCTGTAGATGGTAGAAATACATCTATGTATATGGTCCCTCTCTGTGTATCTGGTAGAGTTACCTTTCCTGGCATGTCCCCTGTTGTTGGGGGGCGGGGTCAGGTGAACACTCCCAAGTGGCCGGGGGGTTGTGAGTGGAGTCGGCACATGTCACTTCCACTGCTGGTGTGACATCCACGAGGCCCTCTCTCCCTCCACTGCCTTGAGCAGCAGAGGTGCCGGAACGGTGTCCCACTGGGGAGCTGAGCAGAACTCCCACCCACCCCCAGACAGCGTGTTGCTTCCTCAGACACAAACCTTTGCTGTTTTAAGCCACCATATTCAGGAAACCGTTTGTTACTATGGCATGTAGTTAACAGCCTGGTCCGTCCTGACTTGCAGTTTTTTTGTGTTCTTTATTTATATAAAAATAAAGTAAAACATTCAAATTCTCATATCACAGGAATTAGTGGAACTCTTCCAGGGTGCGTGTGTGTGTGTGTGTGTGTGTGTGTGTGTGTGTGTGTGTGTGTGTACACACACCATACGAGGCAGAGAGACACGTCTGTGTGTCTATATGCTGGACTCTATCATCACGCTCAGTGCTTCTACTTCCTGGTCTTCCAACCCTAACAAGTGGGCACATCTGAGCACAAGGCAAGGTCTTCATGCACTGAAGGTGTCTGCACTGAGGAACAGAGATGCCTGGGCCCCAAAGTAGATCTTCTGACTCCCCAGAGAGGACCGAACCGCCCACCTAACCATTTCCATCATTTCTCAGTTTCTCCCAGTGATGGGGGTTTTCCATTGTTTTACCTCGGAGCATGGCATCGGAGGTATTTCAGACGTCTTCATTTCTCCTCAGTAACAGACCCCTCCTTCATCTTGCATCACACCCTTCTTTTCCTCTGATTCTGTGCATTGCATGCATATCCTCGGGCTGTTTTGTTCTTCTAAAGATATGAAACAATTTCCCAGGCCCTGGTTACTTCTCCATGGATGCAGCCTGGCTTTTTCAAAGCACTGTTCAAGGGTCACGTGCGTCAGCATTATGTGGGACGTTGGCTGCACACTCAGATTCCTGCCTTGTCCTGCGGACCTCCTGCAGAGTTGGGGCCCCGGTTCTGGGCATGTTGAGGGGTCCCCTCCAGGAGGAGGTCTGCTCCCGCCCTGAATTGGACACCATCGAAATGATCGTTAAGCATGCATAGCCCTGGGCCCATCTTTCTTCTCTGTAAGGTAATCATTAGGCGACTGGGGGAAGCAGGGCGAGATGGGACTCGGTATTGAGGAAGAAGCCGAGGTGTGGGAGTGACAGTAAAGATCTGATTTGTCCTCCAGTGTCTTTGACACGGTTGGGTCAGCGGGCAGGTATGCCCTTCCCCTACAGTGGATAGCCGCTCCTGGGTGTTGGGGTAAGGGTACTCACAATTTCATTTGGGGGACCACTCTGTGCCCACACTTTGTCTGCGTGGTTTGTGTGGGGCTAATTCCACCCCAGCCACAGAGAGCCCACTTGGACCAGGCCTAGCCAGTCAGCTTCTTCCACTCATTGGCCTGTTGAGTGGGCCCTGGGACTTGTGCTTAGCACCCAGGAAAAGCTTCTCTCTTCACCTGGACAGGAGCCAGTGCACTGTGTCACCACCAGGGGAGCTTCCCCAGAGTGTAGTCCATGGAGGTGAACATAAACCCGACAGCAGAGGTTGGCCCCCTGCAGCCGGCCTGGTGCTTAATCGCCAGGTCATGGGAACCAAAAATGTTCTTGTCTTTAATAAACCCGCCTGTGTTTAGTTTCTGTCACTTACAACAAGAAGGGTCCTGGTAATGCTGGGGCAGCCCCCTCCCAATCCTGGTTCCACAAATGCCTGGGATGCTTGGCCAGGGGCTGTGAGCTGGCAGTGGTATTGTCAGGAGTTGATGGGCATTCCTGCAGGGCCTGATTCCAGTGACAATCAGGCCAAGCGACTTTCGATGCCAAACGCATCACCGGGGACTGTCACACACAGGTGGTTGCTTTGTCTCAGTGGATGATGGTACAGGTCCCCTCTGAGCAAGACCCTGACCCTAGGATAGACCAATCTGTCTGCCCCATCTCCTGTTGCTTCCCGAGGACACAGGGACTCCTGCTTGGAGGCCTTCATGATGTGCCCAGAGGGCCTGCCGCTCATTTCCTGCTGATCATGCAGACCCTGGCTCCAGCACACAACTTCCTGTCTCCTCCCCTGAGGTGGGGAGGGGGAAGGGAAAGTGCCTACCCAGGTTTTACTTTGTCTCCAGTTTTAAGGATAGGGCAAAGCAAGAATGCTTCAAGGTATTCTAGTTGCAAAAGATAAAACAGGAAAACTTCTCTTCCAAAAAAAGACTGAGTTGTGTGGTTCCAATAGGTTGGGGAGACACTGGTTTAAAAGAAGTCAAATAGGGGCGCCTGGGTGGCTCACCTGGTTAAGCGTCCGACTTTGGCTTAGGTCATGATCTCTCGGTTAATTCAGCCCCGCGTCAGGCTCTGTGCTCACAGCTCAGAGCCTGGAACCTGCTTTGGATTCCGTGTCTCCTCCTCTTTCTGCCCCTCTCCTGTTCATGCTCTGTCTCTCAATACAAATAAGTGTTAAAAAAATGTTTAAGAGCAGTCAAGTAGATGTTGCACAACAGGAAGATGTTGAAATGCTAACACACCGCTTGCTATGACCCCAGAAGAGTATGTGACTGCCTTTGTTAATCTCACGTGCTCCTAGGACCTCTGTTTGGGGAGCATCTCTTGGGATCTTGTGTTCTGCAGAAGACTCCTGGGGAACGTTTTAAGGAGAAAGGTGCAAGAGTCTTCTCCCTGCCTTTGGCTTGGAAGTTCTGCAGGGTGACTTTGTGGGACTGGACCCCGCGGTATGAGGAACAGATGCTCATTGTCTACACACTGATTCATAAGCTTCAGGTTGCCTGTCTGGTTCACCACTCTGTCTCCGGCACTGACCACCTGTCTGATGGGTGGTGGGCCCTTGAAGCATTTGCCGAATGAGGGAATGAACAGTGTGTTGTCGAGGCCACATACACCCAGCATGGGGACAAGGTGGAGCCGGAGAGCTTGCTTTCTGCCACCTCTGAAAGTCTTGTTGTGAAAAGAGGGATTATTTGTTCCCCTTGTGGCTTTAGAAAACAGAGCTGGAGTTGGGGCATCTAGCTGGCTCAGTCGGTTGAGTGTCTGACTGTGGCTCAGGTCATGATGTCACGGTTCATGGGTTCAAGCCCCGTGTCAGGCTCTGTGCTGACAGCTCGGAGCCTGGAGCCTGCTTCGTATTCTGTGTCTCCCTCTCTCTCTGCCCCTCTCCTCCCCCTCCAAAATAAAAAAAAAAATACAAACATTAAAAAGAAAAAAAAAAAAAAGGAAACCAGAGCTGTGGTCCAAGGGTGGAGTTGGCACTGAAGAGGAGTTCAGCCGGGAGGGAGAAAAGCATCTCCAGCAGTCGGCAGTAGCTCAGCAAACGTTAGGCTGTCTCCAGAGGCAGGGGCCCCCGTGGGTTACTACAGATGTACTCACGCCTCAGATGGGGGCTTGCCCTGTGTGGTCTCCAGGGGCAAGTCTCTACACTGCGAGCATGAAATAGCGACACATTCTCTCTGTGTGAGTTCCTCAGTGACGAGCCTAGCTGTCTCCAGAAGCTGTTGGCGCTGAACTCCACGGTTCCTAAGCTGCCTTCAAATATTTGAGGACATTGGGAATGTTTCTTATTTGCCATGAGAAGCCCTGGGTGTGCTTTCCTTTCATAAATTCAGCCTAGATAACAACGCAAGAAAGAAATAGAAGACCTGAAAGAAAAGCATGTCTTGCATTTGCAAGGGCTCATTTGTGGAGTGACCTCTCTCTTGGTGAAGCTGCATCTTGGGTCAGGGTGTCCGGAAGCACACTCTGAGCAGAGGATCCATGAGTAGGTGCTTCAGTAGGAAAGTGATCCTGGGGAGATTGGCAGGAGCAGGGGGAGGGGCTGGGCCGGGCGGGGAGGGAAGGGAGGGAAGAGGAACCTTTCCTGACCCCACAGGTGGGCCACAAGTGCAAGGGACCAGACCTGTCCACATCAAGGCCAGGGATGTCACTGGAGAATGCCCTGGGTCTTGGAAGGTGCTCAATGCTTAAGTAACAGGGCTAGAGGATGTGGTGTCTGTAAGGAGCTTTCTAACACTTCAGCCTAAAAGAAGAAACGTGCCTTTATGTATACACACATACACGTGATTCTTCTGTTAAAAATCCCTACGTAATTATTTTATAAATATTTATATATTACATTTACATAATTTATATATATTCATATATAATATTTCTATATACATCGTTATAAATGGGTTTCTATATACATACTTATAAATGTCCCATATCTATATATCCATGTAGATACATAAAACACACGCGAATGATGCAAGTGAGAGTTGTACTTTTCACTCTTGTATAGGCTTGAAATTTTTAAAACAAAATGTTGGGGAGAAAGTGAACCACAATTCCACCTTCCCAAACTAAGCACTGCGTGAGTCCTGTTAATGTTTCAGTCTGTGGTTCTTTCCTCGCAGCTGCGGGCACATGTGTCCAGGCACATGCTTGCAAGATGCATCGGGAGTCTCTATTAGCCTGGGGATTTGGTTCAGGGATTAAGATGTGGTTTGCACACAGGACCCTGGGTTGCCCAAACCCTCCCCGAGCCCAGGCACTCGTGTCCAGAAGCCCAGGCGAAGAGCACCTGGCGCGGGAGGTTGAGGGAGTCTCCCCTTCGTGCAGGTCCTCTGGAATGCCCAGCTCCCCCGTGAATAACCCAGGCCCCCACGGTCTGAGGAGGCCAATGGCGGCCTGGCCCCTGGCTAGGCAGTGTGCATGTGGTAGAGCCCCGCGTCCGCCTGGAGGGGCGGGAGGCCCAGCGCCACCCCTCCCCAGAGGCTGAACACTCAGAGGGAGAGAGAGACACACGTTTCTCACCTTGACGGTAGAAGACACAGAGGGAAGCCAGTGCTGTGAGTTCCCCATCTGAAGAGGCACCCGGCCGTCACTCCTACACTTAGGTGATTACTTCCAAATTTCCGGCGGCATGTCTGTCCTTAGTCCTGGATCATCCTCCTGGAATGTGAGGGTGGTGGGGGGTTGAGTAGGAGTCTTGATGTCATCAAGGCGACAGTGGAACAGGCAGCATGATATCCGTAACCTCCTTTATCATTATTTTAAGTAATGGACTCATCGAGCAGTTTTAGTTTCACAGAGAAATACGTGGGGAGTGCGAAGGCTCCCCCTGTATGTTCTCCCTCCTGCTCCCCCATTCCTCCCATTGGCAGCTTGCCTGGGAGGGTGCAGGAGGTATGGGCGCTGGGTCGGTGGGGATCCTCTGTCATTAACCGTAAAGCTTGCACTTGGCCTTAGTGCTCATTTTCGGTGTTGTACATCTGCGGACTTCCACAGACGTGCAGTGACATCCATCCACCATTACAGTGTCACTTGGAGTATTTCCCTTGAGGCTCGCCTGTCCATCTTTCCTCCAGAACCCTTGGGAATCACTGACCAGTTTGCTCGGCACTATACCAGGAACATTTTCTCATGCCATTAAATTTTCCTAAAAAGTGAACTTTTTAAAAGGTATTTTAATTTGACATTCTCCAGTTATTAAATGCATTTAAAGCAAGTCTCTATGTTGGGAAAGTTAGGCCGTTTCCTTTTTTTTTTTTTTTTTTTTTTTTTTCCTCTGCCTCAACTGTGAAATCGTTGCAATGAACACAATTTTGCATCACGGTTTCTCACAACAGCACTGTTGACACTTTGGGCAGGATTACTTTTTGCCACGGGAGCTTTTCTGGCTGCTGCAGGATATCTGCCACCATCCCTGGCCTCCACCCAGCAGATTCCAGCAGCGTCCACCCCCAGCAGTGCCAACAGAAAATGTGTCGTCGCGCCACCAAGTGCACTGATTTACCTCTGTCTTTCTGCGCGCATCCAGCTCTTTCGGGGGCTAGGGCCTCATCGGTGGGATTAGAAGTTGGGATTGTTGCAAGACTAATAATGATTTCGGGAGCATGTGCCATACTGCCCTTCCTGGGTTGCAGGGTGGCTCGTGGCTACAGAGTGTATCCTCTCTGTTCCCCAGGTCATGGCTTAGAGGTGGACATGGGGAGAGTCTAACGTCCGAGGGGATGTAGACTGTGCCGAAGGACCCTCCCTCCAGGTGCGGGAGGGAGGCTCCAGGGGAAGATCGAGTTCACCAGGGAGGAACCTTTGCCAGCAACTGGCCTGAAACCACAGAGAGTTGAAGACGTGCCACGCAGTCATCATGACTTCCGGTGGGCCTCCCTTCCCCTGTGACCGTCATATCCTGCTGCTGATGGGACCCTCGGGGAGGTCAGAGAAATAGGGGGTCTTGCTAGTGCCATCCCCCAACAGGCAGTGGGCACCGGGTGAGCGGGTCCTGCCAGTCTCCAGTGCCAGGTCCAGCAAACACGAAGATGAGAGTGTGCGGACAGCCTGTGCAGGAAGTTGTTACAGTGAAGCAGAAGAACAGGTCTGCCTGTGGGTGGTCCCCGACTTAACCCAGTGCGGACCCCCAGGCTGCCCTGCCTGGTGAACAGCCCTCTCTAAATGCCTCCCTCAGGGCCTCCAGGGTGGTCCTGCCCAGCTGGTATTTTCATCCATGAACGTGTGGGTTTGCTTACCGTTAAATCATTTCCATCCTGCGGGGGTTGGTCGCCAGGTAACTGAGAGATAAGGAAGTCTGGCCCCAGCTGAGTGCCCTTTGCTCTCCTCCCCTCTTTGGTCTTCAAGACATTTCTGCAAGTTTGTGCCAGCCCCTCCTTTTCTGGCTGGTTTCCCTTTAAGTTTCCACTGGCCCGTCCTGTTCCTCTGAATCTATGACTTAGTCCACTTTCTTTCTACCAACTGTGAAGCTTTTCCTCCGCGAATGAACAAATTCCCCTTTAAGGGACATATTCCTCTCTGCTAGAGTCTTGTGTTTCCATGTTGTGTGCAAGGCTCCGTGAATATGCACGAATGTGAATTTTCCTGGCCCACCATCGTCTGCTGGATAATTTGCTGCCCAGCATTGACAGCACATCTGTCTCCTTCCTTTCCTCCTACAGAAGGACGTCCCCCGGGCCCCGGGCCCACAACTTACATCATAATTCACCAGCTGAAGGGAGGTGGAGGCCACTGAGCCATCTTTTGTTGGGGGTCTGGGAGAGTCAACATGGGCCGGACTCATAGGGCAGAGCGATGGGGACAAACTGCCGCCCTACCCGGCCTACGCCTTCACGTCACCAAATGCCTGGGCCACCAAGCGCCCTCCGTGTGACACAAGGGGGCAGATGCAGCCTGTCTTGTGACTCCAGCTGCAGTTCCCCACCTGGACCCCTGCCCAACCCTGCTCATATCCCCCTTCTCTCCAGGACCTCCTCCTTTGAGCCCTCCCCCACCTGGAGAAGTGTCTTCCCCTGCATGTGAGTGGCCTTCCCCGTCTGGACGGGTCACCTAGTGCTACGCTAAGCCAGGTCTTTGTCTGCCGACTCTCGGAGCTCAGCGGTACTATCCACAGCTACTTGTCAGCTGTGAGGACAAGGGTCCCACCTCTGGCTTCTCAGTAAACCCCAATTGGCCGTTTACATAGTGAATGCTCAATGAGTGTGTTAGTGAATTCATGGGAGAACTGTTTTATCTCCCAGAGGACAGGACAAGCCCCGTTGCTACACTGTGTCCATGTAACGGGTCCATCTGATGTCTAACAGGATGAAATACTTACTGTGCCTTGCTGGAACAGTGTGTTGGAGATGGACAAGTCTGAGCAAGAGTCTTCATTATACACAGTAGGAAAACGAACCCCTCTGCTGGGCAGGAAAACCGGTTCCTACTTCACATTCTTGTCGACAGACAGGCCTGGGGGCCAGAACAGGGTTCCGGGGTCCCCTGCCTCACCGCAATTTCCATGCAACGACAGAGGAGTGGAGAAGAGCTCACTTTGCCAGCATGAAATTGGGGAACAGTACAGCTCCTGTGTTCTGGGGCTTCATGAAGCAAAGTGCAAGGAGGAAGCCAAGTTGTGAGATGCAGTTGCCTCCACAGCTGCAGTGGTGGACCCGGGAGCTGGGTGAATTAAGATGGAAACTGTTTGGGAGGGTCTGGGTGGCTTAGTCGGTTAAGCATCCGACTTTGGCTCAAGTCATAATCTCGCGGTCCTTGAGTTTGAGCCCAGTGTCGGGCTCTGTGCTGACAGCTGGGAGCCTGGAGCCTGTTTCAGGTTCTGTCTCCCACTCTCTCTGACCCTCCCCCATTCATGCTCTGTCTCTCTCTGTCTCAAAAATAAATAACCATTAAAAAAAAAAAGATGGAAACCATTTGGCCTGTGGCCTCAGAGCTGGTTTTATGGCCATGTGGGGACCGAGCCATGTCCTGGACCCGGCCTGAGCCAGGAGGAAAAACTCTGAGCAAGTTTTGTAAGTTCCAAAACCATGTAAATCTCCATGGTGCCTCCGTCAACTTAGTCCCTGTCATACTGCCTGCCCCCGCAGGGTGTGGGATGGGTGGGGAGAAGCATGGAGAAGCACCAGTAGAGAGATACCACAAGCCTTCACATCTTATCCTGAGTGGTCGGAGCTCATTCTGTACTGTTGCAAATAAGCCGTGTCCAGACTCCCTGGGGCTCCGTGCTGTACCCCCAAATCCTTAATTAGAGGTGGAAAACACAGCAGTTCTGAAGATGTGGTGCCCTGGGTGTCTGAGGACCATGCTTTGAAAACGAAAGACTTGGTCCCATCAGGACTTGTTCTCTGATACTGGGGATCGTGTGGCTTGAGGAAGGTCAGGGTGCATTAGAAAGGAGCACCTCTCTGCTCTCTTCCCCTCCCTGAGACTTCATGGCACAGGCTTGTGGGTAACTGCGATGGCCCAAAGCTGGCCTGGGAGATGGCACCAAGGATGATCATTTGGGGAGGAATAGCTCGTACTGTGCAGGGAGTGAAGGTTCCATCTGTTCAGTCTGAAAGCAGGAACTATATGGAAACAAAGCTCTGCTGTCATAATCCACAGAAGTGTCTCCCATCTCTAGCCACCCTCCCTCCATCCCAGTGACACTGCACTGGTTTCTCTTGAACATCTGGGACTCCAAAGAGTGTTCATGTCTAAGCTACCACGAGGAGTGACAGAAGAAGCTGGTTATTCATTTAGAGGATGGTTATCAAGTTGCAGCCTGCCAGGGTTCAGTTTTTATGGCTCACTCCTGATCCCCGAAATGCAGACTTGACGATGACAGTTTTTTGAGCAGCGCTTGGAGTTCCGTGGCATAGCAATAAAGAAATCTGAGCAGAACGCACTCTCCTTCCCAAGTAAACCCCTCTGTCAGCAAAATTGCACAAGTGCTTTTTCATAAATAAAATAATTCTGTGTTCCAGCTGAGAGTGCTGTGCACACCCTCCCTAGTTATGTGTCCATAGCCTGTGTTTTCACTGCTGGGCAGGATCTGTTGATGGGCACTTTATCGCTAAGTGTGTTGTCCCTTTGGGAGAAAAATACTTTTATCCCAGTGCGTGCCTCATCTCCAAGTCTACTGATCAGTGGTGTTATTATACTTGCAAGAGTCATTTGTAAGCTTTTCAAATGATATGTCAATATGTGTGTGTGTGTGTGTGTGTGTGTGTGTTTTCCAGGTAAAGGAGAGGATACACTAAAAGCAAAACCCTATATATCTACAGGGCCGGGGGGAGGGGGGGTGGAGGGCGTCAATCCAAACGAATCGATGTTTATCTTACAAGCACCCTCTATCATGAAAGGCCTGCTGGCTACTTTCTTGTTCATGTTCCGGAAGCAATACTCACTATTAAATAAGATTGGGAAATTGGAATTGGAGAACTAAACGCCCATCACGCTCCTTCTTAGCTGTCAGACCAAGGAAATATGGGTGGAAGATTTCAAGCCTTTGTTTTCTCATCTGTGAGAAGGGAGCAGTGCTGATGCTTAGTTCTTGAAATGGTTGTGGAGAATCATGGCCATGATGAAGGATGAGGGGCACAGAGTGCCGTTCCGGGTTCTCGGTACATCAGGAAAGTCTCTGTGATAGTCTCTGCTCTTGTGTTTCCTGTTCACTATGAGTCTGGCAAATCTCTCAGTATTTCAGGGGTGGTTGGTGTTTGAGACCACTCTTTCTTACGTTTACTTGTGATCTTAAACCAGTTTGGGGCAGAGATAGCACCAGTATCATTCCCCCCCCCCCCTCAAAATCCTGCAGTTTGTTAAACACATTTGCCTAGAGTTCATGCATCACGTGTTCAGAGCTGACAGCGTTGTAGTATCCCCGAGAGGTGTGTGTGAGTGTGTGTGCACACACATACACCGGGATGTTCTCACGAGCCTCCCATAGAAGGATGAACTCCTACTCAGGGGACAGAGAAGCCTGCCTTGGGCTGACTCTCACATACCAGTCAAATCTGGGCCCCGGAAGACTAAGGGGTCCTGCAATCATCTCCACCAGTCTCCAGATCTTGATCCTGAATGAAGGTCATCTAGTTTCATGACACGCAGGCCGGATGGGTGACGGTCTTGGTGATGGCTGGTGGCATATTTGTGGAGCCCCAAAGAGGCAGGTGTGACCATCACATAAGTGTTCTGAACACAGAGTGTGTCACCTTCGGCCAGCGTGTCTCCCGTCCCCACAAAGTGAGCTGCCACCTTCCTGCTGGTGGCTGGGGATGGGGGCGGGGGTGGGGATGGGGAGAGCACATGGCAGTGAGCTCCTTACTTGGTTGTCGTCTCCCCAGGGCTGCCATGAGGATGCTCTTCCCACAGGTGAGGTCGTGTGGGCCCCTTCTTCACTCTTTTGTCTCAGCTGTCACCAGACTAGCTGGGCCGGTGGAGTCGGGGTGGGGGGGCTAAGAGAAAACAATTCTCTTTCCACCAGTGAAACACAACATACAAGCCCATTTTTCTTTTGCAAAACCTTGTATCCAGTACTTTTAAAGAACTGAATCTAGTACAGAGAACGTGCCCCGGAGTTGCCAGTTACCTTGCAAACCACCCCTGTGCTCTATGGTTTTCAGGGTGTGTGCGGTTCAAGCTCAGTCCCTATCAAATGTCTATGAAACTGAGGGGCTGGGGGCTTCGCCGCCCAGGGGAGCCTGAGACTCAGAGATGAAGCAATTGCCTGGGGACATGAGTAATTTAGCGGGTGAGGGGAGGCAGGAATTCAAGCTCAGGTCCTTCTGACCACGAGTCATGGGTGTCTTCTGCCCTGCCCCACTGGTGTCCAGCCCTGTGCAGAATGCCGGTGCTGGAGAACAAGGTTGCAAGGAGTGTATGTGCTCTGCAGGTGCACATGCTAATCAGCCCCCTTCCAAATGTGCACACAGCTCTCTGTGTCAGCTGCTGTTTGGACAGCTGAATCTCTAAGGAACCACAACATAATGCCTGATTCCTACCCTGGGAGTTAGAAAGTAACCCCAGGTTGGAAATGTAAATATTTTCCCCATGGGCAAGAACTGTTTTTAGCTGATTATAATGGAAAAGACTGGCAGCTGTCAATATTGATGGTTATTCCTTGAAAAATGACTTCAAGGTACTGGTAATCAATTGTCTCTCAGAATGAAGAATGGAGCACACAGCTCTCTGGGAACCTCAACATGTATTTATAAACACATGCTTTATCGAACACACAGGAAAAATGAGCCAGATCTTTGCAATGATGATGAGTTATTCAGAGTAAATACAACAATTATTAGCGTCTATATTGGACTTCAAATTGACAAAATTCCTTTAAAAAATGGCTGTTGCTGCTGTTTTGTGTTTCTGTTATTTAGTGTTCTCATCGCTACACTGAAGCATGCTGCTTGGCACTGAGCTGAAGACTTCACAAGGGCCGGGATTGTTTCTTTCTTACTCGGTAAATAAGTAGCTTTCCACTTGGCTAACAACGCCTGGATGAATTAGGCACTGGCTAACAACGTTTGCCTCGCCGTGTCTTCCTAAAACTGACGTTGGTGTGCAAGGTGCAGGGGAATGCGTGTTTTACTGTGAGGACTGTGGGTTCTTCTTCCTCACACCCTTTGCTGGGGACTGGGGTGTAGAGGCGTGGCAGGCAGAGTAAGATGACCTCCCAGAACTCATGTCCCTGGAATTCCCTTCCCTCTAGTGTGGACGTGATCCGTGGCTTGCTTTCAGCCACCGAATGTGGCAAAGTTTGGAATAATTTTTCTCACTCCACACATTCTAGTACTCACCGCACTAGATGCCTTTACCACAATTAACGATGTTGGCCATTCCTCCTTTTCCAAACCCCTGTCCCCTTGGAACTGCGAGAATGAAATGATCCATGTGGGAATCCAGTGGTCAATATGGAGAAGTTTTTGCAAGTTAGTGGGAATTCAGATCAGGAACAGGCTATGGTCTGATTTGTTCTTGGTTAAGACACTCTGGCTTCATTGTGGGGACTCATGAGAGAGAGAGGAGGTCCTTCTGACTGACTTCCAGGTGAGAGACATGGGAGGTTCTCCTCACTGTCTTCCGGACGAGAGAGTGGTGGTTCTCCAGACCGACTTCCGGATGAGAGAGAGGGGAGGTTCTCCTACTGACTTCTGGGCAAGAGAGGAGGGTTCTCATGTACGAGAGAGAGGGTAGGTTCTGCTGACTGAGTTTTGGACGAGAGAGGGGAGATTATGCTGAGTGAGTTTTGGACGAGAGAGGGGAGGTTCTCCTGACTGACTTCCTGGCTAGAGAGAGGAGAAGTTCTCCTCACTGTCTTCTGGACCAGAGAGTCGAGGATCTCCACACCGATTTCCGGGTGAGAAGGGGAGGTTCTCCTGACGGACATACGGATGAGAGAGGGGAGGTTCTCCTGTCTTACTTTTGGATGAGAAAGAGGGGAGGTTCTCCTGACTGACTTCTGGATGAGAGAGTGGAGGTTCTCCTGACTGACTTCCTGATGAGAGAGAGGGGAGGTTCTCTTGACTGACTTCTGGAAGAGGGAGTGGAGGTTCTGCTGACCAACTTCCGGAAGGGAGAGAGGGGAAGTTCTGACTGACGTCTGGAGGAGAGGGGAGGTTCTCTTGACTGAATATTGGAGAAGAGAAAGTTAGGTTTTCCTGACTGACTTCTGGACCATAGAGTAGATGTTCTTGAATGAGAGACAGGGGAGGTTCCCCTGACTGACTTCTGGGCGAGAGAGGGGAGGTTCTGCTGATGCACTCCTGGACGAGAGATAGAGGATGTTCTCCTGACTCATTTCTGGACCAGAGAGTGGAGATATTCTTGACAGAGAGAGAGGGGAGATTATTCTGACTGACTACCAGGGAAGAGAGAGGGGAGTTTCTCCTGACTGATTTCTGGACCAGAAAAGGGAGGTTCTGCTGACCGACTTCAGGATGAGAGAGAGGAGCCGTTCTCTTGACTGATTTCTTGATCAGAGAGTGGAGGTTTCTTGAAGGACAGAGAGGGGAGATTATCCTGACTGACTTCCAGGAGAGAAAGAGCAGACTTTCTCCTGACTGATTTCTGGACCAGACAGGGGAGGTTCTCTGGTCTTACTTATGGATGAGAGAGAGGAGAGCTTCTCCTGACTGACTTCTGGACCAGAGAGTGGAGGTTCTTGAATGAGAGAGACGGGGGAGGTTCTTGAAAGAGAAAGATGGGAGGTTCTCCTGAATGAGTTCCAGATGAGAGAGAGGGGCGGTTCTCCTGACTAACTTCTGGACTATAGAGTGGATGTTCTGCTGAACGACCTCCAGAAATGACAGAGGTGAGGTTCTCCTGACTGATTTCTGGACCAGAGAGGGGAAGTTCTTGACAAGAGAGAGGGGAAGTTGTCGTGTACGACGTCCGGATGAGAGAGAGGGGAGGTACTCCTGACTGACATCTGGACAAGAGAGTGGAGGTACTCCTGAGTGACTTCTGAACCAGAGAGGGGAAGTTCTTGCACACGAGAAAGGGGAGGTTGTGCTGTATGACTTCGGTAAGAGAGAGAGAGGGGAGGTATTCCTGACTGACATCTGGACGAGAGAGGAGAGGTTCTCCTGACTGACTTCTGGACCAGAGAGTGGAGTTTCTTGCATGAGAGAGAGGGGAGGTTCTCCTGACTGACTTCTGGACTACAGAGGGGAAGTTTTTGAACAAGAGAGAGGGGAGGTACTCCAGACTCACGTCTGGACGAGAGAGAGGGGAGGTACTCCTGACTGACATCTGGATGAGAAGGGAGGATCTCCTGACTGGCTTCTGGACCAGAGAGTGGAGTTTCTTGCATGAGAGAGAGGGGAGGTTCTCCTGACTGACTTCTAGACGAGAGAGGGGAGGTTCTCCTGACTGACTTCTAGACGAGAGAGGGGAGGTTCTCCTGACTGACTTCTGGACCAGAGATTGGCAGTGTTTGAATGAGAGCGAGGGGCGGATTTCCTGACTGACTTTTGGACGAGAGAGGGGAGGATCTCCTGACTGACTTGTGAATGAGAGAGTGGGGGTTCTCTTGAAATAGAGAGAGGGGAGATTCTCCTGACTGACTTCAGGCAAGAGAGAGGGGAGGTTCTCCTGACTGACTTTGGTCGAGAGTGAGGGAAGATTTTCCTTACTGACTTCCAGGTCAGAGAGAGGAGAGGTTCTGCTGACTGACTTCTGGACCAGAGAGTGGAGGTACTGCTGACCAACGTCCGGAAGAGAGAGATGGGAGGTTCTCCTGACTGATTTCCAGTCCAGACAGGGGAGGTTCTCCTGTCTTACATCTGAGTGAGAGAGAGGGGGGTACTCCTTACTGACTGCTGGACTACAGAGGGGAGGTTCTTGAACAAGAGAGAGAGGAGGTTGTCCTGTATGACTTCCGGACAAGAGAGAGGGGAGGTACTCCTGACGGACATCTGGACGAGAGAGGGAAGGTTCTCCTGACTGACTTCTGGACCAGAGAGTGGAGTTGCTTGAATGAGAGAGAGGGGAGGTTCTCCTGACTGACTCTGGACAAGAGAAAGTAGGTTCTCCTGATGGAATTCTGGACCAGAGAGTGGAGGTTCTCTTGAAAAAAGAGAGGGGAGATCTCCTGTCTGACTTCCAGGCGAGAGAGGGGAGGTTCTCCTGACCAACTTCCAGAAGAGAGAGAAGGGGGTAGGGTGGGGGTTCTCCTGACTGACTTCTGGATCAGAGAGTGGAGGGTCTGCTCACTGACCTCTGGACGAGAGTGAGGAGAAGGTACTCCTGGCTGATTTCTGGCCCAGACCAGGGGAAGTTCTCCTGTCTTATTTCTCGGCAAGAGAGAGGGGAAGATCTCCTGACTTCCAGACCAGAGAGGGGAGGTTCTTGAATAAGTGAGAGGGGAGTTTCTCCTGAGTGACTCCAGGATAAGAGAGAGGGGAGGTTCTGGTGACTGATTTCTGGATGAGAGAGGGGAGGTTCTCCTGACTGACATCTGGACACGAGAGGGGAGGTTCTCCTCACTGACTTCTTGACGAGAGAAGGGAGGTTCTCCTGACTGACTTCTGGACCAAAGAGTGGAGGTTGTACTGACCGACTTCTGGATGGGACAGAAGGGAGGTTCTCTTGACTGACTTCTGGACGAGAGAGGGTAGGTTGTCCTAACTGACTTTTACACGAGAGAGTGGGCAGGTTTTCCTGACGTCTGGACCAGAGAGTGGAGGTTGTTGAATGAGAGAGATGGGAGGTTCTCTTGACTGACTTCTGGACCAGAAAGTGGAGGCTCTTGAGTTAGAGAGATGGGATGTTCTCTTGACTGACTTCTGGACAAGAGAGTGGAAGTTCTCATGAATGACAGAGAAGGGAGGTTCTGCTGACTGACTTCTGGGTTAGAGAGAGGAGAGGTTCTTCCTGACTGACGTCTGGACAAGAGAGGGGAAGTTCTTGAACGAGAGAGAGGGGAGGTTTTCCTGACCGACTTCTGGATAAGAGAGAGGGGAGGTTCTCCTGACTGACATCTGGACGAGACATAGGGGAGGTTCACCTGAGTGACTTCTGGACCAGAGAGGGGAGGTACTCCTGACCAACTTCCAGATGAGAGAGAGGGGAGGTCCTCCTGACTGACTTCTCGATGAGAAGGAGGGGAGGTTTTCCTGACTGACTTCTGGATAAGAGAGGGGAAGTTCTCCTGACTGACTTCTGAACCAGAGAGAGGAGGTTCTTGAACAAGAGAGAGGGGAGGTTTCCTGACTGACTTCTGGATGAGAAAGGGGGGAGGTTCTCCTGGCTGACTTCTGGACCAGAGAGGGGATGTTCTCCTGACTGACTTTTGGACGAGAAAGAGAGAAGGTTTTCCTGAGTGACTTCTGGACCAGAGAGTGGAGGTTCTTTTTTGAGAGAGGGGGGAGGTTCTCCTGATCGGCTTCTGGATGAGTGAGGGGAGGTTCTCCTGACTGAATTCTGGACTAGAGAGTGGAGGTTCTCTTTAAGGAGAGAGAGGGGAGAATCTCCTGACTGATTTCCAGGCCGCGAGAGAGGGGAGGTTCTACTGACCAACCTCCATATGTGAGAGAAAGTTGTTTCTCCTGACTGACTTCTGGACCAGAGAGCGGAGGTTCTGCTGACCGACTTCCGGATGAGAGAGAGGGGAGGTTCCCCGACTGATTTCTGGACGATAGAGGGGACATTCTCCTGACTGACTTTGGAAGAGAGAGGGGGAGGTTTTCCTGACGGACTTCTGAACCAGAGATCAGCGGTTCTTGAATGAGAGTGAGGGGAGGTTCTCCTGACCGAAATCTGGACGAGAGATGGAGGTTCTCTTGAAGGAGAGAGAGGGGAGATCATCCTGACTGGCTTCTAGGTGAGAGAGAGGGGGAGGTTCTCCTGACTGACTTCTGGACCAGAGATGGAGGTTCTGCTGACCGACATCCAGATGAGAGAGAGGGGAGGTTCCCCGACTGATTTCTGGACGATAGAGGGGACGTTCTCCTGACTGACTTTGGAAGAGAGAGGGGGAGCTTTTCCTGACGGACTTCTGGAATAGAGATCAGCGGATCCTGAATGAGGCTGAGGGGAGGTTCTCCTGACCGAATTCTGGACCATACATGGAGTTTCTCTTGAAGGAGAGAGAGGGGAGATCACCCTGACTGACTTCTAGGTGAGAGAAGAGGGGAGGTTCTCCTGACTGACTTCTGGACCAGAGAGCGGAGGTTCTGCTGACCGACTTCCGGACAAGAGAGAGGGGAGGTTCTCCTGACTGATTCTGGACCAGAGAGTGGACGTTCTACTGACATACATCCGGATGAGAGAGTGGAGGTTCTCTTGCCTGATTTCTGGGCAACAGAGGGGAGGTTCTTCTGACTGACTTTTGGACGAGAGAGATGGGAAGTTTACCTGACTGACTTCTGAACCATAGAGTGGAGGTCCTTGAATGAAAGACAGGGGAGTTATCCTGACTGACTTCTGGATGAGATAGGGGAGGTTCTCCTGACTGACTTCTGGATGAGAGATGGGAGGTTCTCCTGACTGTGTTCTGGAGCAGAGAATGGATGTTCTGCTGACCAACTTCTGGATGAGAGAGAGGGGATGTTCTCCTGACTGACTTCTGCACCAGAGAGTGGAGGTTCTCCTGACTGACTTCTGGACGGGAGAGAGGGGAGGTTCTGTTGAGTGACTTCTGGACCAGAGAGGGGAGGTTGTTGAAGAGAGAGAGGAGACATTCTTCTGAATGACTTCCGGATGAGAGAGAGCTGAGGTTCTCCTGACAGAATTCTGGACCAGAGAGTGGAGGTTCTCTTGATGGAAAGAGAGGGGCGATTCTCCTGACTGACTTCAGGCAAGAGAGAGGGGAGGAACTCCTGACTGACTTCCGGAGCAGTCAGGGGAGGTTCCCCTGTCTTAACTTTAGACGAGAGAGAAGGGAGGTTCTCCACACTGAATTCTGTACCAGAGAGGGGAGGTTCTTGAGCAGGAGAGAGTGTAAGTAGTCCTGAATGACTTCCGGAGACAGAGAGAGGGGAGCTTCTCCTGACTGACTTCTGGATGTGACAGAGGGGAGGTGGTCCTGAATGACTTCTGGATGAGAGAGGGGAGTTTCTCCTGACTGACTTTTGGATGAGAGCGAGGGGAGATTTTCCTTACTGACTTCTGGACCAGAGAGAGGAGTTTCTTGAACAAGAGAGAGGGGAGGTTCTCTGAATGAATTCTGGATGAGAGAGAGGGGAGGTTCTCCTCACTGACTTCTGGATCAGAGAGGGGAGGTTCTTGAACGAGAGTGAGGGGAAGTTCTCCTGAATGATTTTCGTACGAGAGAGAGGGGAGGTTGCCCCAACTGACTTCCAGAATAGAGACAGCGGAGGTTCTTCTGACTGACTTCCGGACCAGAGAGTGGAGGTTCTCCTGACCCATGTCAGATGAGAGAGAGGGGAGATTTTCCTGACTGACTTCAAGGCGAGAGAGAGGGGAAGTTCTCCTGACTGATTTCCGGACCAGACAGAGAGTTTCTCCTGTCTTACTTCTGGATGAGGGAGAAGGGAGGTTATCCTGAATGACTTCTGGACCAGAGAGGGAAGGTTCTTGAATGAGAGAGAGGGGAGGCTCTCCTGAATGACCTCCACATGAGGGACAGGGGAGGTTCTCCTAACTGACTTCTGGATGAGAGAGGGGAGGTTCTCCTGAGTGGCTTCTGGAAGAGAGACTGGAGCTTCTCCTAACTGACTTCTGGACCAGAGAGTGGATGTTCTGCTGACCGACTTCCAGATGAGAGAGAGGGGAGGTTCTCCTGGCTGACTTCTGGACCAGAGAGGGGAGGGTCTCCTGACCGACTTCCAGATGAGAGAGAGGGGAGGTTCTCCTGCCTGACTTCCGGAGTTGAAACCAGGCAGGTGCTCAGCATGGCTATGTCAGCTCGAGGAAGCATCTTTACATTTGAAGGTGCTTGGGAAATGATGGCAACAGGGAAGTGCCAACTACCTCTTCTCGTGTGTAACAACAGTGGTTGTAGTATTTGCTCATTTCACCTACAGGCTGACTTCACTGATAGCAGATTCAGACAAATTGTGCCCAGCCGGCTCCAGGGGGCTGGTGTGAGCAGGACTCTGTCAGGATGGTCAGCAGGTGTGAGCAGGTGACCCACTGGGATGGTCAGCAGTTCTGAGCAGGTGCCCTGACAGGATGGTCAGCAGGTAGCATGTTGCAAGGGCCTGGCAAGGACAGTGTAGGTGAGCAGTGTTCCGGGGATTATTGCTGGGGTCCTGTCTTTCAAATGGGATGGATGTTGCAACTGTTCACAGACACACTCCAAGGGGAATTACAGGGGATTTGGAAAAAGTTGTAGGGACTAGCAGTCCCAGAGGGTCTCAGGGCCTGAGTGGACGGTCTGTCAGGCCAGGTCATGTGTCAATGCTTTCAGGAGGTCAGTACTTACCTGGGACACCCTGGTCCTGTGTTTAGAGGATGGGACAAGGGCACAGTGGGAGATGCCAGCTGCAGATCAGAGGAGGGGGCTGGACTGGAGAAAATCATGTGAGAATCACACATTCTGAGGCTGAGGCCAGGGCCTGGGTGAGGTTCCAGAGCAACAGTGAGGATGTCACCCATGAGGGAGTGAGGCCCACCATCTCTCTGTCTCTCACTCCACTCTTCTCTCTGTCTCTGTCTCCCCCATGTCTCTCCATGTCTCTGTCTTCTGTCTCTCTCTCTCTTTTGTCTCCCTCTGTCTCTCCTCTCTCTCCCCTCTTGTGTCTCTGATGAATGTCATGGCTGCCAGCTGGGTAGAAGAGACTATGCCTTACCAGCAGGCTGAGGAGCAGCGGGAAGGACACTGGAGACTGTAGCCAGGGGAGGAGTATTTCTGGAAGGAAGTCGGCGCTGGGAGGTCCAGCAAGGGTATGGAGGATGGCGGTTGGGTGTGGGCGGGTGGAGGCCTCAGGAGACCCTGGGGAGGTTCCCGGGCCAGCCGAGGGGTAGGAGCAGCGTGGAGTGGACGCAGCAGTGGATGCGCCTGAGAAGCTGGTCTGGCGCCCTCAGATGCCTTCAGAGCCTGAAGCTGGGGGAGCACTCGAGAGAAGTGGGAGGAGTTTTCAAAGGGAAGTACTGAAGCTGCCTACAGGTTGATGCAGCCAAGAGGGGAGTTTAAATGTGAAAGAGAGAGAGACAGACAGACAGAGACAGAGACAGAGACAAAAAGAAGTGAAACAACAGAGTAACGACCTCTGAATGTCACTCTCCCACTAAGAAAAGATGGCCGAAATGGTCAGAAGAAGCTTTTCCACAACTCTAGAAATTAATCAAAGTCTTCCAGGAACATAAGTTTTTCTGTGTTCTGGTTTTCCGTTGTTGTTTCGAGGGAAATCAGTTGAATTTTGTTAAGAACGGTGAGAATTCTGACTTTCCCCATATCGCTCCTGCTCTGCAACTCTGGGTGACCTTGAGCACCAGCAGTGTCACCCAAAGTGTGAACAGAGCCAGGGCTCGCTGAAACCTCCTCCGCAGAGCACTGCCCTCACCATACGTGTCCTGCAGTTGCTTGGATGCCTCTGTCTACGAGGCTGTCTGTTTGCCTTGACTGGAGCTGACCTGCCGTGAAGTCAAGGAAGAGCAGGTGACAGACAGAGAGCCGGCCACTCAGTGACGGAGCACAAGAGCATTTCTGGTGGAGGGCACAGGTGCAAGCCCTGAGGCTGGAGTGAAGCTCCTTGGGAGCCCAGAAGGAAGATCGGGGGTGGGACAGGTGGGGGAGTGCCAGAGAGAAAGGCTGGGGACCCTGGATCTCACCCCACAGGCACTGACGAATTCTGGCTGCGTTTTGAGTTGGGGAAACCGCTCTGAGGTGGGGTGTTACTTTGTCTTTGAGCCACGATCCCGCTGGCCTGTGAGCGATGTGGGAATAGAGACTGCCTCTTACATCCTCAAGACAGAATCCTGCCATCCGTCACAGGTCCTGTCCTAGGGGCATTTGGGGAAAGAAAGAAGGAAGGAAGGAAGGAAGGAAGGAAGGAAGGAAGGAAGGAAGGAAGGAAGGAAGGAAGGAAGGAAGGAAGGAAGGAAGGAAGGAAGGAAAGCTAGCCGGGTGGCCGAAGCTCACGCTGTTGCGCCTCTGCCCTTAGCATGCTGGAGGGGGTGCTCTGATTCGGGATTTGAGGCCTTTCCTGACTGTTTAGTTTAGTATCTGTTCCTGTTGGGCCTGCCATGCTTCTAAATTCAATACCCTCTTCCTCTCATATTTTATGCCAAATTTCTTTACCTTGGAAATTCTAGATCCTTTCTTCTGGGGAAAAAAATTGCATGTTTTTGATGCCATAAAATATAATTTACTGGGAGTTACACATAGCTTTTCCATTTAATCATTATTCATTTGTTCAATTTTACATTTCTTCTATCAATTTTATACCACTGCGTTTCTCTCGGTTGTTAATTAGAGGCAGTCCGTATTCCAGGCATTCCTGGAGTCAGAACGCACAGGTTCGTTGTTTGCAAAGGTGAATGGGAGTTGCCAGTCTGTGCCTGTCCCCAGTATGCCCCAGTATGCCGCAGTATGCACAGTATACTCTGCGTTTGCACATTCTCAGAAGGCACCATATGTCCCCATATCTGGCTGGAGAAGCCGTTGGTGGCAGTGATGGTCCTCACCTGGTGATGATCTCTTTACTGCGTCTGTTAAATAATGTAGTCACTGTTATTAATTCTCAGTCCATCTATGCAGGAGAAAATAGCTGAAAAGGCATATGGTTGACTTTAAAAAATAATAATGTTTATTTATTTTTAGAGAGAGAAAGAGAGAGACAGAGCGTAAGTGGGTGGGGGCGCTAAGAGGGAAACACAGAATAGAAGCAGGACCCAGGCTCTGAGCTGTCAGCACAGAGCCTGACACGAGGCTCGAACCCACAAACCGTGAGATCATGACCTGAGCTGAAGTCAGACACTTAATCAAGCGAGTCACCCAGGCGCCCCCATACGGTTTACTTTTTAATGACTGCAAAATTCCTTTTTTTTTTTTCTTTTATGAAATTTATTGTCAAATTGATTTCCATGCAACACCTAGTGCTCATCCCAACAGGTGGTCTCCTCAATGCCCATCACCCACCTTCCTCTACCCCCCACCCCCATCAACCCTCAGTTTATTGTAAGTTTTTAAGAGTCTCTTATGGTTTGGTTCTCTCCCTCTTTTTTTATTTTTTTTTTCCTTCTCCTCCCCCATGGTCTTCTGTTGAGTTTCTCTGGATCCACATATGAGTGAAAACATATGATATCTGTCTTTCTCTGCCTGACTTATTTCACTTAACATAATACCCTCCAGTTCCATCCACGTTGCTACAAAAGGCCAGATTTCTCATTGCCAAGTAGTATTCCATTGTGTATATAAACCACAATGTCTTTATCCATTCATCAGTCAATGGACATTTAGGCTCTTTCCATAATTTGGCTATTGTTGAAAGTGCTGCTATAAACATTGGGATACACGGGTCCTTATGCATCAGCACTCCTGTATCCCTTGGGTAAATTCCTAGTAGTGCTTTTGCTAGGTTGTAGGGTAGTTCTATTTTTGTTTCTTTGAGGAACCTCCACACTGTTTTCCAGAGCGACTGCACCAGTTTGCATTCCCACCAGCAGTGTGAGAGGGTTCCAGTTTCTCCACATCCTCGCCAGCATCTAGAGTCTCCTGATTTGTTCATTATAGCCACTTTGACCAGCGTGAGGTGATATATCAGTGTGGTTTTTGATTTGTACTTCCCTGATGAGGAGTGATGCGGAGCATCTTTTCATGTGCCTGTTGGCCATCTGGATGTCTTCTTTCGGAAAGTGTCTATTCATGTCTTCTGCCCATTTCTTCACTGGATTATTTGTTTTTTGGGTGTGGAGTTTGGTGAGTTCTTCATAGATTTTGGATACTAGCCCTTTGTCCGATATGTCATTTGCAAATATCTTTTCCCATTCTGTCGGTTGCCTTTTAGTTTTGTTGATTGTTTGCTTTGCAGTGCAGAAGATTTTTATCTTGATGAGGTCCCAATAGTTCATTTTTGCTTTTAATCCCCTCGCTTTTGGAGATGTGTCAAGTAAGATATTGCTGCAGCTGAGGTCAGAGAGATTTTCTCCTGCTTTCTCCTCTAGGGATTGACGGTTTCCTGTCTCACATTCAGGTCCTTTATCCATTTTGAGTTTATTTTTGTGAATGGGGTAAGAAAATGGCCTAGTTTCATTCTTTTGCATGTTGCTGTCCAGTTCTCCCAGCACCCTTTGTTAAAGAGACTATCTTTTTTCCTTTGGATATTCTTTCCTGCTTTGTCAAAGATTACTTGGCCGTACTTGTGTGGGTCCAATTCTGGAGTCTCTATTCTATTCCATTGGTCTATGTGTCTGTTTTTGTGCCAATACTATGCTGTCTTGACAATTACAACTTTGTAGTAAAGGCCAAAGTCTGGCATTGTGATGCCTCCTGCTTTGGTCTTGTTCTTCAATATTACTTTGGCTATTTGAAGTCTTTTGTGGTTCCATACACATTTTAGGATTGATTGTTCTAGCTTCTAGAAGAATGCTGGTGCAATTTTGATTGGGATTGCGTTGAACGTGTAGATTGATTTGGGTAGTATTGACATTTTAGCAGTACTTATTCTTCCAATCCATGAGCATGGAATGTTTTTCCATTTGTTTTTATTTTTTTTTTCAATTGCCTTCATAAGCTTTCTATAGTTTTTAGTGTACAGATCCTTTACATCTTTGGTTAGGCTTATTCCTAAGTATTTTATGATTCTTGATGATGATTGAAAAATTCCTGGTGTCACATGAAAGATTCTGGATGCATGCACATTATGCCTGATTTTCTTCTAACTACCAAACCTAGTTCAGATCCCCTCCTGGGGGACCTTTACTACGTGGCTGTGTATTTAAGAAAAGGGGACAGTTCACAGAGCAGGCACAGAGCTGCAATGCATACTTAATGGCTTGTTCCAAGGAGTAAATGAAGCCTGGAACTGTCACTGTATTAAACTTAGCAGAGCAGGTCCTGAGCATTAAGGAGAGACATTTCTGAGAGAGAGGGTTCATTCTTTCACATTGACTCACTGGTAAAATAAAGTGAACTCTGACAATGTGATTTAGCAAAGACTCTAAAACATAACATGTTGGAGTGGCTGTGTATCAAAAGTTATTTTTCTGTTCTATTACCTTTAATGAATAGCTTAGATCACCAAGTATATTCACAGAGCTATGGCCCAGTACATTTTTGATAAGGAGAAAAAAAGTACCCTGGGTTTTGGTGTAATATTATATATGCCGACGTTGCGTGCTCAGTATCCTGTATGTGCAGAAGTGCCTGTCCCCACGCACAGTGTCCGTGTTTGTTTACACACAGGGGCACACACAGATTTTACCTGTGGGGCTTCGACTGAATCAGGATAGGTTTGATAATAAAGAGCTTTATTGTGTTTTTCATCTTAAATACATAGAGGTGCACAAAACCCTTTCTTGGAAATTCACTGAAGGGAGACACGTCATCAAATTAGTTCCCACAAGGCCAGCTGTGAGGTGAAGTGGTGAATCTATCTCAGATGAGTCACTGCTCTGTGAAAATGCCTCAGATTATTTAGCCCATGGCCTTGAAAGGACTAACTGTCTCCCAATGCATAGTTTCAAGCAGAGTTCAAACCACCCATTCCTTATTTTCAGAGTTCAGGTGGGAAGTTTCCACTTGCCTTCTGGGCTGAGTCTCTTCTCCCCTTCCAGCAGCGTCTTCAGCTGCTGGGCGGGGTAGACAGTCCGTCTGCCCCTGAGGCTGGGTCAGCCAGTGACTCCCCTGCTATAGGACCCCATCCTGTACCGGGGACCCCTCACCTTGGTGGAGAATCCTGGACAGGAATACTCTCCGTGGGGGTTGTTGTAAAGCCCTCTACCCCATCCCCCGCAGACTTCTGTCTGGTGTGGGTCAGCGTGCCTCAGCTGGGACCACAGCTTTGCTGACCCCATGGTCACTGGAGGCGCCCCCGCCACCACCCCTCTGGCCTTTCTGCAAGCTTCCCACCCCTCAGAGCTTTTGCTCTGACTGCACCTTTTAGCTGGACCACCCCAAGCCTGGTTGCCTTGTCCACATTCCTCTAAGGTGTTTCTATCCTCTGAATCTATGACCATTCATTCATTTATTCATTCATTCATTTATTCATATACTTATAACGTTTATTTTTGAGAGAGAGAGAGACAGAGAGAGAGAGCGAGCACTAGCAGGGAGGGGCGGAGAGAGAGGGAGACACAGAATTGGACGCAAGCTCCAGGCTCTGAGCTGACAGCACACAGCCTGATGCGGGGCTCGAACTCAGAAACTATGAGATTATGAACTAACCTGAAGTCAGACAACTGATTGAGCCACCCAGGTACCCCGACACAATTTTTTTTAAAATCTATGTATTTTGAGAGAGAGGGAGAGAGCAAGAGCGAGTAATCAGAGTGCACATGAGTGGGGATGAGGCAGAGAGGGGGAACCCCAAGCAGGCTCCACACTGCCAGTGCAGAGCCCCACACAGAGCTCGAACCCATGAACCGTGAGATCACAACCTGAGCCGATACCAAGAGCTGGATTCCCAACCGCTGGAAATATGCCCTGAGAAATCAACCTGTGGTGTTGTCTAAGACTGGGCATGCTGAACATAAATGCCTCACAGCTCCTGAGAGTTCATTCTTACACACTTCTGGTCTATATTGAGTTCTAATGAGTTGGAAATCATTCGTTCTGACATTAGTACTCTGAGGCAATGGCTTTTTCAGGGTGCTATACAATTACTGATCCAATTGATATGCCCTAAGAAGGCTCCTCAAAGAAGCCAATAATTAAAAAATTAAGCTTTGTAAAAAAGTTCAGTATCCTTAAGAATATTTGTATTATTCGCTCTTCTTTATAGGCCAGCAGGTGTTAAGAAAAGTTTTACTTTAAAAAAAAATTAACTTTTTTTTTAATTTTTTGAGAGAGAGAGAGAGAGAGAGAGAGAGAGAGAGAGATACGGTGAGTGGGGAAGGGACAGAGAAAGAGGGAGACACAGAATCTGAAGCAGGCTCTAGGCTCTGAGCTGTCAGCACAGAGCCCAGTGTGGGGCTGGAACTCATGGACCATGAGATCATGACCTGAGCCAAAGTCAGATTCAGCTGACTGAGACACCCAGGTGCCCCAAGTTTTTCTCTTCTTTTTTTTTTAAATGTTTATTTTGAGAGAGAGACAGAGAGAGAGAGAGAGAGAGAGAGGGAGAGAAAGGGAGAGAGAGACAGAGAGAGAGAGCGCAGTAGAGGTGCAGAGAGAGAGGAAGAGAAAGTCCCAAGCAGGTTCTGCATTGTCAGCACAGAGCCCTACGTGGGGCTTGAACCCTGGGATCTCACAAACCCTGAGATCATGAACTGAGCCAAAATCAAGAGTTAGATGCTTAACTGACTGAGTCACCCAGATGCCCCCCCAAAAAGTTTTTCTAATGAAGAATTTGGGAATCTCTGTGAAAGTCCAGCAGCCCTCTTTGAGAGTTAGGAAACGTGACGTACAAAAACAATACATCATCTGATGTTTTCCAAACTGCCTTACTTCTCTCCTCCCGTGTTCTCATCTCTGTGTACTCTCCCATCTGGCGATGCGCACAAGTACTCATCAAAAGTCAAAGCCATATTAATATGTTTGTTTTCTCAGACGGTTGGCAGTGAGTGAACAATTAGCAGGTCTGATTATGGTTTTAAATTCAGTCCCGCCTCCTAGTTGCCAAGCAAGACAGGCTTCACAACCCGCAGACATCGTGAGTTTATTTTTCATTTGTATTCATGACACTCGTGATCTGAAATGGCTATTTTCATGTGTCCCCACTCTTCTTTACAACAAATGAGTGGAGTCAGTTGCTTCTGGCCCGAGGTCTCGTTTGTTGTGCCAAATGTGACCCGGATGCCAAGTTCCGTCTCAGCATTGGCCTTTAAAGCACATTGGACATAAAGAGACCCTTTAGGCCCTTATCTGCGGTCTGGGAAGGCTCCAGCAAGGCAGTACCACGGACAGCTGCTTGAACTCTCCTCCTGACACTTTATGTCTGGGGATGCAGTGACCACAGGCTGTCCCTCCCACACAATGGTTGCTGATGAGAGGGGACAGCTCCACAGGCTCTACTCCAGCATTGGGGTGTTGACGAGATGATTCTTGGTTTTGGCAGGGTTTGGGGCCAAGGAATTTCAAATACCTTTACTTTCATTGTGATTATTGACACAGAATCTTCAGGTTGCTGAGTGTAGCATTTAAAAAAAATTAATGATTATTTAGTTTTGAGAGAGAGACAGAGTGCAAGTGGGGAGGGGCAGAGAGAGAGGGAGACACAGAATCTGAAGCAGCTCCAGGCTCCCAGCTGTCAGCACAGTGGGGCTCCAACTCACAAACCGTGAGATGGTGACCTGAGCCGAAGTTGGACGCTTAACTGACTGAGCTCCCCAGGCGCCCTAGTGTGGCATTTTTAACCACTATTTAAAAATATTATAAAGGTAACATATACAATATATGACTTTTACAAAGTCCAATGTAGAGAAGAAGGTAGAAGATAGATGCTACACACAGGAGTGGTTTCTACCATTCTAAGTAGGATCTCAAAGATGGAGAGGATGTAGAAGCCTAAGTTAGGGTTCTCTCCACCCCTTCCACTGTGTGCTCGTTTTCTACACTTGACCTTCCACTGTGTACTCATTTTCTACACTTGATCTTAGCCAAAAGGCTGAGAAGCAATGTAAGTTTATTTTCTAGAACTAGTATTTTTAGCTGTTAGCTACTTTATTTCTTATGTACCTTTATCGAAATATGTATGCATTTACCACAATGTCATCCATATAATACATCTCTATGGTACTTATAAGGCATCTCCATATGTATACATATGCACATTTGAGAAGCCTGATTTAGATGAACGTTTCCATTCTAAATGCACCTTGTTCCTTATCCTATCTTGAATATTTCATATTTACAGAAGAGTACATATACTGGGTGCATTCCTTAAAGAATGGCAATGAGTGGATTCTCTACCCTACTCAGGTAACACAAGGAAGCCCATGAACACCCATCAACTGTACCCCTTCTCCTGTTACCCCAAATGCTATAATTATTTCTTTGCTTTTCTTTTTTTTCTCTTTTTTTAATTTTTAACTTTTTATTTATTTTTGTGACAGAGAGAGACAGAGCATGAACGGGGGAGGGGCAGAGAGAGAGGGAGACACAGAATAGGAAGCAGGCTCCAGGCTCTGAGCCATCAGCCCAGAGCCCGATGTGGGGCTCGAACTCACGAACTGCGAGATCGTGACCTGAGCCGAAGTTGGATGTTTAACCGACTGAGCCACCCAGGCGCCCCTATTTGCTTTTCTTATAATTCATGACATATGCATACATCTCCCCCCAAAAAACTCAATATTTTCTTTTACACACATGGAATCCTCTGTTGTTCTGCAATTTTCTTTTTTGGGGGTAGATTATTTTTGTGAAATTAATCTAGATTGATGGTTAAAGGCAGATATTTGGATTGGAGATAATATGGGCCAATCAGGGGCGATCCAGGATGATGACCGGGACGCTGAGAATAAACACGCCCCTGAGGTTCACATGGATGATTCTTCAACGCATCTGGTTGGACCAGAACCCCGTGCTGTCCCCACACAGCACCACCCCTCTGGCCTGGGCCACCAACATCACTCCTGCCTGGGTTATGGCAGCCAGCCATCCTCACTGCGCCCCCTGTACCCAAGTTCATGTCCCATCAGCCTGCAGAGCAGCGAGGGCCACGTTGTATCTCAGCACAGAGCCCGTCCGTGGACTGTCATGTCACCCCAAGCAGAAATCAGGGTCCCTACAATCCTCTCCACGTCCTGACCATGAGTCTCCTGGACCTCTGCACCATACCCCTCCCTGCCCTGCAGCCTACAGCTTCCCCCTACACTACTCCCCAGCCAGCTTCCTGCCAGCTCACTAGTCTCTTCTAAAATGTAAAATGGAGCACCTGGGTGGCTCAGTGGGATAATTGTCCAACTTTAACTCAGGTCATTCATGATCTCATGGCTGGTGGGTTCGAGCCCCACGTTGGACGCGGGTGAGTCGCTCTGATACATGTCTAGATACATGTGGTGTTTCGAGAGTGCTGTGCCCGATGTGACTGTATGCAGGTGGTGTGGCTTCACCAGCCACAGGGTCAGGAGAGAGCCGTGGGGATGGGTGACTGAGGCATGGAGGGTGAGGTTACAGGAAGTGAGAAGCCAGGAGCTATACCCAGTGTCCTCATAAATGCTGTGGCTTGAGCATGTTGAGGGCAGAGGTGGGCTGGCTACTGGGACAGGCATCCATTTTCTGAGGTTACTTTTATGGGGAATTAGGATGTTGGCTGAAGGAGTTTGGAAGTGCTTGTATGTCCTTGTGTCAGAGGTAAACAGAGAGGATATGAGAGTCACAGAGCGACAGTGACAATGACGATGGTGCTACTCACTGTCCTTAGTCACTTAAAAGCATGGGTTTGGTACATTTTTCGTGACAACCTGTGGAGGAGGCCGCTGTATTACCCACACGTTGCAGACAGTGAAACTCTGGCACAGAGTGTTTACATCACCAGCTTGAGATTGAATAGCTCATCAGAAATGGAACTAAGTCCGCACCCCGGAGATCAGATTTCAGAGCCCATGTTCTCATGACTTGGCGTCCATGCTGGACCCTACCTGCCCGCCGTGCCTGTGCACCCCTCTGAGGGAGGATGATGGCCAGGGAGCACCGAGTAGGTTGCCTAGCCACACGGCATCTCTGGTGGGCTCAGGGCTCAGGGCCACCGTCTGCAGAGCCAGCTGCATCCAGCAGAGTGGGACACAAGTGCCTGAGCCCAGTGTGCAGTCAGCCACTACTTTGTTTCCCCTCCAACGTTCCACCTTACAAACTTCACAAGTACGGAAGAGCTGACGGAATTTTACAGTGAAGCCCTGCATGAGATTCCTCCATGGAGCTTTTACTATTCTTGTTTTTTCACAGCTTCGTCCATCTCTCTATCCCCTCCAAGCATCAAACCATCATAAGCTTTTTATGTATTTCAGAGTCACTTGTGGAAGTCAGGGCACATTTCCCTGGGTTCTTCAACATACATGTCATAGACTAGAGTTTAGTATTGATTTAGATTTTTTTTTCTTTTGAGGTAAAATTTGCATAACACTAAACGCACACATTTTAAGTGAATCATCCCATTTCGCTCTGACAAATGCATGTGTGTAAGTAACCCAGACTCCTGGCCAGATGCTGAACATCCCCCTCACCACAGAACGTTCCCTTCTGCCCATCTCCCATCACCTCCCGCTCCCTTCCCACTCCCCGGAAGCAGCCGCTTGCTGGTTATTTTCCACCGTGGATTGTTTTTGCCTGTTCTAGAACTTTGGATAAATGGTACCATACTGCGTGCTGTTTTCTGTAGACTTGTTTCACTTGGCATAATGATTTTCAGGATTCACTCAGGTTATGTACCTACTCTGTTCGATTAAGTTACTGAGCCCCAGTCATTGTGTAGATAGATACACAGATTGTTTATCCATTCTCCCATTCACTGATGTGAAGATTATTTTTAGTTTTTGGCTCTGGTGAATAAAGCTATGGGGTGTGTAAGTCTTTTGTGGACACCTGTTTTTATTTTTCCTTGGGAAAGCGCCTGGGCCGCAGAATTGCCAGGTCATGCTGTACATGTGTAGCTTCGTTAGAAACACTGACTGACAGTTGGGGCACCTGGGGGCTCAGTCGGTGAGGCATCTGACTTGGGCTCAAGTCATGATCTCTCAGTTCTTGAGTTTGAGCCCCGCATCGGTCTCTCTGTTGTTCAGGGCATAGCCCACTTTGGGTCCTCTGTCTCCATGTTTCTCTGTCCCTCCCCTGCTCATGTGGTCTCTCTCTCTCTCTCAAAATAAGTAAATAAACTTTATATATAAAGTTTATTTACTTATTTACTATATGTAGTAAACTTTATATAAAGTTTATATAAAGTTTATAAAGTTTATATATAAAGTTTGTATATAAAGTATATAAAGTTTATATAGTTATATAACTTTATATAAAGTAAACTTTATATAAAGTTTATTTTATATATACATAATATACATATATATATATATATATATATATATATATATATATATATATATATATATATAGAGAGAGAGAGAGAGAGAGAGAGAGAGAGAGAGAGAGAGAGATGGATGAAACACTGACCAACAACGTATGAGAGCCCCAGTCCTTCGACACACACATCGACATTTAATGTTGCCATTCTTTCAGTGGTAGTCATTTCGAGAGGGTGTGGTCGTTTCCCATTGGAGTTTCAGGTGTACTATAGAGTGAGTGATTCACATCTCTGTACATGACTCCGTGCTCATCATAAGTTTACTCTCCATCCCCATCACCTGTCTCACCAATCCCATTACCTGAGTCCTCTCTGGTGACCGTCAGTTTGTTGTCTAAAGTTAAGAGTCTGGTTTTCTTGTTTGTCTCTTTTTTTCTTTGTTCATGAGTGAACTTCACCTCAAGCAGATTTTTAAAGCTCTTAAAAATGTGATTTGCCTCTCTACTTCTTAGTCTCTCCTTACCTGGACCAGATGATACTACCAACATCTGAGGAGAACACTGACATTCATTATTTTGAATTTGACAATGCCAACTAGCCTTTGTTTAATATCATTCCTGATAACACCCAGTAAACCTGTAAATATCTTAAAGTGCTCCCAATACAGTTTTTTTCATCCGCCGCTCAAGTACTGGTTCAAATCAACCAATGATAATAATGACAGCTTTGAAGAAGCAATGGACATCCAGGGAAGGACTGAATCGGGAAAGATCATACATAGCTGCTCCTCACTGAGTCTCCTCCGTTTCATCACACTCTCTTCGTGTGCTCCAGCTAGAATCCTCAGGAGTAATTCTGGATCCCACCCCCACCCCCACCCCTGCCCTAATCCCTAAATCCAGCCGATCTGATCAGCTCTACCTTCAAAGTAGATCTCTAATTGTGGCAGCTATCATCTCCATGGTAACCACGCTGGTCCAAACCACCATTTCTCACCGGGACTACTATAATATCTGCTAAAGGGTCGTGCAGCTTCCTAATGCTACCTAGTCACAGCATGACGATATTGGTAGAATAGACAAAGACTATGCCTCTGCGGGGGGGTGGGGGGATCTGGATCAAAAAAAAAAGTACTTACTTTATGATCTCACTCATCAAGAACTCTAAAAAATAGAAACTAATATATTGTGACAGAAGGCAGATCAGTAATGGGTGGCAGAGAGGGGCAAGAGGAAAGGATGACCAAGGGACACAAGGAAACTTTTCAGTGATGGATATGGTCACTGTCTAGACTGTGGTGGTTTCATGGATATGTGTGTGTATATACTTTATGATCTGTGTGTATACTCACCCACACTGATGTATAAACTTATCAAATAGCACACTTTAGTTTCCTGTAAGTTATGCCAATTATACGACAATAAAACTTTTAAAAAATAAAAACAAACAGGATGATATTTTAAATAAAATGCAACGTGTGGGATTTGTCTCAAATAAACCAGGGGAAGATGGGAGCAAGGACAAAACGGGTAGAAAGACAGATGAAACAAGATTAGACATGAGTTTTTGATAATTTTTAAAACTACATCCTAAGCACATGGGGGTATAATATACTATTTTCTTGACTTTTACATATTTGACATTTTCTATAATAAAAACAATTTTTCAGTTGAAGGGGAGCAAATCATAAACCAGGATAAACTAAAAGAAGAAAAATACTATGCTGGCTCCAGAGCCCAGACTGCTAGTAGCCAAAGAGTTTCTTAGAAGTTGAAGAGCAGGGGAATGTGGAGTTTAAAGGGACACATTTTATTCTCTACTCTATCACCTGAGAAACGTGCACGCTCCTTTGAGAGCGAAGCCATCCTTTCCCTGGTTGGCTCAAAGCTGGGCTCCCTTGCACACTTGACTTCTCGTGGAGCCTTCAAGCTGTCAGATCACACAGGCTTCCACAGATATGCTTCCAACAGCCTGAAGTTTAGGATAAAAGGAAAACCATCTTGTCGCCCATTTGAAGTATTTCATGCATGATGAAGCAGCACCTGGTTAGATAGCCAAGTACTACAGCCACAGGCAACTCAGAAACACACAAACAGAAGCAGCATTTATATCTTCTTTTCGTCCAAGCCTCTGCTCATGGATCTTACAAAAGGAGTCCCAATCACATCAACCAATTTTTAAAGAAAGGCACTCTTGGCCAACATTTGCTTAGAGCACACTAACTCATCATCTCATTTGAGCCTCATGTTTAACCTTGGGAAGCAGCAAGTATCTTTACCCCCCTTTTTAAGCATGCTAAATACTGAATCTCAGAGAGATGAAACGAATGGAGTGCCCAAGGTGTCACAGCTAGCCTGTGGCAGGGCCAGGTGTCGAGATCCGTCCCACCTCTGTGCCTGTGTAGCGTGACTACCTCACAAGCTTAGCAGAAACTGTCATCAAGATGCCTATATGAAGAAAAGTCATATCCCAATTAACCCACTTTTTTTCTACCCAATCTCAAACACATCAAAGGATTTTAAGAGTAGGAACATGAAACCATTACGGCAAATAAGGCTTTTTCAGTTATGTATAATTTCTTTATCCCCTAGCACAAGGATGTATGAAAAAGGGACAGCAATTGACTTTAGACATTACATGAGGGGAGGAGAAGGAAGGGAATGCCCAAAGAAAGATCAAAGAAAGAAAACTAGGGATCAGACTGGAAAGAACAGCATAGTAAACACAAACCCCAAATTAACGACCCCCATGGTATTTTCTCTGTAACACCAGCATGTCCTGGGTGGTGATTACCTGTTAGTGAAATGAAAGAAAACGGCCATTTTTTTCAAGCTACTGGATTCACTCATGCTAGGTTAAACTGGAAGAGAATTTTTCAAAACTGTATTAAATTTGCTCACAATGTGGTGATTCTCCATTTTCCAATAAAACATGTCACTTTCAGAGTTCAAGGTCTACAGTAACAATCCTTGCCTCTGGGGTAATGCATGAAACTGGATAGTTAAAAGGTGTATTCTGGTTGTCACAGCTAATAATAGCAACTAGTACTTACTGAGCACATATTATGAGCAGGTATTGTTTTTAATGCTTCTAATCTTCAAAATGGATCATCTGACACAGGTTTGCTTATTGTGAGGGGAACAATATAATTTATTGTCCAAATAAAGATACTTTGGGGAATCAAAGCAGAAAGCCATTAACAGTTGTGCCAGGCACGGCCACAATCCAGGAATATTTGGACATAGAATCACTAGCCTCATTTTGTAAATGGAGACTTAAGGAACAGAAAGGTTAAATAGCCTACCCAAGGTCACACATCTAGTCAGCCAGGGTTCAAGCCCAGGTCATCTGGCTCCCGGCTCATATTCAGCCATTCTGCCATGTGCCCCCTCTGAGCTGATATACTACCTTAAAAAAAATACATCATCCCCCTGTTCACTTTGAAGCACACAAACCTCTCTGTATTTCAGAATACATTTGCTACAAGAAAATGGCTAAAACCCAAGGAGAACTATGACTCAAGAGTTCATATGTTTAAAAAATAAAGACAGGGTGCCTGAGTGGCTCAGTCAGTTACAATCGGACTCTTGATTTCAGCTCAGGTCATGATCTCATGGCTGGTGACATGGAGCCCTGCGTCAGGCTCTGCACTGCCAGGTTCTCTCTCTTCCTCTCTCTCTCTGGCTCTCTACCCTTACCCTGCTTGCATTCTTTCTATCTGTCTCTCTGTCACACAGAATAAATAAAAACTTTAAACACACACACACACACACACACACACACACACACACACACACACACACACACATACACACATACATACATTTGCTTTTGGGTATGCAACTGAAACATGTCCCTTGTTACACATGCTTTTCTTAATTACTTTTCTCCACATACAGTATCTCCTCATTTCATTCAGGAATAAATCCACAGCTAAAGCAGCAACAGCTACCATTCAGACATGCATACTTAGATTGATACCACAGATACATTCAGTGGTTTCACTGGCTCAGAACACACAGGGCTTTGGGGCCTTCACCTTATACCATAGAAGCAAAGTCTCACCTTCTCTTGAGTAGTACTGGATGGTTTTCAAAAACTTCCAAGAAAAAATGATGTCCCAGAAATGAGTTTCGAAACTAGAGAATTCAACATTGTCCTTTCATTACTAAAAAAAAAAAAAAAGAAAAAAGAAAACTACAGGCATCATAAAACTTCAGAGAGCCGCAATGCCAGGTAGGTAGAAAGTGTTTTTGTGAATATACAAGACTGCTTGCAGATGTGCTTTTTGAGGCAACACAATACTGGCCTGTGTCACATCATCCCCTTTCTCAAATACCTCAGTGATACCACTGTCCTTTTACACTTACAGCTCTTCCTGCATCTTCCCTCAGATGACTGCACGTTTGCTTCAATGCTCCATTTAGTGTGTCTGTCAGACAGCAATTCACCAGCCAGGCTAAGATCATGCCCTTCCACCAGCCAGCATCACTCTCTCTCCTCTTACCCCATCTATCTTTGTAGCCAGGGTAGAAGAACAAATAAAAATAAAAATAAAAATAAATAAAAATAAAAATAAAAATAAATATAAATAAAAATAAAAATAAAAATAGTGTTGAAAGAAAAAAAAACATTGAAAATTCTATATCCAGCAAAAGTGTATTTCAAACTGAAGAAAAAAGACTTTTTGGGGTGCCTGTGTGGCTCAGTCGGTTGAGCATCCGACCTTGGTTTCTGCTCAAGTCATGATCTCAGGTTTAATGAGATTGAGTCCCACATAGGGCTCTCTGCTATCAGAATGGAGTCTGCTTGGAATTCTCTCTCTCTCCCCACCTCTCTCTCTCTGCCCCTTTCTCCCTCAACATAAATAAACATTAAAAAAAGACGTTAGGCATGGAGTGCGTTACTCTTCCCAAAAGCATCCGAATTTTACAATCCCTCATCTTTGGAAACAACAAGAACAACAACAAGAAAAACAACAACCACCCAAAAACAAGTAATACGTTGTGAAACAAAAAAGGAAGGACTTTATAACTAGTAGATCTGCCTTGCAAGAAATAAAAATAAAAAAAAAAGTTCCTTGGAGGATACCTCAGTGGTTAAATACCTGACTTTAGCTCAGGTCATGATCTCATCATTCATGAGTTCAAGTCCCACAGTTTGTGAGTTCAAGTGCCACATCAAGTGAGCTCCAGCCCCACTGCAAGTGAGCATGAGCCATGCTTTGAGTGAGATCCCATTATCTCTCCCTCTCTCTCTGCCTGTCGTGGGATTCTCTCTCTGCCCCTTGCTCATTTGTGCCCCCTGTCTCTCTCTTGAGAAATGTCTTTAGAGAAAGGAATATGGATATAGGTTATAGATAAGGAATTCAGATCTATGTTTAAAAAAGAAGAGGATTAGAGTAGGAATAAGGGAAGGTAAGATAAAATATTTTACTTTTCTCATTCCCAACTTATCTGATAGATAACAATTTGTTTAAAGTGATAACAGCAGCAATATACTCAGTTGTTCATAGCATATGGATAAGGAGGTAGATGACCTCAATATTAGAAGGCATGGGATGGAGGAATTGAGAAAGTTTTATGAGGTAGCTGCACTACCTGTGAAGTGGTACAGTGTGATTTGAAAGAGGAATTTGACTAGTTATAAATGAGTAATGCAAATGCAAATAAAGGGGAAACCACTCCAACTTTTTAAAATAAAAAAGTATAATGAATATGTTAAGAGAAAGAAGAAAATGGAATATACCCACTGCTGCATTAACATCCAGAAGGCAGAAAAAGGTGAAGATAGAAAGGAAGCAAAGTATAAATGCAGTGAATAGAAAACAGTTACAAACATGGTAGATATTATTCCAACTATATCAATACTCACATCAAATGTGAATAGTCTAAATATACCAATTAAAGCTCAGAGATTGTCACAGGAGATCCAAAAACAAGATGCAACTCTATATTGTCTATAAGAAATTCACATGAGATATAAAGGTACAGATAGATTAAAAGTAAAAGGATGAAGAAAGATTTATCATGCTAATGCTTATCAAAAGAGAGTTGGAGTAATTGCATTAATTCCAGACAAAGCAAACTTCCAAACAAGGAAACTCTAGAGAGATAAAGAGTTCCATTATATAAAGAGATTATCTAGAGCGATAAAAGTGTCAGTTCTGTAAGAAAACATAACAATCCCTAATTTTCTATGTCTCACAACAGAGAATGAAAATACATGGTGGAAAAACTTTTAGCATTTCAAGGAGAAAGGGAAAAATTCATTATTATAGTGGAGACTTCAACACCTTTCTGTCAGTGACTGACAGGTCTAGAAGGATATAGGTAAGGCTACAGCTGGACTAAGCAGTAGCCTAATCACCTAGATCTAACTGATACGTATGGAATATTTTATCCAAAAGTAGTTGAATAAACATGTTTCTCAAGTTCACACAGAACATGCACCAAGTCAGAACATGTTCTGGGCCATAAAACACATCCTACCAAATTTCAAAGCCTAGAAACCATGCAAAGTATGCTGTCAGGCCACACTGGAATTGAACTGGATGGAAAGCAATAATAAAAAGATAGCAGAAAAAATCCCCAAATGTTTAGAGATTTAAGAACATACTTCTAAATAACACATCAAAGAAGGAATCTTGAGAGAAATTTCAAAGTAGTTTGGACTCAATGAAAATTAAATACAACCTACCAAAATGTGCAGGGCGGGGTGTGGGGGGCACTGAAGACATGGCTTCCAGTAAAATGAACAGCACTGAATGCATTTATTAGAAAAGTAGAAAGATCTTCGGGCATCTGGGTGCTCAGTCGTTTTAGCATGCAACTCTTAGTTTCCACTCAGATCATGCTATCATGGTCATGAGATCAATCCCCTGTATTGGGTTCCTGCTTGGGATTCTCTCTCTCCCCCTCTCTGCCATGCCCCTGCTCATGTACATGCTTTCTCTCTCTCTCTCTCAAAGTAAGTAAATAAATGTAACAAAATCGAAAAGGAGAAAGACCTTAAATTAGTAGCCTAAACTTCCACCTTAGGAAAATAGGGGAGGAGGTACAGTTGAAGGCTGAAGTAGAAGAAAAGAAATAATAATAATTAAAAAATAATAATTAGAACAGATATCAATAAAATAAAAGATAGTAAAATACTGGAGATAATCAATAGAGAAATCAAAAGATGGTTCTTTGAAAATATCAATAAAGGCAAAGAACCCCTAACTAGGTTATCCAAGGAAAAAAGTAGGCACAAATGGCTAATATCAAAAATGAAAGAGACATAACCACTACCGATTCCATGAACATCAAGAGGATAATGGAAAATATTATGAATGACTCTATGCCCCCAAATTTCATAACTTATATGAAACAGATCAATTATTTAAAGATGCACACGATGGGGCACCTGGGTGGCTCAGTCAGTAAATGTTTGACTTCAGCTCAGGTCATAATCTCCTGGCCCATGGGTTTGAGCCCTGTGTCAAGCTCTGCGCTAACATCTCAGAGCCTGGGGCCTGCTTCAGATTCTGCATCTCCCTCTCTCTCTGCCCCTTCCCACCTCCCACTCTACAGCGCTCTCTCAGAAATAAATGAAAACATTATAGAAAAATATGGAAAACAAATAAAAGACACACACTACTAAAACCCACATAAGGAAACATAGATTATCTGGATAGGCCTATATTTATTAAGTAAATAGAGTCAAGGATGAATACCTTCCCAAAAGAAAGCATCAGGCCCACATGGTTTCAGTGAAGAATTCTAGCAAACATTTACAGGAAAAAATGATGCTAATTTCCTATAATCTCTTCCCGAAAATAAAAACAGAGGGAAAACTTCCTCATTCTAGGAGGCCAGCATTGACAAAACAAGGTAAAGGCATTATAAGAAAGGAAAACTGGAGACCAGTGTCTTGCATTTTCATAGACACAAAATACCCAATACATGTTAGCAAATCAAATCCAACAATGTGTAAAAAGAATTATACATCCATAACCAAGAGGGATTTAGTACCAATATGGGAGACTGGTTCAATATTCAAAAATCAATTAGTTTAACCCCTCACAACAATAGGGTAAAGAAGAAAGACAGGACAATGATCAGATGGTCTTAAAAACAGATGCAGACAAGGCATTTGTTACCTCCATTCATAATAAATAAAACATTCTCTCCACAAACTATGAGTCCAGGGAGGCTTCATCAACTTGATAAAGGACTTTTATAATACAAACAAAAACAAATCCCCACCAAAAAAGCCTACAACTAGCATCATAAAAGTTTCGCATTTCATGCGGCGCCTGGGTGGCTCAGTTGGTTGAGTGTCCGACTTCAGCTCAGGTCATGGTCTCACAGCTCATGGGTTTGAGCCCTGCATCAGGCTCTGTGCTGACCACTTGCTCAGAGCCTGGAGCCTGCTTCGTATTCTGTCTCCTTCTCTCTCTGCCTCTCCCCCACTCACACTTTATCTCACTCTGTTTCTCAAAAATAAATAAATGTAGACACAAAAATTAAAAAAAAATGTTTCACCATTTCAGTGGGGAAGAATGGGATGCTTTCTGAAATGCTACTGTAGCTGATTATGAAGAGGCCAGGTAGGTGAAGACACCTGTAGTAATAATGGACATAATTATATAATTCTATAAGAACACACCCAGAACAGGCCTGTTCTGTTGAATTGTTCCTGATTCTGTTACAACACTAACTGTTGATCAGTTAATAATTTGTGATTCCATCTTTAGAGGAACTAAGTATTGACAAAAAAAAAAAACAACATCTTGTAACACTGAATGTACATTCAATTGTCAGAGGGACGTCATACACCAACTTAGAGCTACTCAGAGTAAATAGAGAATTACATGGAGCCAAAGTATTCCCTGAAAATGATATTTTTGTTTGTATATTATATTCTGTTGATTTTTTCCAGCTCTTTTATATTGTTTCTTTTTTTTTTTTCAAATCCCGATGATTCTACAAATATTAAAGTTTTAGTCATTTGTTTTTGAGGTGAATTTTAAAATCACAGGTATCTAGCTAAAACAGGCTGGCTGAAGAGAGTTTCCAGTTTCCATGAATGCAAATTAATAGATTCAATTAAGGGAACAAGCTTGAAAACCAGATGTTGCTGTACCCCAGGGATAGGCCCCAGCTAGTTGAGAATCAGTGAGAATATATTACCTTTTGATAGCTCACAAACAGGACCTTCTTAAATTTGGCTTCAGTATACACTCCACATAATAAATAAATGACAAGGAAGCTATATGTTGAAATTACATTCTAATATGGTCATTGGATTCATTTTTAATTATTATACAATTATATACAATAGGGAAGTTGTACAAATATGTATGTTTTCCTCAGGGGCTAATTAGCTAAAACAGTTAATTTGGGAAGGGTGGGGGAGAAAAACCTCTGTATTTGAAATACCATTGGCAATGGAAGCTAGTAACGAAAATTTTTATAAGCTTCCTATAAAACGAGTATAATTTAACCCTCTGCATCTTTTAAAAAATTATTCACTTTTATTTACTCATGTGGCAGTATTTGTGACAACACATTATCATTGAGTAGTGAAAAAAAGAATATGAGGCTTACTGGGAAACTGTATATTAGGAAGCTATGCCATTTGAACTCTACAAGCTCAAGAGTCAAAATCATAACTCTCGGGGCGCCTGGGTGGCTCAGTCGGTTAAGCGTCCGACTTCGGCTCAGGTCATGATCTCACGGTCCGTGGGTTCGAGCCCCGCGTCGGGCTCTGTGCTGACAGCTTGGAGCCTGGAGCCTGCTTCAGATTCTGTGTCTCCCTCTCTCTCTGACCCTCCCCCATTCATGCTCTGTCTCTCTCTGTCTCAAAAATAAATAAACATTAAAAGAAAATTTAAAAAAATCACAACTCTCATTATTCCCCTAAAAAGCTGCCAAGCAGAGAGAAACCGTAATATGGAAGATTTAATACGTCATGTTTCAGCCTGGGATGGATGGTTCTATTGCACAATACTTAATCTTGAAAGAATAGTGGTACAAAATCACTCCTTGGCCCTTCCGATATCGCAGTAAAATCTGACTGCGGCACCACTGACTAAACACCATTAAGTCTTGCTGCCACCAATAACTGAGGTCACTTGGATAATCAAGAATTCCATGCTGGACCACAGGACATAAACACTATCATAAAAGTGAAAAGTACTCTGTGTGGCTCTCCTGTTTGATCCCTGTGGTCTTTGATTGTCAAACAAAAGACCAATACCTGCTAACACAACTGTGCATGGACATAAGATAATAAAGGAAAGTCCTGGAGCAAAACTGTTAACCAACTGCCATGATATTTATAAGAGTGATGCATGGTAATGTGGATATTTCCTGTTATCCAACAACAACGACAAACACAAGTGAGGAAAATCTATTTTGCCCAAAGATAACCTCAACCAGTTATTTGGTGCCAAAAAAAATGTACCACCGCTCTAGATCAGTAATACTTCAGAGAATTCCAACGGCTATTATGTATGCAGGTTTAGTCACCACGCTTACCCGTACTCATTTACACTATGTGATTTCCATTTTAAAATAAATTATCCTGGAAAGATTCCCAGATCAGTATGTGAGATTGGTACAAGGATTTCCGAGTCATTTCCGAGTGGATTCCATCCATGTCCATAACGAGCACCAGTTATTTATTTATTTATTTATTTATTTATTTATTTATTTATTTATTTATTTATTATTTTTTGAAATTCACTCATTGGTTTTTAATAGAAACCGTGAGGTTTCTCAATGCATTTTCAATTTTACCCACTTATAAAGAATTTCCCAAGTTAATTTTACTAAACAAAACCTTCCAAGTGTCTACCATTTCCTTAGGAGTTCAGTAAACATCAACATTACATTTCAGTATAAAATCTTTAGAAACGTCTTAAGAATGTGTACACAGTTGAACTTTGAATCTTTTGGTTTGTAATCACCGAGCCCATGACATTCAAAGCCATACAAATCCTTACATTATTAACAGTGATACGCTTGAATTTCTTAGACAGTATCCTTGGTCAAAGCGTTGGAATCCAGTTAAAACTCAGAAAGGTGTGGGATTGAGAATACCCACTATTGCAATTGGTGTTGAGAATACCAACTATTGCAACAACTTTCCACACATATTCGATCTTTCGTCCAGAAAGAGTGGCAGTCAAAAAAGGAAAGAAAGAAAGAAAATGAGGCGGGAGGAGCCAGAGGTGGGAGAACAGCAAGGAAATTCTAGCTTTATTACACAAGGATGGAACCAAATTCCTTTGGAGGGGGTGGGGGTGGAATGGCTTCTTCTGAGGACTTCAGACCAATGAGGGAACAAGAGAGCACATGGATCTGCCCCTACAGTCCTGGAGACATCTCAATCTGGGGTTAGGAAGAAAGGGGACCTCCCTGGCGGTCCAGGGGTCTCCTCCCTCCGCAGACCCGGTGCTGGGAGGCAGCAGAGGGGCACAGCTGCCGCGGAGTCCCAGCAGGCGGCGCCGCATCCCGGGGGCGCGGGCCGGGACCATCTGGTGCTTCTTCGACCATAAAGTGTACTAGGGGACGCGGTCCCGGCTGTCCCTGGTTCATCCCTCCAGGCACAACCCGTCCCGGGGCTGAGAGGTCGCGCGGCGGTGGCCCGCATCTCACGCCCAGGCACTGGGAAGCGGCGGAGTCTCACCACGGGTTCCAGGTTCACTCCCAGGACTTGGCGCGCCTGGCGCCGCGCTTCTGCCAGGCTGCTCTCGACCCACACGTCGCCCACTCCGCGAATGGTGGGGCAGGTGGTCAGCGTCGGGGTGGCCGCCCTCCCACTCTCCTCCAGGGTGCGGCCCCCGGAGGAGGGCCCGGGGGCCATGGGCTTGCGGTGGCTGCTGTCTTCGCGGGAGGGCGGCGGCGGGGGCGGCATCTTCCTCTGGCCTACCGCCACCGTCCGGGCTCCATGGCGCCTCCGCCTGGCAGCTGGCCGGCCCGTCTGGAGGCAGGCCTCCGGGGGCTGCTGCCTCCGCGTGTACACCACCTTCTCCTCAGGCGCCTCCAGGGCGGCCCCTCCTGCAGCGCTAGAGGCTCCGTCCCCTGCTGCCAGGGCCAGGGCCTCCTGGGGCCAGCGCCCCCAGCTTCTTCTTGCTGCTCAGGATGTGAGGCCACTAGTGGCCGCCCGCGCTTGCCAGGTCTCGCGGCCGCCACAGGGCCCTGATGAATTTCCTACCATGAAGCCAAATCAGGAGGCAGGCTGTGAGAGTTACACTGCAGTTGCTCGGAGACCAGGCGCTTTGTGAGGTCACAATGTCTGCATATCTTATCACGGTGGGCTGCCCAAAGCTGCCTTAGGTTTGGCTGTGTTTAAGACTATGCCCTTGAGAAAGACCTGCACGTAATCTTACCTGAGAAGGCCCATAATTCTTCACACGAGTTCAAGAGGGTTGTCCTAGAGGTGAATGCACGGGTGCTTCAGCCTCCATTAATTCCATCTAACATGAAATGACACTTAGCGGTGGACAGTACACACAACTTGCAATCAAACACGACTCTAAGAGGGTTTTAGCTAATAAAATGCCTTGTCATGCAACGCACTGAAAGCCAAATTGAAATAACTACTCTACCCTTTCAAAGAATACCGATATACTGTGCCTTGCTTAGGGTTCCATACGTGTGTTGGTACAGCTCACAGTTCAGGAAGCTGTTCTTCACAGCAGCAGCAAATAGTTTGCCTAGTTAGTATCCATGCTTACTTTCATGCAGCTTAGGGAAGACCGAGTCATTGTGTGCTTAAGAGCAAAGGTCAACGAATTCTGTGTGAGTGGCCAGTAGGGCATTCAGTGCCACTAAAACCTATTCACTATCTACCAATTCATGAATATTTCAGGTAAGGCATACACAAGGTAGTAAGAGACCGTATGGGATTCCAAGGGTAGAAAACGTGTTACACCGTCCGTGTAAGTGCTTTTGAAAGCAACCAGCATAGTCCATCCATCATCACCACATACACAATTCATTCACAAAATACTACAAAGACCACCTACCATGATCAACTGAAATCCACTTCGTATGAAAGGATGACTCCAAACTATGTGAATCACTAAGAGTGATAAGTCATGGTAACAATCAGAAGAGAAACTTGCCAAGGTCAACGTGATACATGTGACAGGCCTCTGTCTTTATTCAACTCCTTTTCTTAAACACACAAAACTTTATCTACGCAGCTTAAGCTACTACTACCTCACGCTCATAAACTGCTGAAAATGGAAAGCAATCTCATATACAGTAAGAGCAACCCCTGGATTTCCTTTTTCATTCAATGTAATTTATTTTCAAATTGGTTTCCACGCAACAGCCAGTGTTCATCCCAACAGGTGCCCTCCTCAATGCCCGTCACCCACTTTCCCCTCTCCCCAACCCCACGTGAACCCTCAGTCTGTTATCAGTATTGAAGAGTCTCTTATGGTTTGCCTCCCTCCCTCTCTATAACTTTTTCCCCCCATCATCTCTCCCATGGTCTTCTGCTAAGTTTCTCAGGATCCACACATGGATGAAAACATATGATATCTGTCTTTCTCTGCCTGACTTATTTCACGTAGCATAATACCCCCCAGTTCCATCCACGTTGCCACAAATGGCCAGATTTCATTCTTTCTCATGGCCAAGTAGTATTCCATTGTATATACATAAACCACAACTTCTTTATCCACTTGTCAGTTGATGGACAGCTAGGCTCTTTCCATAGTTTGGCTGTTGTTGAAAGTAGTGCTATAAACATTGGGGTACATGTGCCCCTATGTGTCAGCACTCCTGTACCCCTTGGGTAAATTCCTAGCAGTGCTATTGCTGGGTCTTAGGGTAGACAATTTTTAATGATTTGAGGAACCTCCACACTGTTTTCCAGAGCGGCTGCACCAGGTTGCATTACCACCAACAGTGCAAGAGGGTTGGGTTCCTGTTCTTCCATATCCTCACCAGCATCTATAGTCTTCTAATTTGCTCACATCAGCCACTCTGACTGGCATGAGGTGGTATCTCAGTGCGGTTTTGATTTGGATTTCCCTGACGAGGAGTGCTGTTGAGCATTTTTTCATGTGTCTCTTGACAATCTGGTTGTCTTTTTTAGAACAGTGTCTGTTCAAGTCTTCTGCCCGTTTCTTCCTGGATTATTTATTTCCCGGGTGTGGAGTTGGTGAGTTCTTTTTAAAGGTTTTGGATACTAGCCAATTATCCAGTATGACTTTTGCACACATCTTTTCCCATTCAGTCAGTTGCCTTTTAGTTTTGTTGATTGTTTCCTTCACTGTGGAGAAGTTTTTTATTTCGATGAGGTCTCGATGGTTCATTTTTGCTTTTAGTTCCCTTGACTTCGGAGATGTGTCAACTAAGAACTTGCTGACGCTGAGGACAGTGACTATTTTCGTGCTTTCTCCTCCAGGGTGTGATGGTTTACTGTCTCACATTCACGTCCTTCATCCATTGTGAGTTAATTTTTGTGAGTGGTGTAAGAAAGTGGTCTAGTTTCATTCTTCTGCATGTTGCTGTCCACTTCTCTCAACACCATTTGTTAAAGACACGGTCTTTTTTCCATTGGATATTCTTTCCTGCTATGTCAAAGATTAGTTGGCCATACGTATGTGGGTCCAGTTCTGGGGTGTCTATTCTATGCCATTAAGTCTATGTATTTGTTTCTGTGCCATAACCATGCTGTCTTGATGGTTATAGCTTTGTGGTAGTGGCTAAAGTCTGGCATTGTGGTGCCTCTCACTTTGGTTTTCTTCTTCAGAATTACTTTGGCTATTCAGGGTCTTTTGTGTTTCCATACACATTTTATGATTGCTTGTTCCAGCTTGGAGAAGAATTCTGGTGCAATGTGATTGGGGCTGCATATAATGTGAGGACTGTGTTGGGTCATATTGATATTTCGTCAATATTTATTCTTCCAATCCACAAGCATGGGATGTTTTTCCTTTCTCTGTATCTTCTTCAATTTCCTTCACAAGCGTTCTATAGTTTTCAGCATAAAGATCTTTTACATCTTTGGTTAGTTTTATTCCTAGGTATTTTTTGACTCTTGTAGCATTGTAAATTGGATCCATTTCTTTATTTCTCTTTCTGTTGCTTCATTATTGGTTTATAAAACACAACCAATTTCTGTACATTGATTTTGTACCCTGCAACATTGCTAAATTCATGTATCAGTGCTAGAGGACTTTTGGCGGAGTTTGTCGGATTTTCCATGTATGGTGTCATGTCATCTGCAAAAAGTGGAAGTTTGACTTCATCTTTGCAAATGATGATACCTTTAATTTCACTTACTGTCTGATTACTGATGCTAAAACTTCCAACACTATGTTCAACAACCGGAGTGAGAGTGGACATCTCTGTCTTGTTCCTGATCTCAGGGGGAATGGTTTCAGTTTTTCCCCATTGAGGACGATATTTACTGTGGGCTTCTCATAAATGGCTTTTATGATGTTTAAGGTATGTTCCTTCTATCCTAACTTTCTTGAGGGTTTGTATCAAGTAAGGAAGCTGTATTTTCTCAAATACTTTTTCTGCATCTATTGACAGTGTACTATGCTTCTTATCTTTTCTTTTATTAATGTGATGTAGCACATTGATTGATTTGTGAATATTGCACTAGCCCTGCAGGCCAGGAATGAATCCCGCTTGATCGTGTTGAATAATACTTTCTATATGCTATTGAATGTGATTTGTTAGTATCTTGTTGAGAATTTTTGCACCCCTATTCATCAGAGATATTGGCCTGTAAATATCCTTTTTTTTCTGTGTCTCTCATTTGGGAATCAAAGTAATGCTGGCTTCATACAATGAGTCTGGAAGTTTTCCTTTCATTTCCATTTTTTGGAACAGCTTGGGAAGGATAGCTATTATCTCTACGATAAATGTCTGCTAGAATTCGCCAGGGAAGCCACCTGGTCTAGGACTCTTATTTATTGGGATATTTTTGATAACTGATTCAATTTCCTCACTAGTTATGGGTCCGTACACATTTTCTATTTCTTCCCGTTTGAGTTTTGCAAGTGTGTGGGTATGGAGGCATTTGTCCATTTCTTCCAGGTTGTGCAGTTTGTTGGCATAGAAGATTTTATAATGTTTCCTGATGATTGCTTGAATTTCTGAGGGATTTGTTGTAATAATTCCATTTTCATTCGTGACTTGACCTATTTGGGTTCCCTCTCTTTTCTTTTTGAGAAGCCAGGCTAGACGTTTATCACTTTTGTGTATATTCTCAAAAACACAACTCTTGGTTTCATTGATGTGCTCTACTGTTTTCCTTTAGACTCCATATTGTTTATTTCTGCTCTGATCTTTATTATTTCTCTTCTTCTGCTCGGTTTGGCGTGCCTTGCTGTTCTGCTGCTAGTTCCTTTAGGTGTGCTGTTAGATTTTGTATTGGGGATTTTTCTTGTTTCTTGAGATAGGCCTGGATAGCAATCTTTGTTGTTGTTGCTGTTGTTGTTGTTTTGTTTTTTTTTTTTGTTGTTGTTTGTTTTGTTTTGTTTTGTTGTTCTCTGTCAGGACTGCCCTTGCTGCATCCCGAAGGGTTTGCATTGTTGTATTTCGTTTTCATTTGTTTCCTTATATCTTTTAATTTCTTCTCAAATTGCTGGTTGACCCATTTATTCGTTAGTGGGATGTTTTATAACCTCCATGCTTTTGGAGACTTTCCATCTTTTTTTTCTGTGGTTAATTTAATGTCCCTGCAATTACCACATTCTTATCAATAAGGTTCTGTATGTTTTTAATTAATTGTTTTATATACTTGTGTGTCTCCGAATTTGGTGTGTAGACATTTAAAATGTGTAGCTCTTCCTGATGGAGAGACCCTGGAATTAATATAGAAAGCCCTTCATCATCTCTTGTTACAGCTTTCAATTTAAACTCTACTTTGCATGATATAAGTTGGCTCCTCTAGGTTTCTTTTGACCTCCAGTAGCATGATAGATAGTTCTCCATCCCCTCCCTTTCAATCTAAAGGTGTCCTCATGTCTAAAATCAGTCTCTTGTAGACAGCAAATAGGTGGGTCTTGTTTTGTTTTTTTGTTTTTGTTTTTTCTATCCATTCTGATATGCTATGTTGTTTGGTTGGAGCATTTAGTCCATTGAAATTCAGTGTTATCAGGGAAAGATATGCGTTCAGAGTCATTGTGATGTCCGTAGGTTTCATGCTTACAGTGGTGCACCAGTTTCCTTTCCCACCAACAGTGAGAGAGGATTACTCTTTCTCCATATGCTCGCCAGCATCTGTGGTTTCCTGAGTTGCTCATTTTAGCCACACTGACTAGTGTGAGGTGGTGTCTCAGTGTGGCTTTGATTTGTATTTTCCTGATGATGAGTGATGTTGAGCATCTTTTCATGTGTCTGTGGGCCATCTGGATGTCTCCTTTGGAAAAGTGTCTATTCATGTCTTCTGCCCATTTTTTCACTGTATTACATTTTCCAGGTGTGACTTGGGTAAGTTCTTTATACATTTTGTATACTAACCCTTTACCAATATGTCATTCGCAAATATCTTCACTCCTTCCATCGGTTGCCTTTTAATTTGGCTGAATGTTTCCTTTGCAGTGCAGAAGATTTTTATCTAGACCAGGTCCTGATAATTCATTTTTGCTTTTCATTCCCTTGGCTTTTGAGACATGCCAAAGAAGAAATGGCTGCAGTTGAGGTCAAAGGGTCTTTTTCCTCTTTTCTCCTCTAGTGTTTTGATGGTTTCCTGTCTACATTTAAGTCTTTCATCCATTTTGCATTTATTTTTGTGCACGTTGTAAGAAAGTCATCTAGTTGATTCTTCATCATGTTGCTGTTCAGTTCTCCCATCACCATTTGGAAAGAGACTGTCTTCTATCCATTGGATTCTCTTTCCAGCTTTGTCAAAGATTAGTTCACCATACATTTGTGGGGCCCCTTCTGGGTTCTCTATTCTGTTTCCTTAGTTAATGTGCCTGTTTCTGTGCCAATGTCATACTATCTTGATGATTACAGCTTCGTAGGAGAGTCGAAAGTCTGGGCTGCCTCCCACTTTGGCTTCCTTTTCTCAACATAACTTTGGCTACTCAGGTTCTTTGGTTGTTCCGTGCCAATTTTCAGATTGCTTGCTCCAGTCTGGAGAAGAATGTTGGTACAATTTTGATTGGTATTGCATTAAATGTGTAGATTGCTTTGGGTAGTATTGACATTTTAACACCATTCATTCTTCCACTCTATAGGCATGGATTGTTTGTTTGTTTGGTTTTTTTCCTGATTTTGTTGTGTCTTCATCATTTTCCTTCATACATTTTCTATACTTTCACCGTACAGATCTTCTACATTTTTGGTTAGGTTTCTTGCTTGGTATTTTAGGGTTATTGTTGAAATTTTAATTCGCATTGATTTCTTGACTTCTCTTTCTGTTGCTTCCTTATTGGTGTATAGAAATGCAACCAGTTTCTTTACACTGATTTTGTATCCTGTATGTTTGGTCAATTCATGTATTAGATCTAGCAGCGTTTTCATGGAGTCTTTTGGGTTTTCTGCGTTCAGTCTCATGTCATCTTTGAAAGGCCAAAGTATGACTTTCAGTGATATATGTTCAGTTAAGTGTAGTTAAAAAGAATTTACCCTTTGGGCTCTATGATAACTTCATAATTGCACAATAAGTGAGAAATAAGCAAGAACTGTGCATGTTATCCCACATTAGAATTGGTAACTGGAATCTAACTCTTTAAAATATATTGAATTCCTCATGTTATGGATAGAAGTATGAAACATCTAACTTCACCCAGTGCACACGTGTGCATTTGTAATCACATATGGTAATCAGCAAAATTGTAATACTAGTAAGGTGTACCAAATTTTACACGTTCATTGTACAGATAATATTGTTTTACCGTCTTTATGGTAGCATCCTAAATAAGACATTTGGAATCAAGGAGAGAATCCAGAACCTACAGCGTACATTCTTCATGCTCTATTCTGGCTTTCAAATAAATGAACAATGGAATTAAAAAAAATAGATTGCACTGGTAATCATGTGTATTGCAATTGTGCAATTACTTTTTATGCACTCTAGCCATAATAAGAGTGCACGTGAGTAGGGTTTGGAAATAACACCTATTTATGACTTTGTTTGACATGACAAACTCACTAGCAACATATACTTTCAAAAACTTTTTAGTTTTTAGTATTCATTTTTTCAGATATTCTATAGGGCCCAATAACGTATTACTCCACATGTAGAAGACCAAAGGTAGAACTGGTGAACTTTGCATTTGTTCCAATGGCTATCACATAATATTATTTGATATCCTAGAATTTTAAACACCTATACAGCTGCACGACTCATGCTAGGTATTTAAACCTTGACATACTTTAGCTTTCTGTTTTTCATTATTCAATAGTTTTTTTTTAGAATTAGCTTTTGCTACAATCGCGTAACTATTAACTTGGGTAATAGACATCCAAGTTTCCAGCTTATCTGTTTTTGTATCAGTGATTAAAATCAATCCCTATGTCATTGCCTTTTTAATTAACCATGGCTATGTTTTAGTTCTTTTATCACTGCAATACTAAATTCTCTGTTGTCTTCTATGCCTTTTTGAAACCAAGTGATTATTCTTATGACAATTATTCTAAATTCTTGCTGTTATACTGCTTTTATCTATTTTGATCAATTCTTTAACGGTTACTTCTCCTGGAATTTCGTCTGAGGGGAATTCTTCGGTTTCATCATTGTGGATAGTTTTCTATTCCTTATGTGTTTTAACGTTTTTGTTGTTGCTGTTGTTGTTGTTGTTGTTGTTGTTGTTGTTGTTGTTGTTGTGTTGTGTTGTTTTGTTTTGTTTTGTTTTGTTTTGTTTTGTTTTATGTGCTCTGCACCTGAGAGCACTGCTACATTGAATTTGACTCATCCCCTCTCCATGGCCTGGCCCTTCTGGAGGTGTGTTTTGGAAAGTGTTACTTGCTTTGTGTTGCTATGACTTTCGTTGTTTGATTTCTCATCTCAGAGTGATTTTTGAAAATCACATGAGGTGTGCTTTGATTTGCTCCTTGAAGTACCGAATGAAGTAATTGGAGGTTTGCACTCTCTTGACAGGGGTTAAAACACCTTAAGTTGCCATAGATGGATGTTCTTTCCCTTCCCTACAATGGGGGTTTCTCCTGGTAGTGAGATCCTGGAGACGTGGTGGCGCCAAAGCCCAGGCTCTACACAGACGGCTCCTCTGAAAGGCTCTGGGCAGCTGCACTTATGAAAGCCGCTTATTTTCTGATTTCCCAGAGGTTACCTTGGACAAAATTGTGGATTTTTTAAATTACCTGGCCCCATAAAATTCGTCTACCAGCCAGATCTTAGTCTGTAGGCAAATGATACCTCAGAGTTTGCTTTTCCAATTTGTAAAGGGGAAGTATACCGCCTATGTTCAGTATAGTTGTGAGATTATTGGTAATGCTGTAAAACGTGTGGAAAAAATACTGGCACATTACACTCAATAAACACTGTATTTTTTCAATTTCCTCATAGTTGTCACTACATCCATGCAAACTGTGTCTCCAGGGTGGGGTCTTTCGAAGGTCAAAATGTAAGTTACACCATAGAAGCTATCAACAAGGCAAACTCTTTTTCCTATTCTTGAGGAGGTGACCCTTCCCTTTTTTGTATATGAATACTAAATTTGGTGGTACAGATTATTAAAGACTTGAATGTATATTGCAGTCCAGCACACCAGGAGATAGTTAAAAGTCCCCTATTTCAGGCACTGTGGATATACATATTGAACACCTTAGGTGTCAGGTGCTATTAGGTTCAAGTACACAGTGATAATCAAACATGCACGCTCCATATATTCAGGATGTTTCAAAACTCAGCTACAAAATGTACATGTATAATTACAACTTGTGGCAAATGCTGTTCAATAAAAGACTAAATGTTATGGGAAGGAATGACACAGGGGACAAAATGTCGATTAGAGGATTGGCCAACAAAGGTTTCTTGTGGAGAAAAGTCCTTTATTCAAACTTGGACCCGTAGCAAGAACGGTAAGCTAACTAGTGAACACAAAATGCATCCTAAGCGGAACCTACGTGGGTCTAATTTGAGAAACCAGGAGAAGAGACGGTCCCAATCACCTAATGAAAGGAGAATGAGGAAAGATGGCATTAGAGGGGTGACAAGGCAAGACTGCCAAATCTGGTGGTCACGTTACCGATTCTATGTGTCATTTTGAGTAGAGTGGAGATTAGAGGGTTGTTTTAAGCAGAGGAATGAACTGCTCAGATTCAGGATTTTTGGATTGCATTCCTGATGCAGTGAAAAGAATGAACTGGGATTTTGGTTGGAAGGGAAAGGCAGCATGGGGCTAAGAACGAAAATGGAGAGTAAGCAGGTGGTGAGAAACTAGGTGGCTTGGCATACGTTGGAGTTGGAGTTGAGAACCCCTGCTGCTGAATGGATCACAGGAAAGACGTTGAGGAGGGGACGACTGACAATGAGACTCTTTCCCTCTTGAGCAACTGAAGACAATGTCCCATTAACAGAGAGACACAAGAGGGGTCTTAACTTGGTCATGGATTTCAATTGCTTATTCATTGGGTATTAATTCACATACTTACAGAAGTTTGCTTAGAATTTTAACTTTTCGTTGTTTTGTTTCTACCGAATTGCTTCGTTATTACCATCTGGAGGTTCTAACTGATGGTCTCCAATTCTTCACTGTCAACAAGACCTTCTTACATAAGATTATGGAATTGATGGGTGATGTAGGTACCTCATCTTCTACCCAGTCTTGGTCATCGTCACAAATACTCAATGGCCACTGTTGTAGAAGAACCTCAAATTCCATAAGGGTTGTTCTCACTGTTCTTGGAATGGCCGCCCCTCCTTTTTTCCCACACATTTGGTTTTGTCTCCATTGTCCTTCTCCTTTCTGCCTGCCAGCTAGAAATTTGGTCATCCTTTAAGATTCTTTGTGCTATGCCTCTGAGATGCCTTTACTGATCAACTAAGCTCACTGGACTTCTCCTGATACATGAAACTTGACCTTGAAGTCTTACTGTGCTTTGTATGGTGTTTGGGTTTTTCCTACCCTCAAATATTGTAAGTTTCTTGAAGGCAAAGATGAGGTCTTCCATGCTTCCAGAAACTTTTATAAACACTCAAACATGGTCAAAGTTTAGAAATCTTTCTTGGTGAAGTGTTGGAGTCAACGTCATATCAGGTGGGAGGGGAGTCTGCTGAAGGAATTTTCGGATTCAAGTGCAACATTGAAACAAGGTTTACATCACAAACCAGAGGCAATTACCTAACTTCACAAAAATAATAAGTTACTGCACATATCTTCACGTTTCACAAAAGAGTTATATCATGACCTCTGTTTTCTCCTTCCTCTCAATGCATATTGGAGACTGAAAATGAAGAACGTGTTTTCAGAGTTTTGTGAGACCTCAATGTTCACTGTTGCTGTACTTTCTAGAGTCACATTGTTCGTTTTTGGCTTTCATTTCTGACATATATTCATCAAGACAGATTCTGGGCATGAATCCAAAAAACAGTTTCAGGAAACTAGAAAATTAAATAGCACCAACTAAATTTTCAGTTGTAACAGTTACTACTAAGGAGATCTCATTTAATTCTGTGTTTATCTGTACCGTGGAAAATTAACTCTTGCCTTTTCCAGTCTCAGTATTTATGGAGCTGGGATACCAACCTAGGGTATGTTAACATATTTGATACCCTAATCTCCCACTCAAGTGTGCCGTATCATGGAACACATATTTTTAAAACATGTCTAAAGACGTTTCCTTTGAGAATTTGGGGAATTTTCCACATATTATGGAAGCTATGCAGAGTCTCTTAAATCCTATATGTAGTCTTTTTGTCTAGGAGATTTATGAAAGAAGAAGAAGAAGAAAGAAGAAGAAAGAAGAAGAAGAAGAAGAAGAAGAAGAAGAAGAAGAAGAAGAAGAAGAAGAAGAAGAAGAAGAAGAAGAAGAAGGAGGAGGAGGAGGAGGAGGAGGAGGAGGAGGAGGAGGGGGGAGGAGAAGAAGGAGGGGGAGGAGGGGAAGAACGAGGGGTAGGGGGAGGGTGATGGGGAGGAAAGTGATGTCAATATGCCCACAAAATAATTTTTACATTGCATTTTATTGTCCAGAAAGAGGAACCCATTGAGAATTCCTTAAACTGGATTCATCTCCTCCTTTTGTCTGGGGATTTCAACATCTACCCTAGTGGTTCTTAGCCCAAGGTCAAATTAGAATGATCTGTGGAACTGACATCCAGACATCAGGGTGATTCTGATGTACAGCCAGGGTTTAAGGCTAAGGCAGCTAACTAAACATTAATGCGCTGTAGTAGATACGCTTCATGCTGAGCACAGTAAAAGGGAAATGTTCATAGCAGTCTTCCGTATAATAAGTACAGTATGGAAACATACATTCCAAACGTGAATCAACGGTAGAATTGATAAGCAAATTGTTAAATAATCATCTAAGGGAATACAATGTGGAAGTAGAAATCTCTGAGTTACACCTATGCAAAACAACATCGATGAGCCTTATAATGTTGAATGGAAGAAGCCAGATCTAAAGAAATGCATATTATTCCATTACATTTTTATAAAATTCAAACATGGACTAATTAATCTCTGTTGCCCAAAGTCAGGATATTGATTACTTTGGGGAAGGGAGATGGAGCAGGAATGGGGAGTGATCGCAGGGAGAGAATTCATGGTGCTGGTAATGTTCTCCTTTTGGGGTTTCATGGAAGTTAGAGGCCTAAGGTTATACAATATAAACTTATGTATTTCCTTTACATTTTCAGTATGTCCTCAAACCTATATGCTGAACTAATTGCTGAAATTCATCTGTATTAAAAGCAATAGACTCCTTTGAAATAAGCTCTTTGGCCAAAAAAATAGTAACAAAAGTTGACAGTGGGATGGATCACTATGCGTCATGATTTGCTACTAGTTCATGTTTTGTTTGTTTCTTTGTCTGTCTGTTTGTTTGCTTGATTGCTTATTTGTTCGTGTTTAATATGATGTGGTCCTGGAGCAGACCCACTGAAGGTGATATTATGGAAGTTAATATATTAATTAGAGTAAGTGGGTTGATGAATCTGTTCACTAAAGTCTTTCCTAAAGCCTATAGCATATGGTGTAAAGCCAACTATATGATTTTCAAACAAATGTAATATCTTATAAACTCACAGTTTTTATGGACTCCTGTGTGGCTCAATTGGTCAAGCATCTGACTTCAGGTCAGGTCATGATCTCACAGTCTGTCAGTTTGAGCCCGGAATCGGTTTTGGATTTTGGATTCTCTCTCTCTCTCTCTCTCTCTCTCTCTCTCTCTCTCTGGCCCAGCTTTTACTCTTTCTCTCTCTCTCTCTAAATATAGATCAACATTAAAAAAATTAAAACAATGAAAAATAAAAAATAATGTTGATTTTGAGACAGAGAGAGCACAAACAGAGAAGGGGCAAACAGAGGGGACAGATGATCCAAAGTGAAGTTTATGCTGATAGCACTGAGTCTGGTGTGGTGCTTGTATTCACAAATTGTGAGATCATGACCTGAGCAGAGGTTTGACACTCAGCTGACTCAGCTACCCAGGTATCCCTTGACTCCCATTGTAATCTAGACGTTAGCAACGTTAACACTGGACTATTTGAAACTATCCTTGATATGTTGAATGTACCTAATAAATTTATGAAATTGAAACACTTTATTTATTTAAATGATACTAGACTGAATCATTTATTTGAAATGTTATTTTATGATTATGGTAGTCTTAAAGTGTTTTGCAGAAAAGTTAGAAAATTAAAAAAAGAAGAAAGAAAAATGGTCATAAGTCAAACACCTGGAGATAAGCATATCTAAACACCTTTTTTTATATTTACGTATTTTTGGCAGAGAGAGAGAATGAGAGACAGATGAGCAAGAGTGAGCGATGGGAGGAGAGAGAGAGATAGAATCATAAGCAGGCTCCACGCTGTCAGTGCAGAGCCTAATATGCAGCTTGGTCCCACACACTGTGGAATCATAACTGAGCTGGAATCTAGAGCCAGATGCTTAACCGACTGAGCCATTCAGGTGCCCCTGGAGGTAAGCACCTCTAACACTGTGGTACAATCGCCACGGAAGAGGTATATGTACATGCATTATCCAGAATTAGCTATGTAGTTGTGAATCCCATTTCTGGTCATCTAGTGATATGAGCATTTCACTAGGTCATAAATGTTCTGCAGGGCTATGAATTTTAAAGGCCACATAGCATGCCATAACCTATTTAAACACTGCTATTGATCATTGAGGGTGTTCCATTTTCTTGCTTCAATTAGTTGCTACAAGTAGAATTAGCTTTTCATGGTCTAGACACAGTTTAGTAAATGTCAATTAAAAAATAAAAAGAACTGCAGCCGGTAATGTGAGGCGGAGGAACAGGTATGACCAGATGTGGCTTCAACTTGTCTATTGCTGGCAGTCTTTACATCCTTCTCTCCCTCATCGTCTTTTTCTCCTCCTAGACCCACAACCTCCACCTCTTTATTGCTCCTTCTTCTCATCCTCGTTTCTCTGTCTATACTGGCCTCCTTGCTTCCCATCAGTACACACGTTCACACTCCTGCCTTGGGGAATTCATGGGTCCTTCTGCCTAGATCACCTTCCTGTCAGCAGGTAGTTCTCTCATTTCCTTGAGGTATTTATTCAACTGACACCTTTTTCAGCAGGACCTTCTGTGTCTCCTATTTCACCCTGTCTAGTATTTCACACCCCGTCCCCCAATTCTTCTATCCTCTCCAAGATGTATTTCCTTTTTTTCCCCATTCATTATTCTCTACCATAGTTTCTATTTCCATTTCCTTTGTCAGTCCCCCAACTGGACTATTAAGCACCAAGATCACAGTGATCCTTGCTCTTTTTGTTCACTAGTGGACCCTCCAGGTGTAGACTGTGTTGTCTCACTCTAAATGCTCCAAAGATTTTTATTGAATGATTCAATGAATCAACATCACTCCTTCTTTCTTATGAAAGTTTATAATTTTGTACTTTACACTTACATCTATGATCCATTTGAGTGAATTTTTGTATAAGTTATGAATTTAGGTCAAGGCTTCTCTTAATTAATTAATGAACCGACTAATTAAACAATTAATTACTTAGTTCATTGATTACTATTGCATACGAACACTTAAATGTTCCAGTAACACTTGATGAAAGACTATATCCCTTTTTCTGTTAGGTTGGCTATATGTCATTATCAGAAGTTGTGTGAGGATGTTTGTGTATGGGGTCAGTTTCTGGAATCTCTGTTCTATCTCTTGACCTGTGTCTCCATCTTTCTTCAATATCACACTGCCTTGATTACGGGAGGTTTATATTAAGTCTTAAAATTGTGCAACATGAGTTCTCCAAATTGGTTATTTTTCAGAGCTGTTTGGCTGTTCTAGTTCCTTTGTCTTTTCACACACATTTTAGGATCAGCTTGCTGATATCCATAAAACAATCCTGGGATTTCGACTGGGATTATGTTGAATCTCTAGATCAAGTTGATAATTGACATCTTACTAGCGAAGCTTCCATGGGTAGATATGGCATATGTCTCCATTTATTTATATCTTCCTTGATTGATCCAATCAGCCTTCTGTGGCTTTAAGCATACAGATCCTGTGCATGGCTGTTAGATTTAAATGTAAGTATTTCAATGTTTGGTGTGATATTAAATGGTTCTTTAAAAGCATTTCATATTCTAATTGTTCATTGCTTATGTATAAAAATAAAACTGAGTTGTATATATTGACCGTGTATTCTGGGGCTTATTTAATTATGGTTGAGTTCTAGAAACCTGATGTATACCCCTTAGAATTTGTTTCATGTTGATAACCCCATGATTTAAGAGTCGCGGCAGTTTTCAGGGCACCTTGATGGCTCCATCAGTTGACTACCAGACTGCTGGGTTCAGCAGCTCAGGTCATGGTCCCATGGTCAGGGGATTGAGCCCCGTGTGGGGCTCTGTGCTAAGCATGGAGCCTGCTTAAGCTTCTCTCTCAGTCTTCCTCTCTGTCTCTTTCTCTCCCCATCTCTGCTCATTCTCTCCTTCCAAAATACAAATTGAAAAATAAATACATAAAAGAATTGAGATAGTTTTTATTTTTACTTTTTCCAATCTGAAGGCCTTTTCTATGCCTTTTTCTGTACATGCCACACTTGTAATCAGGGGAGGTAGTGGTGTTTATGTCGATTTGTACACAGAACTGGCAGATTCCTTGCTTGTATTGTCTCCTTCCTTGGATTTCTCCCAAACTTTCCCCAATCAAAATAGGATTCAGAGGGACCCTATTCTAGTTTCGGTTCAAGATGGCTGTGTAGGAAGGCCTTGAACTCAACTCGTGCAAGGTGAAAGAAGATTCCAACTACCTCCAGATTGACCTTAAACTTTCCAATTGATTAACTTTTTCTTTCCAGCTTCTCTCCTTCTTTATGATTCTTTAATTTTGAGACAGAGGGAGACAGAGTGCAAGTGGGGGATGGGCAGGAATAGCAGGGGACATAGAATCTGAAACAGGCTCCAGGCTCTGAGCTGTCAGCACAGAGCCCAATGCGGAACATGAACCCATGAACCATGAGATCATGACCTGTACTGAAGTAGGATGCTTAATCAGCCAAGCCACACAGGCGCCCCCTCCCCACCCTTAGCTTATCTCTTAATTCAGGATCCTGAAAGCAAAGTATCACCTGATGGGAACTGAATCTACCCCTCTAGCAATAAGGACTGCCTGAGCCAATAAGACTCCACCCTCAAGCCCAAGGCAGTGACCAAACTGACCTTAGTGACCACCTGTGTATACCTACCTCTTTTTGTCCCACATTTTCCTTACATAAACCTGGAAGTATTTTCAGCACGTTAGAGGGAGTCTTTGATGTGAGTCTGCTGCATTTCTGGTGTCGGCCTCTGAATACATTTCCCATTTGTTTCACCTCCACTAGTTCTTTGAATTGCGATCTTGTCAGTAATGGGTAGCCAAACCTCACCTTTTTTGGGTCCCCTGGAGCTAGGTGCTCTTGTGCCTGAACTCCCTGACTACGTTTCTGGTGAACCAGCCAGAAGGTGTACTTCCAATTTGTCCAGCTCCCTGGGGATTGCACCCATTGATATAATGATTCCTCCTGAGGAGCTGAGGACTGAATGCACAGATTGTGCCTAACAAAACATAGCAAATCAAAAGACAGAAAAGAAAGAAAACAGCAAGACAGAGAGACAGTAACAAAGGGAACACTCACCCCTAACGTTGGCAAGGGCAGTTGGGGAAGGACCAGGAACAGACTCCTCTGTCTTTGGGCAGAAAAAAGAAAGAAAGAAAATAAAAACACAACACTGCAGTTTGAAAACAGCAACTGTCATTAAAAGAAAGCATTAGAACTCTGTCAATGACAGAGGAGACACAGGAGTTCTCTCTGGGTCATAAAGACGGGAGAATGGCAGGGTACATTTTACATCCACATTTTTTAATGTTTACTTATTTTTGAGAAGCAGAGAATACACGCAGAGCAGGGGCAGAAAGAGGGGGACAGAAGATTCAGGAAAGGCTCTACACTGAAACCATCAAGCCCAATGTGGTTCTCAAATTCATGAACTGTGAAATCATGACCTGGGCTGAAGTCAGATACTCCATCCACTGAGCCCCAGCTGCCCCACATTCTCCATCTCCTTAAAAGCATAGACCACAGCAGGGTCCAGTTGCTGTAGCTGGCCTGGTGCCTCAGTAAGTTCCAGGCACACAATACACACCAGCCCAAATTGCACTCGACACACACACACCCATGACATGCTTTCCCCCCCTTAAACAATGCACTTTAAAGAGGAACTAGCATATAAAAAGAGCCATTCCTGGACTGTACCCCACCTCAGCTCCCACGGCCCCTTCAGGGCACCCTCTCAGTGGAAAGTCCTGGTACACCCTAGTTTATATCCAATTCAGCTTCAACTATATTGGCAAGGTATCCTCTGCATGTACAAATCCCTCTGCCTTCAGCTTGTACCCACGTTAGCTTCACCTATCTTGCCCAGGAACCGTCTGCATAGAGAGATCAAGGACAACCTGACCCCCAGACTGCTTATGTTCTAGCCACCCTGTACAGGGCACCTATACACAGCACCCCAGCATGCCTCACCTTGCAATCATTTCAGCTTCAGCTGTCCTGCCAGGGTACCCTCAACACACAGAATCCTGGGACACCCCAGTCTGCGTTCACTTCAGCTTTAAGTATCCTGACAGGGTGCCTGCTATGTAGAAAACCCCAGGATCCCCAGTCCATGCAATCCACGGCTTCAGCCAGCCAGCCAATGTCACCAACTAGCACACAGAGTCTACCCAGGGGGACAATCATATATAAGACAATTCTTTCAAGTGTAGGAGAAGTAGCTGCTCTGCCTCATCTATAGAGACAAATGCAGAAAGGTAAGCTAAAGGAGAGACAGGGAATTATGCTCCAAAAGAAAGAACAATAAAAAACCCAGAAAAGAGCGGAAACACAGGTAAGCATTGTCCCTCAATTAAATAAAGAATATAAATTAATAATGGTCAAGATGCTCGCCGAGCTGCAGAGAAAAGGAAGAACTAAGTGAGACCTTTAATTAAGAGATAGCAAACACACAAAAAATCAGAGTTCAGGAAGATAATAGGTGAAAAGTAAAAAAAAAAAAAAAAAAAAAAAAAAAAAAAAAAAAAAAAAAAAAACACCACTAGAGGGAATCAACAGTAGAAGACGGCATGCAGAAGGACATATCAGTGCTTGGAAGACAGATTAAGGGAAAGCACCCAAAAAAAACAGCAGAAAGATTTTTTTTTTTTAATGAGGATAGGTTAAGGGATACTTTGGAAATATTAAGTGAGCAAAAATCCACATAATAGGGATTCCACAAGAAGGAAAAGGGGTACCAAAATTATTTGAAGAAAAGATAACTGAAGACTTTCCAAAACTGGAGAAGAAAACAGACATCTAGGACAAGAAGCACCGAGTTCCAAACATGATGAAACCAAGGAGCCCCACACTATGACACATCAGAATTAAAACGTCAAAGTTTAAAGATTAATAAAGAATTTCAAAAGTTGTAAGAGAGATGCAAAAGTTACCTATGATTTGAAAAACAAATCACAACAAACAAACACCTAAAGCTGTCAGCTGATATTTCAGCAGAAAGTTGGCATGCTGGGAAAGAGTGACATGATATCTTCAAAGGCCTGAAAGGATAATCCCTCGACCAAGAAAACTTTACCTGGAAAGATTATCATTAAGATTTGAAAAAAAAGAGATAAAGAGTTTCTCAGACAGAAGATAAAGAAGTTTATCACCACTAATCAGCAATGCAAGAAATGTTAACGGGGGGGGGGAATCATAATTAGATATTACAGAATTATGAATAAAAAGATGTAAAATATGACAACATACACATAAAATTTGGAGGAGGGACTTAAAAAAGTTTCTCTTTGTATTTTATTTTACTAAAATAATATGTTTTATTTCATGTTTGAGAGAGAGAGACAGAGTGTTAACAGGGAGGGACATTGAGAGGGGGAGGCACAGAATCTGAAGCAGGTTCCCGGCTCTGAGCTGTCAGTACAGAGTCCAACGTGCAGTTCAAACTCACGTATTGTGAGACCATGACCTGAGCTCAAAATCGCACACTCAACTGACTGAGCCACCCACTTGCCCCAAAGGTTAATCTTTTTAAATTTCTCGAATGTGTTTATATTTAAGTGACCACCAAATTAACATAGACTGCTGTTTCCTTGAGATGTTATATGTAAGCCTTGTGATAATAAACTCAAAACACAAAATACATGAAAAATAAAGAAAAAGAAAGCCAAGTAAAGCACAACACAAATCCATCTATGAGAAAGAAAGAGAGTACGGAAAAAAAGAAACAGAGACTTTCAAAAGCAACCAGAAAACAAAGAACAAAATTACAATTAGTACATAACGGTCAACAATTACTTTAAATATAAATGGCTGAAGTGCTCCAGTCCAAATACGTAGGGTAACAGGATGGACAAAAAACAACCCTCATCCATATGCTGCCTAGCACAGACTCACTTCAGACCTAGACACATACAGACTGAAAGTGAAGGGATGGAGATACATTTCCCGTGCAAATGAAAGCAAATAACAACAAGGACAACAACAACAACAACATCAAACAACAACAACAGCTCAGAACCAGGTAGCAACACCTATATCAAACCAAATAGACTTTAAAATCCTCAATAAAATATTAGCAAACTCCTCTCAACAACACACTAAAATGATTAAGTGGCTTTTATTCCAGGGAAACAAAGATGGCTCATCCAATCAATCAACATAATATCCCACCTCAACAAAACGAAGGGTAAAAATCATATGTTTATACCAATAAATGCGGAAAAAGCATATGACAAAATTTAACATGTATTCATGGTAAAAGTTCTCAAAAAGTCGGGGGGGTGGACATGCCTCAACACATAAAGATATTATTTTTTATATTGTTTATATTAAGTTCACACCTAACATCTCAATGGTGAAAAACTGAGAGCTTTCCCTCTAAGATCAAGAACAAGATAAATATGTCTACTTTTGCCACTCTTGTTTAATATAACACTAGAAGTCCTAGCCACAGGAATCAGATAAGAAAAAAGAAATTAAAGTCATCTACCTTTGTAAAGAAGCTGAACTGTCACTATCTACAGATGACATAAGAATATGCTAGAAAACCCTAAAACTTTCCCCCAAAAACTACGAGAAGTAATAAACAAATTAAGTAAAGTTGCAGATATGGATTTGATACACAGAAATTGGTAGGGTTTCTATATAATAATAATGAAGTCACAGAAAGAGAAATTAAGAAAACAACACCTTCCTAATTGCACCAAAAAAAGAGAGAGTAAAATAGCTAGGACTAAACTTATCCAAAGAAGTGAAAGACCTGTAGTGTGAAAACCATAAGTCAATAATGAAATTGAGGACGACACAAACAAATGGAAAGCTATCCCATGATCATGGATTGGAAGAATCAATATCATTAAAATGTCCATATTACTCATAACTATCTACAGTTTCAATGCAATCCCTATCCAGATACCAAAGGCACTTTTCACAGAACTGAAACAACTAATACTGAAATATGTATGGGTCCGCAAAAGACCCTGAAGAGTGAAAATAATCTTGAAAGACAAAACCATACCTGGAGGTATCAAAATCCCAGATTTCAAGATGTAGTACAAAACTTCAAGTAAAGCAATTAGTATGGGTAGTGGCCCAAACACAGACACATAGATCGATGGGACAGAATAGAAAGCCAGGAAATAAACCCAGGCTTATGTGGTAAATTAACCTATCACAGAGGAGGCAAGAATAAACTATGGGGGAAAGACAGTCTCTTCAACAATGGTATTGGGAAACCAGGAGATCTACATGCAGGTAGCTAGGACCTAACCCTAACGCTGGCCTGGGCTCTGGCCCTAAAGGGACCTAGCATGGACGTCTGAAAGAAATAACGGATTGGGGCCAATTACCATTGGGGAAACTCCTATGTGGAAGTCACACTCTCTCCATGACATTTCCATGGCTGTGATGGAGATGGAGGAGGAGATCCTGAGACAGTTTCAGTCTGTCCCACCCATATGTTTGGCTCCGCTCTTCCAACGCTACCACTGACCCATAACTGCACATGGGCCCTCATTTCAGTCCTGCAGGGAAATCACATCACTGTGGGGTGTTGGAGCAAAGGCACTTCCGGAGAACCAACCCTAACCCTACCCACTACTCTGCCTCTAAGCGGGATCACCTTCTAAGGCTGAGAAAAGAAGCGGTGGGGCATGGATTCCTCCTTTTTCTACCCTGTGTTCTCTTCAAGACCTCAGGACATTGAATGCTGCCCACACTCACTGGCGATGATAGTCTGCTTTACTGAGTCCACCAAATCAAATGCTAATCTCACCCAGAAACACTCTACAAATATCCCGAGAAAAAATGTTTAGTCTGGGGCACCCCACGGCCAACTCAAGTAGACACGTAATAATAACCATCACAGGGTCATTCCTGTTTTGCTTCCCTTCCCTCATTCACCTCCTATTGCTAACTTTCAAGTTCTGAAGTCGTTGCTTTTTATATTCTGACCAGTGTATAGCGTTAAGAGAAATTTGAGGAATGTTGTCTTGTGCAGGGACTAGTGTTTCAGTTAATATGAAACTGTTTTCGGTAAGGTAAGGGAAAAAGATCTTAGCTAGGGCACCAACATACTCCATGGTACTTTATCAGGGTTGGCCCTCAGCTTTCCAAACCCTTTACATGCTAATGGGAAGGCAGTGTAACATGGGAAGAAGAGCATGCATGTTGACATAGGAGCAGAGCTGGTGCCCATCCCAGCCACACCACTTGTGTTTGTGTTATCTTGGACCAATTACTTAACATATCTGAAAGTCAGCTGCCTAATTTATAAAATGGAAATAATAACAAAGCGTCAAAAAGTTTAAATGACAGTATTGGCAAGGTGCTTAATCCAACACCTGACAACACGGAACAAGTGCTCCACCGATGATAGCCATCATTATCCTCATTTGAACAGCTAAGACAGGCTAATATTCTGTGTGGGGTCAGATACCTACGGGTGGATCTCAGGTCTTCTGACACTGATTCTTTAATTTGGAGGGAGCCCAGGGCCAGGATGGCTGAATGAGTACAAGGAGGTAGACCAGTAAGCCAGTCCTCTATCCACCTCTTATTTGATAGTCCAGTTGTATATTCATCCCTTTCCTTCCACTAAAAGAAATGCAAATCCCTCCCTCTAGAAGAAATAATACACAGACGCTTGCATGTAATATTAAGTGTTAGGCTCTGTAAAACTGGCACATGCATCATCTCATTTAATCTCACAATGGCCCTTCATATGGGAGTCCTTATTCCAATTTCCAGGTGAGGAAATTGAGACCTAGGAAAGTCAAGTGCCTTCCCCATAACTTGTTTATGACTGTGTTAGACAACAACCCTAGACTCCTACTCCATGTCCAGTGTGTTTTCTTCTGTGCCACAGTTTGTTCTCTTCCAAGGCGAACACTGATAAAGAATCACTTGAGCATAGCAGTAAAAAAAAAAAAAAAAAATCATTTAAGACGTCTAGTTTTCACCCAAACACTGCTTTCTGGGTGACTTTGGTGTGGTTTCTCTCTGAGAAACAAAGGTGAGAAATTCCAAACCTCGGCCTTTGTTACAGCGTTATGAAGACCAGTAGAAATTAGTAAAGCTCACTGGCAGATTAAGGTTTCCAAGTTGAAGACATTACTTTGAATTCTCATATTATGGGTGTTAAAGTGGAAGCTGGGATTTCACATAGCTTTGACAATCACCATCAATTCCTTTCTTCAAGATTTGACTGCATATTTTCATTCTTTCCTTTTTTTTTCTTTTTTAACTATACTTCCAATCTGCCAGCTCATCCCTAGTTTCTCCCTATGTCTAGCAGTGGCCATTCTCCATATGTCCACATTAAATCTATCATCAAAGAAGAATAAAAAGATAAAAGAACAAAGCCAGAGAAGTAAGACTCAATACTAAAATGTAAATTGGTGTTAACACTTCTACTTCCAGCCAAATGTAATAACAAAAACTAGATTTATACTCCTTATGGAAGCAGCTAAAAGCTTAGACAAAATATGTAAGAAGCTGTTCTCAAAACATCAGACATCAGACAGTGAAGGGCAGTGATCCCTGATATTGGCAAATAAATGAAATGGTACCTATAGTGCCCTAGCTTATTGACTAGGTGGGGATTTGAGTCTGTGGTTTAGAGAGGAGGAAGCTGGCATAGCCCAACAGTTTCCCTGAATTGTGGAGGAGGTAGTCACTGATTCAGGAAGACTGCTATGTTTCACAGAGCAGAGTGACAAAGAAGAGAAAGTTGTTCACAGAGAGAACTCCAGAGTTCAACAGATTGCCTGCCTTGAGTATTCAATTGGATATTGATAAACTCTTGTGTATGAGGAAACTGAGACCAGGGGAAGGAACAATACCCACTGCCATACAGGGTCAGGAATAATGCCTGACAGCCAGTGTGGAAGACCTCACAATTTACATGCCATTTGGAAAATACTTGATTTTTGTGTCAGTACTGGACAAAAATTATCCCTAAACTAAGTGCTGCCTGTGCCTTGCCCAAAGTATATTTAAAGAAAGACCTGAAAGGATCAAGCTATTTGTAAGTAACTAAACTATGTCCCAAAACAAAAACCAAGAATATTTTTAGGAATCTAGAAGTATCCAGCCTCTGACAGGCTAAAACTGACCATGTTCGGCAACCCATATAAATTATCAGGCATGCAAAGAAGCAGGAAACTAAGACACGTAAGGAAGGGGAACTGAACTGACACTGACCCAGAAATTACACAAATGATATAATTTATACATAAGAACATTCAAATAGTTATTATAACTATTATCAGTATATCCAAGAAATTATAGGGCAGAATGAGCATGTTACATAGAGACATGCAAGTGATATGCAAGACCTCAACCAAACTTCTCATGACAAAAGCAATGACTAAGATAAGAAATCTGGTCTATGATTACTGAATGGAATTAAAGGCATATAGACAGTGCAGAAAAAAAAAAGTTTCATGAACCTAAAGACATAACAATGGAAATCATCTGAAATGAAACACACAGAGAAAATGTGACTGCAAATCATCCAATATACATGTAATTGTATCTCCAAGGAACACAGACAAGAAAACTAGTTTCAGTAAATAATGAAACTAATTTGAATTTATAGTTGTTAAGGTTGATGCAAACTACAAATATATAGTTCCAATAAATTCAATGAACCTCAAGGACAGGAAATAGGAGGAAAACTACACCAAGGCACCCCACAATCAAATTGCTTTAATCCAGAGAAAGGGAGGAAAAAGATTTCTCATCAGAACCAATGCAATCTAGAATACAGTATGATAACTTTTTTAAAGTACCTAAAGTAGGAGACCATTATGATCTTGGATTAGGCAAACATTTCTTAGCTAAACCACCAACAATATGATTCATTACAAGAAAAAATATGATTGATTGGATTTTATCAAACTAAAACTTTTGCTTTTCAAAGATCAAAGAGTTTGAAATAGAAGACTGAAGCTGGGAGAATATATTTACAAATCACCTATGTGAAATGGGACTTATATCTAGAACATATGGGCCATCCGCAAGATTCAACATTCTGAAGCGAAATAATCCAAAAAAAGGCAAAAGATTTGAAAAGACACATTACCAAAAAAGACATATGTACAGCAGATACACACATGAAAATGTGTTGAGCATCATGAGGGGAAATGCAAATATAAACTACAATGAGATAAATGAGATAGAATGAGATCAACTACTACTTCATACCTACGAGATGTCTAAAATCAAAAGACAGGGCTCCGAAGTGTTAGCTAGGATATGAAAGAACTGGAATTCTCACATACTGCTGATGAGAATGTAAAAGTGATAAAACTACCCTGGCAAACAGTTTGACAGTATCCTAAAAAGCTGAACATGCAACCTATTCTATGATTCAGCCAAATCTACTCTCAAATATTTTCCCTAGAGAGAATAAAGTCTACGATCATAGAAATAAAATCAAAACAAAACAAAAAAAAAAAAAAAGAGAGAGAGAGAAAAGAAAAGAAAAAAATGAATGTTTATAGAAGCTTTGTTTTTAATAGGCTAAGGAGCAGCTGGTGCTTCAGTTGGTAGATTTCTTGATTTCTTGATTTCTACTTGGGTCATCATCCCAGGGTCGTGTTATTGAGACTCACATTGAGCTCCACACTAAGCATGGAGTCTGCTTAAGATTCTTTTTCTCTTTCCCTCTGCTCTCTCTTTCTCTTTCTCTTTCTCTCTCCCTCCCCCTCTCCCTCTCCCTCTGTATCTCCCTCTCCCTCTCCATCTCCCTTTCCCTATCTCTCCCCCACCTCTCCTTCCACCCTCCCCTCTCCTTCTCCCCGCCTCTCTCTCTAATAAAAAGAAATAAATACGCCAAATGTGGAAAAAATACAAATGTCCACTGAAATGTGAACGGATAAACAAGTAGTAACAGACTATTGGAACACACAACACTATGGTGAATATTCAAAATACCAAGTGAAAGAAGTCAACTCCCCGCCCCTAAAAAATAAGGAGTATGTCTTATATAATTTTATTTGTATACTATTCTAGAAAGTGCAAGATAATATGTAGGGACAGAAAACAGACCAGAGATTGCCTAGGAATGGGAATCTGGAAGACGTGGGGGACGGAGGGATATCTAAAGGATACGAGGACATTTTTAGTGGTGACACACATATTCTTTTCCTTGTTGTTATTTATACATTGGTGTATATGTAACCAAAATTTACCAAATTATGTAATTGTATTTATTAGTATTAGTATTAATTATTAATTATTAATTAAGTAATTTATTTATTAGGGCTTTTTAAAATTTTTTTAACGTTTATTTATTTTTGAGACAGAGAGAGACAGAGCATGAACAGGTGAGGAGCAGAGACAGAGGGAGACACAGAATCTGAAACAGGCTCCAGGCTCTGAGCTGTCAGCACAGAGCCCGACGCGGGGCTCGAACCCACGGACCGTGAGATCATGACCTGAGCCGAAGTCGGACGCTTAATCGACCAAGCCACCGAGGCGCCCCATAGGGCTTTTTTTTCAGAGAGAGAGCTGAAGCATTCATAACTGGGGGAGAGAGGCAAGGGAGAAAGAGAGAATCTTAAGCAGACTCCATGCTTAGCATGGAGCCCAATTAAGGGCTTGATCGAACCTGGGATCATGACCTGAGCCAAAATCAAGAGTCTGATGCTCAAGTGACTGAGCCATCCAGGTGCTCCACCAATTATGTACTTTAAATATGTACAGTTTGTGTATATCAGTTAAACATTAATGAAGTTGTTAAAAAAAACAAACATGATTAGATATTGTGTCTTTTGACCTCTGGGACTGCTATTTCAAACCTGGTCCACCAGCATCTACTGATTCTCGGAATCCCCAGTATCTTTCATTAACTCACATAAGTTCTTCAAAAAAAATGTAACTTGGGAAAAGGGGAAATACCCTGGCAGTTATCACGTGTATCAATTATAAACGTCACAACACTTAGAACTATGATCCATATATAAGAGGGGTGATATAGCATATGTTTCCTTTAGACAACTGAGAGCTGGTTGAGTCCCAGCACCCCATTACCCTTGTAGACTTGTTAATTACTTGTTTACCAGTTAATGGTCCTCTGCCTCCTTATACTGTATAAGAAGGGACTTGGTCTGTCTTGGTCACTTCTGTGTTTATAATGTTACAAAACCAGGCTGGAACGCTGGCAGAAAAACCAAGCGGCACTCGGAGATCTTCTTTGGGTTGCAGATCTTGGTGGAACGGCGGGCTCAGAGGACCCTGTTTCTCCAAACTTCTGAGCACTGAATGCAAGTGGAGCAGGAAATTTACAATCATCAGCTGCCATATCTGTGGGGGTTTTCCTGCACACAGAAAACAAAGGAAGAAGAACCAGGAGGAGGGGTCTCTAAGATAGAGACCAGAGTTCGTTTTAGTCCCACCGGCCATCTTTGGTGCAGTATTTTATTCACTCCTCCAACATTATCCCATTTTATGCCTTTTACAACACCTTTTTAGTAGGTATCACCTTTCAGTTTTTTAGGTTGGTACCCTCAGAAGGCTAAGATGCCTGCAGTAGTTTGGCGAGCAACAGTGTTTTCAATAAAATGTACCATGGTATTCAGTATACAGGGCACAATGGATACAAGTACAATTAGGGAGAAGAGGGGCTCTGCCAGGGCAGGAAGCCAGGATCCCAATCTGTGAGATCTCATTTGTTCCATTGATTGGTACTTTACTGTTGTCAATGTTGAATTATTATTAATTATTATTATTATTATTATTATTATTATTATTATTATTATTATTATTATTATTATTTTATTTTTATTTTTAGTTCCTTAATCTTAGTTGTAAGTATTTCTGACTGGTTTAAAAAATAGCAACATTCCTCCCCCGAAAAGATGCAAGTCCCTCCATTTTCTGAAGTGAGGAGGTTGGGGGCTTGTCTATTTTGGGGGTTACTGGCACCAGAGAGTTTTTTGGTTTTCTAAGGTTACCAGAGAATTGGCCACCCGTTCCATGTCTTCATTTAGCTCTTGAGATAGTCTGTGGTACAGTCCTATGCATAAACCTATGCCCCCTTCTCCAGGTCCTATTCCTGTCACAATTTCTGAGCCTATCCGAATGGGTAGCAGAACTGCCCGTTTAGCCTGAGACTTGGGGCTAAAGGTTGTTAGGAACTGATCTTCAGTGTATACAAATATCCCTGGGGTCCGGAAGATGGAATAACATTTCTGAGTCCAGTTGGCCTCTAAGCATCGATAGGCTGAATTAGAACACAGATAGAACACCCCAAGGGTGCAACGTATTTCCTTGTCTGCAATCTGGTGTAGGTCTCCTGGGAGCTTTCCTAAACGTGTGTGTGTGGGGGGGGAGAGGGTAGCCCATATAATAACTCAAAAGGGGAGAATCCAGTGCCCCAGGCGGGCATTGTGCACACACGAGGGCCAGCCAAAATAAATCTGGCCATAGGGGTGAGTCTCTTGGTGGAACTTGGACAGGGTTTCCTTGAGGGTGCAATTCATCCGCTCTACCTTTCCCTGAGCTCTGGGGGTGTTAAGTAGTGTGCAGTTTCCAGGCAATGTTAAGGGACTTTGTTAGGGTTTGTATAATGTCCGCTCCAAATGCAGCTCCATTTTTACTGTGTGTGATTAAGCCCAATGTCCCGTAGAAGAGCTTTGGCCACCTCGTGACTTCATTCCATTCTGGTCTGGAATGCTTGGATGCATCCCAAATTGGTGCAGATTGTTCCAAGAGGGTACCTAAACCCTTTATTTGTTTGTGTGTTGGTAAAGTCCACCCCTAAGTCCATCCTTTGTGAGCCAGGCAGGGGCTGTGGGGCAGAGCAAGCATTGTTTTTGGCACATGTTACACATTATTCACTGACAGCCTGGCATAATGCCAGCAGCGTAGTTCTTTTTGAAGAGGACCTGTAGAGCAGTTTTCCCTAAGAGGGTGAGTTAGTGATATTCCTTCACTAGGTGCTTTCACATTGATGACGGGACAAGACTCACCATCCGTCTTTGCTTAGTGTGCCCACTTCTGTCGAGGCCCAACTTCTTTCTTCACTCGTGTACAGGGGTGGGGAGGCTTCCTTCTGGGGCGCAAGAGTCAGAGTGTAGGTAGGAGCTTCACCTAGGTCACCTGAGGCAGCCACTCTGGCTGTTTTGTCGGCCAGGTGATTTCCTTGATTTATGGGGGCATCTCATTTCTGAGGTCCCTTACAGTGTAGGATAGCTACTTTGTCTGGTAGCCATATGGTCTCAAGAAGCTTTAGTGTTTCTTCCTCTTTTTTGATAGTTTTCTCTGAAGCGGTAAGGAGGCCTTTTTCTTTATAGATGGCCCCATGTACATGCACAGTAGCGAAGCCATACCAGGAATCGATGTAGATGTTAACTCATTTACCTTTGCGAAGGATGTTGGCTCAGGTTAAGGTGTACTGAGTCCAGCCCATTGTGCCGAACATCCTTCCGACAAGGCCTTGGCTTCCTGAACTCCCGTGGTTGTGATTACCGCATACCATGCTCTTTGGCTGCACTCCTCTAAATAGCTGCTCCCATAGCTGAACAGGGTGATCTCTGGGCTTGTTATACCCTGGTCTTGGAGGTCTGGGAAGTTGGCGTAGACTTCATCCACTACTCCAGAACAGTCATGGTCAGGTTCTCCCTCCTCTGTGGGAAGGAAGGTGGCCAGGTTTAGTGTTCCTTTACTGTTTTGAGAGTGAGCCTTGGGTTCTCATAGAGAAGGCCTTGGGATTGTGTCAGCTGAGAAATGGAGAGGAAACGATATCCTTGGGTGCTTGTGAGCCACACGACCATGTGTGGGACCTTAACATTAAATGTTTGGCCAAGTGTGAGCTTGTCTGCATCCTTCATGAGCAGGACTGTGGCTCTGATCTCTGAGGCACAGGGGCCATCCTGCAGCCACAGGATCAAGTTTTTTTTTTTTCTTTGTTTTTTTTTTTGACAATCAGAACACTGGCCATTGCCAAGGCACCATGCTCTGAGTGAGCACTCCTTTTCATGTAGGAAGAAGTTAAAGGCCTTTCTATGTCAGGCAAAACAAGGGCTGGGACTTGACCCAGAGCCAACTTTATTTCTGTGAAAGCGGCCCTCGCCTCCTCAGTCCATGCGAGGGACTCCCAGTTTGGTCCTCCTAACAGGTCATAGAGGGACCTCACTATGGCTGAGCATCTGAGGATTCCCAATGGGAAAGAACCCTCCGGCCCCTAAACATTCACACAAGCCTCGTTTTGTTTGGGGCTGTGGCAGTGTGGTGCCACACTTTCTTCCTTTCTGGTCCTCATTCTCTTTTTCCTTTTGTGAGTAGGGAGCCTAAGTATTGGACCTGCGGCAGACAAATCTGTGCCCTTTTCCATGAGGGTGGTACCCCAAGTAGGATTAGAGCTGTAGGAGGGCCTGTGTACCTTTCATACAGTCTTTCTGAGTGTCACTGGAAAGGAGGAGGTCTTCTACATATTGGAGAAGGATATACCCTGTGGTTTCCTTCGGAAAGTCAGCGAGATCTGAACCTAGGGCTTCCCCCAGAAGAATGGGCGAGTTGTTGTAACCTTGGGAAAGTAGTGTCCAGGTCAGCTGCATCTGACACTCTGTAACGGGCTTAGTGCATTCAAAGGCAAACAATGATTGACTTTGTGGAGCCAGGCAGAGGCAGCAGAAAGCATCCTTTAGGGCGAAGCATGCAACCCTTCTGGCTGACCACGGAATTTGGCTGAGGAGAGTATACTGAGGGTTCGGAATGACTGGGTGTAAGGAAACCTTCACTTTGCTAATGGCCCTCAAATCCTGTACTGGTTGGTGTCCTCCTGACTTCTTGCCTGGCAAGAGTGAGGTATTCCAAACTGATTGGCACTCAGTTAGAATACCTCTTTCTCTGAGCTTGGTCAGGTGCTCTTGTATGCCCATTCTAGCCTCTAGTGGAATGGGGTACTGCCTTGGTGTCTGAGGTTGAGCTTCAGGGATCAGGTCAACAATGATTGGGACACAATTCCAAGCTATTTTCAGGCGGGTTATCATCAGCTCATAGCGAGCTGATGTAAGCCTGAATTCTTAGGGGTTACCAGGTAAGGCCTGGGCACAGAACAGTCTCCATTCTTCTTCCCTTGGCAGGGGTATCGCCAAGACCAAGGTTTCCTTCGGCCTTGGGTTTCATTGGAGGCTAGTGTGTCCAGTGGGTTCAAAAGGTATCTGGGCCCCAAGTTTGGAGAGTAGATCCCGGCCCAGGAGAGGAATCGGGCAGTCACGTAAGTAGAGGAACTCATGCCGGACCTTGTGACCCCCAAGTGCACCTTGTTGAGCTTGACAGAAGCGCCGTTGCATTGCCTGTGTCCCAGTAGCCCCAAGAATGGTTGCTGTCTTTTGGCCTAAGTGCTCTACCAGGGAAGTAACAAAGGAGTATTCAGCCCCAGTGTCAACCATGAAAGTTATTGTTCAGCCCACCACCTCATTTCAACCGTGGGTTCATGGGGGCCAAGAAACAAAGAGTCCGGTCCCCCTCAGTCCAATTCTACCCCGGCCAGATCAAGAGGGTTCTCACCTCGAGGTTCCTCCAGATATTGGCTGGGTTTTGAGGTCCCCATCCAATTCGGACATTGTTACAATTTCCCTTACCTTTGCAGTATGCACACTGGTCCCTTGCTAAGGGGCTATGGGCTTCCCCCCTTTTTGTGTTTGGGGTTTTCCCATCTTTGCAGCATCTGTTCTTTAGTTCTGCTGTGAGAAAGATGGCCTTCTTTTTAGTCTTCACGTCTCTTTCAGCTGCAAATTTCTGTTCCTGAAAACTGTACTGATGACCTCTGACAGCTGAGTGATATTCATCTGGCAAGCCCTCCAACTTCTGGAGCTTTCGTCGGATATCTGGGTAGCCTGTGCCACAAAAGAGATATGTACCATCTGTTGACTCTGGTCCCTCGGGGTCAAACGGTGCGTATACACGGTACACTTCACATAATCTTTCATAGTAGTCTCCGGGAGACTCCCCAGGGTGCTGTGTGACTGATGATATTTTAGTCATGTTCATGGGATTGTTGACTCCAGCTCACACTCCCTGAAGGAGGGCTTCCAGGTATCATCAGACGTGGCCCTGTCCTCCTTCTGTGGTGAAATCCCGTGTTGGGCGTTCTTCACGCATGCAGCTTGAGCCCAGACAGTAGGGTCATTGATTCCTGGAGATGTGTGATCTCCTAGGTACTGTCATGTTTCTGTCATTCTTATTTTTAATTAAAAAAAGTATGGAGTAACTGTTGACAATCTTCCCAAGTCTGTGAGTAGGTCTGGAAGAGGGACTCCATCAAGTCAAACATTGCTTGTTTCTTTTCGGAGTATGGTGGAGTGTTGTGTTTCCACTTGAGGAGGTCGGTTGTAGAGAAAGGTAGATAACCCATCATGGAATGGCTGGTCTGGACTGGTCCATCCTCTTTCTGTCTTTCAGGCTCTCTTGTCTCCATTACATGCGTTTGGAGAGTTTTAGGTCTGGGTCTGGGGCGCAGTCTGGCTGCTGGCCCATGTGGGGGTGGGTTATCTGGGTCTGAGAGGGGCGGGGAGATGAGCAGCACTGACTGCAGTGGCAAGTGCACTGACTCTGGCTGTGGCTGGAGAGACAGATGCAGGAGTAGTCTCAGGCTCAGAGGGAGGGAGGCAGGAGCTTGAAGAGTTATAAGGAGGTGGAAAGACAATATCTTCGTCCACATCTCCTTTAAATATTAGAAGAACAGTGGATCACTTCTTTGACTCCCTGGTGAGCCTCCAGATAAAGTGGCTAAAACCTTTGCCTGGCTCTGTTTGCTAATGATGAATCACCTTCAAGGCAGGAAATCTGGGGCAATTTCAAGCCAGGAGTTGATGTACAGAAATGGATCAGGGTGGCCTGGGTTCCCAGTGACTATTAGCCAAACCTGCTGCACTATTTGAGCATCTAATGTCCCTTCTGGAGGCCATCCCGCATTGAATATGGGCCATTCTAGTTCACAAAATTTCCTTAACTTCCTGGGTGTCATTGTCACCCCATGGTAACCTGAAAACCCCTGTTCACATTTTTTCATCATGACCTCAAAAAATCGTAGGCTTACTCTGTTTTCATCCCATTATTAATTTCTTTCTCATATTTGGTGTCACAAAGACAGACAAAGTTAGGGTATACCGCCAGATGAGAGGACTATTCACATACTCCTCTGGTCACATTCCTGAGGGAAAGTTTAGGTGAGGTTTGGCTATAGTGGACTCTGCTTTGTGACTTGTAATGGGAATCTGATCTGATACCGCCCTAGACCTTATACTTTCACAATGACACAGGGGAGCCCATTTAGACTCCAGAGACCTTGGGGACCTTAAGAGTGCCCGTCCATGAAGCCACAAACTCTAAATCGACTGGCAACCCTGGCTTAGCTGCACATTCTCTCTCTCTCTCTCTCTCTCTCTCTCTCTCTCTCTCTCTCTCACACACACACACACACACACACACACACACACACACACGCACACACACACATGCACACCAGAGTCTATTACATTTCCTTCCACAAAATTTCCTACCTGGGACACCTATTAAGTCCTCTGGGAATTGATCATGTCCCCCTTCCACTCTTTTGGGTATGCCTGACATCTTCGGGGCCCCGGCTTTACCAGTTCCATGGAGCAGGACCTGCCCAAGACAGCGGAGAAGGAGGCTGCCGAAATTCAGGCAGAGCATGCACTTTCTCCCTTGCTAGCCTTTGCTTTGCCACCACATCACTGTTCTCCCAAACTAGTGGCAACAATGGGCCAGTGCGGTTGGGTTTCCTAGTCAGCAATCTAGTATGTTACGGAACCAGGCTGGAACACTGGAGGAAAAACCAAGTGGCACTCAGAGTTTGGTCAGAGAGTTTGAGAGGCCTGAGAAAACTGAAACTTAAAAGCTTAAGTTACGGGAAACTGAAACCTAACCAAGCCTAACTAGCTTGTTCCGCTTCTGTACAATTGCTTGGCGCGCCCGTGTATTCCTGATCAATCATTGTTGCTTGGCACATCCGTATATTCCTGATCAATCATTGTGATACCCGTACCCCCGGTTGTGGTCTGACCTAAAGGCAGGAACCAATCGAATACTGCTAAGTGTCCAACTTTAAACACCAACCAATCGCAGCTCTGTAACTGTGGAAAATTCCTGATTTCCCCATGACTTGTTTGTACCTGTCTATGAAAGGGGTGTAAAAACCTCTCTCGGGGCCTCTCAGCGTCACTGGCAATTAGTGCGCAGAGGTTCAGGTTCGAACCTGCAATAAATGACCCTTACTGCTTAACTTTGACTCTGGACTCTGGTGGTTCATTTCTGGGGGTCTCTTGGACTCTGGGCATTTCAAGTTTGGCTCACCAAAGGTCTGAGCGTGGAGTCCAGTGGGGAGGGTAATTTATAGTCGTCAGCTTCCATATCTGTGGGGGTTTTTGCACATGCACCAAACAAAGGAAGGAGAATCCAGAGGAGAGGTCTCTAAGCTAGAGACCAGAGTCTGTTTGAGCCCCGTTGACCATCTTTGGAGTACTTTATTCACTTCTTCCACAAGAATAGAGCTCTAAATATCACATAGTATATGCTCATTAAATCTATATTAAGTGAATGAGTTCTATTGCTTCTGTATCGGACATATAACAAGAATTTTGACAATCTATATGGTAAGAGTCCCCAGACCATCACATTATAGGGATTTCAAGGTTTTGTAGTCTTCACACAATATTAAGGTTTTGTTACAACCACCATAAGCTAACCCTACAACCTCCCATCCTGGATCATATCATGCCCCTGTCTCCTCCTCATTCACAGTCTTTTGCAACTGAGTGCAGACAATTCCATAATGTGGTCTTGGTTCAGAAAGCCAAATTCCTCAGTTTTTCTCAGTCAGACAGAATTAAATCTTACTGTGAACATCTGCCAGTAATGTTGCAATAGAGATGAAGAAGATCAATTCAAGTTGACTCCCTGAGCTGATCCCTATAATCTCTTTAGGGCATGAGTACAGTTAAACAGAAATGCTGCACTCAGAATTATGTCTACTGCTTATCCAAGGAAAAAAAAGCAAGCATTAAAAAAGTAAGCCTTTTCCCTGCAGAGCAGCTTAATCAGGGAGAGTGAGTAGTGTAAAGTGGGTGAATTCTTCTCCAGGGCCTTAACTATTGCAGAGACTCAGTTCAACCTATGGGGGTGTATAACAGAAACATGAAACCTGAGAGCTGCCATTGTTGGGTAACAATGTTCTCTAACTGTGCCTTAGGCATTGACATGATAATCCAAGGGAGAAAAGCACTAATTATAAGTGGCATAGACGTGGACAATTTCTACATGCTTCAACACCTCTTGATAATAGTTAATCCTGTCTGTCTTTGCACGTGAACATTCCGTTGTTGGTCATTTTTGCCATGACAGAAATGGTCCCCTGTGTTTCCGTGGGCTTGTAAACTTAGCCTTCCTGAATAGGGTTGGAGACATCAAAAGGGTATCTCTTGGTACCTGTTGTTTCATTTTGTTCGATAGTTATGGACCTACCCCTATAAAAGGATTCAGAATTTTCGTAGTATGTCTTAAGACTGAATTGGAAGCCCGTTTCCTTTATTCAATTCAACTTAACAAAGAGGGTATTACATGTCAGACATTGTGAAACATATAACTGAAGGAATAGTACTTCCCAAAGATTGACCCTCAAAATCAGTACGCCTTACTAATGATGCCTTGTTTTTTGGAAGGTCATGAAGGTGTGGATCAAGGTAAGAATGGATTAAAATTAAATAGAACCAATAAGAAAATATAAAAGTACATTTGCACTTAGTAAGGATAACCAATAATTCATGAAAGGTTGTTTATTTCATTTATTTATATGTATGTGTATGTGTATGCTTATAGTGGGTTTTGGTGAAATATGTGTTCCTTACAGTAGGTTGGGGATAAAATATTTGAGAGACGCTGTGCTAATGCACCTTATCAGGCTGCCTGGTGCCTCTGTAGCTTGGGTTCTTGATAGGGCTTAGGTTCATCCGCTTCATGTGCTTGCATGACATTTGGAAGATATGATGGCTAATTTTATGTGTCAACTTTACTGGACCACAGAAGTCCAGATGCTTGGTCAAACATTTTTCTGGTGTTTTGTGATGGGAAATACTTGAGTCTGTACAGTGAGTAAAACAGATTATTTTCATAATGTAAATGCGCCTTATCTAATCAATTGAAGGCCTGAATAGAATAAGGATGATTCTCCCATGGATACTAGGGAATTATTCTTGCCTGCCTGAATGTCTTTAAACTGAGACATTGGCCTCTTCCCCAGACTCAAACTGAAACAGCAGCTCTACCTGAGATTCAAGCCTGCCAGCCATTGGACAAGAACCACGCCATCAGATCTCGTGTGTTTCCAGCTAGCCAACTCATCCTGCAGATCTTGGGACTTGTCACCATCCACATTTATGGGAGCCAATTTCTTATAATAAACAAACAAACAAACAAACAAACAAACAAACTAACAAACAAACAAACAAACAAATATAAATACATAAATATAAATATATATTTATTTAATAAATTCATATTCATATGAATATATAAATATAAATATAAATATATAAATAAATAAAAATATATAAATATATTATAAGCTATAATATATATTATATATATATGAGAAACAGAAGTTTTCTCTGTTGAATCTTACTAATTCAGAAGGTGAAAACTATTATCTATTGGTTCTACAGCTGTTTTTTGTTGTTGTTGTTTACAAACACAATGTGGTATAGACATTATTCTAACAGAAAAAAAATAGCACCCAACGTTCCATACCTTAATGCTGACAACCCATGAAAATGAAGAGATACCATTTCTATAGTCGTGTTGTATTATAGAGAGAGATTTTCTGGATCAACCTAGTATCATCATGAACCCATGCATCATACACCCATGCAAAGCAGAGTGTTTTCTCTGGCTGGCCATCCCACAATCTGGAAATAAAGACCTCAGTTGTATAACTTCAAGGAACTTAATTGTCCAAAACCCAAATAATCTCAGAAGTAGATTTCTCCAGATAAGATCCCAACCTACTGACACTTGACTCTTACCTAGTGATACCCTAGGCCCAGAACACCAGTGAGTCTGCCTGGACAGACCAGTGAGTCTGCTGGGGTTATTCTGGCAAGACAATTCTGCAGTGCTGTCTTTGGATTCTGGGAGTGCAGTGTACACCCCACTTAACTATCACTTCTCCTGATGTTTTGAACACACAATTCCTCATATTAAGTCACTGCTTGGATAGAAGGTAATTTCTGCCATATGCTACTGAAATTTGACTATTGTACTTCCACATATCTCCTACTAGTTAAATGCAATGATACCTGTAGCTTATTTCGAACTCAAGTAAAGCAAAAGAAAAAACTCTAAAGAAGGGGCCACTCCTTACTTCTTGAAAATACCTCTTCTTTTGTTTTTGATAACATTTGACTCTCCTGGTTTCTCTTTTATATTCCCTCTACTAATTTTCATTCTATTTTCCTGCCTCATTTCCATTCATCAAGCATGCATTGAGCACGTACTAGGTTGTAGGCACTGTATACAAAGAACAGAGGTCTTATCTAGAACTAATAATGGACCTTGTTATCCAGGGATTTGCCACTGTGCAAACAAATTAACTATACTGAGTTGATAACATCTGTAATAGAGGCGGATAAATGTACCCTGGAATTGCAAAGAAGAAAACACATGAGTCTCTGGGGCACCCAGGGAGTGCTTTGCAAAAATGAGAGTCACTTGAAGAGAGTCTTCTAAAGAAGGCATATTTCAAATCGACAGAGTTAGGAAGGGCATTCCAGGCATGAAAAAAAATAAATAAATAAAAATTAAAAAAAAAAGAGGAAGACACAGAAGTTTGAAAATGTGACACATTAAAGGAGTAGCAAAGTTTCCTTTGGATGGATTTCTTGTGGGAATGGGAGGTTGGTAAAGAGTGAGGATTGGTGTAGAAGGTGACATATGAATTGGATCCTAGAAACAGTTTACAGGAGATAGTTATTGTGCCCGAATGACTTTGATGACTACCCATTGTATTCAAATAAACCTGAAGAGACTTCTTGGCTTAGTTAGAAGGTTGCTCATCATCTGTTTAATTCTATAAGGTTAATCTCATCCTATGTTCCTCTTCTCTACCAACCATTCACTCATTTACTCATTTATTTATTCAGTCAGTCAGAGAGGGTATGTGTGGGGTGCATATCACGAAGAATGTGGAACTCATTATAAGGACTTTGACTTTTATTTTCAATGAGATGGAAAGTCAGTTGAGTAGTCTGACCAAGTTCATATTTTAGTTTTATTTATTTGGTTATTTATTCATTCATTCATTCATTCATTCATTTATTTACTTACTTATTTATTTATTTATTTATTTATTTATTTATTTATTTATTTAATGAGAGTGCCCACAGGGGGATAGAGAGACAGAGAGACAGAGAGACAGAGACAGAGAGAGAGAGAGTGAGAGTGAGAGAGGGAATCTCAAACAGGCTTCATGCCTAATTCATGCCTAGCACAGATCCTAATGCACGTTCTGACTCCATGAGCTCATGATTTCTGCATCATGACCTGAGCCAAAATCAAGAGTCAGATGGCTAACCACCTGAGCTGCCCAGGTCACCGTAATTTATGTTAAACAAATCATTCTGACTACTGTCTGGAGAGCAGGATGGAGTGGGAAGCAAGCATACAAGCAACAACAACAACACAATAAGGAGGTTACTATAGTAATCCTGAAATAACTGTAGGTTGAATAAGGATGCAAGAAGGGCACATAGTGAGAAAATTATGATCATGTGTACATTATAAATGTGGATATAATAGGATTGCTTGTGGTTGAATATAAGGTATGATAAAAACAGATATAAAAGATGATACCAAGTTTGTTTTTGTTTTTGTTTTTGTTTTTGTTTTTGTTTGCTTGTTTTTTTGGGCTGGACCACAGGTTGGTGGTAGTTTTGAGTTGTCTGTTAGAGATCATGGGTTTTAGGGGAAACATCAGGACTTGCTTTTTTTTTTTTTTTTTAAATTTTTTTTTTTATTTTTGGGACAGAGAGAGACAGAGCATGAACTGGGGAGGGGCAGAGAGAGAGGGAGACACAGAATCGGAAGCAGGCTCCAGGCTCCGAGCCATCAGCCCAGAGCCTGACGCGGGGCTCGAACTCACGGACCACGAGATCGTGACCTGGCTGAAGTCGGACGCTTAACCGACTGCGCCACCCAGGCGCCCCAGGACTTGCTTTTTTTAACATTGTGAGTTTTGAGATGCTTATCAGACATCCAAGCTGCATTTTTGTGAATGCAGTTAGATATAGGCATCTGGAGTTTAAATTAAGAAGTTTCGTGTGGACTCTAGGCTGGATTACTTAGTATGAGATCGCATGAGATCAGCTAGAGTGAGAATGGATGAGAGAGAAGACATGCAAGGACTGAGCTCTGGGGTCTCTAACTCTTAAAGTACTGCAAGATGTGGAAAAACTAGCGAAGGAAACTAGACACAATGCCCACTGAAGGAGTAGGCGAGACATGAGGAGGGTCTCGAGTCCAGGAAGCCTGGTAAGGAATGTGTTTCAAGGAAGGAGGTATCAAATTGGTCAAGTGCTGATGGCAAGTCAAATAGGATGAGTTCAAATAAATGATCATCAGGGTCACATGGGGGGGGGTCACTTGGTTAAATGTCTGACTCTTGGTTTCACCTCAGGTCATGATCTCATGGTTTGTGGGTCCAAGCCCCAGGTGGGGCTCCATGCTGACAGTGTGGAGTCTGTAGGATTCTCTCTATGCCTCCATCTGTCTCATAACCTCCCCTGCTCACTCTCCCTTTCTTTCAAAATGAATGCATACACTTTAAAAACTACTAAAATATAAATAATCACTGTGTTTTGCAAAGTGGATGTCATTGACCTGTGATGAGAACCGTTTCAGTAGCACCGGGGAAAAGCCGAATTGGAGTGGTTTCAACAGAGAATTGGAGGAGAATGACTGTAGACAGGGAGGAAGGCAATTCTTTCAAGGAGCATTGTGACAAAATGTGGGAGAAAAATGAGGCAGCAGTGGGAAGGGAAGGGAGCAGGGTCAAGAGAGGGCTTTGGTTTTTCTTTCTAAAATTTGAGAAATAAAAGCATTTTTGTAATTTCCATATTGCTGATGGAAATGATGATATGGCAGAGTCGGGGAGAACTGCTGACAGAAATGTTCTTAACAGGGCAAGAGTGACTTCAGTCTAGTGTCCAAAAGATAATTGGCCCGGAGAGGAATGAACAGATCCTTCATATTAATGTTGGTGAGAGCAGAGCACAAGGGAATAGGTGTAGATGGAATGGTAGATGCGATAGGTGATTTTGCAAATTCTCTTTTCACTGACCTGGTTTTCTCAGTGCGGTAATAGGCAAAGTTATAAGACCAGAGTGAAGAAGGGTTGGGAACAGTTAGAAGTTTGCGGAGAAGGAAGTTGTGAAATAGAGGTCTAGGGGTGTGAGTAAGTAGCCTTCTGACCTCACTTTGGTCAGTGGCCATCAAGTAACTTTTGTGCTGCTTTTCTCCAATTACATTGGATGTTGCTATGCGTAGGAAGTAGATTGAACTCCCTGCGGTTCCCCACTTCTTTACCTTTGCATAGGTAAGTTTGCATCTGCCTGAGAAGCCCTCTCTACCCTAATCACTCATATTTCAAATTTGCCTCAACCATTACTTACTTAATCCCACCAGGCGGAGTGAATTAGTCCCTTCTTGGAACTCTTGTGGTACCATGTGCAGTACCCTGTACTGTAATTTTTGCCATATTGCAATAATTTGCGTCCCTGTCTCCCTAGATAATTTGGCCACTCCTTGAGGGTGTCAATTTGGTCATTGCACTTCCTAGTATACAGTTTGACTTGTGGTTAGCCTTTGTTAATTGCCAATTGAATTGAATTGAATTGAGTTGAATTGAATTGAGTTGAATTGAATCGAATGTATTGAATTGAATGTATTGAATTGAATTGAATTGAATTGAATTGAATTGAATTGAATTGCATGGAGAGAATTAGCAGAAGGGATTGGCAGGTAGGAAGGGCAGAGCCTAGAAAGAGTGGTGACATTTAGAACAAGACTTGTCTGATCTATAAGGAGGGGAACTCCTGCTCATGAGAGTGGGAAAGGTAACTGTTTACTCACCTGTAGTGGTGGAGTGAATGGAGCCGAAACCCCAAATGGACTTCTGTAAATTGTGTCAACAATTCTTACTTCTATCGTGTTTGCGTTGAGGACCAAAAGAGTTCATATATGCAGAAGGATTTTGTACATAAAAATGTGCTGCATAATGTAAGATACTCTTTCTCACAACACTCTGTGCCAAGATTAAAGAAATGTGTTGATTTTATATATTTTACTAAAGGATAGCGTGTATAACAGAGGAAGAGAAGGATGGGTTTAAAAAATGATTATAGTTATACTCGTCTTGTTGACCTTTCTGCTCTTCAAAGTCTCTTTGGAAGATATCATCCTGGTCTCTTTCAGTTACAGATGCCTCTTATTGTCTCTGAGACAATAGCCCTAATATGATCTAATTTGCTAAGCCAGGTGGTGTGGAAGACAGAGAAAACGGCCAGCTCATTCTGCAGGAAGCAGCATATAAGGAGCCCACTGATCTGACAGGCTTGTGTCACAATGCACCAGTGTGGGAATTGCCCAGGCTCAGAAAAAGGCCAGTTTTTCGCAACATTATACAACTCAAGAGAACTTTCTAACACAGAGGCAATGTTCACAGTTCCACAGAAAACACATGTCTGATTCTTGATGCTGACTAGAAGTCAGCCAGTTATTTTAACACAGGTTATAACTCTCACTGGTTTCACTTCACTTTCCCTTAAGGTTCAGGTTTCTTAAGGGCAGGGACCATGTTCTGGGCTTCATAACCTCTGCTCACACTTGTCTACCATGGTATTTCATGGGCGCTCCGTTATCATCTGTTATTCATTGGGTTTTTTAGTAGGTGTCAGGCAGCTTTCATGGTGACCACGTATTGGCAGATCATCAAGAGAGTGGCAATAGTGGAGCTTTCTCTACTATATGAACCACATGTTATTATCTTAAAATTCCTGGAACATATGTATGATGTCCTGTATGAATGATTGTGAGTTTATGACACTCATATTCTACTCCTTTTTCCCAACAGTTTAAAATACCTTTATGGCAGTTTACCTTCCTTTCATTCCCTAACTTAAAATATTTTACTTCTTTGGCTTTGGACTACCTGCCTACATGCTAAAAGATGCAACACTAGAAAACATGATTGCATTTTGATGTGTTCTTAGCAGGCTGCCTTAATTGCCAGCTCTGTTGGGTGGGTTGGATATCACTGTTACTTCTGGCAGGATCTTCTGAGATACAAGTATATTTCTTGGGCAAAGTAGCATGTTGAGTCCATCATCATTTGGAGTGAAACTCAGTCTACGTCCAGTAGAGTTGGTCCTATTGGTCACATGAAGGAATGAAAACCAGGCCGTATTCGTTTCGATGTCATAACATTCTGGGACGTGTAGTGATGCCCATGAGGAAAAAAAAAAAAAAAAAAAAAAAAAGAATCAGACAGGGGACTCCATTTAAGAGACGTCTCAGCAAGCAGAATCAAGATGCCAGAATGAGGAACAAAGATAAATGCTGTCTAGGTTGTAGAGGTTGGAGACATTGCTCCAGCAGAGAGAAAGTTCCTTCAGGGTTAAGGGAGAGGCTGGATAGTGATCCTCAGGCCCCTTGTTACCACCTCCAGGCCATGATCTTTCTACTCCCCTGAAATTCCTGCCTTCACCTCCTTAGTCCATCTATTCAATCCCAGAGCGCCACCCTTTTTTTCATGGACATTTCTGGAATCCCTTCCTACTCTTCTTTCTCCTCATGTTGCTCCTGCCTCTGTTGTGGGCAATTTCAGAATCCCGGTAAAATTGCTCTAGCAATGTAGCTTCAGTGTTCTTTAAATTCTCTGGCTCCCACAACCTTAAGAGTCAGTTTCCTCCAGTAGCTAACTTCCGTGATGGTGCTCTGAGCTCTATGATCATCCAGATGTCTCCTGCTAGAATGTGAAACTTAACGTGCCAATATCTCAGAAGATAACCTCCCCTAACCAGGTGTCTCACTACTTGACTTCACAACTTCTCTTCTTCAGCCTGATAGACTTGTGGTCCCTACTTCCTCCCTCTCATTTCCCTGTATATCATCCCTTGTGGCTCCACTTCCCTTCCTAATGCAGTGTATACACCTCAGTATGTCACTTTGTGTTGGAACCTCCTAGTCCTCTGCTGCATCGGCTCTGGTGGCCTTGAAGCTTGGATGAGTCCTCCTCTCTGTCAGCCAATCCTCTGTCTCACTCAGCCCAGTGAACTGTTACAGGGACTCACAGTCACTAGGGTCACTCACTATGATTTTATGGTTGCTGATGGCAACCTACCCCCACAGCTTCTTGCCAATCTTAAGCGGTCTTCTCCCCACAGCAGCTATTCCATACCTCCATCATTTCCCTCAACCTATCTTTTTCACCTTTCCCTGGGAAATGACTCTTATTTCATAGATAGAACTTCGATTGTAGACACTTTCAAACTCTCACTCAGACCTCATAATCACACCTTTCAACACAACTTTCAACCCCAACCCCAGTATGAGAGACAAAAATGTTCCTATTCCCACTCTAGATTCATTAATTCATTCGGCAGTCACTGAGAGCCAACTGAGTCCTACGAAGCACTGTGCTATATGCTTGGGACATTAGAGATGAGGAGGCAGACCCTACTCACAAGGCGCTTACAATCACAAGGAGCTTACAATCATGTAGGGGAGGCAGATATTATGGTGTAATGATCCCAAGATGCATGGAGCATTAGGAGAGTGTGAAGGGAAAATCCATGTAACTCAGCCTTCAGGGGAAGGAGATGAAGTGTTGTAAGGGACTTTTCAGGTGGCGTGCTATCTTGAACTAATCCTTAAAGAGTGAGTAGGTATTAATTAGGCAAGGTTGGAGTAGGAAGGACACAAGAGGTTCAGGCATTACACAGTAGAGAAAAATCACACTGAATATAGGGAGGGGGTATAAGTAAAAATAGGAAATTGAGTCATTCCGATTCTTGACTGGGTCCTACACTTTGTAAAGAGGTCATCTCACAAAGAACCTCAAACGATCACATTTTCCCACAATTTCCTTCTGCATTTTTTATTCTTTATCCTAGTGTAATTCTTCTCCTTCCCTCACCAGTATGATTCAATTAGTAACTCACTTCTGTGGATACTATGGCAACCACATTTCCTCTATGCCGCACCCTTCTGTGTCTTTGCTTGGCATCAGTGGAGCCTCATGATGGAGCTCATATCTCTACTCCCCTTAGAGTGGACTTTGGAACATGCAAAAGTTATTACATCACTGCCTTCCAAGCTGTGGTTCCCCCACACTCCAGCATGATAGAAAACACCTTTCCCATCCACACCCTGCCCCCACCTTTGCATCCTTACTGGTCCTGGGCCAGTTGCTCATGCCCTTAGACTCCCGCATGATCAACTATCAGCAAATTCCTTAAGATGCCCTATTGTTTTATACCTAGATGTCTTCCCCATCACCATGGGTATGTTTTGATGCAGCATCTTAATTGGTACATATTTTAATGCAGGCTAAAATAACTATCAAATATCTAACCTATTCTCTCTTTTTTTTTTTAATTTCCCAGATAACAAGGGTAATAGATGCTTTTTTTTTTTCATTTTAAAAATTCTATTATTGAAGTATAGATTACATACAGTGTTATTTTAGTTTCAGGTGTGTAAAATAGCGATTTGATAATTCTATACATTATTCAGTGCTCACCATGGTAAGTGTAATCACCATTTTTCACCATATCATGTTGTTATAATATCAACTATATTTCCTGTGCTGTACTTTTCACCTCTGTAAGTTATGTACTTTATGACAGGAAGTTTGTAACTCTTAGTCACCTTTCCCTATCTTACACACCCCACCCACTTCTCTTCTTGTAACCACAAGTATGTTCTCTGTATTGAAGAATCTGTCTGTTTCTTTCTTTGTTTTGTCTTTTAGCTTCTACATAAAAGTGAAATTATATGGTATTTCCTTTTATCGGAATAATCCCACATAGCATAATACCCTCTAGGTTCACACATGTTGTTGCAAATGGCAAGGTTTTATTCCTTTTTTTACAATGAAATTATATTCCATTCTATGGACACTACATTTCTTTATGTATTCATCTGTTGACAGACACTGGGGCTGCTTCCATAGCTGGGTTATCATAAATAATGCTTTAATAAACACAGAGGTGCATGCGTCTTTTCAAATTGGGGTTTCCCTTTTCTTTGGGTAAATACCCAGTAGTGGAATTATTGGATGATGTAGTATTTCTGATTTAATTTCTTGAGGAACCTGCATTCTGTTCCCTAGAGTGGCTGCACCTATTTACATCCCCACCAAGAGTGCATTGGTGTTACTTTTTCTCTTACCTTCTCACCAATACTTGTTATTTCTTGTCTTGCTGATACCAGGCAGAGTAGGGAGGGGAGGAAGTTGGGATCCAAATTGCAATATTGAAATATCAGAGGAATGTTATTGTCATATTCATAAACTTCCCTATACGTATCCTAAGGAAAACTTTTTTTTCTTTAACGAGCTTTTTAAAGGTAATATACACATGGTAAAAATTCATATAGTAGCAAAAAAAGTTATTCAGTGAAAGTAAATCTATGTCTTCTCTAGGCCTCCATTATCCTTCCCCAGAAGAAGACCACCTTTAACAGTTTGTAGGGTTTTTTTTCCAGAATCTCAAAGTATATAATATGCATATTATGGTATATGCATACCTCACATGAAAAAATATATATATATATGACATATATATATATATATGCCATATATATATATGTCATATATATATATATCGCTCTCCATTTTATAGATACAGGTTTTTTGTGATTGTTAAAAGGTATGACATGCCATTTGCCCTCTTAAAAATTAAAGTGTCTGGTCCAATGGGACATTATTTTTTAAATATACTTCATGGTATTCCTACCCTGGCTGCATTGGAGGTATTTAATCTGTCCCCTGTTTATGTGTATTTAATTTGTTTCTAGTCTACGACTATAGACTATATATGCTGCAGTGAACATATGTTTGTGTACATATGCAGTGTACATATGTTTGCCTGCCAGAGTCCAGCAGAGTGTGGGTGTTGCCTCTAAAATCTTACCTGGAAAGAGTTTAATGGGGGAACTGTGAACACAGGTGCTGGCGAGATAAACGGGCTCAAAACTAAGTGGTCGAGTTCTTGGGGACTAGCAAGAGAAGACTTCACCTCTCCCAGGCACCAAGGGACAAGGAAAGGACAAGTGTTACTAGAAGCCAATGAGCCCACAGCTGGGAGAGAAGCCACCTAACAGGAGATGTGGCCATAGACTGAGGAATAAGCCACTGCCAAAATTCCAGAGTTCACAGTACATATAATGACTGCTTTTCTTTTGCTCTCTGGCTACCTATTAGTATACCTGCCAACGATGGATGGAAGCCAGAGGACAAGAAAGCCTAAACGATGCAGTCCATGGAGGTCAGCTTACTGGCAGGCATAAGATGATCAAAAACATATCTGCAAGGATGAATGGAGGATTAGCAGTCGCTGGCTTAATATTGTTTGACTTATAGTTATTGGACTTCACAAGGGTGTGAAAATGATAGCATTGTTTACAAATTGTACTTTCAAGAGCATCTGGCTGGCTCAGTGGTGTAAGCATCTGACTTTAGTTCATGTCAAGATCTCACGGTTCATGAGTTCAAGCCTGCCTCAGGCTATGCTGACAACTTGCATCCTGGGGCTGACTTGAGATTCTGTGTCTCTCTCTGTCTCTCTGCCCCTCCCCTGCTCGCACTCTTTCTCTCTCTCTTTGTCTCCAAAACTTGAATAAACTTTAAACGTTTTAAAAGATAAATTGTACTTCAAGTTTAAATTTTTGACCTCTCCCAGTGCTAATGAGACGCGATACGACCCTCTCCTGTGATGCCTGGCAGAGCAACCAGCCACAGCTCCCAGTCCACCACATGATCATGGTGGTGAACAATCTATATGCTTACAGCCATTCTGTACTCACACAACCGTTGTGTTTATGCTTTCAACACAGTATTCACTGAAATACATGAGACAGTTAAACTTTAATGTAACATAGGCTGTGTGTTAGATGATGTCTCATAGTTTCAGCTAATGCAACTATTCTGAACACACATAATAGAGGCTAGACTAAACTATGATATTCAGCACATTATGTGTGTTAAATGCATTTTTGACTTAGCATAATTTCAACTCACAATGGTTTTATCTAGAGGTGACTCCATCCTAAATCAAGGATGATTTGTAATGTAAAAATCTTGGGAAATTTCCTAGAACTGGAATTGTGGTATCAGTAGGACAGAAAGAACCTCTTCCACATCCATTCCTCCACCTCCTTCCTTTGCTGGTTATTACCAGCGCTTAGCTGTGCCTACGGGCACTCGGAATTAGGAGTACATACCCCAGCTTCCCTTGCAGCCAAAGCAATATAAGAGGAAGTGTCATGTGGCAGCTTTTCTGAGAAAGTTGAGACCGCTGTGTGCCTGGTGTCCTTTATTTTTTCTTTGATGTCATTCACATGCGGCCTTGGATCCTGAACTCTAGGGCCAAACCATTTGGATGGAAAGTGAACTGAGATTCTTCCAGCAAGAGCTGGTAGGAACTAGATTTCTTTGCACTTCATAGAATATAGCTGCCCAATCAGACTTGAGCTGTATACCTCCAAATTTCACTTATTTGGGAGAGAAATCCACTTGTACCCTATTGAAATCATAGTTCTTCCTTGTTCTGTGTTGTAGGGAAAAACCTAACCCTCATGAAGGTATACAGATAACAGGTATAAATAGTTTGAATTTTTATGGGTTTTGTCAAGTTTGGTATTTTGAACTGAATTTTTAATACTGACTTTGAATTCAGCTACTCCATTCACAACACATGACTTAATCTTCTTGTGCCTCTGATTTCTCAGAGGGGTAGTAATATAAAGCACTCCAATTTGGTTGTTATGAGGAATAATTAAATTAAAATATGTGAAAGAGGTCAGTGTCTGTCCAACATGCCAAACACTCAATGAATGTTATTACTGTTATTTTTACCATTATCATGTTTAACTGTCTTCCAAACAAGACGTACCAGTTAGCCAATTACATTTCTGAAATGCCTTTTTCCTCTTCCCTTATCTATAGTGTGCATTACCAAAGTTTTTGTCCAATAGATGAGTAGTAGTATTTCATTTTTATTTACAATTGCTTTCTAAAATTGTGGTTGTACATCTTGACATTGTTTAAAAGTCATTTATGCTTGTTTTCTGGTGAACTTCCGTTTTCTTTCCTCTATTCCTTCTATTGGATTTTTGTTTTGTTTTACAGTGTGGCTTAAAAAAAAAGCAATACAAGCATTATGGGAATTTGTCTTCTGTGTTTCTATTGGTGGTGCAAATATTTCCACTAATTTTCATTTGCCTTTATTTTCTTTTTTTTTTCTTTTTTTAAAGTTAATATTTATTTATTTTTTGAGAGAGAGAGAGTGCGAACAGGGAAGGAGAAGAGAGAGAGGGAGACACAGAATCTGAAACAGCCTCCAGACTCTGAGCTGTCAGCAAAGAGCTAGATGCAGGGCTCAAACCCACAAACCATGAGATCGTGACCTGAGTTGAATTTGGACGCTTAACCTACCAAGCCACCCAGGCACCTCACTTTATTTTTTCTTTTTCCCTTTTTTTTTTTTTTGGCTTTATTTTTTCTTTACAACATTAAAAAAATATATATATTCAATATAATAAAAATGATCCTTCTCTACTATCATTACATCTGAGCTTAATATCCACCCCTATTTTAGAAAGATCGTTGTCATTCTGTATTATAAGAATAATTCCCCCATGTTTTCTCCTAGGTCTTCATAGATTGACTTACATAAAAAAATATCTTCTCCATTTGTAATAAAACTGGGGGAGGCAGTGAGATGAGATTTAAAGTGATTCTGCAGATGACTGTGTTGGAGCGTTGGCAAAAATGAACGCTTTGACACATAAATCTTACCTAAGAAAGTTATAGTTTCCTTTGATCCACATAATAGATACTTCTTAAACAAAGCATGTGGGAAGCCATCCTCCTTGCAGGTATGGGGTAAGCTTGCCTCCTGGGCTTTTTTTGTTTTTTAATTTTTTTTATTTTTTTTTTTACTCTTGGGGGGAAACGCATCGGTTGTTTATAATGGAATTTTGTATTTCCAGGTTAAGGTGCTGCCAGGTACAGCCTAACTAATTTACAGTTTGTAAGACTGCCTCTCACACATCGCTTCCTGGTAGTAGGCAAAATTTCTTTCTCTGCAACCAGGACCATACTGCCACTTGTTCACAGGTTAAGTAATGATGCCAAGACATTTTTATGCCTATGCTACCAATGGCCCATCTGTGGACAAGTGCAGGCAGATACTGCCTACCTTTTAAGGCCAAGGAGGTATTGAGCCCAGGGCCTTCCACTGGGCTCCACCATTGTTTCTGCTCTCTCTGGTGTTTGTCAGTTGTGATCATCACGGTTGAGAACACACGCTCTAGAGTAAAACTATCTATGTACTTCCATCTTGAGCTATAGGGAAACAAATAAAGTCCCCTTACCTTTTTTGTTCTTTGCTTTCTCTTTTGTGAAACGGACATTACCACAGTGTGGAAATTAAATAAGTAAATAAATAAATACGTAAGTGCTTAAAAAATCTTAGCAACAAGTGCTCAGTAAATATTAAGAAGGCTTATCCCAATAGAGAATAGAAAAATAACTTTCTTGTTTTCTCCTAGGATTTTATAGATGCATTTTTATAAGAAAACATATAACATTGGTAACAATATTATAACATATAATAATATGAAATTATACAAATTAAGACACGTATGAGAAAAGTACTGAAACTTCATGAATAGTATCATTGTTACTATTATTCGAATAATGCATTTGCTTTCAAAGGTTCACTTAGCTATATACTAAATTTGCATATGCTTTGAACCTAGTTCTGGATTCTCTATGACGATTCATTCATTGGGATTAGCCACATTTGCTTTATAACATAATTTATCATCTGGTAGAACTCACCTAATTCATATGCTTCCTTTTCAGAAAATGTTTTCTGGATCAGCTTGAATTTTGATATTTATACAAAATCTTAGAACCAGCTGATCTGATTTAAAAAATCCATATTTTATTGGGCTTGCAACAAATTTACATAGTAATTTAGAGATGGTTGGCATTCTTACAATAATAACTTTTCCTATTCCAACACAAGGAATGTTTATATTTAAGCTTTTTTTAATTTTTTTTTATTTAAAAAAATTTTTTAACGTTTATTTATTTTTGAGACAGAGAGAGACAGAGCATGAATGGGGGAGGGGCAGAGAGAGAGGGAGACACAGAATCGGAAGCAAGCTCCAGGCTCTGAGCCATCAGCCCAGAGCCCTACGCGGGGCTTGAACTCATGGACCGCGAGATCGTGACCTGAGCTGAAGTCGGACGCTTAACCAACTGAGCCACCCAGGTGCCCCAAGCTTTTTTTTAAATATCTCTCAGAAGAGTTTAAAGTTTTCTGAAAGGCTTATTCACATATTTCTTTCATGTTTCTTGTTAAGTTCCCCCCTTCCTTCCTTCCTTCCTTCCTTCCTTCCTTCCTTCCTTCCTTCCTTCCTTCCTTCCTTCCTTCCTTCTTTCCCCCCTTCCACCTCCTTCTCCTTTTACTTCTGTTATGGCAAATGGTGCCAATTCTCTGACTATAATTCTAATTACTTCTTGTTCGTATGGGAGAATGATAAATTGTTTACCTTGTGAGCCTGGATCATGTAACTTCATCAGGAAGACTCATGAAAAATCTGATCTCCCTTCCTTCATCGCAGTTATGTATAATTGACATTTGTTAGAAGGAGATAAACAGAGTCAAGAGAATTTCAGTCTTAGAAGAGAAGCCCCTGAGGTGAGAGTAGCCTGAGAGAGCAATTGGAGAGGGAACAAATGTGACCCAGAAAGGAGCTCACTGAACAATGTGATTGGGATAACCCCCCAAAAGCAGGTTGATTAGGAATAGCACCAATCAGTAATTGTCAGATATGATCAAAGCTGTACAAGGGCCACTTTAAAGTGTTAGATGTTTTCCTTAAATACAAAAACTTTTGTATTTAACCAAGAAATTAAAAAGTTACCCAAGATAAAATCAGTAAAATTAAAGCATTTTTCTTTTAAACAGAAAATTCAAGGAAACCAAATTATTAAAGGAAAACATGGTAACATTATAGAGCTTTTTGTTATGAAAAAATCCTATGTACATATGCCAATAAAATAGACAATGAATGTTTTGGAGGCAATGTAAATGACTACACTGGTTTAAGAAAAAGCAGCAAGAGAATGAAAGCGATGCGAGTCATTTCTTTGAAAAACTAGAATAACCCCATAAGTCTAACACTGGAGCAAATGCGTAAGACTTGGGGACCAGCTAGCCTGGCTGAGATGTTTCTTGCCAACACTTACTTAGTTCTCACTCATACCAGGGGAGGTTCTGAACATTTCACAAGTAATTCATGTCATTCTCCTAAGGGCCCTAGGAGGGAGGGGTTACTATTAACCTCCTTTTACACATCAGCAAATTGAAGAAGTTCAGAGGTTAAGGAACTTGTCTGCTCCCAAGGTCAACACAGGTGGCATGTGATGGAACTGAGAGGTGGCATGAAATAGTGTCCTCTAGTGCCAGCGTACCCAAGTTTACATCCTGTCTCAGCAGTACTAGGTGTATGATCATCGGCACACTTTTTTTTAATGCTTTTGTGCTTTAGTTCTCATATATGTAAGACCAAGAGATGAATATAATAATCATATAAAGAGTTTAGAACAATATCTGAAACATAGCAAACACCCCTTATATAGAATCCTATTATTACTGCTATTATTATTAAAACAGGACAGGACAGAGAATACCTAAAAAGACATAATAACACATATGCAAACAAATGAATTTCCTGATACCTAAAATATCAGAAAATCCAGTAATTTATTTAGGTGCTCTAAAGTTGTTTTTTTTTTTTTTTCTTTTCTTATAAATTGAATTTATTTTTAAATATTTTACGTTTTTTAAACAATATCTTATTTATTTTTGAGAGAATGCAAGCAGGGTCAGAGAGAGAGGAATAGCATATCTGAAGTGGGCGTGATGCCTACACCAGTGACCCAATGTAGGGCTTGAACCCACGAACTGCGAGATCATGACCTGAGCCAAAGTTGGATGGTCAACCAACTGAGCCACCTAGAAGCCCCTATTTTTTTCACATATAGTGTTATATTAGTTTCAGATGTACAATATACTAATTCAGCAATCCCTTACAATACCCAGTACTCATGGCAACAAGTGCACTCCTTAATCCCCATCACATATTTCACTCACTACATCTGCACCCCCCCCCCAACACTGGTAACCATCAGTTTGTTATCTATAATTAAGTGTATGTTTCTTGATTTGTCTATTACTCTTTTTCCCCAACTTTTGATCATTTGTTTAGTTTCTTAAATTTCACCTATGAATGAAATCATATGGTATCTGTCTTTCTCTGACTGATTTCTTTTGCCTAGCATTATATTCTCTAGCTCCATTCATGCTGTTGCAGATGGCAAGATTTCATTATTTTACATGGCTGAGTGCTATTCCACTGTGTGTGGGTATTATACATAATATACCACATCATATAATTATGTGTGTATAATACCACATTATAATACCACATCATATATACATACTAAATCTTTATCCATTCATCATTTGATGGACGCGTGGCTGTTCTTTATCTATGCTATTTTAGATAATGCTGCCAAAATTATCAGGGTTCTTGTATCTCTTTGAATTATCGTTTCTGTATCCTTTGGCTAAACACACAGTAGTGCGATTGCTGCAGTTGTATTTTTCACGTTCTGAGGAACCTACTATGTTTTCCACACTGACTGCACCAGTTTGCATTCCTATCAACAGTGCAAAAGTTCTTCTTCCATATCCTCATCAACACCTGTTGTTCATTGTGTTGCTGCGTTTAGCTATTCCAACAAGTGTGAGGTGGTATCTCATTGTCCTTTTGACTTGCAATTTCCTGATGGTAAGTGATGATAAACATGTTTTCACGTGTCTGTTGGCCATCTGCATGTCTTCATGGAGGAGTGTCTGTTAAGGTCTTCTGCCCATTATTTAATTGGATAATTTCGTTTTTCAGTATTGAGTTTTGTAAGTTCTTTATGTAGTGGATACTAATCCATTACTGGATATGTCATTTGCAAATATCTTGTCCCGTTCTGTAGGTTGCCGTTCATTTTTGTGGATTTTTTCCTGAGCTGTGCAGAAGCTTTTTGTGTGGATGCAATCCCAATAGTTATTTTTGCTTTTGTTTCCCTTGTCTCAGGAGATAATACCTAGAAAACGTTTCTTTGGCTAATGTCAAAAAATTACTGCCTGTGTTCTCTTCTAGAATTTTTATGGTATCAGGGTCAGCATTTATGTCTCTAATCCATTTTGGATTTATTTTAATGTGTTTTGTAAGAAAGTGGTCCAGTTTCGTTCTTTTCCATATTTCTGTCCAGGTTTCCAACACCATTTGCTGAAGAGAATACCTTTTTCCATTTTATATGCTTTCTTGCTCTGTCAAAGATTAATAGACCAGATAGTTGTGGGTTTATTTCTAGGTATTCTATTCTGTACCATTGGTCTACATTCCAATTTGTCCCAGTACCATGCAGTTTTGATTAACTACAGCTTTGTAGTATAACTTGATATCTGGAGTTTGTGATGCCTCCAAGGATTGTCTGTTTGTCTGTCTGTCTGTTTGTTTGTTTAAGATTACTTTGCTCTTCAGGTTCTTTGGTGGTCCCATATAAAGTTTAGGACTGTTTGTTCTAGTTCTGTGAGAAATGCCGTTGGTGTTTTCATTGGGGTTACATTAAATATGTAGATCGCTTTGGTAACATAGACATTTTAACATTATTTGCCCTTTCAATCCATGAGCATGGAATTATCCATTTCTTTGTGTTGACTTCAGTTTCTTTCAACCTTATTTAATAGGTTTCAGAGTATGGGTTATTCACCTCTTTGTATAAGTTTACCCCTAGATATCTTATTTTTTTGGTCCAATTATAAATGGGATTGTTTTCTTAATTTGTCTTTCTGCGGCTTCATTATTAGTGTATAGAAATGCAACAGGTTTCTTTATGTTGATTGTATCTTATGACTTTACTGAATTCGTTCTTCAGTTCTCACAGTTTTGTCCGTGGAATCTTTCAGGTTTCCTACAGCAGAGTATCATGTCCTCTATAAATCGAGAACATTTTTCTTCTTCTTTATTGATTCCATCGCCTTTTACTTCTTTTTAGTGTCTAATTGCTGTGGCTAGGAGTTCTAGTACTGTGCTGAATAAAAAAGTGGTGGGAGTGGATATCCTTGTCTTCTTCCTAAGCTTACGGGAAAAGCTTTCAGGTTTTCCCCATTAAAAAATATTTTAGCTATGATTTTTTCATAGATGGCCTTTATTATGTTGAGGTATTTTTCCTCTAAATCTAATTTGCGGAGGGTGTTTATCATGAATGGATGTTGTACTTCTTCAAATGCTTTTCCAGCAGCTATTGAAATGATAATGGGGTTCTTCTCCTTTATCTTATTGGTGTACTGTAACATGTTAATTGATTTGTGAATATTGGACTATACTTGCAAACTAGGAATAAATCTACCTCAATTGTGGTGAATACTTTTTTTATAATGTATTATTAGAGTCAGTATGCAAGTATTTTCTTGAGGATATTTGCATCTATGTTCATTAAACATATGGGCTTGTAGTTCTTTTTCTTAGTGGAGTAGTATTCTGATTTTGACATAAAGTTAATGCTGGTCTCCTAGAATGAAGTTGGAATTCCTTTGAGAAGAACAGGGAGTAACATTTCTTTAAGTTTATAGTAGAATTAATCTGGTCCTGGACTTTTGTTTCTTTAGAGCTTTTGGATTTCTAATTTATGTTTGAGATTCTATCTCACCGTCTCTGTGCCTCTCCTCTGTATTCTCCCTCTCTCTCTCTCTCTTTCTCTCTCTCTCTTTCAAAATAAATTACTTTTAAAAAGATAAGTTGAGACGTTTTAAAATCATATACAATATCAGCAATTATGGCAATATTGTCAGATGGAATGAATTTGAGAAACTTTTAAATATTGACATCAAACTTGTCATCGAATTTTCAATAAATAAAAATTTAAGAGGTTTTTTTGCAAGATCGAATATCAAATCATATTTTGAAGGAGTTTTTTAAAAATCATATATTAAAGCATAACAATTTTGAGAATGAATGTTGGAAATAAAATTGTAAACAAAACAAAATACCTAATTTTTTGATTAAACAATTTGATCACACACTCACACCCACAAGACTCCTGAAGGAGTCCTAGTACTGATGCCCTTGTGTGAACTTCGCTGTTTCTGAAATGACCTCAGGTTACGGATGGGTGGCCCAGATTGCAAGCCAACAGAGGGGAGGGTCGTGGGGAGGTGGGGCTCTTAAAAGCCACGAACACGCCATCCTCTCCCGTGTGCCCTCTGCCCTCTCATCATCAGCCGTGATGAGTCGGGTGATGCTCTTCCTCTGTGTCCACAGGCTTAAGCCGTGTGTCCAACACGCCATGTGAGACTTGTGAGAAGACTCCCAAGTGCAAACACCAGCAGGCGCTCAGGGAGGTCACCTCGTCCTGGCAACCTGTGTTCCTTTGCCTGAGTGCCTGGACAAAGGCTGCCTCGGCCACATAGGGAAGGATGGACTTGTACAGCCTTAGCATTCTGTGCAGAGGTCCCAGGCAGTCCTGGAGCTTAGAAAGGACTGGGATGAGCCTCACTGGCGAAGACGTGAGTGCTGGGGTACTCCTTACAGAGCAGTTGGCTGCTTGCCAGAGAGGTCTGTGCTAGGGATGGGGCAAAGCTCCACCAGCTACAATTGCACCCATCCCAGCGATTACTGTCAGGACTCAGCAGGGAAGGGACTGCACTCTTGTATTCTGGCACCTGACCGTCCCACATAAGCACCTCATTCACAGAGACCCCTGTGTCTCTCCTTGTCTCTCCGGCGGCTTACACACCCAATCCTGCACACACAGAGACACATGGCTACACAATCGCACGAGCATATGCACGCTCACACTGCCAGCACCACCCCGGATCTCAGGCCCTTTTTGCCACAGATGCCCACACACACTTGCAGGAACTCACGCTGGATCTCTGCCCTCACGCGTACTCTCTGCATGAAATCCCACTCATAAGCCTCGCTGCTGCCCACAACCCACACCTGCCCCTCCCCCTCACACATCTCCCATCCTGAGCCACTGTCTGAGGACAGGGCTCGGGGTCAAAGGAGCCCCGGGTGTGGGAGGCAGCAGCAAGGTATACTGGCATCGACTGTGAGAAGTCTGCCTACTCCTGAGTTCTCCGGGGACATGGGGCCTTAGCTCTGATCCTGAATGGAGGCTTTGCTGACTGGATTCTATCTCACCAAGGAAACGACACCCCTCTGGGAGCAAGGGTCCTGGCTGAAACCCCCCAAGTCCTGGCCACACTGTACCAGGACCCAATGGACCACTTTGGTCCAACTGCGCAATCCCCTTCCCTGCCTTTCGGCTCTGGCCTATACAACAAGTCTCCAAATAACAGGTCTGTCTCTTCCTCCTCCTCCTTCCAGGCTCTGCCTGCCCAAGAAGGCAGGCCTCTGTGCACATGGCAACACCGGCCCCACCCCAGTACTGCACCTCTCCCGCACACACAGAATCACCCGGGCAGCGGCAGGACAGTCACACTCAGGTCCCTTCCTCATCGTCCCTCCTCAGGTCCCCATACACACACACACACACACACACACACCAAAAACAGAAGGGTTTTTAGCTTCCTGTATGTGTCCACATAAACATCGTGACAACTCTTCAAGGCTGCCACATGTGATCACTTCCCCAATTCTCTCCGGGGCACGTAGAAGACAGGAGACTCATCCACCCATCTCTTCTAGTGCTGGTGGCATCCTCCATTGTTTCTGCATGGGCAAAGATAGAAGCTCTGCGCCATTCATGCCCACACAGATGCAGAGCCCCTGACGCATGTGGGCACACGCAGACACATTTGCGTACACGCACACACACGCACCCCCACGCAACAGACACCAAGAATGATACGGGATATTTGCAGATACATCCCAGATGGTGTCACTCTTGTGCCTCGCCCTTTTGCGATCCCCCTTGCTTTCTCACCCAGGGATTCATTTCCAACCCCCAATGGCCTTGCACCAGTTCTAAGAATGGCTGTCGGGTTGCGGGAGGACATGGCGTGGTGGGGCACATGGAAGGAAGTGCGAGATTCTCACCACAGTGGCGCCTGGGGACACGGCAGCTCCTGACCCAAAGACTGGCAGGCAAATCCAGACTGAAGGAGCAGGGGGAAGCCAGGGACAGGGCGGACATCCACGGGGAGCATTTGTGGTGAAGCACTGCTCCTCCCGAGTTGCTCTCCAAAGCCCCAGCCCACAGCACAACTGCACTTGGTTTGCAGGCTTCGACCCTCTGTGTGTTTGCAGCTGAGTCTCTGCAGGTCCCCTGTCATCCTCCCACCCTCTCCCCATGCTACCTGTGTCCCTGTCTCGGCGGACCTTCCATTTCCAAGCCAATGTGTGGCCCACGTTCCCTTGCCCATACAACACACAGGTCAACACACCGCATACTGGGGTTCTCACCGACATGTGCGCACGTTTGATCACTGTCTTCTGGTCCCTTCCTCCCTCAGGTAGTACTGCAGGGGATTGGGCCACAGGTCCTCGATGATGATCTGGAAGAGGACACAGGCCGGCGCCACATTGGGCATAGCCCACTCTCCTCTCTGGCCGGGGGCCACCCACATCCCCACTGCTGACGAAGGCCTCAGGGGCCCACCTCAGCAATCCTGTTCGCCCCTGGGCAGCTGTGCTCACACAGCCAGTTGATCAAGTTAAGGCTGGTGGGGTCATGCCTGCGACTGGGAGCTCCATGTTCATAATCCCAGAACCACTGGACTGGAGTGGAATGTGATGCCCTGTAGCCTGCAGGAAGAGAGGATTTGAGGAGCAACCTGACGGCCTCCTCCCCACCCACCTCCCCCTCCCCCTCCCCCTACCCCCTGCCCCTGATTCATGCTCCTCATCCCCCTGCCCCACACCATGATGGGACCCACACCCTACCAGCAAAGCTAAGCTGATACTCCTTAATGATCACTGGGTTCCGGAAGTACGGGTTGGCCCCAAAGAAAAACATCACTCTGCAGCGGTACTTGGGATGGCCCACTTCTCCCACCTGCCGTGAGCAATGGGACAGGAGGGGGCAAGTGTCCTCCCTCTGGGTCCTGAGCTACTTGCCTGGCTGTGAGTGTGAGCACCTTTGCCTCACCCTCTCCTGTCTAAATCCCACACCCAACGGGACGGCCCCCAGCCACATCCTCCCCGGTCTGACCTCCAAGTCGACCACGTAGCTGAGCACGTCTTTGTCCTGGGCACCGATCATGGCCGACAACTGGGGGTGATTCAGAATCTGTGCTGTGTCAAGGAGCTGTGCCTTCAGATGCTGTGGAAACAGACACAGCCCCCCTCCAACCCTCCCAGGCTAAGAGCAAGGGACTAAATCATGGCATGTGCAGAAAGACCAGGAAACACTAGTCCCCACACTCCTCAGCCTCTGCAAATGCATCAGACCCCATCGACACTGGGCAGTCCCTTGGCTTCCTGTACCTCCCACGTTGTCTGCACACAGCAGGGAGAGACTCCACTGCCTGCACGCCTCACAGTTCCTTCCTATATCTGACCTGTGTGGGCTGCCACCAGCCCATCATAGCTTGTGATGTCGGCATGTGCTCTGACCCCTCCGCACGGCTGGGTTTCTTGGCATATTCCCGTGAAGACCTATGTTGTCACCAGCCTCCTGGGTCCAGATGGAATAACATGGCTTACAGGAACCCGACTGCACACTTACGCTGCAAGCAGAGGGTGTGGGAGGGAGAAAGAGATCGAGAAGCACGGACGAGGAGGGCCGAGGAGGGAAAAGGATTAGACACAGTGACACAGCCAGTCCGGAGAGAAAGACATGGGTGGGACCGAGCCGGAGCCTGAGGACAGAGAGGGAAGCAGGGGTGGAGATACCAGGAGAGAATCCTCTGTGTGTGTGTGTGTGTGTGTGTGTGTGTGTGTGTGTGTGTGTGTGTGTGTCAGGGTCTGAGGAGGCAGCTTGTACCCCATTCGGAGTGGGTCTCAGTCGTCCTACTGTCTGGCAAAGGGGCGTGGCGTGGTTCCACTAAAGGTCATGAGTGTGTGTCTGAAATGCTCTCTTTTGAAGGAATTGCTAGGAAACGTGCACAGCCTGTGAATGTGAAGGTGGGTGTGCGGCCTGTGTAACTCTCCCATTTTGCAGCGAAATATTTCCTTGCCTTATCTGCTCTGAGTGAAGGCTGCTTTGTGCTACCCTAGCTCTGGTAGCATGGGGACACATGGCTCGTGTCTGCAAGTAATATCTGAGACCAGCCTGCAGGCCAACGTTGGCGGAGACCTAGAGGAAACAGACCCAGTCACCAAGTCCCCCCATGCCCAACAACCGCCCCTGTCCAAGGCCTTACACTGGATCCCAGACCACACCAACCCAGGGCCAGGGACCATTCCCCAGCTCTCCTCTCTGGGGGCCATCGCCCTGAGTCACCCTGCTCTCAGTGCCCAGCCCTCCTGCACAACAACCCCCGGCATCACCCACCAGCACAAGGAAGGATACCGCCTGGGCCCAGAAGCCAGGGCTGTGCTTGATGACGGCCCTTCTGTGATCCAGGTGAGAAAACCGCCTCCGAAGAATCCTGCGCTTCAGCCGCCATAAGGCCCTGGAATCCTGGGCATTCCCAGCGCTGATCTCCAGCTGAAGACGCTCCAGCGCTGCCAGCGGGTCCTGGGCTGAGTCAGGACGCAGCGCTGGCTCTTGCTGCTGCAGCGGCTGTGAGAGCTGGGGCCCCTCCTCCGCCTCTGCATCTGCCTCGCGCTTCTCCTCTTGCTCCTGAATCTCCTCCTGCTGCTGTCTCTCAACTTCCACCTCCTCCTCCTCGTGCATGTCCTCTGCTTCTGGCTTGGCTTCCTCAGAATTCCTCTCTCCAGCCACCTCATCCTTGGTCGCCTCGCCGTCCTCTTCCTCCTCCCTCACCTCAGCCGCCTCAGCCGCCACCATTCCGATCACCACCTCAGCCGCCACGATTCCGTCATCCAATATCAGCACCAATTCCTCCGCTGGGCTTGCCACCTGTATCTCACACCCGGCCTGGGCTTCCTGCACAGGATGGGCGCTTGCCACCCCTGAACCTGGGGACTGCGGCCAGCCCATGCCGTCCAGCGCCCCTGCATTCCCGCGGGGCCGGGACTCTCCACCTTTCTCATCCGGGACGATCAGGGCCCAGGGTCGACGGGAATCTCCGCTTTGTCCGGACCGCGACACGCTGGCCATGACGCTCGGCCCCGGCCCCAGTGTAGCTAGGGCAGCCTCAGGACAAGGACAGGAAATGGCAGCAGGTGGGGGGAGCCTTGGCCGCAAGACCATTAGCTCCCTGAAGCCTCCCGCCGCAGCCCGCCAAAGTTGCGCGCAGGCGCACAGGCTCTGGGATTTGAGGACTCCGCATTGGCTGTGGCTGCTGTGGAGGAGGGGCCGAGACAGAGGCAGTGAAGAGTGTGCGCATGCGGCCTGGGGGCGAAGTGGTTCCAGGGCAGGTCAGGCCAGCTGGCCAGGTTCGGGGAGCAATCAGTTGCAAGACAGCAAGACAGGGTGCTGGCCGCCAGCAAGCGCGCGCCAATGGCCGGTCCAGGCTCTGGAGCGAGTGCCAAGGTGCCAGCGTGGCCCCCGTTTGCCGCATGTCCTCTTCAGCGCTGTCACCTTCCAGGCCTGAATTGCGAGGTCCCGGTATCGCACAGTCTGTGTTGGCTTGTACACCCTTTCTCCAGAGGCCTCACTACGGGCACCAGAGCATTCAGCACAGGAACGTCCATGCCGTGAGCCACTGCCTGCTCCGTCCCTTGCCCCTTCTTCATGAAGCTGGGGCAAAGCCTGGAGAAGTCCTTAGTGTCACGCCTACCGGGGCCACATGGCCGTCCGCACGGTATCTCCTCCTTGGCCGTTAGGCTGAGGGCGGCGGTAAGGTGGGTGCCCACCCAGAACCAGTGACACCCACCCTAGACCCACCCCACCGCCATGTCCTTGCAAGAAAACAGCTCAGTAGACCTCACTGCACTGCAATTCAGAGCAAAGAACAACCCCCAGAGCCCCATCTGCCACTGGTGCCCTACTGATCTCCGTACAGAGCGCCAGGGAGATGGGGTAGTAGGATTTAGCAGCTTGCTCCGGTCCTCAAATCTAACCTTCCACTAAAAGGAGGACGACTCCAAACAAGCAGGGCACTTAGGGGCCCTTCACCAAGAATTGGAAACTTGTCTGTGTCTGTCTCTGAGAAAGCCCGGTGCCTGCTTTCACTAGTACACACAAAAGCAGATGAGTTCAGTTCACATTTCCCAGGCGCCAACGAGAATTCTGAAGAAGCATGCACCCAGACACAGAATGTCCACTGAGACAGACAGCGAGAAACAGACATACAGAGAGACAGAGCTATAGAGGGAGAGAGAGAGATACGTGCAAGCAGATGAAGGAAGGATGAGTGGAGGGGAAGACCGGCCTGGAGAGGGAGAGTCCCAGGGAGATTGGCGGGAGAGACAGGGAGGAGGAACAAGACAAGAAGAGACAGAGGGGCACCTATTACAAGGAAGACAGACTGAGACAGGGGGAGGCATTAGTGATGGAGAGGAGGGAGACGAAGACAAAGAGAGCTGGAAGGAAAGTGGGAGGGAGGGACAGGAAGAAGACAAGGGAGGGGGAGGCAAGTAGAGGGTAGGAGGAAGGAGAGCAGGGGCAGCCGAGGCGGAGACAGGTGGGCTGACTCTGAAGACAGGGCAACTACAGTGTGCAGTTTCACCTGGTGAAATTCACCTGTGCTATTTGCACATAGACGAATGGTGTACAGTGGTCAGCCCTCAGCACAAAAGGCATTGCTCCCACCTGGACCTTAAGGGCAGTCTGAAACGATCCCTGAACTAGAAGGAAGCTGCAATGAGGTCATTCGGGATGAGGAAGAGGGCACCGCAGGGAAGAAAACAAGGACCCGATCCCCACAGGGCTGCTGGAAGCCCTGTACTTACCAGCAGGAGACAGGAAACGGGACTGCCAGAAAGAGACAGCAGAGATTTAGGCACAGCACGTGCGGGAAGAAATCACGTCCCAAACCTCGGCAAATTCAAGCAAAAGCAGAGGGTGCACATCCATGAATGTCAACGCTTTCCGAGTGGAACCAACAAAGTTCTCACAGATGCCCAGGAAATGTGCTCAACTCTGAGGCCCCTCGCCTCTGGCAAGCTTCTCATCCAAAGTGACTCATCACATAGAAAGGGTGCACCGTGAGCAAAAGAGCCAAGGTCTCCTTCAGATCCCCGGACGCAGACAGGTGATCCGCCCAGTAATTTCAAGCCAACGTATGGTTATAAAGGTTACCTTCCATCACAGTGATGGAGGAAACTCGCACCCGAGGGGAGTACAATGAGGACGTAATGGACAAATTAGGGACCAGAACACACAGGAGGCACACGGAAATCAGACACACACTGGCAGGGGAAGTCTCTCCCAGCCAAGAACATGCCACGTGGCAAAAGAGTAAGTGGGAAAACGTTGCTGGACCGCTTTTCACAATTTACGCCTGCATCTGCAATGTGCAAGCCAGTGATGTTTGAGCCCCTCAGATGCAAAGGGTTTGAAAACAGAAGGACAGAAAATAGAGATGTGACTGAATGCTCACAGCAAGGCAGCTGCATTTGGGGACATTAACTGGCTGGCAGTGAGTGCATGGCCAATCCTCTGACGAAGGTCCTACTGGCACGGAATGATTTCTAGCTCCTGGAACATATAACAGAACATGCAGAAGCCCCTCCACCTGACAGCAGGAGAGCAATTGGATCTATCAGTGGAAGAAAGGGGTTGAATTCAGAGGGAAACACACTCAAGCACAGAAGCATACTCCAAAGGCAAGACAGGCCACCAGAGCCACAGCTGACACAACACACAGGTGTGCAGAGACGAAGGTGGTTACACGGGTACAGCTGTGCCCACTTAGGCCAGGCAAGGAGGCATCACCAGAGAGGTGTCGGCAAAGGCAAAGCCAGGAAAAGTCATGGACACACCAGGGTCACTCAGGGAGACAGAGGAGCATAGGCAATGCAAGACATTTCCTGCGCACAGAGAACAACGATCCCGACAGACCAATGAGAGACATGTGTGGTTCAGAGACATGGAAGTCAGAAGGCTCCTGAATTGCTGAGGGTGTCCTCTCTCGAGGGACAGCACTCTGGGGCCCACACACGCTGGTGTTGGGGTGGAAGAGGCCACTGGGCAGCAGATACAGTTGTGCAGGGGGGTTAGCAGCTCCTGGACCCTAGGGCTCCCCGGGGAGTGCTGCGGATATGGGAGGACAACCGGGGTTGCCGGGTGTGCAGCATGAGGGCTGTAATCCCTTGGACACAGAGCACCGAGGACTCTGACCACGGACCTCAAGTGTCCACACTCGAGGGTTTGGCTCTGGGTGCCGTGAGTGCATTCTACACCCACACCTTGTCCGTACCTTGTCTTTGGGACAGGCCGGGTGGAAACGTCACCCTGGCCCCTAAGGAGGTATTGGCTGGAGATATTAACATGTGGGGGACCCTGTGTTCACCTGTCCCGTAAAGTGTTCCTGCTCGGCAAGACCTATCAAGTAACGGCCTGCTTGTGCAGAAAGATGCCCCAAAGGGCCCAGCCTCATGACCACTGAGGCCGTATTCCCACTGCACACTCATGGGCCATACTTTCTTTGGATGTTCACACCCAAAGACTCGGGTCAGCACAGGGAGCTTTTCCAGGGTACCCCAACATTTACACATCAAGCAGCTGAGAAGACGTGCCTCTCCAGCCAGTGTGCAGACAGCAGCGAGAGAAAGGCCTGCCTTCCCTTCTAGAGAGTGCGACAGGCTCTGCCCTGGAAGAGGTAAGGCTTGGTCGCACAGATCCTCAACTCCACAGCGTGCTGACACCCCGCTGACCATGTTGTCTGCATATGATAGGGGCAAGAGGCCTCCATGCATTGGGACTGCCCACGCCTTCTCTGGAATAGAGCCACTGCAGAGAAGGCTCTTGTACTGCAGAGCTGTGCAGTGAGGATCCTGGGGGGCTTGGGCAGCTTGGGAGACAGGAATATTAGTGTCGGGATGTCAGTCTCAGCTACGCTGTGCTGGGGGCCGTGTTACGTGGGGAAACAGAAGAGCCTGCGATGGACAAGGCTGAACTCTGTCTACTGCACTGCTAGCACGGTGGAGCTTTTGCCCCATCCCTAGCACAGACCTCTCTGGCAAGCAGCCAACTGCTCTGTAAGGAGTACCCCAGTACTCACGTCTTCGCAGGTGAGGCTCGTCCCAGTCCTTTCTAAGCTCCAGGCCTGCCTGGGACCTCTGCACAGAATGCTAAGGCTGTACAAGTCCATCGTTCCCTATGTGGCTGAGGCAGCCTTTGTCCAGACACTCAGGCAAAGGAACACAGGTTGCCTGGGACGAGGTGACCTCCTTGAGCGCCTGCTGGTGTTTGCACTTGGGAGTCTTCTCACAAGTCTCACATGGCGTGTTGGACACACGGCTTAAGCCTGTGGACACAGAGGAAGAGCATCACCCGATTCATCACGGCTGATGATGAGAGGGCAGAGGGCACACGGGAGAGGATGGTGTGTTTGTGCCCTTGAAGAGCCCCACCTCCCCACGACCCTCCCCTCTGTTGGCTTGCAATCTGGGCCACCCATCCGTAACCTGAGGTCATTTCAGAAACAGCGAAGTTCACACAAGGGCATCAGTACTAGGACTCCTTCAGGAGTCTTGTGGGTGTGAGTGTGTGATCAAATTGTTTAATCAAAAAATTAGGTATTTTGTTTTGTTTACAATTTTATTTCCAACATTCATTCTCAAAATTGTTATGCTTTAATATATGATTTTTAAAAAACTCCTTCAAAATATGATTTGATATTCGATCTTGCAAAAAAACCTCTTAAATTTTTATTTATTGAAAATTCGATGACAAGTTTGATGTCAATATTTAAAAGTTTCTCAAATTCATTCCATCTGACAATATTGCCATAATTGCTGATATTGTATATGATTTTAAAACGTCTCAACTTATCTTTTTAAAAGTAATTTATTTTGAAAGAGAGAGAGAGAAAGAGAGAGAGAGAGAGGGAGAATACAGAGGAGGCACAGAGACGGTGAGATAGAATCTCAAACATAAATTAGAAATCCAAAAGCTCTAAAGAAACAAAAGTCCAGGACCAGATTAATTCTACTATAAACTTAAAGAAATGTTACTCCCTGTTCTTCTCAAAGGAATTCCAACTTCATTCTAGGAGACCAGCATTAACTTTATGTCAAAATCAGAATACTACTCCACTAAGAAAAAGAACTACAAGCCCATATGTTTAATGAACATAGATGCAAATATCCTCAAGAAAATACTTGCATACTGACTCTAATAATACATTATAAAAAAAGTATTCACCACAATTGAGGTAGATTTATTCCTAGTTTGCAAGTATAGTCCAATATTCACAAATCAATTAACATGTTACAGTACACCAATAAGATAAAGGAGAAGAACCCCATTATCATTTCAATAGCTGCTGGAAAAGCATTTGAAGAAGTACAACATCCATTCATGATAAACACCCTCCACAAAATAGGTTTAGAGGAAAAATACCTCGACATAATAAAGGCCATCTATGAAAAACTCATAGCTAAAATCTTTTTTAATGGGGAAAACCTGAAAGCTTTTCCCGTAAGCTTAGGAAGAAGACAAGGATATCCACTCCCACCACTTTTTTATTCAGCACAGTACTAGAACTCCTAGCCACAGCAATTAGACACCAAAAAGAAGTAAAAGGCGATGGAATCAATAAAGAAGAAGAAAAATGTTCTCGATTTATAGAGGACATGATACTCTGCTGTAGGAAACCTGAAAGATTCCACGGACAAAACTGTGAGAACTGAAGAACGAATTCAGTAAAGTCATAAGATACAATCAACATAAAGAAACCTGTTGCATTTCTATACACTAATAATGAAGCCGCAGAAAGACAAATTAAGAAAACAATCCCATTTATAATTGGACCAAAAAAATAAGATATCTAGGGGTAAACTTATACAAAGAGGTGAATAACCCATACTCTGAAACCTATTAAATAAGGTTGAAAGAAGCTGAAGTCAACACAAAGAAATGGATAATTCCATGCTCATGGATTGAAAGGCCAAATAATGTTAAAATGTCTATGTTACCAAAGCGATCTACATATTTAATGTAACCCCAATGAAAACACCAACGGCATTTCTCACAGAACTAGAACAAACAGTCCTAAACTTTATATGGGACCACCAAGGAACCTGAAGAGCAAAGCAATCTTAAACAAACAAACAGACAGACCGACAGATAGACAGAAAAACACTGGAGGCATCACAAACTCCAGATATCAAGTTATACTACAAAGCTGTAGTTATCAAAACTGCATGGTACTGGCACAAATTGGAACGTAGACCAATGGAACAGATAGAATACCTAGAAATACCCCCACAACTATCTGGTCTATTAATCTTTGACAGAGCAAGAAAGCATATAAAATGGGAAAAAGGTATTCTCTTCAGCAAATGGTGTTGGAATCCTGGACAGAAATATGGAAAAGAACGAAACTGGACCACTTTCTTACAAAACACATTAAAATAAATCCAAAATGGATTAGAGATATAAATCCTGAACCTGATACCATAAAAATCCTAGAAGAGAACACAGGCAGTAATTTTTTGACATTAGCCAAAGAAACGTTTTCTAGGTATATCTCCTGAGACAAGGGAAACAAAAGCAAAAATAAACTATTGGGATTGCATCCAAATAAAAAGCTTCTGCACAGCTAAGGAAAAAATACACAAAATGAACGGCAACCTACAGAACGGGAGAAAATATTTGCCAATGACATATTCAGTAACGGATTAGTATCCACTATATAAAGAAATTACAAAACTCAATACTGAAAAACGAAATTATCCAATTAAATAATGGGCAGAAGACCTTAACAGACACTCCTCCATGAAGACATGCAGATGGCCAACAGACACGTGAAAAGATGTTTATCATCACTTACCATCAGGAAATTGCAAGTCAAAAGGACAATGAGATACCACCTCACTCTTGTTGGAATAGCTAAACGCAGCAACACAATGAACAACAGGTGTTGATGAGGATATGGAAGAAGAACTTTTGCACTGTTGATAGGAATGCAAACTGGTGCAGTCAGTGTGGAAAACATAGTATGTTCCTCAGAACGTGAAAAATACAACTGCAGCAATCACACTACTGTGTATTTAGCCAAAGAATACAGAAACGAGAATTCAAAGAGATACAAGAACCCTGATAATTTTGGCAGCATTATCTAAAATAGCAAAGATAAGGAACAGCCACGCGTCCATCAAATGATGAATGGATAAAGATTTAGTATGTATATATGATGTGGTATTATAATGTGGTATTATACACACATAATTATATGATGTGGTATATTATGTATAATACCCACACACAGTGGAATAGCACTCAGCCATATAAAATAATAAAATCTTGCCATCTGCAACAGCATGAATGGAGCTAGAGAGTATAATGCTAGGCAAAAGAAATCAGTCAGAGAAAGACAGATACCATATGATTTCATTCATAGGTGAAATTTAAGAAACTAAACAAATGATCAAAAGTTGGGGAAAAAGAGTAATAGACAAATCAAGAAACATACACTTAATTATAGATAACAAACTGATGGTTACCAGTGTTGGGGGGGGGTGCAGATGTAGTGAGTGAAATATGTGATGGGGATTAAGGAGTGCACTTGTTGCCATGAGTACTGGGTATTGTAAGGGATTGCTGAATTAGTATATTGTACATCTGAAACTAATATAACACTATATGTGAAAAAAATAGGGGCTTCTAGGTGGCTCAGTTGGTTGACCATCCAACTTTGGCTCAGGTCATGATCTCGCAGTTCGTGGGTTCAAGCCCTACATTGGGTCACTGGTGTAGGCATCACGCCCACTTCAGATATGCTATTCCTCTCTCTCTGACCCTGCTTGCATTCTCTCAAAAATAAATAAGATATTGTTTAAAAAACGTAAAATATTTAAAAATAAATTCAATTTATAAGAAAAGAAAAAAAAAAAAAAACAACTTTAGAGCACCTAAATAAATTACTGGATTTTCTGATATTTTAGGTATCAGGAAATTCATTTGTTTGCATATGTGTTATTATGTCTTTTTAGGTATTCTCTGTCCTGTCCTGTTTTAATAATAATAGCAGTAATAATAGGATTCTATATAAGGGGTGTTTGCTATGTTTCAGATATTGTTCTAAACTCTTTATATGATTATTATATTCATCTCTTGGTCTTACATATATGAGAACTAAAGCACAAAAGCATTAAAAAAAAGTGTGCCGATGATCATACACCTAGTACTGCTGAGACAGGATGTAAACTTGGGTACGCTGGCACTAGAGGACACTATTTCATGCCACCTCTCAGTTCCATCACATGCCACCTGTGTTGACCTTGGGAGCAGACAAGTTCCTTAACCTCTGAACTTCTTCAATTTGCTGATGTGTAAAAGGAGGTTAATAGTAACCCCTCCCTCCTAGGGCCCTTAGGAGAATGACATGAATTACTTGTGAAATGTTCAGAACCTCCCCTGGTATGAGTGAGAACTAAGTAAGTGTTGGCAAGAAACATCTCAGCCAGGCTAGCTGGTCCCCAAGTCTTACGCATTTGCTCCAGTGTTAGACTTATGGGGTTATTCTAGTTTTTCAAAGAAATGACTCGCATCGCTTTCATTCTCTTGCTGCTTTTTCTTAAACCAGTGTAGTCATTTACATTGCCTCCAAAACATTCATTGTCTATTTTATTGGCATATGTACATAGGATTTTTTCATAACAAAAAGCTCTATAATGTTACCATGTTTTCCTTTAATAATTTGGTTTCCTTGAATTTTCTGTTTAAAAGAAAAATGCTTTAATTTTACTGATTTTATCTTGGGTAACTTTTTAATTTCTTGGTTAAATACAAAAGTTTTTGTATTTAAGGAAAACATCTAACACTTTAAAGTGGCCCTTGTACAGCTTTGATCATATCTGACAATTACTGATTGGTGCTATTCCTAATCAACCTGCTTTTGGGGGGTTATCCCAATCACATTGTTCAGTGAGCTCCTTTCTGGGTCACATTTGTTCCCTCTCCAATTGCTCTCTCAGGCTACTCTCACCTCAGGGGCTTCTCTTCTAAGACTGAAATTCTCTTGACTCTGTTTATCTCCTTCTAACAAATGTCAATTATACATAACTGCGATGAAGGAAGGGAGATCAGATTTTTCATGAGTCTTCCTGATGAAGTTACATGATCCAGGCTCACAAGGTAAACAATTTATCATTCTCCCATACGAACAAGAAGTAATTAGAATTATAGTCAGAGAATTGGCACCATTTGCCATAACAGAAGTAAAAGGAGAAGGAGGTGGAAGGGGGGAAAGAAGGAAGGAAGGAAGGAAGGAAGGAAGGAAGGAAGGAAGGAAGGAAGGAAGGAAGGAAGGAAGGAAGGGGGGAACTTAACAAGAAACATGAAAGAAATATGTGAATAAGCCTTTCAGAAAACTTTAAACTCTTCTGAGAGATATTTAAAAAAAAGCTTGGGGCACCTGGGTGGCTCAGTTGGTTAAGCGTCCGACTTCAGCTCAGGTCACGATCTCGCGGTCCATGAGTTCAAGCCCCGCGTAGGGCTCTGGGCTGATGGCTCAGAGCCTGGAGCTTGCTTCCGATTCTGTGTCTCCCTCTCTCTCTGCCCCTCCCCCATTCATGCTCTGTCTCTCTCTGTCTCAAAAATAAATAAACGTTAAAAAATTTTTTTAAATAAAAAAAAATTAAAAAAAGCTTAAATATAAACATTCCTTGTGTTGGAATAGGAAAAGTTATTATTGTAAGAATGCCAACCATCTCTAAATTACTATGTAAATTTGTTGCAAGCCCAATAAAATATGGATTTTTTAAATCAGATCAGCTGGTTCTAAGATTTTGTATAAATATCAAAATTCAAGCTGATCCAGAAAACATTTTCTGAAAAGGAAGCATATGAATTAGGTGAGTTCTACCAGATGATAAATTATGTTATAAAGCAAATGTGGCTAATCCCAATGAATGAATCGTCATAGAGAATCCAGAACTAGGTTCAAAGCATATGCAAATTTAGTATATAGCTAAGTGAACCTTTGAAAGCAAATGCATTATTCGAATAATAGTAACAATGATACTATTCATGAAGTTTCAGTACTTTTCTCATACGTGTCTTAATTTGTATAATTTCATATTATTATATGTTATAATATTGTTACCAATGTTATATGTTTTCTTATAAAAATGCATCTATAAAATCCTAGGAGAAAACAAGAAAGTTATTTTTCTATTCTCTATTGGGATAAGCCTTCTTAATATTTACTGAGCACTTGTTGCTAAGATTTTTTAAGCACTTACGTATTTATTTATTTACTTATTTAATTTCCACACTGTGGTAATGTCCGTTTCACAAAAGAGAAAGCAAAGAACAAAAAAGGTAAGGGGACTTTATTTGTTTCCCTATAGCTCAAGATGGAAGTACATAGATAGTTTTACTCTAGAGCGTGTGTTCTCAACCGTGATGATCACAACTGACAAACACCAGAGAGAGCAGAAACAATGGTGGAGCCCAGTGGAAGGCCCTGGGCTCAATCCCTCCTTGGCCTTAAAAGGTAGGCAGTATCTGCCTGCACTTGTCCACAGATGGGCCATTGGTAGCATAGGCATAAAAATGTCTTGGCATCATTACTTAACCTGTGAACAAGTGGCAGTATGGTCCTGGTTGCAGAGAAAGAAATTTTGCCTACTACCAGGAAGCGATGTGTGAGAGGCAGTCTTACAAACTGTAAATTAGTTAGGCTGTACCTGGCAGCACCTTAACCTGGAAATACAAAATTCCATTATAAACAACCGATGCGTTTCCCCCCAAGAGTAAAAAAAAAATAAAAAAAATTAAAAAACAAAAAAAGCCCAGGAGGCAAGCTTACCCCATACCTGCAAGGAGGATGGCTTCCCACATGCTTTGTTTAAGAAGTATCTATTATGTGGATCAAAGGAAACTATAACTTTCTTAGGTAAGATTTATGTGTCAAAGCGTTCATTTTTGCCAACGCTCCAACACAGTCATCTGCAGAATCACTTTAAATCTCATCTCACTGCCTCCCCCAGTTTTATTACAAATGGAGAAGATATTTTTTTATGTAAGTCAATCTATGAAGACCTAGGAGAAAACATGGGGGAATTATTCTTATAATACAGAATGACAACGATCTTTCTAAAATAGGGGTGGATATTAAGCTCAGATGTAATGATAGTAGAGAAGGATCATTTTTATTATATTGAATATATATATTTTTTTAATGTTGTAAAGAAAAAATAAAGCCAAAAAAAAAAAAAAAAGGGAAAAAGAAAAAATAAAGTGAGGTGCCTGGGTGGCTTGGTAGGTTAAGCGTCCAAATTCAACTCAGGTCACGATCTCATGGTTTGTGGGTTTGAGCCCTGCATCTAGCTCTTTGCTGACAGCTCAGAGTCTGGAGGCTGTTTCAGATTCTGTGTCTCCCTCTCTCTCTTCTCCTTCCCTGTTCGCACTCTCTCTCTCTCAAAAAATAAATAAATATTAACTTTAAAAAAAGAAAAAAAAAAGAAAATAAAGGCAAATGAAAATTAGTGGAAATATTTGCACCACCAATAGAAACACAGAAGACAAATTCCCATAATGCTTGTATTGCTTTTTTTTTAAGCCACACTGTAAAACAAAACAAAAATCCAATAGAAGGAATAGAGGAAAGAAAACGGAAGTTCACCAGAAAACAAGCATAAATGACTTTTAAACAATGTCAAGATGTACAACCACAATTTTAGAAAGCAATTGTAAATAAAAATGAAATACTACTACTCATCTATTGGACAAAAACTTTGGTAATGCACACTATAGATAAGGGAAGAGGAAAAAGGCATTTCAGAAATGTAATTGGCTAACTGGTACGTCTTGTTTGGAAGACAGTTAAACATGATAATGGTAAAAATAACAGTAATAACATTCATTGAGTGTTTGGCATGTTGGACAGACACTGACCTCTTTCACATATTTTAATTTAATTATTCCTCATAACAACCAAATTGGAGTGCTTTATATTACTACCCCTCTGAGAAATCAGAGGCACAAGAAGATTAAGTCATGTGTTGTGAATGGAGTAGCTGAATTCAAAGTCAGTATTAAAAATTCAGTTCAAAATACCAAACTTGACAAAACCCATAAAAATTCAAACTATTTATACCTGTTATCTGTATACCTTCATGAGGGTTAGGTTTTTCCCTACAACACAGAACAAGGAAGAACTATGATTTCAATAGGGTACAAGTGGATTTCTCTCCCAAATAAGTGAAATTTGGAGGTATACAGCTCAAGTCTGATTGGGCAGCTATATTCTATGAAGTGCAAAGAAATCTAGTTCCTACCAGCTCTTGCTGGAAGAATCTCAGTTCACTTTCCATCCAAATGGTTTGGCCCTAGAGTTCAGGATCCAAGGCCGCATGTGAATGACATCAAAGAAAAAATAAAGGACACCAGGCACACAGCGGTCTCAACTTTCTCAGAAAAGCTGCCACATGACACTTCCTCTTATATTGCTTTGGCTGCAAGGGAAGCTGGGGTATGTACTCCTAATTCCGAGTGCCCGTAGGCACAGCTAAGCGCTGGTAATAACCAGCAAAGGAAGGAGGTGGAGGAATGGATGTGGAAGAGGTTCTTTCTGTCCTACTGATACCACAATTCCAGTTCTAGGAAATTTCCCAAGATTTTTACATTACAAATCATCCTTGATTTAGGATGGAGTCACCTCTAGATAAAACCATTGTGAGTTGAAATTATGCTAAGTCAAAAATGCATTTAACACACATAATGTGCTGAATATCATAGTTTAGTCTAGCCTCTATTATGTGTGTTCAGAATAGTTGCATTAGCTGAAACTATGAGACATCATCTAACACACAGCCTATGTTACATTAAAGTTTAACTGTCTCATGTATTTCAGTGAATACTGTGTTGAAAGCATAAACACAACGGTTGTGTGAGTACAGAATGGCTGTAAGCATATAGATTGTTCACCACCATGATCATGTGGTGGACTGGGAGCTGTGGCTGGTTGCTCTGCCAGGCATCACAGGAGAGGGTCGTATCGCGTCTCATTAGCACTGGGAGAGGTCAAAAATTTAAACTTGAAGTACAATTTATCTTTTAAAACGTTTAAAGTTTATTCAAGTTTTGGAGACAAAGAGAGAGAGAAAGAGTGCGAGCAGGGGAGGGGCAGAGAGACAGAGAGAGACACAGAATCTCAAGTCAGCCCCAGGATGCAAGTTGTCAGCATAGCCTGAGGCAGGCTTGAACTCATGAACCGTGAGATCTTGACATGAACTAAAGTCAGATGCTTACACCACTGAGCCAGCCAGATGCTCTTGAAAGTACAATTTGTAAACAATGCTATCATTTTCACACCCTTGTGAAGTCCAATAACTATAAGTCAAACAATATTAAGCCAGCGACTGCTAATCCTCCATTCATCCTTGCAGATATGTTTTTGATCATCTTATGCCTGCCAGTAAGCTGACCTCCATGGACTGCATCGTTTAGGCTTTCTTGTCCTCTGGCTTCCATCCATCGTTGGCAGGTATACTAATAGGTAGCCAGAGAGCAAAAGAAAAGCAGTCATTATATGTACTGTGAACTCTGGAATTTTGGCAGTGGCTTATTCCTCAGTCTATGGCCACATCTCCTGTTAGGTGGCTTCTCTCCCAGCTGTGGGCTCATTGGCTTCTAGTAACACTTGTCCTTTCCTTGTCCCTTGGTGCCTGGGAGAGGTGAAGTCTTCTCTTGCTAGTCCCCAAGAACTCGACCACTTAGTTTTGAGCCCGTTTATCTCGCCAGCACCTGTGTTCACAGTTCCCCCATTAAACTCTTTCCAGGTAAGATTTTAGAGGCAACACCCACACTCTGCTGGACTCTGGCAGGCAAACATATGTACACTGCATATGTACACAAACATATGTTCACTGCAGCATATATAGTCTATAGTCGTAGACTAGAAACAAATTAAATACACATAAACAGGGGACAGATTAAATACCTCCAATGCAGCCAGGGTAGGAATACCATGAAGTATATTTAAAAAATAATGTCCCATTGGACCAGACACTTTAATTTTTAAGAGGGCAAATGGCATGTCATACCTTTTAACAATCACAAAAAACCTGTATCTATAAAATGGAGAGCGATATATATATATATGACATATATATATATGGCATATGCCATATATATATATATATGTCATATATATATATATTTTTTCATGTGAGGTATGCATATACCATAATATGCATATTATATACTTTGAGATTCTGGAAAAAAAACCCTACAAACTGTTAAAGGTGGTCTTCTTCTGGGGAAGGATAATGGAGGCCTAGAGAAGACATAGATTTACTTTCACTGAATAACTTTTTTTGCTACTATATGAATTTTTACCATGTGTATATTACCTTTAAAAAGCTCGTTAAAGAAAAAAAAGTTTTCCTTAGGATACGTATAGGGAAGTTTATGAATATGACAATAACATTCCTCTGATATTTCAATATTGCAATTTGGATCCCAACTTCCTCCCCTCCCTACTCTGCCTGGTATCAGCAAGACAAGAAATAACAAGTATTGGTGAGAAGGTAAGAGAAAAAGTAACACCAATGCACTCTTGGTGGGGATGTAAATAGGTGCAGCCACTCTAGGGAACAGAATGCAGGTTCCTCAAGAAATTAAATCAGAAATACTACATCATCCAATAATTCCACTACTGGGTATTTACCCAAAGAAAAGGGAAACCCCAATTTGAAAAGACGCATGCACCTCTGTGTTTATTAAAGCATTATTTATGATAACCCAGCTATGGAAGCAGCCCCAGTGTCTGTCAACAGATGAATACATAAAGAAATGTAGTGTCCATAGAATGGAATATAATTTCATTGTAAAAAAAGGAATAAAACCTTGCCATTTGCAACAACATGTGTGAACCTAGAGGGTATTATGCTATGTGGGATTATTCCGATAAAAGGAAATACCATATAATTTCACTTTTATGTAGAAGCTAAAAGACAAAACAAAGAAAGAAACAGACAGATTCTTCAATACAGAGAACATACTTGTGGTTACAAGAAGAGAAGTGGGTGGGGTGTGTAAGATAGGGAAAGGTGACTAAGAGTTACAAACTTCCTGTCATAAAGTACATAACTTACAGAGGTGAAAAGTACAGCACAGGAAATATAGTTGATATTATAACAACATGATATGGTGAAAAATGGTGATTACACTTACCATGGTGAGCACTGAATAATGTATAGAATTATCAAATCGCTATTTTACACACCTGAAACTAAAATAACACTGTATGTAATCTATACTTCAATAATAGAATTTTTAAAATGAAAAAAAAAAAAGCATCTATTACCCTTGTTATCTGGGAAATTAAAAAAAAAAAGAGAGAATAGGTTAGATATTTGATAGTTATTTTAGCCTGCATTAAAATATGTACCAATTAAGATGCTGCATCAAAACATACCCATGGTGATGGGGAAGACATCTAGGTATAAAACAATAGGGCATCTTAAGGAATTTGCTGATAGTTGATCATGCGGGAGTCTAAGGGCATGAGCAACTGGCCCAGGACCAGTAAGGATGCAAAGGTGGGGGCAGGGTGTGGATGGGAAAGGTGTTTTCTATCATGCTGGAGTGTGGGGGAACCACAGCTTGGAAGGCAGTGATGTAATAACTTTTGCATGTTCCAAAGTCCACTCTAAGGGGAGTAGAGATATGAGCTCCATCATGAGGCTCCACTGATGCCAAGCAAAGACACAGAAGGGTGCGGCATAGAGGAAATGTGGTTGCCATAGTATCCACAGAAGTGAGTTACTAATTGAATCATACTGGTGAGGGAAGGAGAAGAATTACACTAGGATAAAGAATAAAAAATGCAGAAGGAAATTGTGGGAAAATGTGATCGTTTGAGGTTCTTTGTGAGATGACCTCTTTACAAAGTGTAGGACCCAGTCAAGAATCGGAATGACTCAATTTCCTATTTTTACTTATACCCCCTCCCTATATTCAGTGTGATTTTTCTCTACTGTGTAATGCCTGAACCTCTTGTGTCCTTCCTACTCCAACCTTGCCTAATTAATACCTACTCACTCTTTAAGGATTAGTTCAAGATAGCACGCCACCTGAAAAGTCCCTTACAACACTTCATCTCCTTCCCCTGAAGGCTGAGTTACATGGATTTTCCCTTCACACTCTCCTAATGCTCCATGCATCTTGGGATCATTACACCATAATATCTGCCTCCCCTACATGATTGTAAGCTCCTTGTGATTGTAAGCGCCTTGTGAGTAGGGTCTGCCTCCTCATCTCTAATGTCCCAAGCATATAGCACAGTGCTTCGTAGGACTCAGTTGGCTCTCAGTGACTGCCGAATGAATTAATGAATCTAGAGTGGGAATAGGAACATTTTTGTCTCTCATACTGGGGTTGGGGTTGAAAGTTGTGTTGAAAGGTGTGATTATGAGGTCTGAGTGAGAGTTTGAAAGTGTCTACAATCGAAGTTCTATCTATGAAATAAGAGTCATTTCCCAGGGAAAGGTGAAAAAGATAGGTTGAGGGAAATGATGGAGGTATGGAATAGCTGCTGTGGGGAGAAGACCGCTTAAGATTGGCAAGAAGCTGTGGGGGTAGGTTGCCATCAGCAACCATAAAATCATAGTGAGTGACCCTAGTGACTGTGAGTCCCTGTAACAGTTCACTGGGCTGAGTGAGACAGAGGATTGGCTGACAGAGAGGAGGACTCATCCAAGCTTCAAGGCCACCAGAGCCGATGCAGCAGAGGACTAGGAGGTTCCAACACAAAGTGACATACTGAGGTGTATACACTGCATTAGGAAGGGAAGTGGAGCCACAAGGGATGATATACAGGGAAATGAGAGGGAGGAAGTAGGGACCACAAGTCTATCAGGCTGAAGAAGAGAAGTTGTGAAGTCAAGTAGTGAGACACCTGGTTAGGGGAGGTTATCTTCTGAGATATTGGCACGTTAAGTTTCACATTCTAGCAGGAGACATCTGGATGATCATAGAGCTCAGAGCACCATCACGGAAGTTAGCTACTGGAGGAAACTGACTCTTAAGGTTGTGGGAGCCAGAGAATTTAAAGAACACTGAAGCTACATTGCTAGAGCAATTTTACCGGGATTCTGAAATTGCCCACAACAGAGGCAGGAGCAACATGAGGAGAAAGAAGAGTAGGAAGGGATTCCAGAAATGTCCATGAAAAAAAGGGTGGCGCTCTGGGATTGAATAGATGGACTAAGGAGGTGAAGGCAGGAATTTCAGGGGAGTAGAAAGATCATGGCCTGGAGGTGGTAACAAGGGGCCTGAGGATCACTATCCAGCCTCTCCCTTAACCCTGAAGGAACTTTCTCTCTGCTGGAGCAATGTCTCCAACCTCTACAACCTAGACAGCATTTATCTTTGTTCCTCATTCTGGCATCTTGATTCTGCTTGCTGAGACGTCTCTTAAATGGAGTCCCCTGTCTGATTCTTTTTTTTTTTTTTTTTTTTTTTTCCTCATGGGCATCACTACACGTCCCAGAATGTTATGACATCGAAACGAATACGGCCTGGTTTTCATTCCTTCATGTGACCAATAGGACCAACTCTACTGGACGTAGACTGAGTTTCACTCCAAATGATGATGGACTCAACATGCTACTTTGCCCAAGAAATATACTTGTATCTCAGAAGATCCTGCCAGAAGTAACAGTGATATCCAACCCACCCAACAGAGCTGGCAATTAAGGCAGCCTGCTAAGAACACATCAAAATGCAATCATGTTTTCTAGTGTTGCATCTTTTAGCATGTAGGCAGGTAGTCCAAAGCCAAAGAAGTAAAATATTTTAAGTTAGGGAATGAAAGGAAGGTAAACTGCCATAAAGGTATTTTAAACTGTTGGGAAAAAGGAGTAGAATATGAGTGTCATAAACTCACAATCATTCATACAGGACATCATACATATGTTCCAGGAATTTTAAGATAATAACATGTGGTTCATATAGTAGAGAAAGCTCCACTATTGCCACTCTCTTGATGATCTGCCAATACGTGGTCACCATGAAAGCTGCCTGACACCTACTAAAAAACCCAATGAATAACAGATGATAACGGAGCGCCCATGAAATACCATGGTAGACAAGTGTGAGCAGAGGTTATGAAGCCCAGAACATGGTCCCTGCCCTTAAGAAACCTGAACCTTAAGGGAAAGTGAAGTGAAACCAGTGAGAGTTATAACCTGTGTTAAAATAACTGGCTGACTTCTAGTCAGCATCAAGAATCAGACATGTGTTTTCTGTGGAACTGTGAACATTGCCTCTGTGTTAGAAAGTTCTCTTGAGTTGTATAATGTTGCGAAAAACTGGCCTTTTTCTGAGCCTGGGCAATTCCCACACTGGTGCATTGTGACACAAGCCTGTCAGATCAGTGGGCTCCTTATATGCTGCTTCCTGCAGAATGAGCTGGCCGTTTTCTCTGTCTTCCACACCACCTGGCTTAGCAAATTAGATCATATTAGGGCTATTGTCTCAGAGACAATAAGAGGCATCTGTAACTGAAAGAGACCAGGATGATATCTTCCAAAGAGACTTTGAAGAGCAGAAAGGTCAACAAGACGAGTATAACTATAATCATTTTTTAAACCCATCCTTCTCTTCCTCTGTTATACACGCTATCCTTTAGTAAAATATATAAAATCAACACATTTCTTTAATCTTGGCACAGAGTGTTGTGAGAAAGAGTATCTTACATTATGCAGCACATTTTTATGTACAAAATCCTTCTGCATATATGAACTCTTTTGGTCCTCAACGCAAACACGATAGAAGTAAGAATTGTTGACACAATTTACAGAAGTCCATTTGGGGTTTCGGCTCCATTCACTCCACCACTACAGGTGAGTAAACAGTTACCTTTCCCACTCTCATGAGCAGGAGTTCCCCTCCTTATAGATCAGACAAGTCTTGTTCTAAATGTCACCACTCTTTCTAGGCTCTGCCCTTCCTACCTGCCAATCCCTTCTGCTAATTCTCTCCATGCAATTCAATTCAATTCAATTCAATTCAATTCAATTCAATTCAATACATTCAATTCAATACATTCGATTCAATTCAACTCAATTCAATTCAACTCAATTCAATTCAATTCAATTGGCAATTAACAAAGGCTAACCACAAGTCAAACTGTATACTAGGAAGTGCAATGACCAAATTGACACCCTCAAGGAGTGGCCAAATTATCTAGGGAGACAGGGACGCAAATTATTGCAATATGGCAAAAATTACAGTACAGGGTACTGCACATGGTACCACAAGAGTTCCAAGAAGGGACTAATTCACTCCGCCTGGTGGGATTAAGTAAGTAATGGTTGAGGCAAATTTGAAATATGAGTGATTAGGGTAGAGAGGGCTTCTCAGGCAGATGCAAACTTACCTATGCAAAGGTAAAGAAGTGGGGAACCGCAGGGAGTTCAATCTACTTCCTACGCATAGCAACATCCAATGTAATTGGAGAAAAGCAGCACAAAAGTTACTTGATGGCCACTGACCAAAGTGAGGTCAGAAGGCTACTTACTCACACCCCTAGACCTCTATTTCACAACTTCCTTCTCCGCAAACTTCTAACTGTTCCCAACCCTTCTTCACTCTGGTCTTATAACTTTGCCTATTACCGCACTGAGAAAACCAGGTCAGTGAAAAGAGAATTTGCAAAATCACCTATCGCATCTACCATTCCATCTACACCTATTCCCTTGTGCTCTGCTCTCACCAACATTAATATGAAGGATCTGTTCATTCCTCTCCGGGCCAATTATCTTTTGGACACTAGACTGAAGTCACTCTTGCCCTGTTAAGAACATTTCTGTCAGCAGTTCTCCCCGACTCTGCCATATCATCATTTCCATCAGCAATATGGAAATTACAAAAATGCTTTTATTTCTCAAATTTTAGAAAGAAAAACCAAAGCCCTCTCTTGACCCTGCTCCCTTCCCTTCCCACTGCTGCCTCATTTTTCTCCCACATTTTGTCACAATGCTCCTTGAAAGAATTGCCTTCCTCCCTGTCTACAGTCATTCTCCTCCAATTCTCTGTTGAAACCACTCCAATTCGGCTTTTCCCCGGTGCTACTGAAACGGTTCTCATCACAGGTCAATGACATCCACTTTGCAAAACACAGTGATTATTTATATTTTAGTAGTTTTTAAAGTGTATGCATTCATTTTGAAAGAAAGGGAGAGTGAGCAGGGGAGGTTATGAGACAGATGGAGGCATAGAGAGAATCCTACAGACTCCACACTGTCAGCATGGAGCCCCACCTGGGGCTTGGACCCACAAACCATGAGATCATGACCTGAGGTGAAACCAAGAGTCAGACATTTAACCAAGTGACCCCCCCCCATGTGACCCTGATGATCATTTATTTGAACTCATCCTATTTGACTTGCCATCAGCACTTGACCAATTTGATACCTCCTTCCTTGAAACACATTCCTTACCAGGCTTCCTGGACTCGAGACCCTCCTCATGTCTCGCCTACTCCTTCAGTGGGCATTGTGTCTAGTTTCCTTCGCTAGTTTTTCCACATCTTGCAGTACTTTAAGAGTTAGAGACCCCAGAGCTCAGTCCTTGCATGTCTTCTCTCTCATCCATTCTCACTCTAGCTGATCTCATGCGATCTCATACTAAGTAATCCAGCCTAGAGTCCACACGAAACTTCTTAATTTAAACTCCAGATGCCTATATCTAACTGCATTCACAAAAATGCAGCTTGGATGTCTGATAAGCATCTCAAAACTCACAATGTTAAAAAAAGCAAGTCCTGGGGCGCCTGGGTGGCGCAGTCGGTTAAGCGTCCGACTTCAGCCAGGTCACGATCTCGTGGTCCGTGAGTTCGAGCCCCGCGTCAGGCTCTGGGCTGATGGCTCGGAGCCTGGAGCCTGCTTCCGATTCTGTGTCTCCCTCTCTCTCTGCCCCTCCCCAGTTCATGCTCTGTCTCTCTCTGTCCCAAAAATAAAAAAAAAAATTAAAAAAAAAAAAAAAAAGCAAGTCCTGATGTTTCCCCTAAAACCCATGATCTCTAACAGACAACTCAAAACTACCACCAACCTGTGGTCCAGCCCAAAAAAACAAGCAAACAAAAACAAAAACAAAAACAAAAACAAAAACAAACTTGGTATCATCTTTTATATCTGTTTTTATCATACCTTATATTCAACCACAAGCAATCCTATTATATCCACATTTATAATGTACACATGATCATAATTTTCTCACTATGTGCCCTTCTTGCATCCTTATTCAACCTACAGTTATTTCAGGATTACTATAGTAACCTCCTTATTGTGTTGTTGTTGTTGCTTGTATGCTTGCTTCCCACTCCATCCTGCTCTCCAGACAGTAGTCAGAATGATTTGTTTAACATAAATTACGGTGACCTGGGCAGCTCAGGTGGTTAGCCATCTGACTCTTGATTTTGGCTCAGGTCATGATGCAGAAATCATGAGCTCATGGAGTCAGAACGTGCATTAGGATCTGTGCTAGGCATGAATTAGGCATGAAGCCTGTTTGAGATTCCCTCTCTCACTCTCACTCTCTCTCTCTCTGTCTCTGTCTCTCTGTCTCTCTGTCTCTCTATCCCCCTGTGGGCACTCTCATTAAATAAATAAATAAATAAATAAATAAATAAATAAATAAATAAGTAAGTAAATAAATGAATGAATGAATGAATGAATGAATAAATAACCAAATAAATAAAACTAAAATATGAACTTGGTCAGACTACTCAACTGACTTTCCATCTCATTGAAAATAAAAGTCAAAGTCCTTATAATGAGTTCCACATTCTTCGTGATATGCACCCCACACATACCCTCTCTGACTGACTGAATAAATAAACGAGTAAATGAGTGAATGGTTGGTAGAGAAGAGGAACATAGGATGAGATTAACCTTATAGAATTAAACAGATGATGAGCAACCTTCTAACTAAGCCAAGAAGTCTCTTCAGGTTTATTTGAATACAATGGGTAGTCATCAAAGTCATTCGGGCACAATAACTATCTCCTGTAAACTGTTTCTAGGATCCAATTCATATGTCACCTTCTACACCAATCCTCACTCTTTACCAACCTCCCATTCCCACAAGAAATCCATCCAAAGGAAACTTTGCTACTCCTTTAATGTGTCACATTTTCAAACTTCTGTGTCTTCCTCTTTTTTTTTTAATTTTTATTTATTTATTTTTTTTCATGCCTGGAATGCCCTTCCTAACTCTGTCGATTTGAAATATGCCTTCTTTAGAAGACTCTCTTCAAGTGACTCTCATTTTTGCAAAGCACTCCCTGGGTGCCCCAGAGACTCATGTGTTTTCTTCTTTGCAATTCCAGGGTACATTTATCCGCCTCTATTACAGATGTTATCAACTCAGTATAGTTAATTTGTTTGCACAGTGGCAAATCCCTGGATAACAAGGTCCATTATTAGTTCTAGATAAGACCTCTGTTCTTTGTATACAGTGCCTACAACCTAGTACGTGCTCAATGCATGCTTGATGAATGGAAATGAGGCAGGAAAATAGAATGAAAATTAGTAGAGGGAATATAAAAGAGAAACCAGGAGAGTCAAATGTTATCAAAAACAAAAGAAGAGGTATTTTCAAGAAGTAAGGAGTGGCCCCTTCTTTAGAGTTTTTTCTTTTGCTTTACTTGAGTTCGAAATAAGCTACAGGTATCATTGCATTTAACTAGTAGGAGATATGTGGAAGTACAATAGTCAAATTTCAGTAGCATATGGCAGAAATTACCTTCTATCCAAGCAGTGACTTAATATGAGGAATTGTGTGTTCAAAACATCAGGAGAAGTGATAGTTAAGTGGGGTGTACACTGCACTCCCAGAATCCAAAGACAGCACTGCAGAATTGTCTTGCCAGAATAACCCCAGCAGACTCACTGGTCTGTCCAGGCAGACTCACTGGTGTTCTGGGCCTAGGGTATCACTAGGTAAGAGTCAAGTGTCAGTAGGTTGGGATCTTATCTGGAGAAATCTACTTCTGAGATTATTTGGGTTTTGGACAATTAAGTTCCTTGAAGTTATACAACTGAGGTCTTTATTTCCAGATTGTGGGATGGCCAGCCAGAGAAAACACTCTGCTTTGCATGGGTGTATGATGCATGGGTTCATGATGATACTAGGTTGATCCAGAAAATCTCTCTCTATAATACAACACGACTATAGAAATGGTATCTCTTCATTTTCATGGGTTGTCAGCATTAAGGTATGGAACGTTGGGTGCTATTTTTTTTCTGTTAGAATAATGTCTATACCACATTGTGTTTGTAAACAACAACAACAAAAAACAGCTGTAGAACCAATAGATAATAGTTTTCACCTTCTGAATTAGTAAGATTCAACAGAGAAAACTTCTGTTTCTCATATATATATAATATATATTATAGCTTATAATATATTTATATATTTTTATTTATTTATATATTTATATTTATATTTATATATTCATATGAATATGAATTTATTAAATAAATATATATTTATATTTATGTATTTATATTTGTTTGTTTGTTTGTTTGTTAGTTTGTTTGTTTGTTTGTTTGTTTGTTTGTTTATTATAAGAAATTGGCTCCCATAAATGTGGATGGTGACAAGTCCCAAGATCTGCAGGATGAGTTGGCTAGCTGGAAACACACGAGATCTGATGGCGTGGTTCTTGTCCAATGGCTGGCAGGCTTGAATCTCAGGTAGAGCTGCTGTTTCAGTTTGAGTCTGGGGAAGAGGCCAATGTCTCAGTTTAAAGACATTCAGGCAGGCAAGAATAATTCCCTAGTATCCATGGGAGAATCATCCTTATTCTATTCAGGCCTTCAATTGATTAGATAAGGCGCATTTACATTATGAAAATAATCTGTTTTACTCACTGTACAGACTCAAGTATTTCCCATCACAAAACACCAGAAAAATGTTTGACCAAGCATCTGGACTTCTGTGGTCCAGTAAAGTTGACACATAAAATTAGCCATCATATCTTCCAAATGTCATGCAAGCACATGAAGCGGATGAACCTAAGCCCTATCAAGAACCCAAGCTACAGAGGCACCAGGCAGCCTGATAAGGTGCATTAGCACAGCGTCTCTCAAATATTTTATCCCCAACCTACTGTAAGGAACACATATTTCACCAAAACCCACTATAAGCATACACATACACATACATATAAATAAATGAAATAAACAACCTTTCATGAATTATTGGTTATCCTTACTAAGTGCAAATGTACTTTTATATTTTCTTATTGGTTCTATTTAATTTTAATCCATTCTTACCTTGATCCACACCTTCATGACCTTCCAAAAAACAAGGCATCATTAGTAAGGCGTACTGATTTTGAGGGTCAATCTTTGGGAAGTACTATTCCTTCAGTTATATGTTTCACAATGTCTGACATGTAATACCCTCTTTGTTAAGTTGAATTGAATAAAGGAAACGGGCTTCCAATTCAGTCTTAAGACATACTACGAAAATTCTGAATCCTTTTATAGGGGTAGGTCCATAACTATCGAACAAAATGAAACAACAGGTACCAAGAGATACCCTTTTGATGTCTCCAACCCTATTCAGGAAGGCTAAGTTTACAAGCCCACGGAAACACAGGGGACCATTTCTGTCATGGCAAAAATGACCAACAACGGAATGTTCACGTGCAAAGACAGACAGGATTAACTATTATCAAGAGGTGTTGAAGCATGTAGAAATTGTCCACGTCTATGCCACTTATAATTAGTGCTTTTCTCCCTTGGATTATCATGTCAATGCCTAAGGCACAGTTAGAGAACATTGTTACCCAACAATGGCAGCTCTCAGGTTTCATGTTTCTGTTATACACCCCCATAGGTTGAACTGAGTCTCTGCAATAGTTAAGGCCCTGGAGAAGAATTCACCCACTTTACACCACTCACTCTCCCTGATTAAGCTGCTCTGCAGGGAAAAGGCTTACTTTTTTAATGCTTGCTTTTTTTTCCTTGGATAAGCAGTAGACATAATTCTGAGTGCAGCATTTCTGTTTAACTGTACTCATGCCCTAAAGAGATTATAGGGATCAGCTCAGGGAGTCAACTTGAATTGATCTTCTTCATCTCTATTGCAACATTACTGGCAGATGTTCACAGTAAGATTTAATTCTGTCTGACTGAGAAAAACTGAGGAATTTGGCTTTCTGAACCAAGACCACATTATGGAATTGTCTGCACTCAGTTGCAAAAGACTGTGAATGAGGAGGAGACAGGGGCATGATATGATCCAGGATGGGAGGTTGTAGGGTTAGCTTATGGTGGTTGTAACAAAACCTTAATATTGTGTGAAGACTACAAAACCTTGAAATCCCTATAATGTGATGGTCTGGGGACTCTTACCATATAGATTGTCAAAATTCTTGTTATATGTCCGATACAGAAGCAATAGAACTCATTCACTTAATATAGATTTAATGAGCATATACTATGTGATATTTAGAGCTCTATTCTTGTGGAAGAAGTGAATAAAGTACTCCAAAGATGGTCAACGGGGCTCAAACAGACTCTGGTCTCTAGCTTAGAGACCTCTCCTCTGGATTCTCCTTCCTTTGTTTGGTGCATGTGCAAAAACCCCCACAGATATGGAAGCTGACGACTATAAATTACCCTCCCCACTGGACTCCACGCTCAGACCTTTGGTGAGCCAAACTTGAAATGCCCAGAGTCCAAGAGACCCCCAGAAATGAACCACCAGAGTCCAGAGTCAAAGTTAAGCAGTAAGGGTCATTTATTGCAGGTTCGAACCTGAACCTCTGCGCACTAATTGCCAGTGACGCTGAGAGGCCCCGAGAGAGGTTTTTACACCCCTTTCATAGACAGGTACAAACAAGTCATGGGGAAATCAGGAATTTTCCACAGTTACAGAGCTGCGATTGGTTGGTGTTTAAAGTTGGACACTTAGCAGTATTCGATTGGTTCCTGCCTTTAGGTCAGACCACAACCGGGGGTACGGGTATCACAATGATTGATCAGGAATATACGGATGTGCCAAGCAACAATGATTGATCAGGAATACACGGGCGCGCCAAGCAATTGTACAGAAGCGGAACAAGCTAGTTAGGCTTGGTTAGGTTTCAGTTTCCCGTAACTTAAGCTTTTAAGTTTCAGTTTTCTCAGGCCTCTCAAACTCTCTGACCAAACTCTGAGTGCCACTTGGTTTTTCCTCCAGTGTTCCAGCCTGGTTCCGTAACATACTAGATTGCTGACTAGGAAACCCAACCGCACTGGCCCATTGTTGCCACTAGTTTGGGAGAACAGTGATGTGGTGGCAAAGCAAAGGCTAGCAAGGGAGAAAGTGCATGCTCTGCCTGAATTTCGGCAGCCTCCTTCTCCGCTGTCTTGGGCAGGTCCTGCTCCATGGAACTGGTAAAGCCGGGGCCCCGAAGATGTCAGGCATACCCAAAAGAGTGGAAGGGGGACATGATCAATTCCCAGAGGACTTAATAGGTGTCCCAGGTAGGAAATTTTGTGGAAGGAAATGTAATAGACTCTGGTGTGCATGTGTGTGTGTGCGTGTGTGTGTGTGTGTGTGTGTGTGTGTGTGTGTGTGAGAGAGAGAGAGAGAGAGAGAGAGAGAGAATGTGCAGCTAAGCCAGGGTTGCCAGTCGATTTAGAGTTTGTGGCTTCATGGACGGGCACTCTTAAGGTCCCCAAGGTCTCTGGAGTCTAAATGGGCTCCCCTGTGTCATTGTGAAAGTATAAGGTCTAGGGCGGTATCAGATCAGATTCCCATTACAAGTCACAAAGCAGAGTCCACTATAGCCAAACCTCACCTAAACTTTCCCTCAGGAATGTGACCAGAGGAGTATGTGAATAGTCCTCTCATCTGGCGGTATACCCTAACTTTGTCTGTCTTTGTGACACCAAATATGAGAAAGAAATTAATAATGGGATGAAAACAGAGTAAGCCTACGATTTTTTGAGGTCATGATGAAAAAATGTGAACAGGGGTTTTCAGGTTACCATGGGGTGACAATGACACCCAGGAAGTTAAGGAAATTTTGTGAACTAGAATGGCCCATATTCAATGCGGGATGGCCTCCAGAAGGGACATTAGATGCTCAAATAGTGCAGCAGGTTTGGCTAATAGTCACTGGGAACCCAGGCCACCCTGATCCATTTCTGTACATCAACTCCTGGCTTGAAATTGCCCCAGATTTCCTGCCTTGAAGGTGATTCATCATTAGCAAACAGAGCCAGGCAAAGGTTTTAGCCACTTTATCTGGAGGCTCACCAGGGAGTCAAAGAAGTGATCCACTGTTCTTCTAATATTTAAAGGAGATGTGGACGAAGATATTGTCTTTCCACCTCCTTATAACTCTTCAAGCTCCTGCCTCCCTCCCTCTGAGCCTGAGACTACTCCTGCATCTGTCTCTCCAGCCACAGCCAGAGTCAGTGCACTTGCCACTGCAGTCAGTGCTGCTCATCTCCCCGCCCCTCTCAGACCCAGATAACCCACCCCCACATGGGCCAGCAGCCAGACTGCGCCCCAGACCCAGACCTAAAACTCTCCAAACGCATGTAATGGAGACAAGAGAGCCTGAAAGACAGAAAGAGGATGGACCAGTCCAGACCAGCCATTCCATGATGGGTTATCTACCTTTCTCTACAACCGACCTCCTCAAGTGGAAACACAACACTCCACCATACTCCGAAAAGAAACAAGCAATGTTTGACTTGATGGAGTCCCTCTTCCAGACCTACTCACAGACTTGGGAAGATTGTCAACAGTTACTCCATACTTTTTTTAATTAAAAATAAGAATGACAGAAACATGACAGTACCTAGGAGATCACACATCTCCAGGAATCAATGACCCTACTGTCTGGGCTCAAGCTGCATGCGTGAAGAACGCCCAACACGGGATTTCACCACAGAAGGAGGACAGGGCCACGTCTGATGATACCTGGAAGCCCTCCTTCAGGGAGTGTGAGCTGGAGTCAACAATCCCATGAACATGACTAAAATATCATCAGTCACACAGCACCCTGGGGAGTCTCCCGGAGACTACTATGAAAGATTATGTGAAGTGTACCGTGTATACGCACCGTTTGACCCCGAGGGACCAGAGTCAACAGATGGTACATATCTCTTTTGTGGCACAGGCTACCCAGATATCCGACGAAAGCTCCAGAAGTTGGAGGGCTTGCCAGATGAATATCACTCAGCTGTCAGAGGTCATCAGTACAGTTTTCAGGAACAGAAATTTGCAGCTGAAAGAGACGTGAAGACTAAAAAGAAGGCCATCTTTCTCACAGCAGAACTAAAGAACAGATGCTGCAAAGATGGGAAAACCCCAAACACAAAAAGGGGGGAAGCCCATAGCCCCTTAGCAAGGGACCAGTGTGCATACTGCAAAGGTAAGGGAAATTGTAACAATGTCCGAATTGGATGGGGACCTCAAAACCCAGCCAATATCTGGAGGAACCTCGAGGTGAGAACCCTCTTGATCTGGCCGGGGTAGAATTGGACTGAGGGGGACCGGACTCTTTGTTTCTTGGCCCCCATGAACCCACGGTTGAAATGAGGTGGTGGGCTGAACAATAACTTTCATGGTTGACACTGGGGCTGAATACTCCTTTGTTACTTCCCTGGTAGAGCACTTAGGCCAAAAGACAGCAACCATTCTTGGGGCTACTGGGACACAGGCAATGCAACGGCGCTTCTGTCAAGCTCAACAAGGTGCACTTGGGGGTCACAAGGTCCGGCATGAGTTCCTCTACTTACGTGACTGCCCGATTCCTCTCCTGGGCCGGGATCTACTCTCCAAACTTGGGGCCCAGATACCTTTTGAACCCACTGGACACACTAGCCTCCAATGAAACCCAAGGCCGAAGGAAACCTTGGTCTTGGCGATACCCCTGCCAAGGGAAGAAGAATGGAGACTGTTCTGTGCCCAGGCCTTACCTGGTAACCCCTAAGAATTCAGGCTTACATCAGCTCGCTATGAGCTGATGATAACCCGCCTGAAAATAGCTTGGAATTGTGTCCCAATCATTGTTGACCCGATCCCTGAAGCTCAACCTCAGACACCAAGGCAGTACCCCATTCCACTAGAGGCTAGAATGGGCATACAAGAGCACCTGACCAAGCTCAGAGAAAGAGGTATTCTAACTGAGTGCCAATCAGTTTGGAATACCTCACTCTTGCCAGGCAAGAAGTCAGGAGGACACCAACCAGTACAGGATTTGAGGGCCATTAGCAAAGTGAAGGTTTCCTTACACCCAGTCATTCCGAACCCTCAGTATACTCTCCTCAGCCAAATTCCGTGGTCAGCCAGAAGGGTTGCATGCTTCGCCCTAAAGGATGCTTTCTGCTGCCTCTGCCTGGCTCCACAAAGTCAATCATTGTTTGCCTTTGAATGCACTAAGCCCGTTACAGAGTGTCAGATGCAGCTGACCTGGACACTACTTTCCCAAGGTTACAACAACTCGCCCATTCTTCTGGGGGAAGCCCTAGGTTCAGATCTCGCTGACTTTCCGAAGGAAACCACAGGGTATATCCTTCTCCAATATGTAGAAGACCTCCTCCTTTCCAGTGACACTCAGAAAGACTGTATGAAAGGTACACAGGCCCTCCTACAGCTCTAATCCTACTTGGGGTACCACCCTCATGGAAAAGGGCACAGATTTGTCTGCCGCAGGTCCAATACTTAGGCTCCCTACTCACAAAAGGAAAAAGAGAATGAGGACCAGAAAGGAAGAAAGTGTGGCACCACACTGCCACAGCCCCAAACAAAACGAGGCTTGTGTGAATGTTTAGGGGCCGGAGGGTTCTTTCCCATTGGGAATCCTCAGATGCTCAGCCATAGTGAGGTCCCTCTATGACCTGTTAGGAGGACCAAACTGGGAGTCCCTCGCATGGACTGAGGAGGCGAGGGCCGCTTTCACAGAAATAAAGTTGGCTCTGGGTCAAGTCCCAGCCCTTGTTTTGCCTGACATAGAAAGGCCTTTAACTTCTTCCTACATGAAAAGGAGTGCTCACTCAGAGCATGGTGCCTTGGCAATGGCCAGTGTTCTGATTGTCAAAAAAAAAAAACAAAGAAAAAAAAAAACTTGATCCTGTGGCTGCAGGATGGCCCCTGTGCCTCAGAGATCAGAGCCACAGTCCTGCTCATGAAGGATGCAGACAAGCTCACACTTGGCCAAACATTTAATGTTAAGGTCCCACACATGGTCGTGTGGCTCACAAGCACCCAAGGATATCGTTTCCTCTCCATTTCTCAGCTGACACAATCCCAAGGCCTTCTCTATGAGAACCCAAGGCTCACTCTCAAAACAGTAAAGGAACACTAAACCTGGCCACCTTCCTTCCCACAGAGGAGGGAGAACCTGACCATGACTGTTCTGGAGTAGTGGATGAAGTCTACGCCAACTTCCCAGACCTCCAAGACCAGGGTATAACAAGCCCAGAGATCACCCTGTTCAGCTATGGGAGCAGCTATTTAGAGGAGTGCAGCCAAAGAGCATGGTATGCGGTAATCACAACCACGGGAGTTCAGGAAGCCAAGGCCTTGTCGGAAGGATGTTCGGCACAATGGGCTGGACTCAGTACACCTTAACCTGAGCCAACATCCTTCGCAAAGGTAAATGAGTTAACATCTACATCGATTCCTGGTATGGCTTCGCTACTGTGCATGTACATGGGGCCATCTATAAAGAAAAAGGCCTCCTTACCGCTTCAGAGAAAACTATCAAAAAAGAGGAAGAAACACTAAAGCTTCTTGAGACCATATGGCTACCAGACAAAGTAGCTATCCTACACTGTAAGGGACCTCAGAAATGAGATGCCCCCATAAATCAAGGAAATCACCTATCTGACAAAACAGCCAGAGTGGCTGCCTCAGGTGACCTAGGTGAAGCTCCTACCTACACTCTGACTCTTGCGCCCCAGAAGGAAGCCTCCCCACCCCTGTACACGAGTGAAGAAAGAAGTTGGGCCTCGACAGAAGTGGGCACACTAAGCAAAGACGGATGGTGAGTCTTGTCCCGTCATCAATGTGAAAGCACCTAGTGAAGGAATATCACTAACTCACCCTCTTAGGGAAAACTGCTCTACAGGTCCTCTTCAAAAAGAACTACGCTGCTGGCATTATGCCAGGCTGTCAGTGAATAATGTGTAACATGTGCCAAAAACAATGCTTGCTCTGCCCCACAGCCCCTGCCTGGCTCACAAAGGATGGACTTAGGGGTGGACTTTACCAACATACAACCAAATAAAGGGTTTAGGTACCTTCTTGGAACAATCTGCACCAATTTGGGATACCTGCAAGCATTCCAGACCAGAATGGAATGAAGTCACGAGGTGGCCAAAGCTCTTCTACGGGACATTGGGCTTAATCACACACAGTAATAATGGAGCTGCATTAGGAGCGGACATTATACAAACCCTAACAAAGTCCCTTAACATTGCCTGGAAACTGCACACTACTTAACACCCCCAGAGCTCAGGGAAAGGTAGAGCGAATGAATTGCACCCTCAAGGAAACCCTGGCCAAGTTCCACCAAGAGACTCACCCCCTATGGCCAGATTTACTTCGGCTGGCCCTCCTGTGTGCCCAATGCCCGCCTGGGGCACTGGGATCTCCCCTTTTGAGTTATTATATGGGCGACCCTCTCCCCCCCCCCCACCACACACGTTTAGGAAAGCTCCCAGGAGACCTACACCAGATTGCAGACAAGGAAATATGTTGCACCTTTGGGGTGTTCTATCTGTGTTCTAATTCAGCCTATTGATGCTTAGAGGCCAACTGGACTCAGAAATGTTATTCCATCTTCCGGACCCCAGGGATATTTGTATACACTGAAGATCAGTTCCTAACAACCTTTAGCCCCAAGTCTCAGGCTAAACGGGCCGTCCTGCTAGCCATTCGGATAGGCTCAGAAATTCTGACAGGAATAGGACCTGGAGAAGGGGGCATAGGTTTATGCATAGGACTGTACCATAGACTATCTCAAGAGCTAAATGAAGACATGGAACGCGTGGCCGATTCTCTGGTAACCTTAGAAAACCAAATAAACTCTCTGGTGGTAGTAACCCCCCAAAATAGACAAGCCCCCGACCTCCTCACTTCAGAAAATGGAGGGACTTGCATCTTTTCGGGGGAGGAATGTTGCTATCTTTTAAACCAGTCAGAAATACTTACAACTAAGGTTAAGGAACTAATAATAATAATAATAATAATAATAATAATAATAATAATAACAATAATAATAATAATAATAATAATAATAATAATAATAATAATAATAATTCAACATTGACAACAGGAAAGTACCAATCAACGGAACAAATGAGATCTCACAGATTGGGATCCTGGCTTCCTGCCCTGGCAGGGCCCCTCTTCTCCCTAATTGTACTTGTATCCATTGGCCCCTGTATACTGAATACCATGGTACATTTTATTGAAAACACTGCTGCTCACCAAACTACTGCAGGCATCTTAGCCTTCTGAGGGTACCAACCTAAAAAACTGAAAGGTGATACCTACTAAAAAGGTGTTTTAAAAGGCATAAAATGGGATAATGTTGGAGAAGTGAATAAAATACTGCACCAAAGATGGCCGGTGGGATAAAACGAACTCTGGTCTCTATCTTAGAGACCCCTCCTCCTGGTTCTTCTTCCTTTGTTTTCTGTGTGCAGGAAAACCCCCACAGATATGGCAGCATATGACTGTAAATTTCCTGCCCCACTTGCATTCAGCGCTCAGAAGTTTGGAGAAACAGGGTCCTCTGAGCCCGCCGTTCCATCAAGATCTGCAATCCAAAGAAGATCTCCGAGTGCCGCTTTGTTTTCTGCCAGCGTTCCAGCCTGGTTTTGTAACATTATAAACACAGAAGTGAGCAAGACAGACCAAGTCCCTTCTTTATACAGTATAAGGAGGCAGAGGACCATTAACTGGTAAACAAGTAATTAACAAGTGTACAAGGGTAATGGGGTGCTGGGAGTCAACCAGCTCTCAGTTGTCTAAAGGAAACATATGCTATATCACCCACCTCATATATGGATCATAGTTCTAAGTGTTGTGACGTTTATAATTGATACACGTGATCACTGCCAGGGTATTTCCCCTTTTCCCAAGTTATATTAATTTTGAAGAACTTATGTGAGTTAATGAAAGATACTGGGAATTCCCAGAATCAGTAGATGCTGGTGGACCAGGTTTGAAATAGCAGTCCCAGAGGTCAAAAGTCACAATATCTAATCATGTTTGTTTTTTTTAACAACTTCATTAATGTTTAACTGATATACACAAACTGTACATATTTAAAGTACGTAACTGGTGGAGCACCTGTGTGGCTCACTCACTTGAGCATCAGACTCTTGATTTTGGCTCAGGTCATGATCCCAGGTTCGATCAAGCCCTTAATTGGGCTCCATGCTAAGCATGGAGTCTGCTTAAGATTCTCTCTTTCTCCCTTGCCTCTCTCCCCCAGTTATGAACTCTTCAGCTCTCTCTCCGAAAAAAAAGCCCTATGGGATGCCTGGGTGGCTTGGTCGATTAAGCATCCGACTTCGGCTCAGGTCATGATCTCACAGCCCGTGGGTTCGAGCCCCGCGTCGGGCTCTGTGCTGACAGCTCAGAGCCTGAAGCCTGTTTCAAATTCTGTGTCTCCCTCTCTCTCTGCTCCTCACCTGTTCATGTTCTGTCTCTCTCTGTCTCAAAAATAAATAAACGTTAAAAAAATTTAAAAAAGCCCTAATAAATAAATTACTTAATTAACAGTTAATAATTAATACTAATACAAATAAATACAATTACATATTTTGGTAAATTTTGGTTACATATACACCAATGTATACATAGCAACAAGGAAAAGAATATGTCTGTCACCACTAAAAATGTCCTCGTATCCTTTAGCTATCCCTCCGTCCCCCAAGTCTTCCCGATTCCCATTCCTAGGCAATCTCAGGTCTGTTTTCTGTCCCTACATATTATCTTGCACTTTCTAGAATAGTATACAAATAAAATTATATAAGACATACTCCTTATTTTTTGGGGGTGGGGAGTTGACTTCTTTCACTTGGTATTTTGAATATTCACCATAGTGTTGTGTGTTCCAATAGTCTGTTACTACTTGTTTATCCGTTCACATTTCAGTGGACATTTGTATTTTTTCCACATTTGGCGTATTTATTTCTTTTTATTAGAGAGTGAGGGGGAGGGAGAAGGAGAGGGGAGGGTGGAAGGAGAGGTGGGGGAGAGATAGGGAAAGGGAGATGGAGAGGGAGAGGGAGATACAGAGGGAGAGGGAGAGGGGGAGGGAGAGAGAAAGAGAAAGAGAAAGAGAGAGCAGAGGGAAAGAGAAAAAGAATCTTAAGCAGCCTCCATGCTTAGTGCGGAGCTCAATGTGAGTCTCAATAACACGACCCTGGGATGATGACCCAAGCAGAAATCAAGAAATCAAGAAATCTACCAACTGAAGCACCAGCTGCTCCTTAGCCTATTAAAAACAAAGCTTCTATAAACATTTATTTTTTTCTTTTCTTTTCTCTCTCTCTCTTTTGTTTTGTTTTGTTTTGTTTTGTTTTGTTTTGTTTTGTTTTGTTTTGTATGATCATAAACTTTATTCTCTCTAGGGAAAATATTTGAGAGTAGATTTGGCTGAATCATAGAATAGGTTGCATGTTCAGCTTTTTAGGATACTGTCAAACTGTTTGCCAGGGTAGTTTTATCACTTTTACATTCTCATCAGCAGTATGTGAGAATTCCAGTTCTTTCATATCCTAGCTAACACTTCGGAGCCCTGTCTTTTGATTTTAGACATCTCGTAGGTATGAAGTAGAAGTTGATCTCATTGTATCTCATTTATCTCAATGTAGTTTATATTTGCATTTCCCCTCATGATGCTCAACACATTTTCATGTGTGTAACTGCTGTACATATGTCTTTTTTGGTAATGTGTCTTTTCAAATCTTTTGCCTTTTTTTGGATTATTTCGCTTCAGAATATTGAATCTTGCGGATGGCCCATATGTTCTAGATATAAGTCCCATTTCACATAGGTGATTTGTAAATATATTCTCCTAGTCTCAGTCTTCTATTTCAAACTCTTTGTGCTTTGAAAAGCAAAAGTTTTAGTTTGATAAAATCCAATCAATCTTTTTTTTTCTTGTAATGAATCATATTGTTGGTGGTGTAGCTAAGAAATATTTGCCTAATCCAAGGTCATAATGGTCTCCTACTTTAGGTACTTTAAAAAAGTTATCGTACTGTATTCTAGATTGCATTGGTTCTGATGAGAAATCTTTTTCCTCCCTTTCTCTGGATTAAAGCAATTTGATTGTGGGGTGCCTTGGTGTAGTTGTTTTCATATTTTCTGTCCTTGAGGTTCGTTGAATTTATTGGAACTATATATTTGTAGTTTGCATCAACCTTAACAACTATAAATTCAAATTAGTTTCATTATTTACTGAAACTAGTTTTCTTGTCTGTGTTCCTTGGAGATACAATTACATGTATATTGGATGATTTGCAGTCACATTTTCTCTGTGTGTTTCATTTCAGATGATTTCCATTGCTATTCTTTAGGTTCATCAAAATTTTTTTTCTTTTCTGCACTGTCTATATGCCTTTAATTTCATTCAGTAATCATAGACCAGATTTCTTATTTTAGTCATTGCTTTTGTCATGAGAAGTTTGGTTTAGGTCTTGCATATCACTTGCATGTCTCTATGTAACATGCTCATTCTGCCCTATAATTTCTTGGATATACTGGTAATAGTTATAATAACTATTTGAAAGTTCTTATGTATAAATTATATCATTTGCGTAATTTCTGGGTCAGTGTCAGTTGAGTTCCCCTTCCTTACGTGTCTTAGTTTCCTGTTTCTTTGCAGCCTGATAATTTATATGGGTTGCCGAACATGGTCAGTTTTAGCCTGTCAGAGGCTGGATACTTCTAGATTCCTAAAAATATTCTTGGTTTTTGTTTTGGGACATAGTTTAGTTACTTAGAAATAGCTTGATCCTTTCAGGTCTTTCTTTAAATATACTTTGGGCAAGGCACAGGCAGCACTTAGTTTAGGGATAATTTTTGTCCAGTACTGACACAAAAATCAAGTATTTTCCAAATGGCATGTAAATTGTGAGGCCTTCCACACTGGCTGTCAGGCATTATTCCTGACCCTGTATGGCAGTGGGTATTGTTCCTTCCCCTGGTCTCAGTTTCCTCATACACAAGAGTTTATCCATATCCAATTGAATACTCAAGGCAGGCAATCTGTTGATCTCTGGAGTTCTCTCTGTGAACAACTTTCTCTTCTTTGGTACTCTGCTCTGTGAAATATAGCAGTCTTCCTGAATCAGTGACTACCCCCTCCACAATTCAGGGAAAATGTTGGGCTATGCCAGCTTCCTCCTCTCTAAACCACAGACTCAAATCCCCACCTAGTCAATAAGCTAGGGCACTATAGGAACCATTTCATTTATTTCCCAATATCAGGGATCACTGCCCTTCACTGCCTGATGTCTGGTGTTTTGAGAACAGCTTCTTACATATTTTGTCTACACTTTTAGCTGCTTCCATAAGGAGTATAAATCTGGTTTTTGTTATCACATTTGGCTGGAAGTAGAAGTGTTAACACCAATTTACATTTTAGTATTGAGTCTTACTTCTCTGGCTTTGTTCTTTTATCTTTTTATTCTTCTTTGATGTTAGATTTAATGTGGACATATGGAGAATGGTCATTGTTAGACATAGGGAGAAACTAGGGATGAAGTATAGTTAAAAAAGAAAAAAAAAAGGAAAGAATGAGAATATGCAGTCAAATCTTGAAGAAAGGAATTGATGGCGATTGTCAAAGCCATGTGAAATCTCAGCTTCCACTTTAACACCCATAATATGAGAATTCAAACTAATGTTTGAATTACTTGGGTGAAAACTAGACGTCTTAAACGATTTTTTTTTTTACTGCTTTGTTCAAATGATTCTTTACCAGTGTTCGCCTTGGAAGAGAACAAACTGTGGCACAGAAGAAAACACACTGGACATGGAGTAGAGTCTAGGGTTGTTGTCTACCACAGTCATAAACAAGTTATGGGGAAGGCACTTGACTTTCCTAGGTCTCAATTTCCTCACCTGGAAAATGGAATAAGGACTCCCATATGAAGGGCCATTGTGAGATTAAATGAGATGATGCATGTGCCAGTTTTACAGAGCCTAACACTTAATATTACATGCAAGCGTCTGTGTATTACTTCTTCTAGAGGGAGGGATTTGCATTTCTTTTAGTGGAAGGAAAGAGATGAATATACAACTGGACTATCAAATAAGAGGTGGATAGAGGACTGGCTTACTGGTGTACCTCCTTGTACTCATTCAGCCATCCTGGCCCTGGGCTCCCTCCAAATTAAAGAATCAGTGTCAGAAGACCTAGATCCACCTGTAGGTATCTGACCCCTCACAGAATATTAGCCTGTCTTAGCTGTTCAAATGAGGATAATGATGGCTATCATCGGTGGAGTACTTGTTCCGTGTTGTCAGGTGTTGGATTAAGCACCTTGCCAATACTGTCATTTAAACTTTTTGACCCATTGTTATTATTTCCATTTTATAAATTAGGCAGCTGAGTTTCAGATATGTTAAGTAATTGGTCCAAGATAACACAAACACAAGTGGTGTGGCTGAGATGGGCACCAGCTCTGCTCCTATGCCAACATGCATGCTCTCAGCCATGTTACACTGCCTCCCCTTTAGCATGTTAAGGGTTTGGAAAGCTGAGGGCCAACCCTGATAAAGTACCATGGAGTATGTTGGTGCCCTAGCTAAGATCTTTTTCCCTTACCTGACCGGAAACATTTTCATATTAACTGAAACACTAGTCCCTGCACAAGACAACTTTCCTCAAATTTCTCTTAACGCTATACACTGGTCAGAATATAAAAAGCAACGACTTCAGAACTTGAAAGTTAGCAATAGGAGGTGAATGAGGGAAGGGAAGCAAAACAAGAATGACCCTGTGATGGTTATTATTACGTGTCTACTTGAGTTGGCCGTGGGGTGCCCCAGACTAAACATTTTTTCTCGGGATATTTGTAGAGTGTTTCTGGGTGAGATTAGCATTTGATTTGGTGGACTCAGTAAAGCAGACTCTCGTCGTCAGTGAGTGTGGGCAGCATTCAATGTCCTGAGGTCCTGAAGAGAACACAGGGTAGAAAAAGGAGGAATCCATGCCCCGCCGCTTCTTTTCTCAGCCTTAGATGGTGATCTCGCTTAGAGGCAGAGCAGTGGGTAGGGTTAGGTTTGGTTCTCCGGAAGTGCCTTTGCTCCAACACCCCACAGTGATGTGATTTCCCTGCAGGACTGAAATGAGGGCCCATGTGCGGTTATGGGTCAGGGGTAGCGTTGGAAGAGCGGAGCCAAACATATGGGTGGGCCAGACTGAAACTGTCTCAGGATCTCCACCTCCATCTCCATCACGGCCATGGAAATGTCATGGAGAGAGTGTGACTTCCACACAGGATTTTCCCCAATGGTAATTGGTCCCAATCCGTTATGTCTTTCAGACGTCCATGCTAGGTGTCTTTAGGGCCAGAGCCCAGGCCAGCGTTAGGGTTAGGTCCTAGCTACCTGCATGTAGATCTCCTGGTTTGCCAATACCATTTGTTGAAGAGACTGTCTTTCCCCCATTGTTTATTCTTGCCTCCGCATCTTGAAATCTGGGATTTTGATACCTCTAGGTATGGTTTTGTCTTTCAAGATTATTTTCACTCTTCAGGGTCTTTTGCGGTCCCATACATATTTTAGAATTAGTTGTTTCAGTTCTGTGAAAAGTGCCTTTGGGATCTGGATAGGGATTGCATTGAAACTGTAGATAATTATGAGTAATATGGACATTTTAATGATACTGATTCTTCCAATCCATGATCATGGGATAGCTTTCCATTTGTTTGTGTCATCTTCAATTTCATCATTGACTTATGGTTTTCACACTACAGGTCTTTCACTTCTTTGGATAAGTTTAGTCCTAGCTATTTTACTCTCTCTTTTTTTTGGTGCAATTAGGAAGGTGTTGTTTTCTTAATTTCTCTTTCTGTGACTTCATTATTATTATATAGAAACCCTACCAATTTCTGTGTATCAAATCCATATCTGCAACTTTACTGAATTCGTTTATTACTTCTCGTAGTTTTTGGGGGAAATTTTAGGGTTTTCTATGCATATTCCCATGTCATCTGTAGATAGTGACAGTTCAGCTTCTTTACAAAAGTAGATGACTTTAATTTCTTTTTTCTTATCTGATGCCTGTGGCTAGGACTTCTAGTGTTATATTAAACAAGAGTGGCAAAAGTAGACATATTTATCTTGTTCTTGATCTTAGAGGGAAAGCTCTCAGTTTTTCACCATTGAGATGTTAGGTGTGAACTTAATATAAACAATATATAAAATAATATTTTTATGTGTTGAGGCATGTCCGCCCCCCTGACTTTGTTGAGAACTTTTACCATGAATACATGTTAAATTTTGTCATATGTTTTTTCTGCATTTATTGGTATAATCATATGATTTTTACCCTTCGTTTTGTTGAGGTGGGATATTATGTTGATTGATTGGATGAGCCATCTTTGTTTCCCTGGAATAAAAGCCACTTAATCATTTTAGTGTGTTGTTGAGAGGAGTTTGCTAATATTTTATTGAGGATTTTAAAGTCTATTTGGTTTGATATAGGTGTTGCTACCTGGTTCTGAGGTGTTGTTGTTGTTTGATGTTGTTGTTGTTGTCCTTGTTGTTGTTTGCTTTCATTTGCACGGGAAATGTATCTCCATCCCTTCACTTTCAGTCTGTATGTGTCTAGGTCTGAAGTGAGTCTGTGCTAGGCAGCATATGGATGAGGGTTGTTTTTTGTCCATCCTGTTACCCTACGTATTTGGACTGGAGCACTTCAGCCATTTATATTTAAAGTAATTGTTGACCATTATGTACTAATTGTAATTTTGTTCTTTGTTTTCCGGTTGCTTTTGTAGGTCTCTGTTTCTTTTTTTCCGTACTCTCTTTCTTTCTCATAGATGGATTTGTGTTGTGCTTTACTTGGCTTTCTTTTTCTTTATTTTTCATATTTTATTTTTGTGTTTTGAGTTTGTTATCACAAGGCTTACATATAACATCTCAAGGAAACGGCAGTCTATGTTAATTTGGTGGTCAGTTAAATATAAACACATTCGAGAAATTTAAAAAGATTAACCTTTGGGGCAAGTGGGTGGCTCAGAGAGTTAAGTGTGTGATTTCGAGCTCAGGTCATGGTCTCACAATACGTGAGTTTGAACTGCACGTTGGACTCTGTGCTGACAGCTCAGAGGCGGGAGCCTGCTTCAGATTCTGTGCCTCCCCCTCTCAATGTCCCTCCCTGTTAACACTCTGTCTCTCTCTCTCAAACATGAAATAAAACATATTATTTTAGTAAAATAAAATACAAAGAGTAACTTTTTTTAAGTCCCTCCTCCAAATTTTATGTGTATGTTGTCATATTTTACATCTTTTTATTCATAGTTCTGTAATATCTAATTATGATTCCCCCCCCCCCCCGTTAACATTTCTTGCATTGCTGATTAGTGGTGATAAACTTCTTTATCTTCTGTCTGAGAAACTCTTTATCTCTTTTTTTTCAAGTCTTAATGATAATCTTTCCAGGTAAAGTTTTCTTGGTGTTGGGATTATTCTTTCAGGCCTTTGAAGATATCATGTCACTCTTTCCCAGCATGCCAACTTTCTGCTGAAATAACAGCTGACAGCTTTAGGTGTTTGTTTGTTGTGATTTGTTTTTCAAATCATAGGTAACTTTTGCTTCTCTCTTACAACTTTTGAAATTCTTTATTAATCTTTAAACTTTGACGTTATAATTCTGATGTGTCATAGTGTGGGGCTCCTTGGTTTCATCATGTTTGGAACTCGGTGCTTCTTGTCCTAGATGTCTGTTTTCTTCTCTAGTTTTGGAAAGTCTTCAGTTATCTTTTCTTCAAATAATTTTGGTACCCCCTTTCCTTCTTGTGGAATCCCTATTATGTGGATTTTTGCTCACTTGATATTTCCAAAGTATCCCTTAACCTATCCTCATTTAAAAAAAAAAAATCTTTCTGCTATTTGTTTTGGGTGCTTTCCCTTAATCTGTCTTCCAATCACTGATATGTCCTTCTGCATACCGTCTTCTACTGTTGATTCCCTCTAGTGTTTGTTTTTCCGGGTATTATGTTCTTGAACTCTGATTTTGTGTGTGTTTGATATCTCTTAATTAAGGGTCTCACTTAGTTCTTGCCTTTTCTCTGCAGCTCGGCGAGCATCTTGACCATCATTAATTTATATTCTTTATTTAATTGAGGCACAATGCTTACTTGTGTTTCCGCTCTTTTCTGGTTTTTTTTATTGTTCTTTGTTTTGGAACATATTTCTCTGTCTCTCCTTTAGCTTACCTTTCTGCATTTGTTTCTATAGATGAGGCAGAGCAGCTACTTCTCCTACATTTGAAGGAATTGTCTTATATATGATTGTCCCCCTGGGTAGACTCTGTGTGCTACTTGGTGACATTGGCTGGCTGGCTGAAGCCGTGGCTTGCATGGACTGGGGATCCTGGGGCTTTCTACATAACAGGCGCCCTGTCAGGATACTTAAAGCTGAAGTGAACGCATACTGGGATGTACCAGGATTCTGTGTGTTGAGGGTACCCTGGCAGGACAGCTGAAGCTGAAATGATTGCAAGTTGAGGCAAGCTGGGGTGCTGTGTATAGGTGCCCTGTACAGGGTGGCTAGAACATAAGCAGTCTGGGGGTCAGGTTGTCCTTGATCTCTCTATGCAGACGGTTTCTGGGCAAGATAGGTGAAGCTAAAGTGGGTAAAAGCTGAAGGCACCGGAGGCTGTAAATGCAGAAGATACCTTGCCAATATAGTTGAAGCTGAAGTGGATATAAACTAGGGTGTACCAGGACTTTCAACTGAGAGGGTGCCCTGAAGGGGCCGTGGGAGCTGAGGTGGGTTACAGTCCAGGAATGGCTGTTCTTATATGCTAGTTCCTCTTTAAAGTGCATTGTTTAAGGGGGGGAAAGCATATAATGGGAGTGTGTGTGTCCAGTGCAATTGGGGCTGGTGTGTATTGTGGGACTGGAACTTACTGAGGCAGCAGGCCAGCTACAGCAACTGAACCCTGCTCTGGTCTATGCTTTTAAGGTAGGGGGAGAATGTGGGGCAGCTGGATGGCTCAGTGAGTGGAGTATCTGACTTCAGCTCAGGTCATGATTTCACAGTTCATGAATTTGAGAACCACATTGGGCTTGATGCTGTCAGTGTAGAGCCTTTCCTGAATCTTCTGTCCCCCTCTTTCTGCCCCTGCTCTGCGTGTATTCTCTGCTTCTCAAAAATAAGTAAACATTAAAAAATGTGGATGTAAAATGTAACCCTGCCATTCTCCCGTCTCTATGACCCAGAGAGAACTCCTGTGGCTCCTCTGTCGTTGACAGAGTTCTAATGCTCTCTTGTATATGACAGTTGCTCTTTTCAAACTGCAGAGTTGTGTTTTGTTTTTTTTCTTTCTTTGTTCTGCCCAAAGACAGAGGACTCTGTTTCTGGTCCTTCCCCAACTGCCCTTGGCAACGTTAGGGGTGAGTGTTCCCTTTGTTACTGTCTCTCTGTCTTGCTGTTTTCTTTCTTTTCTGTCTTTTGATTTGCTATGTTTTGTTAGGCACAATCTGTGCAGTCAATCCTCAGCTCCTCAGGAGGAATTGTTATATCAATGGGTGCAATCCCCAGGGAGCTGGACAAATTGGAAGTACACCTTCTGGCTGGTTCACCAGAAACGTAGTCAGGGAGTTCAGGCACAAGAGCACCTAGCTCCAGGGGACCCAAAAAGGGTGAGGTTTGGCTACCCATTACTGACAAGATCGCAATTCAAAGGAACTAGTGGAGGTGAAACAAATGGGAAATGTATTCAGAGGCCGACACCAGAAATGCAGCAGACTCACATCAAAGACTCTCTCTAAAGCGCTGAAAATACTTCCAGGTTTATGTAAGGAAAATGTGGGACAAAAAGAGGTAGGTATACACAGGTGGTCACTAAGGTCAGGTTGGTCATTGTCTTGGGCTTGAGAGTGGAGTCTTATTGGCTCAGGCTGTCCTTAATGCTAGAGTGGTAGATTCAGTTCCCATCAGGTGATACTTTGCTTTCAGGATCCTGAATTAAGAGATAAGCTGAGGGTGGGGAGGGGGCACCTGGGTGGCTCTGCTGATTAAGCATCCTACTTCAGTTCGGGTCATGATCTCATGGTTCATGGGTTCATGCCCCGCATTGGGCTCTGTCCTGACAGCTCAGAGCCTGGAGCCTGTTTCAGATTCTATGTCCCCTGCTATCCCTGCCTGTCTCCCACTTGCACTCTGTCTCCCTCTGTCTCAAAAATAAAGAATCATAAAGAAGGAGAGAAGCTGGAAAGAAAAAGTTAATCAATTGGATAGTTTAAGGTCAATATGGAGGTAGTTGAAATCTTCTTTCACTTTGGAGGAGTTGAGTTCAAGGCCTTCCTACACAGCCATCTTGAACCGAAACTAGAATAGGGTCCCTCTGAATCCTATTTTGATTGGGGAAAGTTTGGGAGAAATCCAACGAAGGAAACAATAAAAGCAAGGAATCTACCAGTTCTGTGTACAAATCGACATAAACACCAGTACCTCCCCTGATTACAAGCGTGGCATGTACAGAAAAAGGCATAGAAAAGGCCTTCAGATTGGAAAAAGTAAAAATAAAAACTATCTCGATTCTTTTATTTATTTATTTTTCAATTTGTAATTTGGAAAGAGAGAATGAGCAGAGACGGGGAGAGAAAGAGACAGAGAGAAAGACAGAGAGAGAAGCTTAAGCAGGCTCCATGCTTAGCACAGAGTCCCACACAGGGCTCAATCCCCTGACCATGGGACCATGACCTGAGCTGCTGAGCACAGCAGTCTGGTAGTCAACTGATGGAGTCATCAAGGTGCCCTGAAAACTGCCGCGACTCTTAAATCATGGGGTTATCAACATGAAACAAATTCTAAGGGGTATACATCAGGTTTCTAGAACTCAAACATAATTAAATAAGCCCCAGAATACACGGTCAATATATACAACTCAGTTTTATTTTATACATAAGCAATGAACAATTAGAATATGAAATGCTTTTAAAGAACCATTTAATATCACACCAAACATTGAAATATTACATTTAAATCTAACAGCCATGCACAGGATCTGTATGCTAAAAGCCACAGAAGGCTGATTGGATCAATCAAGGAAGATATAAATAAATGGAGACATATGCCATATCTACCCATGGAAGCCTCGCTAGTAAGATGTCAATTATCAACTTGATCTAGAGATTCAACATAATCCCAGTTGAAATGCCAGGATTCTTTTGTGGATATCAGCAAGCTGACTCTAAAATGTGTGTGAAAAGACAAAGGAACTAGAACAGCCAAACAGCTCTGAAAAATAACCAAGTTGGAGAACTCATGTTGCACAATTTTAAGACTCAATATAAACCTCCCGTAATCAAGGCAGTGTGATATTGAAGAAAGATGGAGACACAGGTCAAGAGATAGAATGGAGAATCCAGAAACTGACCCCATACACAAGCATCCTCACGCAACTTCTGATAATGACATATAGCCAACCTAACAGAAAAAGGGATATAGTCTTTCATCAAGTGTTACTGGAACAATTACGTGTTCGTATGCAATAGTAATCAATGAACTAAGTAATTAATTGTTTAATTAGTCAGTTCATTGATTAATTAATTAAAAGAAGCCTTCACCTAAATTCATAACTTATACAAAACTTCACTCAAATGGATCATAGATGTAAGTGTAAAGTACAAAATGATAAAACTTTCATAAGAAAGGAGTGCTGTTGGTTCATTGAATCATTCAATAAATACTTTTGGAGCATTTAGAGTGAGACAACACAGTCTACACCCTGAGGATCCACTAGTGAACAAAAGAAGCAAGGATCACGGTGATCTTGGTGCTTAATAGTCCAGTGGGGGAATTGACAAAGGTAATGGAAATAGAAACTATGGTAGAGAATAATGAATGGGAAAAAAAGGAAATACATCTTGGAGAGGATAGAAGAATTGGGGGAGGGGGTGTGAAATACTAGACAGGGTGAAATACTAGACACAGAGGGTCCTGCTGAAAAAGGTGTCAGTTCAATAAATACCTCAAGGAAATGAAAGAACTACCTGCTGACAGGAGGTGATCTAGGCAGAAGGACCCATGAATTCCCCAAGGCAGGAGTGTGAACGTGTGTACTGATGGGAAGCAAGGAGGCCAGTATAGACAGAGAAATGAGGATGAGAAGAAGGAGCAATAAAGAGGTGGAGGTTGTGGGTCAAGGAGGAGAAAAAGAGGATGAGGGAGAGAAGGATGTAAAGACTGCCAGCAATAGACAAGGTGAAGCCACATCTGGTCATACCTGTTCCTCCGCCTCACATTACCGGCTGCAGTTCTTTTTATTTTTTAATTGACATTTACTAAACTGTGTCTAGACCATGAAAAGCTAATTCTACTTGTAGCAACTAATTGAAGCAAGAAAATCGAACACCCTAAATGATCAATATCAGTGTTTAAATAGGTTATGGCATGCTATGTGGCCTTTAAAATTCATAGCCCTGCAGAACATTTATGACCTAGTGAAATGCTCGTATCACTAGATGACCAGAAATGGGATTCACAACTACATAGCTAATTCTGGATAATGCATGTACTTATACCTCTTCCGTGGCGATTATACCACAGTGTTAGAGGTGCTTACCTCCAGGGGCACCTGAATGGCTCAGTCGGTTAAGCATCTGGCTCTAGATTCCAGCTCAGTTATGATTCCACAGTCTGTGGGACCAAGCTGCATATTAGGCTCTGCACTGACAGCGTGGAGCCTGCTTATGATTCTATCTCTCTCTCTCCTCCCATCGCTCACTCTTGCTCATCTGTCTCTCATTCTCTCTCTCTGCCAAAAATACGTAAATATAAAAAAAGGTGTTTAGATATGCTTATCTCCAGGTGTTTGACTTATGACCATTTTTCTTTCTTCTTTTTTTAATTTTCTAACTTTTCTGCAATAAACTTTAAGACTACCATAATCATAAAATAACGTTTCAAATAAATGATTCAGTCTAGTATCATTTAAATAAATAAAGTGTTTCAATTCATAAATTTATTAGGTACATTCAACATATCAAGGATAGTTTCAAATAGTCCAGTGTTAACGTTGCTAAGGTCTAGATTACAATGGGAGTCTAGGGATACCTGGGTAGCTGAGTCAGCTGAGTGTCCAACTTCTGCTCAGGTCATGATCTCACAATTTGTGAATACAAGCACCACACCAGACTCAGTGCTATCAGCAAAAAACTCACTTTGGTTCATCTGTTCCCTCTGTTTGCCCCTTCTCTGTTTGTGCTCTCTCTGTCTCAAAATCAAAATTATTATTTTTTTATTGTTTTATTTTTTTAATGTTGATGTATTTTTAAGAGAGAGAGAGAGAAAGAGTAAAAGCCAGGAGAGAGAGAGAGAGAGAGAGAGAGAGAGAGAGAGACAGAGAGAGAGAGACAGAGAGAGACAGAGAGAAAATCCAAAATCCAAATTCGATTCCGGGCTCAAACTCACAGACTGTGAGATCATGACCTGACTTGAAGTCAGATACTTGACCAATTGAGCCACACAGGAGCCCATAAAAACTGTGAGTTTATAAGATATTACATTTGTTTGAAAATCATACAATTGGCTTTACACCATATGCTATTGTCTTTAGGAAAGACTTTAGTGAACAGATTCATCAACCCACTTACTCTAATTAATATATTAACTTCCAAAATATCATATTCAGTGGGTCTGCTCCAGGACCACAACATATTAAACACGAACAAACAAGCAAGCAAGCAAACAAACAGATAGGTAAAGAAAGAAACAAAACAAGAACTAGTAGCAATCATGACGCATAATGATCCATCCCACTGTCAACTTTGTTACTATTTTTTTGGCCAAAGAGCTTATTTCAAAGGATTCTATTGCTTTTAATACAGATGAACTTCTGCAATTAGTTCAGCATATAGGTTTGAGCACATACTGAAAATGTAAAGTAAATACATAAGTTTATATTGTATAACCTTAGGCCTCTAACTTCCATGAAACTCCAAAAGGAGGACATTAGCAGCACCATAAATTCTCTCCCTGCAATCACTCCCCATTCCTGCTCCATATCCGTTCCCCAACGTAATCAATATCCTGACTTTGAGCAACAGATTAAATTAGTCCATGTTTGAATTTTATAAAAATATAATGGAATAATATGCATTTCTTTAGATCTGGCTTCTTCCATTCAACATTATAAGGCTCATTGATGTTGTTTTGGATAGATGTAACTCAGGGATTGGTACTTCCACATTATATTCTCTTACATGATTATTTAACAATTTGCTTATCCATTCTACTGTTGATTCACATTTGGAATGTATGTTTCCATACTGTACATATACGGAAGGCTGCTATGAACATTTCCCTTTTACTGTGCTCAGCATGAAGCGTATCTACTACAGCGCGTTAATGTTTAGTTAGCTGCCTTATCCTTAAACCCTGGCTGTACATCAGAATCACCCTGATGTCTGGATGTCAGTTCCACAGATCATTCTAATTTGAGCTTGGGTTAAGAACCACTAGGGTAGATGTTGAAATCCCCAGACAAAAGGAGATGAATCCAGTTTAAGGAATTCTCAATGGGTTCCTCTTTCTGGACAATAAAATGCAATGTAAAAATTATTTTGTGACCATATTGACATCACTTTCCTCCCCCTCCCCCTCCCCCTTCCCCTCCTCCTCCTTCTTCTTCTTCTCCTTCTTCTTCTTCTTCTTCTTCTTCTTCTTCTTCTTCTTCTTCTTCTTCTTCTTCTTCTTCTTCTTCATCTTCTTCTTCTTCTCCTCCTCCTCCTGAGGACTCCTCCTTCTCCTCCTCCTCCTCTTTCTTCTTCTTCTTCTTCTTCTTCTTCTTCTTCTTCTTCTTCTTCTTCTTCTTCTTCTTCTTCTTCTTCTTCTTCTTCTTCTTCTCCTTCTTCTTCTTCTTCTTCTTCTTCTTCTTCTTCTTCTTCTTCTTCTTCTTCTTCTTCTTCTTCTTCTTCTCCTCCTCCTCCTCCTCCTCCTCCTCCTCCTCCTCCTCCTCCTCCTCTTTCTTCTTCTTCTTCTTCTTCTTCTTCTTCTTCTTCTTCTTCTTCTTCTTCTTCTTCTTCTTCTTCTTCTTCTTCTTCTTCTTCTTTCTTCTTCTTCTTTTTTCATAAAGCTCCTACACATAAAGACTACGTATAGGTTTTAAGAGACTCTGCATGGCTTCCATAATATGTTGAAAATACCCCAAATTCTCAAAGGAAATGTCTTTAGACATGTTTTAAAAATATGTGTTCCATGATACGGCACACTTGAGTGGGAGATTAGGGTAACAAATATGTAGACATACCCTAATTTGGTGTCCCAGCTCCATAAATACTGAAACTGGAAAAGGCAAGTGTTAATTTTCCATGGTCCAGATAAAGACAGAATTAAATGAGATCTCCTTAGTAGTAACTGTTACAACTGAAAATTTAGTTGGTGCTCTTTAATTTTCTAGTTTCCTGAAACTGCTTTTTGGATTCATGTCCAGAATCTGTCTTGATGAATATATGTCAGAGAATGAAAGCCAAAAACGAACAATGTGACTCTAGAAAGTACTGCAACAGTTAAATTGAGGTATCACAAAACTCTGAAAACACGTTCTTCAAGTTCAGTCTCCAATATGCATTGACAGGTAGGAGAAAACCGAGGTCATGATAGAACTCTTTTGTGAAACGTGAAGATATGTGCAGTAACTTATTATTTTTGTGAAGTTAGGTAATTGCCTCTGGTTTGTGATGTATACCTTGTTTCAAGGTTGCACTTGAATCCGAAAATTCCTTCAGCAGACTCCCCTCCCACCTGATATGACGTTGACTCCAACACTTCACCAAGAAAGATTTCTAAACTTTGACCATGTTTGAGTGTTTATAAAAGTTTCTGGAAGCATGGAAGACCTCATCTTTGCCTTCAAGAAACTTACAATATTTGAGGGTAGAAAAAACCCAAACACCATAAAAAACACAGTAAGACTTCAAGGTCAAGTTTCATGTATCAGGAGAAGTCCAGTGAGCTGAGTTGATCAGTAAAGGCATCTCAGAGGCATAGCACAAAGAATCTTAAAGGATGACCAAATTTCTAGCTGGCAGGCAGAAAGGAGAAGGACAAAGGAGACAAAAGCAAATGTGTGGGAAAAAAGGAGGGGCAGGCATTCCCGGAACAGTGAGAACAACCCTGATGGAGTTTGAGCTTCTTCTACAACAGTTGTCATTAAGTATTTGTGACGATGACCAAGACTGGGTAGAAAATGAGGTACCTACATCACCCATCAATTCCATAATCTTATGTAAGAAGGTCTTGTTGACAGCGAAGAATTGGAGACCATCAGTTAGAACCTCCAGATGGTAATAACGAAGCAATTCGGTAGAAACAAAACAACGAAAAGTTAAAAATCTAAGCAAACTTCTGTAAGTATGTGAATTAATACCCAATGAATAAGCAATTGAAATCCATGACCAACGTAAGACCCCTCTTGTGTCTCTCTGTTAATGGGACACTGTCTTCAGTTGCTCTAGAGGGAAGAAGACTCTTGTCAGTCGTCTCCTCCTCAACGTCTTTCCTGTGATCCATTCAGCAGCAGGGGCTCTCAACTCCACCTCCAACGTATGCCAAGCCAGCTAGTTTCTCACCACCTTCTGCCTACTCTCCATTTTCGTTCTTATCCCCATGCTGCCTTTCCCTTCCAACCAAAATCCCAGTTCATTCTTTTCACTACATCAGGAATGCAATCCAAAAATCCTGAATCTGAGCAGTTCATTCCTCTACTTAAAACAACCCTCTAATCTCCACTCTACTCAAAATGGCACATAGAATCTGTAACGTGACCACCAGACGTTGGCAGTCCTGCCTTGTCACCCCTCTAATGCCATCTTTCCTCATTCTCCTTTCATTAGGTGATTGGGACCGTCTCTTTTCCTGGTTTCTTAAATCAGACCCACGTAGGTTCCGCTTAGGATGCATTTTGTGTTCACTAGTTAGCTTACCGTTCTTGCTACGGGTCCAGCTTTGAATAAAGGACTTTTCCCCCCAAGAAACCTTTGTTGGCCAACCCTCTAATCGACATTTTGTCCTCTGTGTCATTCCTTCTCATAACATTTAGTCTTTTATTTAACAGCATTTGCCACAACTTGTAATTACACATGTACCTTTTGTAGCTGAGGTTTGAAACATCCTGAATATATGGAGCGTGCATGTTTGATTATCACTGTGTACTTGAACCTAATAGTACCTGACACCTAAGGTGCTCGATATGTATATCCACAGTACCTGAAATAGGGGACTTTTAACTATCTCCCGGTGTGCTTGACTGCAATATACATTCAAGTCTTCAATAATCTCTACCACCAAATTTAGTATTCATATACAAAAAAGGGAAGGGTCACCTCCTCAAGAATAGGAAAAACAGTTTGCCTTGTTGATAGCTTCTATGGTGTAGCTTACATTTTGACCTACAAAAGACCCCACCCTGGAGATACAGTTTGCATGGATGTAGTGACAACTATGAGGAAATCAAAACAAAATACAGTGTTTATTGAGTGTAATGTGCCATGATTTTTTCCACACGTTTTACAGGCATTACCAATAATCTCACAACTATACTGAACATAGGCGTTATACTTCCCCTTTACAAATTGGAAAAGCAAACTGTGAGGTATCATTTGCCTACAATCTAAGATCTGGATGGTAGAAGGAATTGATGGGGCCAGGTAATTTAAAAAATCCACAATTTTGCCCAAGGTAACCTCTGGGAAATCAGAAAATGAGCGGCTTTCATAAGTGCAGCTGCCCAGAGCCTTTCGGAGGAGCCGTCTGTGTGGAGCCCGGGCTTTGACGCCATCACATCTCCAGGATCTCACTACCAGGAGAAACCCCCATTGTTGGGAAGGGCAAGAACATCCTTCCATGGCAATTTAAGGTGTTTTAACCCCTGTCAAGAGAGTGCAAACCTCCAATTACTTCATTCGGTACTTCAAGGAGCAAATCAAAGCACACCTCGTGGGATTTTCAAACATCACTCTGAGATGAGAAATCAAACAACGAAAGTCATAGCAACGCAAAGCAAGAAACACTTTCCAAAACACACCTCCAGAAGGGCCAGGCCATGGAGAGGGGATGAGGCCACTTTAATGTAGCAGTGCTCTCAGGTGCAGAGCACATAAAACAAAACAAAACAAAACAACACAACAACAACAACAACAACAACAACAACAACAACAAAAACGTTAAAACACATAAGGAATAGAAAACTATCCACAATGATGAAACCGAAGAATTCCTGTCAGACGAAATTCCAGGATGAAGTGACCGTTAAATTGATCAAAATAGATAAAAGCAGTATAACAGTAAGAACTTAGAATAATTGTCATAAGATTTATCACTGGGCTTCAAAAAAGGCATAGAAGACAACAGAGAATTTAGTATTGCAGTGAGAAAAGAACTAAAACATAGCCATGGTTAATTAAAAAGGCACTGACATAGGGATTGATTTTAATCACTGATACAAAAACAGATAAGCTGGAAACTTGGATGTCTACTACCCAAGTTAATAGTTATGAGATTGTAGCAAAAGCTAATTCTAAAAAAAAAACTATTAAATAATGAAAAGGAGAAAGCTAAAATATGTCAAGGTTTAAATACCTAGCATGAGCCGTGCAGGTATATAGTTGTTTAAAATTCTAGGATATCAAATAATAGTATGTGATAGCCATTGTAACACATGCAAAGTTCACCATTTCTACCTTTGCTCTTCTACATGTGGAGTAATACGTTATTGGGTCTTATAGAATATCTGAAAAAATGAATAGCAAAAAATAAAAAGTTTTTGAAAGTATATTTTGCTAGTGAGTTTGTCATGTCAAACAAAGTAATAAAAAGGTGTTATTTCCAAACCCTATTCACGTGCACTCTTATTATGGCTAGACTCCATAAAAAGTTATTGCACAATTGCAATAAACATGATTACCAGTGCAATCTATATTTTTTTTAAATTCCATTTGTTCATTTATTTGAAAGCCAGAATAGAGCATGGAGAATGTACCCTCTAGATTCTGGATTCTCTCCTTGATTCCAAATGTCTTATTTGGGCTGCTACCATAAAGACGGTAAAACAATATTATCTGTACAATGAACATGTAAAATTTTGTACCCCTCACTAGTATTACAATTTTGCTGTTTAGCATATGTGTTTACAAATACACACGTGTGCACTGGGTGAAGTTAGATGTTTCATACTTCTATCCATATCATGAGGAATTCAATATATTTTAAAGAGTTAGATTCCAGTTACCAAACCTAATGTGGGATAACATGCAAAGTTCTTGCTTATTTCTCACTTATTGTGCAATTATGAAGTTACCATAGAGCCCAAAGGGTAAATTTTTTTTAACTACACTTAACTGAACATATATCACTGAAAGTCAAACTTTGGCCTTTCAAAGATGACATGAGACTGAACGCAGAAAACCCAAAAGACTCCATGAAAACGCTGCTAGATTTGATACATGAATTGACCAAACTCACAGGATACAAAATCAATGTAAAGAAACTGGTTGCATTTCTATACACCAATAAGGAAGCAACAGAAAGAGAAGTCAAGAAATCAATGCCAATTACAATTTCACCAAGAACCATAAAATACCTAGCAAGAAACCTAACCAAAGATGTAAAAGATCTGTACGGTGAAAAGTATAGAAAAATGTATAAAGGGAAATGATGAAGACACAACAAAATCAGAAAACAAACAAACAAACAAACAATCCATGCCTATAGAGTGGAAGAATGAATAGTGTTAAAATATAAATACTACCCAAAGCAATCTACACATTTAATGCAATACCAATCAAAATTGTACCAACATTCTTCTCCAGACTAGAGTAAGCAATCTGAAAATTGGCACGGAACAACCAAAGAACCTGAGTACTCAAACTTATATTGAAAAAAGAAAGCCAAAGTGGGAGGCAGCCCAGACTTCCCCTTTCCTATGGAGCTGTAATCATCAAGATAGTATGACATTGGCACAGAAACAGGCACATTAACCAATGAAACAGAGTAGAGAACCCAGAAGGGGCCCCACAAATATATGCTGAACTAACCTTTGACAAAGCTGGAAAGAGAATCCAATGGATAGAAGACAGTCTCTTAACAAGTGGTGCTGGGAGAACTGAACAGCAACATGATGAAGAATCAACTAGATGACTTTCTTACAACGTGCACAAAAATAAACGCAAAACGGATGAAAGACTTAAATGTAGACAGGAAACCATCAAAACACTAGAGGAGAAAAGAGGAAAAAAAAACCCTTTGACCTCAACTGCAGCCATTTCTTCTTTGGCATGTCTCAAAAGACATGGAAATGAGAAGGTAAAATGAATTATCATGACCTGGTGAAGATAAAAATCTTCTGCACTGCAAAGGAAACAATCAGCCAAATTAAAAGGCAACCGATGGAAGGAGTGAAGATATTTGCGAATGACATATTGGTAAAGGGTTAGTATACAAAATGTATAAAGAACTTACCCAAGTCACACCTGGAAAATGTAATACAGTGAAAAAATGGGCAGAAGACATGAATAGACACTTTTCCAAAGGAGACATCCAGATGGCCCACAGACACATGAAAAGATGCTCAACATCACTCATCATCAGGAAAATACAAATCAAAGCCACACTGAGATACCACCTCACACTAGTCAGTGTGGCTAAAATGAGCAACTCAGGAAACCACAGATGCTGGCGAGCATATGGAGAAAGAGTAACCCTCTCTCACTGTTGGTGGGAAAGGAAACTGCTGCACCACTGTAAGCATGAAACTTACAGACATCACAATGACTCTAAACGCATATCTTTCCCTAATAACAGTGAATTTCAATGACTAAATGCTCCAACCAAACAACATAGCGTATCAGAATGGATAGAAAAAACAAAAACAAAAAACAAAACAAGACCCATCTCTTTGCTGTCTACAAGAGACTGATTTTAGACATGAGGACACCTTCAGATTGAAAGGGAGGGGATGGAGAACTGTGTATCATGCTACTGGAGGTGAAAAGAAACCTGGAGTAGCCAACTTATATCATACAAAGTAGAGTTTAAATTAAAGGCTGTAACAAGATATGATGAAGAGCTTTTTATATCAATTTCAGGGTCTCTCCATCAGGAAGAGCTAAACATTTTAAATGTCTACACACCAAATTAGTAGACACACAAATATATAAAACAATTAATTAAAAATATACAGAACCTTGTTGATCAGAATGTGGTAATTGCAGGGACATTAAATTAACCACAGAAAAAAGGATGGAAAATCTCCAAAAGCATGGAGGTTAAAAAACATCCCACTAACGAATAAATGGGTCAACCAGGCAATTTGAGAAGAAATTAAAAGACATAAGGAAACAAATGAAAACGAAATACAACAATGTAAACCCTTCGGGATGCAGCAAGGGCAGTCCTGGCAGGGAACAACAAAACAAAACAAAACAAAACAACAACAACAACAACAACAACAACAACAACAACAACAACAACAAGAAACATTGCTATCCAGGCCTATCTCAAGAAAGAAGAAACATCCCCAATACAAAATCTAACAGCACACCTAAAGGAACTAGAAGCAGAAGAGCAAGGCACCCCAAACCGAGCAGAAGAAGAGAAATAATAAAGATCAGAGCAGAAATAAACAATATGGAGTCTAAAGGAAAACAGTAGAGCACATCAATGAAACCAAGAGTTGTGTTTTTGAGAATATACACAAAAGTGATAAACGTCTAGCCTGGCTTCTCAAAAAGAAAAGAGAGGGGACCCAAATAGGTCAAATCACGAATGAAAATGGAATTATTACAACGAATCCCTCAGAAATTCAAGCAATCATCAGGAAACATTATAAAATCTTCTATGCCAACAAACTGCACAACCTGGAAGAAATGGACAAATGCCTCCATACCCACACACTTCCAAAATTCAAACGGGAAGAAATAGAAAATGTGTATGGACCCTTAACTAGTGAGGAAATTGAATCAGTTATCAAAAATATCCCAATAAATAAGAGTCCTAGACCAGGTGGCTTCCCTGGCGAATTCTAGCAGACATTTAAAGTAGAGATAATAGCTATCCTTCCCAAGCTGTTCCAAAAAATGGAAATGAAAGCAAAACTTACAGACTCATTGTATGAAGCCAACATTACTTTGATTCCCAAACCAGAGACACAGAAAAAAAGGAGAATTACAGGCCAATATCCCTGATGAATAGGGGTGCAAAAATTCTCAACAAGATACTAACAGATCACATTCAATAGCATATAGAAAGTATTATTCAACACGATCAAGCGGGATTCATTCTTGGCTGCAGGGCTAGTGCAATATTCACAAATCAATCAATGTGCTACATCACATTAATAAAAGAAAAGAACCATAGTACACTGTCAATAGATGCAGAAAAAGCATTTGAGAAAATACAGCTTCCTTACTTAATACAAACCCTCTAGAAAGTTGGGATAGAAAGAACATACTTTAAACATCATAAAAGCCATTTATGAGAAGCCCACAGTAAATATCGTCCTCAATGGGGGAAAACTGAGACCATTCCCCCTGAGATCAGGAACAAGAGAGAGATGTCCAATATCACCCCCGTTGTTGAACATAGTGTTGGAAGTCTTAGCATCAGTAATCAGACAGTAAATGAAATTAAAGGTGTCATCATTTGCAAGATGAATTCAAACTTCCACTTTTGCAGATAACATGACACTATACATGGAAAATCCGACAGACTCCACCAAAAGTCCTCTAGCATTGATACATGAATTTAGCAAAGGTGCAGGGTACAAAATCAATATACAGAAATTGGTTGCGTTTTATACACCAATAATGAAGCAACAGAAAGGGAAATAAAAAACGGATCCAATTTACAATGCACCAAGAGTCAAAAAATACCTAGGAATAAACCTAACCAAAGATGTAAAAGATCTGTATGCTGAAAACTATAGAAAGCTTGTGAAGGATATTGAAGAAGATACAGAGAAAGCGAAAAACTGCCCATGCTCGTGGATTGGAAGAATAAATATTGACGACATGTCAATACGACCCAACGCAGTCCTCACATTATATGCAGCCCCATTCACATCGCACCGGCATTCTTCTCCAAGCTGGAACAAGCAATCATAAAATGTGTATGGAAACACAAAAGACCCTGAATAGCCAAAGTAATACTGAAGAGGAAAACCAAAGTGAGAGGCACCACAATGCCAGACTTTAGCCTGTACCACAAAGCTATAACCATCAAGACAGCATGGTATTGGCACAGAAACAAATACATAGACTTAATGGCATAGAATAGAGACCCCAGAATTGGACCCACATACCTATGGCCAACTAATCTTTGACAGAGCAGGAGAGAATATCCAATGGGAAAAAAAGACAGCATCCATTTAACAAATGGTGCTGAGAGAACTGGACAGCAACATGCACAAGAATGAAACTAGACAACTTTCTTACACCACTCACAAAAATAAACTCACAATGGATGAAGGACGTGAATGTGAGACAGGAAACCATCAAACCCTTGAGGAGAAAGCAGGAAAAATCGTCTTTGGCCTCAGCGTCAGCAAGTTCTTAGTTGACACATCTCCGAAGGCAAGGGAACTAAAAGCAAAAATGAACTATCGGGACCTCATCAAAATGAAAATCTTGTCCACAGTGAAGGAAACAATCAAAAAAACTAAAAGGCAACTGACTGAATGGGAAAACATGTGTGCAAAAGTCACACTGGATAATTGGCTACTATCCAAAACCTATCAAAAGAACTCACCAACTCCACACCCGGGAAACAAATAATCCAGTGAAGAAACGGGCAGAAGACTTGAACAGACACTGTTCTAAAAAAAGACATCCAGATTGTCAAGAGACACATGAAAAGATGCTCAACAGCACTCCCCGTCAGGGAAATCAAAATCAAAATCGCACTGAGATACCACCTCATGCCAGTCAGAGTGGCTGATGTGAGCAAATTAGAAGACTATAGATGCTGTTGAGGATGTGGAGGAACAGGAACCCTCTTGCACTGTTGGTGGGAATGCAACCTGGTGCAGCCGCTGTGGAAAACAGTGTGGAGGTTTCTCAAATCATTAAAAATAGATCTACCCTAAGACCCAGGAATAGCACTGCTAGGAATTTACCCAAGGGGTACAGGAGTGCTGAAACATAGGGGCACATGTACTCCAATGTTTATAGCACTACTTTCAACAACAGCCAAACTATGGAAAGAGCCTAGCTGTCCATCAACTGACAAGTAGATAAAGAAGTTGTGGTTTATGTATATACAATGGAATACTACTTGGCCATGAGAAAGAATGAAATCTGGCCATTTGTGGCAACATGGATGGAACTGGGGGGTATTATGCTACGTGAAATAAGTCAGGCAGAGAAAGACAGATACCATATGTTTTCATCCATGTGTGGATCTGGAGAAACTTAGCAGAAGACCATGGGGGAGGTGATGGGGGGAAAAAGTTATAGAGAGGGAGGGAGGCAAAGCATAAGAGACTCTTCAATACTGATAACAGACTGAGGGTTCACGTGGGGTTGGGGAGAGGGGAAAGTGGGTGACGGGCATTGAGGAGGGCACCAGTTGGGATGAACACTGGGTGTTGCGTGGAACCAATTTGAAAATAAATTACATTGAATGAAAAAGGAAATGTAGGGGTGGCTCTTACTGAATATAAGGATAGCTTTCCATTTTCAGCACTTTATGAGCGTGACGTAGTAGTAGCTTAAGCTGCGTAGATGAAAGTTTTGTTTGTGTGTTTAAGAAAAGGAGTTGAATAAAGACAGAGGCCTGTCACATGTATCACGTTGACCTTGGCAAGTTTCTCTTCTGATTGTTACCATGACTTATCACTCTTAGTGATTCACCTAGTTTGGAGTCATCCTTTCATACCAAATGGATTTCAGTTGATCATGGTAGGTGGTCTTTGTAGTATTTTGTGAATGAATTGTGTATGTGGTGATGATGGATGGACTATGCTGGTTGCTTTCAAAAGCACTTACACGGACGGTGTAACACGTTTTCTACCCTTGGAATCCCATACGTTCTCTTACTACCTTGTGTATGCCTTACCTGAAATATTCATGAATTGGTAGGTAGTGAATAGGTTTTAGTGGCACTGAATGCCCTACTGGCCACTCACACAGAATTCGTTGACGCTTTGCTCTTAAGCACACAATGGCTCGGTCTTCCCTAAGCTGCATGAAAGTGAGCATGGATACTAACTAGGCAAACTATTTGCTGCTGCTGTGAAGAACAGCTTCCTGAACTGTGAGCTGTACCAACACACGTATGGAACCCTAAGCAAGGCACAGTATATCGGTATTGTTTGAAAGGGTAGAGTAGTTATTTCAATTTGGCTTTCAGTGCGTTGCATGACAAGGCATTTAATTAGCTAAAACCCTCTTAGAGTCGTGTTTGATTGCAAGGTGTGTGTACTGTCCACCGCTAAGTGTCATTTCATGTTAGATGGAATTAATGGAGGCTGAAGCACCCGTGCATTCACCTCTAAGACAACCCTCTTGAACTCGTGAAGAATTATGGGCCTTCTCAGGTAAGATTAGGTACAGGTCTTTCTCAAGGGCATAATCTTAAACACAGCCAAACCTAAGGCAGCTTTGGGCAGCCCACTATGATAAGATATGCAGACATTGTGACCTCACAAAGCGCCTGGTCTCCTAGCAACTGCGGTGTAACTCTCACAGCCTGCCTCCTGATTTGGCTTCGCGGTAGAAAATTCATCAGGGCCCTGAGGCGGCCGCGAGACCTGGCAAGCGCGGGCGGCCCCTAGCGGCCTCACATCCTGAGCAGCAGGAAGAGGAGGTGGCGCTGGCCCGGGGAGGCCCTGGCCCTGGCCGCCGGGGGAGGAACCTCTAGCGCTGCAGGAGGGGCCGCGCTGGAGGCGCCTGAGGAGAAGGTGGTGTACATGCGGTGGCAACCGTCGCGACTGTCGCTGGCCAACAGCACCAAGGCGCTGATCGACGCTTTCAAGCTATTCCTGCCCGGCAGCACGGAGTTCATGAGCTCAGACGCGGAGCTCCGGAGCTACCTCTGCAGCCTCAAGCACCAGTTCTCCCCCCACATCCTGCGCAGCAAGGACGTCTACGGCTACTCCTCCCTCCTGGCCCTGGTCCCGGACCCCGGCACCAGCCCCCGAGGACCGCCTCCAGACGCGCCGGCCAGCTGCCAGGCGGAGGCGCCACGGAGCCCGGACGGTGGCGGTCGGCCAGAGGAAGGTGCCGCCCCCGCCGTCGCCGTCCCGCGAGGACAGCAGCCCCCGTAAGCCCGCGGCACCCGGGCCCTGCTCCAGGGGCCGCTCCCTGGAGGAGAGTGGGAGGGCGGCCACGCCGACGTTGACCACCTTCCCCACCATCCGCGTAGCTGGCGACGTGTGGGTCGAGAGCAGCCTGGCAGAAGCGCGGCGCCAGGCGCGCCAAGTCCTGGGAGTGAACCTGGAACCCGTGGTGAGACTCCGCCGCTTCCCAGTGCCTGGGCGTGGACCGCCGCGCGACCTCTCAGCCCCGGGACGGGCTGTGCCTGGAGGGATGAACCAGGGACAGCCGGGACCGCGTCCCCTAGTGCACTTTATGGGCGAAGAAGCACCAGATGGTCCAGGCCCGCGCCCCCGGGATGCGGCGCCGCCTTCTGGGACTCCCGGGCAGCTGTGCCTTCTGCTGCCTCCCAGCACCGGGTCTGAGGTGGGAGGAGACCCCTGGACCGCAAGGGAGGTCCCCTTTCTTCCTAACCCCAGATTGAGATGTCTCCAGGACTGTAGGGGCAGATCCATGTGCTCTCTTGTTCCCTCATTGGTCTGAAGTCGTCAGACTTCCACCCCCACCCCCTCCAAACGAATTTGGTTCCATACTTGTGTAATAAAGCTAGAATTTCCTTGCTGTTCACCCAACTCCCGGCTCCTCACGCCTCATTTTCTTTCTTTCTTTCCTTTTTTGACTGCCAATCTTTCCGGACGAAAGATCGAATATGTGTGGAAAGTTGTTGCAATACTTGGTATTCTCAATACTAATTGCAATCGTGGGTATTCTGAATCCCACACCTTTCCGAGTTTTAACTGGATTCCAACGCTTTGACCAAGGGTATTTTCTAAGAATTTCTAAGAAATTCAAGCATATCACTGTTAGTAACGTAAGGATTTGTATGGCTTTGAATGTCATGGGCTCGGTGATTACAAACCAAAAGATTCAAAATTCAACTGTGTACACATTCTTCAGACGTTTCTAAAGATTTTATACTGAAATGTAATGTTGATGTTTACTGACTCCTAAAGGAAATGGTAGACCCTCGGAAGGTTTTGTTTAGTAAAATTAACTTGGGAAATTCTTTATAAGTGGGTAAAATTGAAAATGCATTGAGAAGCCTCACGGTTTCTATTAAAAACCAGTGAGTGAATTTCAAAAAATAATAAATAAATTAAAAAATACATAAATAAATAAATAAACAAACAAACAAACAAACTGGTGCTGGTTATGGACATGGATGGAATCCACTCGGAAATGACTTGGCCTTGTACCAATCTCACACACTGATCTGGGAATCTTTCCAGGATAATTTATTTTAAAATGGAAATCACATAGTGTAAATGAGTAGGGGTAAGTGTGGTGACTAAACCTGCATACATAATAGCCGTTGGATTTCTCTGAAGTATTACTGATCCAGAGTGGTGGTACATTTTTTTTTGGCACCAAATAACTGGTTGAGGTTATCTTTGGGCAAAATAGATTTTCCTCACTTGTGTTTGTCATTGTTGTTGGATAACAGGAAATATCCACATTACCATGCATCACTCTTATAAATATCATGGCAGTTGGTTAACAGTTTTGCTCCAGGACTTTCCTTTATTATCTTATGTCCATGCACAGTTGTGTTAGCAGGTATTGGTCTTTTGTTTGACAATCAAAGACCACAGGGATCAAACAGGAGAGCCACACAGAGTACTTTTCACTTTTATGATAGTGTTTATATCCTGTGGCCCTCATGGAATTCTTGATTATCCAGGTGACCTCAGTTATTGGTGGCAGCAAGACTTAATGGTGTTTAGTCAGTGGTGCCGCAGTCAGATTTTACTGTGATATCGGAAGGGCCAAGGAGTGATTTTGTACCACTATTCTTTCAAGTTTAAGTATTCTGCAATAGAACCATCCATCCCAGGCTGAAACATGACCTATTAAATCTTCCATATTATGGTTTCTCCCTGCTTGGCAGCTTTTTAGGGGAATAATGAGAGTTGTGATTTTTTTTTTAATTTTCTTTTAATGTTTATTTATTTTTGAGACAGAGAGAGACAGAGCATGAATGGGGGAGGGTCAGAGAGAGAGGGAGACACAGAATCTGAAGCAGGCTCCAGGCTCCGAGCTGTCAGCACAGAGCCCGACGCGGGGCTCGAACCCACGGACCGTGAGATCATGACCTGAGCTGAAGTCGGACGCTTAACCGACTGAGCCACCAAGGCGCCCCGAGAGTTGTGATTTTGACTCTTGAGCTTGTAGGGTTCAAATGGCATAGCTTCCCAATATACAGTTTCCCAGTAAGCCTCATATTCTTTTTTTCACTACTCAATGATAATGTGTTGTTACAAATACTGCCACATGAGTAAACAAAAGTGAATAATTATTTAAAAGATGCAGAGGGTTAAATTATACTCGTTTCATAGGAAGCTTATATAAATTTTCGTTACTAGCTTCCATGGCCAATGGTATTTCAAATACAGAGGTTTTTCTCCCCCACCATTCCCAAATTAACTGTTTTAGCTAATTAGCCCCTGAGGAAAAGATACATATTTGTACAACTTCCCTATTGTATATAATTGTATAATAATTAAAAATGAATCCAATGACCATATTAGAATGTAATTTCAACATACAGCTTATCGAGGTAGCTTCCCAGAGGGTTTTGAAATTAGATGTAGCTGGGAGGATAACTTTGCTCAGCACAGCTTTGAAACACAACCATTGACACGATGCAGTTATTTGAACTTAACTGAGAATCTTAGTTTTTCCCTGCTATACCTTGTTACTTTATTGCACTTGAACTTGCATTCATGCTTTGGGTTATCTGGGCTATCTGATTTCGGTTTGGATCTGAATGTCCATCCTAAATTCAATATGTTGTTTAGCTGGTCCCTTAAAAAATTTTGCCATTTCTAGTTTAAAAAACAGGATGGTAAAAAAAAAAAAAAAATCTTTGTTTTTGCCAAGTTTTTAGCAAAACTTTGCTGAAGTTTTGTTTTACAACTTATAAAATGTGTAGACACAACTAATATAGTTGATTCATATATTAATAGGAAAATGAAAGTATTTTATGTATCCTTTTGGGCAGACCGTGAAAAGGAACTTGACACGGTGGCCTTTCTGGTGAGGCATTCATTTACTGTCTTCTAAAACGAGTCTGCGCTTAGGTTGTACAGATTTTTGAAATAAATCCCATAGTCTTTATTCATTCTCATACCTTTATAGCTCATATGGCACAAGTAAGGAGGAAGTTTATGACCTTGCTATGCATGAGTGCCTATATGTGGTGACTGGCACCTCAAATAAGCTTTTGAATTCCTGATGACATTTTTATCCCCCTTCTACTTGTCACCCAGCAACTTAATTTTCCTTAAAGAACCAGTAATGTTATAATTGTGGAGAGCAAGCTTCATTGTTGTTTACTGTCACTGTTGTGCTGTGTGTTTTGTCCAAATTTGAGTAACAATTGATCCATTATAATTTAAACCGGTGGCTGACACATATTGATTTGCTGTGTGCAAACAATACTACTATTGTTCTGAACACTGTTGAATAAAAATGCATGAAACATATTTGGATACAAAGAAATCTGAGCAATTTTGAACTCATAGTTTTTTGGTGTTCCAAGGATTGCCATGGAGCTCTTAAAATCAGTTGTTTTAGTGCTTATATAATTTATATATATAATATTTATATTATTTAGTTGGTATATATATTATATAGTGGAGGTATATATATATATACATATATATATATGTATATATATATATCCACACACACACATATATGTATATATATGTATATATATACATATATATGTATATATATATGTATATGTATATATATACATACATATATATATACATATATAAAATTTGCTTTATTGGTGTGTTTAAAATATTTTTGGTAGTTTGTCATGTCTTATGGGAATTAGAACTCAGTTGTTTGTCATGGAACTGAATTGTGTTCTGGGACAGTTTAATGTGCACATATGATTAAGATTTACAATCTGGTTGTACTTTTCTTTTTAATGTATTAACTGTAAATACGTGTTAGAGAATGTGCAGTGTCTGGCTCTTCTAATGATGTTGGAAAGTTTTGAAATGGAATCTTATGTTTGCATGTGAATCGCAAAGCAATGTGAGAAATTTTTATTTCTTTTGTTAACGGCAACACCCTGGAAGCCTGGAGATATGGTTTTTATGCTATTTTGGGAGTCAACAGTATGTCAATATCAAGTCTGATGATCTAGTGAATCCCTGAGACAATGCTTCATGCTAGAGTCCAAACCATTACCCAGTTTGCCACAATAAAGACTTTAAAACTGCATCAAAGTTCATTTTGAGTCCTGACTATAACCCCCTTCTAGTAGTGATGGAAAGCCTAACACTCACGTATGTTTATATTATAAAAGAACATAAGTGTGCTGCATAAGAGTAGCAGCAGTAAAGGCTGTCCTAGAGAATAAAGTAAAGCCAGAATTTTCATTACAGCCTAGCGGGTAGATGTAGAGTGCTAGCAAGTGCAGGATTCATAGTATTATGTGCCCTGGATTTGTCTTTGTGTCTGAGTTCCTATCCATATTTGGAGGCAACAGCGTACTAACTGTGGATCACATTGCCTGCGGTGGAATGAAAGATTGACCACTCGAAACCATTAGAACTGTACGTAAGTTACAGAAATGCTCTGTGCGTTAGCTTCCTGAAAAACCACATGTGGTTAGTAAAATAAACTATTGGACTACTGAAAGGATTAAAAAAGGATGTTAGTGGGTGAACACATAGAAAATGCTTCACAAATGCTATTAACTGGAGGCATGTGGGCTGAAAATAAATATATATGCTGAGAGGTACTTGCGAGTTTAACATCCTGAAAATAGAGTGTGGTCTGAGAAAGCCAAAAGACAAATGATGAGAAGGTAATGTATGAGTGGGTTTAGTTGAAGAAAGGACAGCAGGTGGTGAGGTTAAGTTGATTTATTAGGTAGTTTTCACTGTTGGAGGTTTTCTAGACTTCCTTAGATATTTGGCGTATTTTTGCCCTTTGTTCTGAAATATATTTAAAACATATTGTTATGTATATTAAACTATCTGAGAATTTATACAAATAATAAGAGTTACCTATCACGAACTTGCCAAATGTCAACACGAAATTTTCATTTTGGGTAAGCTTGGTAATGTTTGCTTTAAATCCGTGTGAGTTTACATGTACGAAACTAAATTTGAAGCAATATGTGTGAGTTTTGTACTTCCTGTGTTAAAGGAGACCAGTAAGTGCAGTAGTTAGATTTGAAATAGCAGAGCGTTGTTACCATAGGGAAAAGATAGCCTCACAGTTGAAGCATTGACACACTCATCTTTAGATTTGGGTCTAATGCCTGTGACTTAGCTCTGATTCCACTCCCACCTGCAGAAGGAATAACAACATATTCTAGGTTGGTGAGCAAGTCAAAGTTACAGTAGCTGAAATTAACAATAAAAGAATTTCCCTAGATGGAATTTATCTGGTGGTAAGAAGATCAAAACTGAGCCTGGCTGCAGATTTTGCAAGAACAATGACTTCTGGTCAGCACTCCCTTGTCTTGGCAATGTCACCTTACACTGAAATTTATAACATGTGGGACATATCCAGAGCCCAAAAGGAAAGCAGTGCTCAGAACAAGATGGGACAGTATGGCTCTCAAACAAATTTGAATAAATATTCTAGGGGACTCAAAACTGAACTTCTCTTACTTTGAAAGGTATTCATAGAAATGTTAATGTTTAGATTCTTCCAACTATTGAAAAAAGTTATGTAAAATGTGTATGTATATATATATGTGTATGTGTATGTATATATATATATATATATATATATATATATATATATATATATATATAATATACATATACAAATATATATACATATATACATATATGTCTATATACATATACACATATACATATACACATATGTATATATACATACATATATACACATATACATATACGTATATGTATATATACATATATATAAATATATATATACACATATATATATACATATATATATTTCTCTCTTCTAGGATGTTTTAAAGTACATTTTCTTTAAATGTTTAGTAGAGACAGTACAGAAAAAAAGGGTGTGATTTACGGGTCTGCACTCAGATTAAAATAAGATTACGGAAGTATAGTATACATTCAAAAGGACATATATTATTTTTTTCATGTTTGTTTATTTTTGAGAGAGAGACACCGTGTGAGCAGGGGAGGGCCAGATAGGAAGCCACAGGATCGAAGCAGGCTCCAGGCTCTGAGCTGTCAGCACACAACCTGATGTGGGGCTCGAACTCAGAAACCGTGAGAACATGAACGTAGCCAAAGTTGGACACTTAACGACTGAGCCACCCAGGCATCCAAAAAGGACATGTATTATTAAAAGTATTCTGAGCACAGCTTTATGAAGTTAAGTTCAATATACTTGTGGAACCTGCACTCATTAAACAAGGTACCAGTACCCTAAGGGACCACCTGTGCCTCTTTCAGTCAAGGTCTATGTCTCCTTTGGGACAGCAATTATTCTGACTTCTTACAGAATATACAACTTTGCTTGTTTTTGGACTATATAGAAATGGAATTATGTGTCCTACACCTAGCTTCTTTCACTCAAACTTATGTTAGTGATATTCATGTTATTGTGTGTGTAGATCCTTTATGCTCATTGGTGTATAGAATTTCCTTATATGAATAGTTTACAATATTTCTGCAACGCTTGGTGGACATTTAGGTAGGTTCTGGCTTAGGGTAATTATGCATAAAGCTTCAGTGAACATTATAGGACATGTCGTTTGGTGAACATGTTTTAGAATAGTATTTATTTATCTAGGAGGGAATTTGCTGGGTCGCATGTCATCCACCTTATCAGCTTTGGTAAGATTCCTCCAAACTGTTTCCAAAATGGTTATACCAATTTACATGAACTTCTTTCTATAGTAGTGCCTGCATAGTGTCTGTGAGCTCTGAATACTTGATAGCCTTGCCAACACTTGCTAATATGGTCTTTTTCATGTTATCTATGCTGGCAGGTGTACAGATTTTTTTTTTATTTGGGAAATTTCAATCCAGGTATTGTATAGAAATAGTTAAAAAAAATACCCATAACATCCAAATTGCAGATCAGGACTTGCAATAAAAAAAACAAAAGTTGTTTCCCCCACGAACACCTCTTCCCTAGAGGCAACACTTTCTTTTGTATTCTTTTTTCTTTTTTTTTTAAATCAGGGTTTTTTTAAACGGGCCATTTTGTATGAACAATTTTAGATTTAGAGACAAATTACACAAAAAATGCAGTTTCCTCACCCCCACTCTTTTCTATAGTACCTTGCACTAATGTGGATACATTAATTATAAGTGGTGGATGAGCCATTATTGATTGACATATTATCATTAGACACATTATCATTAACAGTTAGGGTTTATTTTGTGTTATATAGATTCATAAGTTTTGAGAAATGTAAAATGGTATGTACCTACTATTGCAGTATCATACAGAATAGTTACACCACCCTAAAGTGCCCTGTGCTCCACCTATTACCACTTCCTCTCTCCCCCTAAACCCTAATAGCCACTGGTCTTTTTACTGTCTCTGAAGGTGTTTTTGTTGTTGTTGTTCTTGTCGTTGTTGTTGTCATTGTTGTTGTTGTTTTGTTTTGTTTTGTTTTTCCAGAATGTTATCATAGTTGGAAACGTAAAGCATATGGCGTTTTGGATTGGATCCCTTCACTTAGTAATCCACATTTAAGTTTCCTCCATGACTTTTAAGTAGCTCCCTTTCTCCCTCTTTCCTTCCCTCCTCTTCTGTCTCTCTGCCTTCCTTTCATTAAGGGAGTTTATTTTTTAAAACAGCTTTTGGTTTACAGAAGAAGACTGGAAAGGGCAGAGTTCCCCTGTTCTCCCTTTTACCCCCCGAAACATAGTGCTCCCTATTGTAAACTTCTTGTGTCAGTGTAGTGCATTTGTTACAATGGGTGAGCCAAAATGGAAACTATTATTAATGAAAGTCCCAAGTTTACCTTAGCATTCACTGTGGTGTGCAGTTCTGTGATTTTTGAGAAATGCACAATGCCATGATTCAAAGCATTTCACTGTCTTACATGATGTTTCACTGCCGTAAATATTCCCTGTGCTTCATCTATTATTCATCTGTCCCTTCCCCCCTGAGTTCCTGGCAACCACAGGTCTCTTTACTGCCTCCATTATTTGAGGCAACACTTTTACCTGTTCCAGGTTTATATTCTTTTCTTAGGTATCTTCATGAATATAAGTAATATAGCATACTGCTGCTTATTGATTTGTCAGTTTTAAGCACCGTCTACTGACTTCCTATGTGAAGATGACGTATAGGTCGCTTAAGCCACCTGTCTTCTCTCTCCTCACCTTCCCATATATTCCTGAACTTCTATCTTTATACTGTTTCAGTCAGGTCCAGCCAGCCGGTGAGTCACTATCGGTATTTTAAAGAGTTACACACGTGATGGGAAATCCCAGAAGCCAAACAAAGGATGGCGAAGCAATCAGGAATTAGTATCATCAGAAAGCTGTTTCTACCCCCAGGGCTAGAGAAACTCAGAACCATACCTAGCAGGAACTGAGAACATGGGAGAAGAGGCTCTTGGAAAGAAGCTAGAATTTGGAGGAGATAAAATCACTGGTAGCAAGTGGAGTGGGAGAGAGAAAAACCTCTGGGCTTATACCTTCCTCCCTTTCTCCCATCAAACACCCATTGGTCAAACCCCTCTGGAAGCCAGGTGGCAAGGAACCAGGAAACACAGTCTGTGGGAGAAGTGCAGGAACTGGATCTGAGGACAAAAAGACATAATGGATGAAGTTACATATATGTACCAGTTAGGATTCTCCAGAGACTCAGTATCAATAGGAATTGGTTCACAGGATTATGGAGGCTGAGAAGGGCAGACCCAGGAGATCCAGTAGTTTAGTTCCAGGCAGACTCCAAAAGCCTAAGAATCAGGAGAGCTGATGATGTATGTTCCACTCCAAGTCTGAGTCTGAAGTCAGGAGACCAATATCGCAGCTTGAAGACACTCAGATACACAACAGTGGATTCTCTCTTACTCTGCCTTTTGTTCCATTCAGGTCTCCAACCGATTAGTTGAGGCCACCCAGGGTTTGTCAAGGCAATATGTTTTGCTTAGTCTCCTGATATACAGATGTTCACTGTACTAAGAAATGTCCTCACAGACTCACTAGAAATAATGTTTAACCATATATCTGGGTACCCTGTGGCTTAGCCCAGTTAAAACATGAAATTAACCATCACAAGATATAATTTTATGTATGTATATATGTATGTATGTATGTATGTATGTATGTATGTATGTATGTGTGAATGAATATATGTTATTTGAGAGAGAGAGAGAGAGAGAGCGAGAGAGAGCGAGCATACGCTCAAGCAGGATAGGGGCAGAGAGAGAGAATTCTGAGAATTCTGTCAGTGCAGAACCTAATGCTCATCTTAGTCTTATGAACAGTGAGATCATAATCTGAGCCAAAATCAAGAGTTGGATTCTGAACTCACCGAGCCACTCAGGTACCCCACAAGATGTAATTTTAAAATAGAGACCTATTTCCCTTACCTGTACTATCATTTTTCATTCCTTACATTGTAAGATAAATGTCTTCCTCAACCTTGCTGCACTTTTTCTCGGTTTCCCATCAGCTTTGGACTTCTGTTTGTCATTGTTGTTAACACTGGTATCATGCTCTGCAATCAAGTCTCTTTCCATTGTTTAAGGTTGATTCTAAAACTTGAAAACTAATAAATGGTTTAAATTATTGGGATTATTAAATAATATGCAAACATTAGAATTACTACTCTGTTCCTGGAGTCCTTGAACCTGCTGAATGAGGACATCTCTAGGATCAAGGTGAAATGGGTCCTTTTTCTTTGTGTTCCATCAGTGCTTTAAACCACACCATGTTTCACTTGTCTCATTCATACTAAGACCATCTTATGGATATTTTCTCGTTCTCCTTTTCTTGTTTCTCGTTTTCTAATTACACTTCTTTGTTTTATTGCACTCTTTCAGTGTTCTCAAATCATGCCACTTATGATATCTTCCTGTTAAACTCTTAGAGGTCACTTACTGGAGCCTTCTCTTTTCCTGCCTCATTTAGGTGGTGACTCAGTAGGTCTGCTTCATAGCTTCCTTCCTGTGATTTTACTCTGCTAAGGTCCCCGTTTGTTTCCATGGTTTCATGGTAATATGGCTATCTGGGAATTTAGGGAGCATTGAAAAGCCTGGACTCTTGAGCCAGACGGCCTTGGGTTAGACTTTACTTGTTCCACTTACCAACTGTGTAACGTGGATGTTGGATGAGTTATTTGGCTTCTTTATAACCCTATTTCCTCCTCTAGAAGATAATAATCGTAATTGTATATACTTTATAAGTTTGTTGTGTGGTTAATATGTAATAATATGTGAAAATAACCCATAACAGTGTCTGGCACAAAAACAAACACTGTTAATGTTGGCTATTATTAACTATAATTTTTCTTTATTTTTTTCTCTCCTTGTTTTGCTGGAATACACCTTCAGTTTACTTCCTAATGAAGAATGAATAGAATCAAATGTTCTGAGTCTTTGCACGTCTGAAGATATCTTGAGTCCACTCTCAAATTTAATTGATAATTTTGATAGGTGTACAATTCTAGCTTCTTTTTTTATTTTATTTATTTTTAATTTTTAAAGTTTACCTCCACATTAGTTAGCATGCAGTGCAACAATGATTTCGGGAGTAGATTCCTCAGTGCCCCTTACCCATTTAGCCCATTCCCCCTCCCACAACCCCTCCAGTGACCCTCAGTTTGTTCTCCATATTTATGAGTCTCTAATGTCTTGCCCCCTCCCTGATTTTATATTATTTTTGTTTCTCTTCTCTTATGTTCATCTCTTCCACTCATAGAATTCTAGCATCTAATGGCCTGTTGTCCCTTCCATCGATTATCCCCTGATCACAACACCATTGGAACTACAATATCTGCTCTTTAGAGTGTTTTTGACTCACCATCACTTTCACCTTCTTGTATTTTTCAAAACCATTCAGTACGTCTGGCGTATGCTTAAGGAAAAGGGAATGGAGGTCCACCTTTTGAAGGGCTTAAAAGAGAATTTATGAACATATGTTAGACTGCCACAGCTTGTCTGCTGGCCTCCTATTATTCACTTTCATCCTGCATGAAAAATACCCTCACCCTACCCCAAGAATCCTCCCTCTTAAAGACCCAACCCTTGTAACATCAGCTCAAAGTTCAGGATATTTTTATCCAAATTAGGTCCAGGTGTGAATGAGTCTCCTTGTGTGCACTGGCCCTCGATTCCACTTTCAGTCTGAAGACCTATGAATGAAGACCTATGAATTAAGCATACAACCAACACGGGCATGTGATAACCAGAAAACACACACACAAAACACACACACACACACACACACACACACACACACACACACACACACACACACAGAGAGAGAGAGAGAGAGAGAAAACAAACAAACCAACAAAACACAAACATTTCTGTCCCAAAAGAAAGGAAGGAGGTTATCATGAGTCACTGGTCCATAACAATTCTGAAGTTCAGCTGGCACAGGTAGGCAGTCCTTTCATTGGGTCTTAAGGCCTGGGATCAGTGAGGAAATATCACTGCCTGCCTTTGCTCCCGCTGAGCAGCTTGGGGTCTTGGCTGGGTCCCAGGGAAGGCTCTCCTTCCTAAGGACACCAGGGTCGCAGTATAACAAAGGATGGGTCTTGTCAGTGGGAAGCAAGGCCAGAAGACAGCATGGTGGGGAGCTTGGCAGATGCGTCCGAGCTCCGCCTTTTACGTGTCGGGTCAGGGAAGCTTCTTTGAGAAAAGACTGGAGTCAGAAAGAGTAGAGGTCTCCTCCCAGGTACCAAAGGGTATGATCTCCCAGCGGGCAGGGATCCCTGCGACATGCAGACAGGCCTACTGAGGCCCTACTGTCAAAACGCCCGATGGCTGAGAAACAGTGCTCTTCTGACGGCTCCTCAGAATAAGTGGGATGATGCCCAGACTGGGTGGGCCTGGTTCCCACATTGGCAGGAGCAGAGTCAGACAGGCACCGTGTACAACTGAGGGGCTTGTTACAGGAAACAGGGAGCATCGAAAAGCAAGGGGGAGTCGAAAGCCGACAGAGGTGGCTCCAAGGCTGACAGATTTCCTGCCCTGCATCCTAAGGGAAGGATGGACAGAGGCTGTCTGGCGGTCGATACCTGAGGCTTTTGTTTCTGTCTCAAAATCTCAGCTCAAATGCACCCTCTCTCTTTTCAATTGTTTTAAAGGTGAACAAAGTTTTCATTTGCTCTAACTTTCTCGTTGATGGTCTCTGCACACGCTGGAGCATCTCTTCTGTAGGACAAGGCCTCCCCAAAGTGTGTTTGCTGCCACATAGTCCCAAGTGGTGTCTTAGATGTTTTGTTTGTCTGTTTTTTCACCAACGGGGTGCCTTGTCTAAAAGGTCCAGGAAAAGAGGGTTAAATGAAGCAAAACCAGGGTTTGGAAATAAGAGGTTGGCAAAAATAATAAGAAGCGTGCTGGCAGGAGAATTAGAAGTAGCTGTGGTTCAGACGTGTGATAGTGAGGAGGACACCTCAACATTCCACCGTCCTCCTCGGTCACCGACTTCTATCCCAAACTTGCATCATTTACCAGTCAAAACAAGCTTTTGCCAACAGCCCCACTAACTCAATCACATCTGAGAATCAAGTCCTGTCCGGCCGGCAAGAAAGACACCAGGGTCAGCCTCTCCTTGGCTCCTGGGCTGTGGGTGTGCGGGGCACAGGAGACTCGGGTGTTTTCCCTTTTCTTCTTATCACAGCTTTCTCTCCAGGAGATGCTCTAGAAATGGAGCCCTTTTTGTGTCCATGCCTCCAGGTGGAGAGGCGTGCTAGGTGCAACTCGTGATTGGATAGATGAGCATTTTGGAGCCACTGAATATTTGATTTCTCTTTTTGGGGATGACACTTTAAAGTTCAGATGACGTTCTGAGTACCTGCCCTCAAGCTCACCCTGACACCCGTGGTCCTTCTGCATGTGGAGTGATCCCGGAGCATTGATCTTTCCTAATGCTCTCCCTCTTCCGCTCCCTCCCTCCTCCCCCGCTTCCTCTGTCCTTCTGCCTTTCTTCTTCTCCTCTCCATTTCTTTTTCTTTCTCTCTTACTACCCTAGCCAAAAATGGCCAGACTAAGGCACTCATTGCCAAAACAAGGATGGATGGACCCTCTGAGCCAGCCAGCAAGCACTGGGTGGAAGAGTGCAAGAGCGCTGGCCGGTGGACGCCTCCCACACGAGACAGACACCCACAGGCCAATCCAGTCCTGTATCTGAAGAAGAAGAAAGCTAGTTTGTGGAGGCCCAACATGTCACCCAAAGTGCCTCATACTTTCTACATAACAGGATTCTCAACTTCATAAAAGTGGCATTTGAAGCCGCCAACAAAATTAAAAACACCAGCTCTAAAACCGAGAACGATCGTGACTCACTGTGCCACAGTGGAGTGGATCTGGAGAAAAAAACAGGAAGTAGAATGGAATTATCTCGGTGTTTTGTGCCATCAGGGTAGATGCCATCCACCTTCTTCATGGAATGTGGTTATCCTGGGAAGCAGTATGTGGTCCCAACGGTGCCCTTACCATCTCTGCGAGCCAGCGCGACCTCCCCCCAGGTGAATTACGCGGACAGGACACGGCAGCCCCTTCCTCCCCTAGCTGTGCATTTGCCCTTGTCCTGCGCACACAACTTCAGATCCCAGCAGATACCAAATGGAATGCCAACATTCCTCAGAAGCTTGTTTGGCAAAAGCCTAGGACTTTTATTCATATTGTCAAAACCCAAATAAGCCAATGTATCAAGTTGTGTCTCCACAGTGTGGCCTAATTACACGAGAATCATCCCCACCACAAAAAATAATATCTTGAAAAAGCACTTTTCTTAATCACATCAAACCCAGTTGGTAGGATTGCCTTGCTCATTAGAAACCAACAGTTAATAAGAAGAGGTCCCCAGATGATTTAGGGGAGAAAAAGAAATCCTTCACCCGACTTGTGTAAGGTAAAGCTAAGGAAGGCCACTGGAAATCTGGGACCAGGGCTGTGGGAGGAACCATCATTTGTAGTGGCTGCTAAGGACAGTCAGAGCCGACCCACCGTGGACGGTTCTCCTGTTCTCCCAGCCCCATTAGGAACAAGCAGGAGAATCGACTCTTTCTCCCACACAGTTCTGCTTCTAGCTCCAATATCTGTACACAGGTTTTCTGAGCATTAAATGTAACTGAACTTCACCTAAGACAGGTTTGGGAAATTCATACGAGTGAATGTGTTTTAAAAATATTTCATAATGAGGAAATGTTGGGGCACCTGGGTGGCTCCGTCAGTTGAGCGTCTGACTTCGGCTCAGGTCATGATCTCACAGTTTGTCAGTTCGAGCCCTGCGTCGGGCTCTGTGCTGACAGCTCAGAGCCTGGAGCCTGCTTTGGATTCTGTGTCTCCCTGTCTCTCTGCCCCTCCCCTGATCATGCTCTCTCTCCATCTCTCTCTCAAAAATAAATAAACATTAAAAAATTTAAATAGGAATATTTCATGATGGGGAGATATATATGATATAATGTTAAATTAAAAAGCAGACTGTAGAGACTGCTCATCAATGGCATAAAAAAATACATTCTTACCCCACAATTTCCTCCAAACCTACTGGAAACAAAAAGAAAATTAAAAAAAATAATAATAGTAAGAGAAAAACAGCTACATTATCAATGAAAAAGGAAACAGACCAAAACAAAAACATGACACTTAGCTGCCAAATACTTTGAAATACTGGACAGAGGCAGGGAAGACAGAGAAAGCTCACAGACTTCCTAAGACGGGGGTCCCCATGAGGGGGGGTGGAAATCATCCACCAAAACCCACCAGCAAAGCCAAGATATCCAGGTAAACTTGAATCTCAGATAAAACACAGAAAAACAAACAACAATGAATATCTTTTGGTATAAATATGTGCCAGATATTGTCTGGGTCATACTTTCACTAAAAATTGTCTGCTGCTCACTTGATATTCTTGAACTGGTGTCCTGAATTGTACTAAATTGTGTCAGAACAGCAAAAGAAATCCGGCTGACCCATCAGTGAGTTTTGTTTGCTTTGCGCGGTGTTTTCAATTTTCTAACTTACCCTCAATATATGTAAGTAAGGAGATTTCAGTTAAAAATTTAGGTCCCTGTGGGGGCGCCTGAGCGCCTCAGTCGGTTCAGTGCCCGACTCTTGGTTTTGGCTCAGGTCACCGTCTCACAGTTTGTGAGTTCGAGCCGGAATCAGCCTCTGTGCCGACAATACGGGGTCTGCTTGGGATTCTCTCTCCCTCTCTCTCCCTCCCCAACTCAATCACCTCCCCCCTTAAAACACATAAAATAAATATTAAAAAAAAATTAAAAACATTTAGATTTTTGGTTCCTCCTGACAAATCTGATGATATGCCCACATGGACCCCAATTCCCATCTGGCAAGACTAGGCTGGGGGTTTTCCCTGTCCGCTCTGGATGCTCAGGTTTACTGGTTTGCTCTTATCCCACTTAAGCCACTTAATTCACTGATATCACTGCTTAGGTCCTGGAAGCTTTGCTTTGTTTGGTGTTTGTGTTTGTTCATCTTTCCCTAGCACCTGAAGATGCAGGTTGGTGGTACATGTAAGAATGTCCCTTTAGTGACTGGCTAGACAGCCGAGGGTCACCATGGCCACGGGTTGAACACTTCTCAGTATCCGGCCATTGTTGTGTCTGGGATTGAGCCACCAGTCTTAGAGAATCTGCTGGAAGTCAGGAAAAGCAGGATGTGCGGCCGAGGGCCTTATACGGAGCCCTGTTGCTGCCTTGGAAGATGCGATGAGCTGACATGTCTCAGCACAAAGAAGAGAAAGCCAGGAGAGAGAATGGGCGGAATCTCTTAAAAGTACCAGTGTGGCCCCTGGAAACAGTTTCCAGTAGTGCCACAGTCCTTCAGCCTTGTGTTTTGTCCTTCTGGTTTGTTTATTTCCTTACCTGAAATTACAAAAAAAAAAAAAAAAATTTCCATTTTTGCATGAAAATAGCCTACAATCATCCATTTTTTGCAGAAGGTAATTGTTCTCTCTCTGAGAGAGCACATAATTAGCCCATAAGCTGAAGGAAGATGCAGGATGGTTAACTTCCCTGGGTGAGAGTTCAGGGGCAAGTTTGGTTTTTTTAAGTTTATTTATTTATTTTGAGAAGGGGAGCCAGGATCAGGGACGAGGCAAAGAGATGGAGAGACAGAATCCCAAGCAGGATCCGGGCTGGCAGCACAGAGCCCATCGGCAGGACTCGAACTAGTGAAGCCACTAGATCATGACCCGAGACGAAACCAAGAGTTGAGTGATCAACCCACCGAGCCACGCTGGTGCCCCCAGGTGAAAGTTTTTAAAACCTTTCTTTGCATTTTTCTGTATGGCTTGAATTTTATATAATAAGTTGTATCGTTTTTACCAAAATATTAAAGCCATCATTCTTAAGTGAACAGAATAATTTACGACTATCCAAACATATAATGTACATACCCAGAAACACTTACAAACCTAGTTACCCCAAAATGTTAATAATGGCTGTCTCTGGGTGACAGGATTATGGATCGGTTTTGGTATCGTTTCACGTTTTTTGGTGAGTGTTCCATACTGTCTGCAATTAGCATGCATTACACTTACATTTAAAACATGAAAATGGTATCTCTTCACAAGAGACTGAGAACTGTTGCCACACTGAGATTCAGGCACAGCCTCTGGGTCTGACCTGGCTGTAAAAGGTGGTGAGCAGGGACAATTTCTTGGTTCTTTGTTTCCTTTAATGATCCTGCTGATGGCTAAGACGCCCAAGTCGCCCTAAGAACCCATTACCGATTCTAAACGGCCCCACATAGATCAATAAATATGTCCTTTTTACGAAATTTCTTCAGCTTTCTTCCCACCTACCCTCATTTTCTTTGGAGAGACCAGAAAGCTTCTGAAGCCATCTGCCCTCTTGAAGTGAGGGCATATTAAAGTGAATATTCTTTAGTTATTCATTATAATTGCCTTTGGAATGTGCTCACTAATCTGAGTCTCCTAGCTACTTAATGGTTTTGATTGGCTGGAGAACACTTTTATCTGGGTTAATTTACTATTCATAGTACAACGATGGAGTATTCATTTTGCTACCCAGATTACAGCGGTAAATGGAGTTATATATCATCCACAGGAAAGCTACATGGGAGGTTAGTGTTAAAACGCCTTTCAGGCATCTTAAAGTAGAAAACAACATTCCTGCCCAAACTTTGTCACACGCCGCATTTCCTGCCCGAACTTGAAGCTGTCCATGGCCCTTCTGTGAATGCATGTGCTTCTCAACGGCCGGGAAGTACTTGCCCTGACCCCTTAGAACGGCTCTCTCTGATTCCAGCAGGTGTGGGATCACAGGGAAAGCGTGTCCCGAAGGAGGCAAAGCTGGGAGCAGCCAGAACTCCTGGGAATGTCCAGGTTTTCTTCAACATATTCCAAATACCCTTGGAATTTCCTGCAACCCTTGCTCAGAACCTGACCCCCTGCCTACCAGGGTGTCCAGAGTCTGGACCCCCATCCCAGTCCAAAATCTCTTTCCTACCTTCCTGACTTCTGATGTGTAGGCTCTATCTAGGGATTCCATTCTGCCAGCACTTAAGACCTGTCCTGGTCGTATCTAAATGTCACTTTCCCCCCAAACCCCAAAGGACTTGGCCCTCCTGCGTGTGCTCTGAAATCAGAATCCTCTACCTAAATTTCTTTAGAAGAATGGAGACAGACGTTGTGCATAATTTAACCGGTTGAAACCAGCTTTCTCCAATCCCCACTGGAATTCCTAATGCTTACACTGGAGGCCACACCATGAAATTATGACCCCCTTCTGCCTGTCCGCTATATCAATGTCTGGACCCAGGAACCCTGCCTCCTCCTGGCCCTGGAAGGCTATCTGCTTGATGTTGTGAAGCTAAACAGGAATGGGGAGAGGTCTACTTGCCGAAGTAAACAGAGGCTGGGCATCCAGGAGGGACCTAGACACACTTCTACAGACTGTTCTCCAACATAGAGAGTCAGTCACTCATTCCTGGGGACCTCAGCAAACCGCGAGAGGTACGGCTGATATGGGCTGGGGAGCCAAGAGTAAATGGGATGGGAGCTGAGAGCCTCACACACCTGAGAAGATTACCCCAGGCCTAAGGTGTCTTCTGTGCAATGGGAACAAACTCTCTTCCAGGACAAGGTGGCAGTGGAGCTGAAAACAGCGTTTGCTTTCCCCAGAGATAGGCTCTGCAAACAACCACTTGCGTTCCTTATCAGTGCCTAGAAGCCAGAGTTCTCTAGGAGTTAAAGACTGAGCTGGTGCATGAGGATAGGTACGTACATCAAGCACATTGTAGCACTGCTGCCTGGCCAGTAAAACCCCCCACCCCCAAAAACAAAAAGAACTAGAAACTAAGTGGATGTTCGTCACTGGGGCAAAGGTTGCTAAGTTATTATATAGCCACAGAGCAACGAGTGTGCAACAATTTTTGTAAAGGGTCTTGACTTGGAGAGACTCCTAAATGAATACGCTGTCCAGCCCATCCCTCAAAGAAATGGTGGAGAGAAGTGGAAAGAAATAGTAAGTCGAAGGATTTGAATAAAAACGTCGAGTCCCCATTTGCCACGGGTTAGACCAGGCCAACAGGGACTCAGGAGACTTTTACTTCCTTCGTGTTATTTTTGTGTGCTCTTATGACTTTTAAGTGATCAACACAAATTATTTATAAACAGAGGACAGCCACTGAGGGTGTGGAAGTAAACACAAGACGTATCTAACAAGAGGGCAGAGAGGAGCCCGTGGACGGGGTCTTACGCCCCTCAGGATGGGCCCCCAGAGCTGTGTTGTAGACACAGGTGTATAACCTGCCTGTGGGGGGCTAGGGGGTGGGGGACTCTTCCAGAGTGAGGCTCTCCGGAATTCTGAATATTCAAGAGATAGAGATAAAGGGCCGGAGGCCCATCACGAGAATACAGAATGTTCGCTGACTGCAGAATGACCATTTTCGCATCCAACCTCTTGCCCTGAGCCGTCAGCCTCTCTACCAATGATCTGGGTATTTGGGGGACCTAACATCTTGCACAAACTGAAGTACGGTCTTCATTTTGCAAACGAGAAAGCCCGATTCCCTTCGGGATAGCAATCTGAAGGAAACAGAAACATCTGTTTGAATAATGAGCTCTGTTGTTGGCATGTTCAGGAGGCAGGAGGCAGCTGGTGATCAGATACGGACATCCCTGACCCTGGCTTGGCCGCCGCAGGCAGTATGGGAGGGCAGTGGGTGGGGGTGGGTGGTGTTGATTGACATCTGGGAAGCCTGCACACATCTCCCCGAGGCCTTCCAAGGTCCCACGCCATCTCGGTGCCAAGATTAGCTCACCGTGGTGAGAATGATGGTGCTTTCTTGATTTTCGAGAAACCACCACCTCAGACCCGACTTGTCCGAGGTCCCCAAGCCAGCCCTCCCACCTCGGGGGAGCGATTATGGGTCTGAAGATGCATCTCAGTGGATGTTAACTGAGACAAATGTTCCGCTCTGTGCATTTTCCAATTTTAATCGAAGGAAAGTAACTAATTACCTCGGAGAAGCAGCCATTATACACTGGCTGCAGGCTGACCTTTAGCAGGAGATGCCTTAGGGCTTGTGGGGGCAGTCGATATGTTAACCAGTCATTAAAGCTCGAGATTTCCAAGGGGAGCAGAACGTCTCCAACCCAGGATGGGCCCCAGCACTGGCTGCAGCTGGAGGGGAAGAAGGAGCCTGTCATATTCCCGGAGAAATTGATCGGATGCAGTGTTGATAGGTAATGACGTACAGCAACTCCTGGGGCCCCCATACCCGGGGGAAGCACGAAGCATGTCTGTGCCCTGCAGGCAGAGTGGCATGTCAGCTCATTTGCACATCGGCCTTCGTTGGCCCAAATCAGACAGGTGTGGGGGTATATGGAGAACAAGGCCCACGTAAACAGATGTCTCTGGCACTTGGAGAGGCTGGGATACTGCGCTTGTGTGCAATACTGTACGCGCACATACATTTGTGACACAGGTGAAGGGCCAGACCCTCCTGCCGGGCCCATAAAACACGAGTGAACTCACACAGCCTGGAAACACACCCCCAGGCCAAAATACAGAGTCACTTCTAACACTCATGAGACCAGTATTGCCTAAAATGATTTCCAAAGCAGAATTGCATGATCGCAGCAAAGGACAGAATTAACAACAATAAAAACCGGGGGACTGAACATCAGCAGAGCTCATGTGTCCCCTTGAGTGATGCGACCCCTCAAAGGGGGTGACAATGGGTGGGAAAGAAGCAGAGCAGTGCCCGGGCCTGGCTGGTTTGGCAACGGGTGACAAGTTCAAAGGGCACTCTTGCCTGGACATGGGATCTATCCAGTGACCAGAGCCACCCACCCCATAGTCAGCAACTCCAAGGGAGGGTCCCCAGGCTTGGCGCTTTCTTCTGAATGAGGTGAAATATTTCCCCCTCCTCCACACAGGTAGTGCAGGCCAGACCTTGCATGAGAATCACCTGCTTCTGAACCAAACCAACCAATCAGAATCACCAGAACCCCTCCCCTCCCCCCAGGTCCCTGATCACGTGGCCCAAATCAACCAATTAGAATCGTGGGAACCCCTTTCCCCTCTCCTTTAGAGAAGTGATTATATTTTTCTCTCCCTCTTTGCTGTCTGGACAAAAGCCAGTCTCCTTTAGCAGAGAAGGAGAGGCACAGGGTAGGGGGAGTGGAGGGGGTAGATATAAACCCTTATCCGAGGGAGGCACCACACAGGAGCCACAGCCCCTCAGCCCAACTCCATCTGTAACTGCTGGGGCTGCTGCTCTGTTTTCTGGAGCCGGATGCCCCTGATCCCTGAGCTACAGGACTGGGTCTGTCTCTTACATCCAAACTGACCCCAAGATGCTGAAAGAAAGTGGAATGTCGTCAGGTTTGTCCTCATCGCTCGCCTGTGCTGGGCAAACCCTATCCAGGAGTTTTAATCCAGCTTTTCTTTTCTTTTCTTTTCTTTTCTTTTCTTTTCTTTTCTTTTCTTTTCTTTTCTTTTCTTTTCTTTTCTTTTCTTTTCTTTTCTTTTCTTTTCTCTTTTCTCTTTTCTCCTTTCCTTTCCTTTCCTTTCCTTTCCTTTCCTTTCCTTTCCTTTCCTTTCCTTTCCTTTCCTTTCCTTTCCTTTTCTTTCTTCTTTTCTTTTCTTTTCTTTTCTTTTCTTTTCTTTTCTTTTCTTTTCTTTTCTTTTCTTTTCTTTTCTTTACTTTATTTTCTTTTTTTATTTATTTACTGATTTTAAGAGAGAGAGAGCAGGGGAGGGGCAGAGAAGGAGGGAGAGAGAATCCCAAGCAGTCTCCATACTGTCTGCACTGACCTCAACGCAGGGCCTGAACTCACGAACCCGGAGATCATGACCTGACCCAAAACCAAGAGTCGACCACCTAACGGACCGAGCCACCCAGGCGCCCCTAATCCAGCCTTTCTTGTCCCTGACAAAGCCTCCAGGCCTTACTGTGTTCGCCCCACAAATGAGACCTCCCTCCGGGATGGGAAAGAAAACACAGGAAATAAAAGACAGCTAGTAGCTGTGGGAAGGGAGCAGGTAAGTGTTTCAACACTGTGGGACCACAGAGGGCCTCCTGCCCTGGGGGCTCTGTCAGGTCAGGTGCCAGAACCCCCTGGTTGTGCCATGGGATGCGGGCCACTAGACCTCTCTGCTGGCTGGTTTTCTTCACTGCTCTGAGGGGACTGGACTTCCTGCTTAGGCCAAGTGTACAGCTTTCCCGAGAGAAGTTCTACCATGATGTGGATTCTCAAGTACCAGGAGTTCACGTGGTCTCATTTTTCTCCCCGACCGTTTTACTGAGACAGGCTGTGTATGCCACCCCGACCCTCATACTGCAGGGGACAGGCAGGTTCGTCATCCCTGTCACACCAGAGGGGAAGCAGGCTGACCTGAGCTGTTGCAGCACTCGGTGTCTTTCCTTGTCACGATGCAGAAACAGTGGTGTCTGCTCTGGCCACTGTCCTGGCCAGATCGGCACCAGCAGGTGTGGCCCCTGCACACAGTGGCCAGAGATGGGAGTCAAGATCCTGTATCTGACATAACGTTATCTCCCCCAAATTAAATCTGTGCATAGCATGCTTGCCCTGGTTGCACATCTGTTTCTACAAGCGTGCGTTCGAATCATGTCTTCCCCTTACAAAATCAAGAGCAGCCTTTCTCTTTCATCAGTAACTAACACTTGTGACCTGAAGCGGTGCACAGTGCTTGGTTAGCTAACTGATGAGGAAATGAACAATAGTAATATCTGACCTTTAAAGGGCATCGGATGCGTCATAAAAAACATTCAGCAAGAAAATACAGCACAAAACTGTCTGCCTACAACTTCACCCCTTTGTCTGTCTTTCACTGTCTCCTTCATTTGAAATGCAAAACAAAACAAAATGTTTTCTTCGGTGTGGAAATCTGCCAACAATCTTCCAGATCGGACGTGTTCCGCTGCCTAGGGACAGGCCGGTCGGGGAGACGGGGGCCCGAGGGGTGTGGGTTCCAGGCCCGATGCTGCAGGACTCAGGGACTGTGGTGTATATGTCCCCGGCACAACTGTGGGTTCCTACCCTGTATGGTGATGAGGACCCGGGTGCTTGTGGCCGAGCAGCGTCATTTGCAGAGTGAAATGAGGCCTTGCAGAGTCTGGCCCCCTGAAAACATGGAAGCCATGTGAGCTCCGTGACATTCAGACCCCAAACAACCAGGGGAGGGCCCGGGACTCCCAGCTGGAGAGCCAGAGCCCAATCCGTGCCTCTCAGCCCATGGGCTTGGGAAGCAGCTGGGGATCATATGACAATGCAGATTTTGAATCAGAGGCCAGGGCTGGACCACAGTGGGATTTCTCATGGCTCCCAGGCGAGGCGGGAGCTGCCCGGCCGCTGGCCACACTGGGAGCAGCTAGGCTGGAGACAAGTTGAAGCAGGCCCTCGTCCGTCTCAGGGACACAGGCTGGGCTGCACGGTCCTTGCGCTGGAGCTGAGCTGGGGACGCCATGTACGAGTGAGCCTCAAACACACTGCCTTCCCCCGCCCCCCCTGCAGTGCACCTCCCACTACTTGCTGTCCCATTTCAGTTCCCTTACTTCCCCTCTTCTTCTCACCTCCCAGTCCTCCTCAGGTCTGGGGGCCTCTACACTGCCAGCACCAGTGAAGCTCTGCAGAAGGTTCTGAATGGCACAAATGTAGGCTCAGGTGGTAACGTTCACCATGACCCCAGACCCCCACGTCCCCAGGTGGCTGTTCTCACTCGGATGCCACCACACCATCTGGATCCAAGGTCACAGATGCGACTTCGCAGGGTCACTCTGGTGTGACTCCTGGGGCCCCGGGTGTGCAGTGAGAAACGTGGGACTAGGGTCTCCTAAATGTGGGGACCACCACTGACCCAGCCACTGCCCCGCAGTGCACGCTGTCCAGTTCCAGCCACACCATCTCCCCACTCCCCTGCCCCCCCACCCCCCACCAGCAGGGCCGGCCAGAAATGCCAAGCAAGGAGGGGACCTGGATCACGACCCTGCCAGGGATGAGTGGGCATCAGGGGCTGTGCACCCCTGCCCCCTCGCCCCTGGGGGAGTTCGGAGGTGTTTCACAAGGATCCCCAAGTCTGGTAACAAACACACCCTTCGTTGGTCCCTGCCCAACCCCTATGATTCTTCTAGGATCTCCTTGTAAGTGAACTCTTGGACCCAAGTCCTTGTCTGAAGGCTTGCGCCCGAGGGCCCCAATCACAGAGCCCCTGGGGCACCTGTCAGCCCCCGAGCGGCAGTGACGCTGTGTCCTGGGTCCCCCACTGGCAGGTGCTTCTTTCTGGCAAAGGTTCTAAGAGAAGCGCCTTCGGGCGCCTGCTTCTGGCTCATGGAGTCCTCATGTCTCCCAGGGGTGGGGGTTTCCCTGTAGGCTGATGCAGTCTTCGGGCCCCAGAGCAGCGTGCCGAGATGCAGACAAGAGGAGAGTTTGCATGTCTGCACATCCCCTAATTTCCTCACCAGGGACATGCTGCCCAAACCAATAAACCCATTTGCTCCTTCAACGTGTTGTCACGTACGCGGGGCTGGCTGTGGGTTTCAGAGGAAGTGTGTTAAGTCCACGTTTGCAGAGCATGAAAGGGATGTGGAGGCTCCGTGGCAATCAATTTTTTGTAAATAATACACACGTGCAGCCTCATCAAGTATTCAAAGAAGCAGTCAAGTGGTCGGGGAGAATGATCATTTATTCTGTTGGATTTCTTCAGAATGAATTCTGGGACAGATTGAACAAAAAGGTTGTAAAATAGGAATTATAGGTAATGAATGCCTGCTTGTTGCCAGGGAATCTGAGCACCTCGTGCATAATTAAAGCAGGTGAGGTCAGGGGCAAGCTCGAGGTGACTTTGCGAGCAATCCCTCTGCATTCGTTCATGGGGCAGCAGTGACGTCGGTTTACAGTATAAGGCTTCATCATTTGAAGTGAGTGGAATTCGAAAGCATCGTATTAATGTGTTGTGACGAGCACATCGTCAGCACAGGACAGCCGACCGGTGGCTGCGGTCTTCGTGTTTGGATTCCCTGAAGTTTTTCTTCTCTGCCCTCTTCCAGCTCTGGCAGATGGGGCTGGCCTGTCTTCTAAGGTCACCCCTCCCCTGGGGGCAATGACAGAGACTTGCCAGTGTTTGAATAGCATCTGTCTCGTCAGCAGGCAGGGTAAGGACGAGGCGGGAGAGAGCTGGAGGTTCGCGATGCCTCTTGGATGAATGGTTGGTTCTAAACTACCAGGTAAGTCAGACCCTTCAGCCTCTCACCGTCACATTCCCTACAGGAGCAAACTGTCACGGAGACGTAGGTCTAGGTGCATGTCAGTAACGGGCGAGAGTCCAGGCACGTCTGGCATTCAGACTCGGCTGGGTCCAAATTTTAAACAAAAAAATGTTTTTAACGTTTATGTGTTTTTGAGAAACAGAGAACAAGTGGGGGGAGGGGCAGAGAGAGCGAGACAGATCCGAAACAGGCTCCAGGCTCCGAGCTGTCAGCACAGAGCCTGACACTGGGCTCGAACGCACGAACCGTGAGATTGTGACCTGAGGTGAAGTCAGTTGCTTAACCGACTGAGTCCCCCAGGCGCCCCTGGGTCCAAATCTTGATCCCACACTCTTCGTGCTGTGTGTCTTGGACAGTTCCTGAACCTCTCTGACCTCTGCCTTCACTTATAAAATGGAGCTAATAGGTCGGTGGGAGGAATAAGTTAGAAGGTGGGGGAAGGACTTAGCACTCTGAAGGCACATGAAGAAAACCCTTACCGAAAAGAAGGTCTCCCTGCAATTCTTGTCATCGTCTGGCCAGGTGCCTCCCAAAGCACTAGGTCCTTCCTGGGTGCCCTGCACTCTGCTCACCTCAGAAACACCAATTCAGTTAAACTGCCTGTAACATGGGAAGCCTGCATGGCAAAGTCAGGTAAGCGTCCGGCTCTTGATTTCGGTTCAGGTCATGATCTGTCAGTTTGTGGGTTCGAGCCCCACATCGGGTTCTGTGCTGACAGCGTGGAGTCTGCCTGGGATTCTCTCTTCTTCTCTCGCTGCCCGTCCCCTGCTCATACTCGCATGTGCAGGCTCACCCCAGCCTCTAACCCAAACCTAACTAAATAAACACAAAAATAAATAGCCCGTAACACTGAAGAAGCCGCTGAGCACTGACACAATTCCCATCCCACGGCCTTCCAAACTCGGCCGTGCCTGTGGCCGGAGTTGCCACGTCAGGCTCCCCGGCCTCCAGCACTTCTGCCCACGCTGAGCTGGCGGGGTCGCAGGGCAGCCTGTCAGGAGAGCAGCAGGAGGGCTGTGCAGGTGGGGATGCTCTGCCACTGAAGACCTGGGACCCTCATTCATACAGGCGGAGCCCAGGGATCCACGCCCAGGGTGGTCTGGGCCATGCAGAGGCACCAGAAGCGGTGGTGGGCGGTGCAGGGCATCTGGCCCATGAAAAGCCTCCATCACGCAGCCTCCCTGAGGCCTCCAGGGAATGCAGTGGCCTCTGTGCTCCCACTCTGCTGCCTTGCTGGGGTGAACAGGGGTGCGAGGCCCTTCTCCTGGCAGGACGGGGAGAATGACGCCATGCCTGGGTGGCTCCTGCTCCGGGAGCACGAGAAACTTCCACCCAAGGGCCTCCGAAGTCAACAACGACTGAGTAGGCCAACTTGGGATCACCTGGATCCCAGATACGTAGTATGAACAGCTAGCTCTCAGCTTCCAGGGACTCTCTTGCCTGTGAATAAAGAGGCCCCACTCCGATGGCAGCCATACAGAGGGAGTCACCGGGCCCATCTTCCTGCACGTCTGGCTTTGGAGCACCCTTCACCTATCCCCGGGCTGGCCTCCACCAGCAAGTGGCTGCAGCATGTCGCTGCCCTGACACACAGCAGAATCCCAAAGCCGAGGCTGGGTGTGAATGCTTGTGGCAGAACCCAGGAGGCCTCATGTCTCCAGGACCCCCGGTGCACACGTGCAGGCATGTGCCTGGCCCCCCAGGTGCGGCTGGCGCCCCTGGAGCCACGTGGACCGCCAAGCGGAGGGGCGGACACGGGGGGAGACTCTGCAGGGAGAGAGAGAAGGGGAGGTGAACGTGGGACAGGTGGTCAGCAGTGCCCAACGGCCCCTTTTCACACTCGGCTGTCGGAGTCTGTGTTTGGATTGCGGGTGGTTCAAAGCAAGTGCCTGCTTTCCCTCCACTAAGTCACTTGAAATTAAGTCCACAAAGTGAGTATCAATCTTTGACTTCATCGTGACAGGCTGTCCGTAAATTTAAGGCGTAAACGTGATGGTGATTTCTTTTTGTTGTTGTTGTTCTCATATATATTTTGCTACCCCCTCACAGAAGCATAAAGGATTCTCTATGTACTGGCCCCAGAAGAGCCTTTTTTTCCAAGAGAAATAGAACATCTTGAGGCACCCAGTTTTTCCGGTCCCTAGAAAAACCCACCCCAGCAGCCTCACAGCACATCAGAGACAGCCAGCCGTGCTCGTGGCAGTGACTCTCAGCCACATGTTGAAGAAGAGCAACAGTAAAGTGCCACACAGAACTGTGGGGACACTCGTAACCTGTCGCCCAGCAAACCACAACGACCTGCCACTATCACTCATCACACCTTCCTCTTACTTGCTGAACTTGTATTAAAGCTCCTAAGAGCCATGGTCTGGGAACAAAAGACTGAGAGATGGGCCAGGTTTAGGAGTTCCCTAGAACTACTTATAGGGGTCACTGCTTCCTTGAGAGGAGTATTGGCTTTTCAGGAGAAACTCAGACAAATGTTCAGAGAGAGGGAAAACAGGAAACACCGAGGACAGAGGGTGAGGCTTTGTGCCACACAGGCGGTGTCAGTGACACATCTGTAGCCCGATTCCATGTCCAGTAAAGTGAGTCCCTACCGCTGGTGGCCCCCTCTTTGCAGAAACAGTGTCAGGACCCTGGCCATTCTTTTCTTAAGTTTTGTATTTATTTTTGAGAGACAGAAAGCATGAGCACACGTACGTGAGCAGGGAGGGGGCAGAGAGAGAGGGAGAGAGAGAAACTCAAGCGGGATCCATGTGCTGTCTGCACAGAGCCCAATGGGGGTCTCCAACCCATGAAGCTGAGACCATGACCTGAGCCAAAGTCAGATGCTTAACTGGCGGAACCACCCAGGTGCCCCGACCCTGGCCACGTGGTTAAGGGAAGCAGATAACACTCTTTAGTGATGTTGTTAGCTTGTCACCTAACAGGACACTCTGCAGACCCAAGGTCCCCAAAGCTGGGGTCTGAAAGAGCAAGGGGTCTCCTCACAATCCCGCATCCTGCTCAGCACCAAAGCGGCATTCCAAATCGTGGGCGTGCCCACCCTCTGGCTCCACTTCCCACCTCCTCTGGGTGGCCACCTTCACGGGCTCCTTCCTGCCTGTCCGGCCAGAGAGGCCCTCTCCTGCCCCAGTGTGCATCCTCTAGACCTACGTCCTCCTGTGAGGTCACAGTTGAGCCATATTTGTCCACTAACCGGCCCAGCATCAGCCCCAAGTTTTGGACCAATACATGTTTTTAGAATCCTGTCTTCCTTTCGCCCATACCTATCAGCGCAATTCCATGCTTTCAAAATGCATTTTCAGCTCAAGTCTTTCTTGCTCTTAGTAAATCCCTTCCCACCCCCACCTTGTGAACTTGAATTTGCGTTTACATTCTAGCAAGGTGCAATGTAATCCATTTCACAGACTGAGTTCCACCAAATTTGAACCCTGGGTCAGTTTCCACCATTTGGTGGGATCACACATCCTCATAAAAACCACTGTAGGTTTCAGCAAATCACAGACGGGGTGCCCACTGGGAGGGGCTGGGGATGGAAGGAATGTCACACAGTTTCCATAAATAAGACCATCGGGGAGACTGGGGGGCTCAGTCAGTTGAGCATCTGACTTTGGCTCAGATCATGATCTTGCTTTCGTGGGTTCGAGCCCCGCATTGGGCTCTGTGCTGACAGTTCAGAGCCTGGAGCCTGCTTCGGCTTGTCTCCCTCCCTCTCTGCTCCTCCCCTGCTCAAGCTCTGTCTCTCTCTCTCAAAATAAATAACGATTGGAGAAAAATTAAAAAAAAATATCTTTGGTGTTGTCTTGCCCATGTTTTGGCCCGCTCCCCATTACCATGGTGAATTGAAAGTCTTTGGAAAGGGTGGGCACTGATGTCATGCAGTTTTGTTCCTTTCCTGGAGAAGCATCACATCAGGCACACTGTGGGGTGCTCCCCGCGTCTGCAGCAGAGGGTCACGTTTTGGTTTGTGGGGGGATGAGTGTATTGTACATCCCACAGATGTGTAAGAAGACTATTGTTAACAGGTGCATTTTCTCCTACATATGTTGAAATCAATGGGCCCCACATCTGTACATGGGGCTCGAGGGCACCAGCCAGGAAGATTCATTGATGAGGGGACCATGCTTGGGTTCTCAGGGAGTTCTGAGGTGGAATCAACCCACAGAGGACCATCTTATTCTACAGGTTAATATTCATCAAATAGAAGCACCCAGCTCTATCTGGACCAAAACTAATGGGTCTTGATTTTTTTTTTTTTTTTTTTGCATCTTTCTTGGTATGAGAAAAGGCAATTAGTTTCAATCTGGGAAACACCCCAGGGTGACAATTTTAGGTGCCTTCAACCACCAAGCTCACCTTCCTCCCCATTGTTTCCAAAATGGGGCAGGATTAAGCAGAGTGCTCCCCAGTGGCTCAATGCCAGCCCCTGTGTCCTCCCTGTGGGTTGGATACCGCCTTTGCACTAACCAGCAGACCTCCCTGGCTTCGCTCCGATAGGTACACGACATCTGTCAGGGCAGGGTGACCTCCCGTGTAAGGATCTTAGTCAAAACAGGCCTGGAGGTGTGTGGACACGGACCTTCGTGGTGTGGGCACTATGATCCGGGATCATGTGTTACATCCATAGCCACTGCTGTTTCCAGACAGAAAGATGATATTGCCCAGGGCTGGTAAAGCTTCAAAGGCATGATTGGATGTAAATTTCCTCGAAACATCCATATCCTCTGAATGATAGCACCACTAATGTTGCCTTAAAAAAAAAAAAAAAAAAAAAAAAAAAAAAAAAAAAGACGTTTCGAATGCAATGTTCCGAGATTAAAATATAGTATCTATCTTTCTTCACAGGATAGTTTATCTCAAAAAAAAAAAAAATCTCCAGGCTGCATTTTGGGAAGCAGACTCAATGGCAGGCCACAAAATGTATCTCTTAGGAGAAAGACGATGAAAATACAAATAGAAGTTGTCGCCATCAGCACAAAGGAGGAGGGCTTCACAGAAGTGCGGCCGTCACCAGCTTTGAAGTCTGGGCTCCTCCAGGCACCCTGGATGGCTCTCGCACTGCGCGGCTGCACTTGGCAGACAGAACTGCACCCAAACAAACATGCCTTGACTCTCCACTATGCTCACCTCGCGCCAGGCACTTTGCCGAGTGCCTCATTGCCCATACCTAACGCAGAAATGACCGGCAGCGTGAAGCGCGCGGGATCGAGAATAGAAACGGCAACGCTGCCTTAAGTGGAGGCACAAAGCAGCCAGAGACCACTGTGTCTCTGTCTCTGCTGTGTGGTCTGAGATCTTTGTGAGGAATGATGCTTTTAATCTTCAAAGCCTCTATGGCATGCACACCACGACTGTACCCATTCTGCATGTAAGAAGCTGAAGCGAAACTTGTCTGAGGTCACACAGTGGCAGACAGAAACAGGGTTGAGATATTGGGCCAGTGCTCTTCTCACTCTGCTAACATGTCTGGCAGACCCGCACAAGGGTATGAGTGCACCCCCAACACACACACACACACACACACACACACACACACACACACACACACACACGGCAACAATTTGCATCTCCAAGGCCCAGGTCTGGTAACATCTCTCCCCCTGTGGTTTCTTTTTTTTTTTCAACGTTTTTTTTTTTTTTTTAATTTATTTTTGGGACAGAGAGAGACAGAGCATGAACGGGGGAGGGTCAGAGAGAGAGGGAGACACAGAATGGGAAACAGGCTCCAGGCTCCGAGCCATCAGCCCAGAGCCTGACGCGGGGCTCGAACTCACGGACCGCAAGATCGTGACCTGGCTGAAGTCGGACGCTTAACCGACTGCGCCACCCAGGCGCCCCTCCCCCTGTGGTTTCTAATCAATCCCTGAATCTTCTTTTAAACAGTGTTGCCAAAGCCAGTGGGGACCACCTGACACTGCTCTAAAAATCTGATGAAAAAATTAAGGATCCTTTCCCCCCAAAATGCACACACCAGCTGGCTTGGAATCCCATATCCAGGACTACACGGACCCCGTAATGCTGAGCTGTGAGGCCCCAGCTAAGAACTTCTACCCTAAAGGACGCCCTTGTCCGACCTCTCTGGTAAAGGTGTGAAGCCTTTATTGGTTTGATTTAGCTTGCCTTGTGCCAGTTCATCTTAAATGACCCCGAGATCCACCATGGCGAAATTCTATTGATTGCTATTAGATTTGTTCTGTTTTCATCTTAATTCATATTCAAAACTGAATTAAGTTCTGTGGAAAAACACCCATCAAATGCTTCTCAAGGAGTAGAAAGCCATTACTATGGCCCTGAGATTCCACCCTACTATTTTTCTCCACTCCCCCCACCCCAGTCCACTCAGCTGGAGAAGGGAACATTAACTAATTGGATAATCAGCATGCAAATGAAGGAGACCAGGATTCAAGCAGCCAGCAGGGCTGAGTCTGCACTGGACCCAGGCCTGGGGCAGGACTCCGGTGACCTCACAACTCCCAGAATCTGAGGGAGCAGGGAGATCACTCCACCTCTCCACCTATGGCTTAAATTGCCAACTTGAGAAATTGCACTCCTGGGTGCGTTACATCCAGATGAGACGTCTGATGTGCTCACAAGCCCTGAAGGTGAACGCACGCCCCATGCTGCGTGCCTTCCAGAGAGAATAAAGGTGATGACTGCCCGTGGTGGCAGGAGGAAGTGGGTGCAAGCCTAACTCACCCCTGATGCACCACCAACCACTCTGGGAGCAAATTCCTGCTTGGCTTCTGTTCAGGAGCTTAGCTGCTCTCTCCCTTTTTTTAATCTCTATTTTTTCATCTTTTAATTTATCATCACTGTGTGATCGCTGCCTTGTTGCTAAATTTGTAGTGAGGTGCTGCAGACTTGTGCCCTGTGTCTGAATGGCTTTGTCCCGGCACCCCCCACCGCCCCCACCCCCCGCCCCCCGCACGCCCCGAGCCCAGAGAGGAGCCTGGCTGTGCATCCCCGAGAGGTCCCGCAGCAGCTCACGTTCTCTCCCCTGAACAGACACAGTGCATTCACCGTCTGAGGATCTGCCTTCCCTATTCTCAAATAAGAAATGAACAGTGTTTGAAATTCAGCTTTGAATCTCTCTGGTTCGAGTCAGCTGAGCCACTTCAAAAGGCTGTGAGTGCAAAGGAGGTGTGCGATTGGGGGGAAGCTTTGCAACGTTTCAGACCTTGAACTGAAACACTTCTCCAGCAGGCCTCATTAGCTCCCCTCTCCCCACGCCACCGGCCAAGGCACCCCTTAGCCACGGGGGAGCAGGGAACAGGAGGACTGGGGGAAGGTCCCCTGTCCCTAAAGCACCACCCCTCTAAGATTCCTAATGAGGACACCCTTGGGGCTCAGGCTGAGGCTGTGAGAAGGAGCCTGGCTTCCTAAAGGGGGAGCATGTGCTGGCGAGGCGCCACGGTGTGAAAGT